>NC_136547.1:14437943-15637943 GCF_910591455.1 Pholis gunnellus
GGGAGGGAGGGAATTGAAACACAGAGCAATGGTTCTTGTTTGATCATTAAACTACACACATATTAGAATTCACACAAACACACACACACACACACATAAATCCACAAGATACACATAAAACCACAGACATACCGCCTCGAACAAATGCACACACACGCGCAGATTAAATGATAGCCTCCTACACACCACACATTTAGACACACATGCACAGGACACATGCCATTTACTGTGCTAACACAGCCCTTCATACACATATACAAAAGGCAAACAACCACATTAGCTCCAATCTAATGATGACGCTTATTTCAATTGTTTGCCAGTAATAATGAGTTGTTCATGCAATGAGATAAACAATTTAGTTAATGGCAGATCTTGAGAAGCCCACAAACAAACACTGCGTGTGTGTGTGTGTGTGTGTGTGGTGTGTGTGTGTGTGTGTGTGTGTGTGTGTGTGTGTGTGTGGATCTGTTTCCATTAAACTGTGCTGTTCAAATGGACATTTTATACTACATTGCATTGCTTTCTATTGCATTGCTTTCAGAAATAAATACGCTTAGATTTCAACTGTTCTGTTGGCTAAGGGAAGCTAGGAATACAATTAGTTTAGAGCTAAAATTCTCCATCTATTTAGCATTGCACTTCTATAACACTGTCCATCACAATGGCCCAAAAAAGTACAAAAATGTATGCAGCAGAACCAGAGATATCATCTTTTCTATTCCACATGTTCTCCTTCCTTGTCAAAACCTGCCACCTACATTACCCATAATGCAACTCGACCGCCAACAGTCTGATCAGAGATTAAAGCGAGCGGCAGGAATGTGTGTTAGGGGATGAAGACGTTGTTACACTGGTGAAATGTTTATGTGAGGCTCATGTGTGTGATATCAGGACACAGTATGGCAGAGACGCTCACAGTCGCCCTGCGTGTTGCTGAGGAGGCTATAGAGGAGGCCATCGCTAAGGCAGAGGAGTTCAGTGACAGCTTGGTGAGACACCGCTCTGTTTCTACTTCCTTTCTTTTTCTCTCCGTCTCCCTCCTCTCTTTTCCATTTGCCCCTCTTTTCTATCCCTGCTTTCTCTGTCATGGCCTCTTGCTTCTCTCCTTTCAGTATCAGCGGGATGCAGTCATGGTTTTTGTGTTCACAGACCCGCCACTGGTTATTCAGTCACTTTGAACCAAATATATGTGTGTGTGTGTGTGTGTGTGTGTGTGTGTGTGTGTGTGTGTGTGTGTGTATGTGCGCGCAGGAGAAGCAGAATGAGGTTCGGTATCTGCAGGACCACAAAGAGGAGCTCATAGAGGAACTTGCCACAACAATTGTACAAAAGGTAGGTTGAGTACGTTTTTATTTGTTTGTTTTTTGTATGTGAAAGTGTAGTTAACCTTATTCAAACGTAAATAAACACGAGACAATGTAATACTTCAAGGTCCAAACTCTGTCTTCCTTTTGCCAGTTTGACTGACAGATCAGTAGACCAGTGTAATGTTTAATAAAACGATTTGCATTAATGTAACATTTTGTTAGAGAGAGGGCACAGGAGAACACAAAGAATTAAAGTTATTTTCTTCTTCTGACATTGAGGTCGCAGAACCATTTGAGAAGAGGATGTCTTTGAATTTGATATCCTAGTTTCAATTAAGATTCAAATGACAGTATTGTAATTTGCTTACACAAAGTAAAGTTTGCAGTTGTGTGATTGCTTTCCATTTCTAATTAACATTGGTTGCCCATCAAGTCTTTAAAGGTGAAATGAAAAAAATTCAACATTTCAGCTTCGCTTTGAGGATGCCGGTGCATAATATTACATGAAAATTATTTTAAAAGTTTCATTATAGCAGATTATTCATGCCTAAGTGTAGATGTAAAATGCTCTTATGGAATTGGTTTTTTATGTTCCAATTTGCAATTATTGTTATTATTTCTTATTTTAACAAAGTTTGCTTTATTCTTACATACCTCACAGCTTTCTCACTGGTTCTTCTTCTCCCTCCTTTCTTTCTCAGATCATCCAGAGGAGGAAGCGTTCAGAGATGCAGACAGAGTATGACTTTGTCTGGCCTCAGACTCCGTCTTTGATCCAGCCCAGTGAACTCCCCTCTCCGTCTCAGCCTCACGCTTCTTCCATAGGACCACAGGACCCCCTCAAAACCTCCTACTCTCTCTGGGTCAGTCTCTGCTTCCACTCAAACTCTTAAAAGAACAAAAGACAAACACCATCCATATCCGTTGAAGTCAAAACAAAAGTGCCCCGTCGTGTCGGCGGGTGTAGAAGCATTTGTTCTTCTATCGTGCACCATGTGTTTAAAGAACGGTGGTTTGGTGTTCTCACTTCATCTCACAGCACATACGGTATAATCTTCCTCTGGCTGCGTTCTGGTATGTCTTCCACTGGGCGGACCAGCCGCCGTCTCTGAGTGTTTGCCAGCTTTAAAAGACACAGGAATGTTGTGTTTGGCAGAAAATCACTGTAACTTGTTAGTAGCACCGGTCACATGTGGTGACGATGTGGGCAAATTAAGCTTTGTATTGTGATCTCTTTCTTTTCCCGATGTCGTCTGTGGATCTTGTAGCTGTTGCATTGAAAGCCAGTGGTGCGGGGCTTGACTCGCATGAAATGTTGCATGTTTAATTCTTAAATGAATCCATAATATTTTAATGTACTCCCTAAAAAACGCAATAATGTGTAAATTAATGCATTAATATTCCAACTAGACACATATAAACATTAAAGAAACTCATTTAGAGGATTGTTTGGACTTGGCAGACAGTTTTTTGCTCTTTGAATTTCATCAAATAGAGTATTTCACCATTTTCCTCGATTGATATAAACCAACAAGCAACAAAATAGACCCCTATCTGCATGGCTGATAGCTCTTTTTACATAGTTTGAAGAGTTAACAGTGCATTTTCCTGCATTTTAAGTAAAAGCAAAGCATTAGAAATATTGCAATGCGATTTTAACCAAATCCTGATTGATACCATAGAGTGAGCCAAAAGACAATCCAAAGACAGTTTACCTGTTTCACTAAATGTTCCAGGTTTGAGAAAAGAACACACACTATGTTGACACCCAAGTTACAGGAACACACACACACACAGAGAAATAGCACACGTAGTAACACAAATCTGCAATGTATGCACACCTGGCAGTGGTTTGTGCTACTAGTAGGCAGGGACTCATGGAGATTTGTCATCGTCCCTTGTGAGAGCAAAGCATCAAAGCTGCGCTCCTCTGACATTGCCGTTCTGTTTCCCACTGTTTCACTCAGCGAAGATCAAAGTCCCGCGAAATACGAGGGGATCCCCCTCAGCTGCTCTGCCCGCCATGGGACGGGCTCTGTTTATCAGCTCTCTGCAAACACACTCACTAATACTCTATGCACGCAAATGCACACTAAAATCTGTGCTGCCTTAACATGGATCCTTTGGGTAATCTTAATGGTGCATCCCACCCACTGTAAGAACTGATATTTTCTTCTCTGATTCTTCTGTCCCCGATTAGACAGCTCAGTCTATACTTGAACATACCTGTACCTGCATCAGTCCTTTCACTTGATGATAAATCAAGATCAAGACTGGATGTTCAGCAATAAGATTTGAGTGTGTTTGTGCACCTGAATCAGGTTTAAACCCCCTCTATGTTGCTCCTTTCGTTCTCAGTGGAGCAGCCTCTTGATCTACATCATAGTGACGTACAAAGTAACCCTAAACTTAAATGAGTCCCTTGCCAATGAGAGGACTGGGGAAATATCTTTTTTGACAACAATTTTTATTATTTAGTTTCTCTCATTATAAAGACATTTTATCATCATGCATTAACAAACACACACATGCATACACACATAAAGAGAGACTTAAAGAGCCTCTGCTGTCTGCCTTGTTATTTAGTTGTTTTCTAGCTCCATCTGCTGATCAGATTGCTGACTCACAGCCACAGTTGAACAAAATTGACAGGAAGTAGACTAGCCAGATGGGCCAAGTGCTCTCCTATCTATTATGTAATTACTATACATGGATATCATACAGAATATGTGACAGTTTGTGGCCACTGTGCTGTTGCCTCTGTCAAAGCAGTAATAAACCGTCTGAAGTACCTGCTATATTTCATTCATGACAGCATTTTGTTGCTCACAAACCACATTTGCGTGTCTCAAACCTGCGTGCGTTTTGATGCGTGTGCTTGCAGCGGTCACGGTCAGCGTTCTCCCTCACCAGTGACGACTCCCCGGAGAAGGGTCCAGAGGAGGAGGAGGGGGCCGGGGCAGGCGGCGGCTTGCAGGAGTACGCATCTCTGAAGAGGGAGGGCAAGGCCACGTCCCTACCTACCTGGAAGAGTGTCGACCGCCTGGACAACTCCTGTAAACATCACACTCACAGACTCTGTTTAATGTCAGTTAGCGAGTCAGTTTTCCTTTGAGTCCTCCTTTTTCCAGATGCAGATGAAATTGTGTGTCCTATTTGATATTCACAATGCATTGATTCAAGCACTTCCTGCTAATATCTTAATGATGCAGTGCATAATAGGGGGAAATATTGGAAGACAGCACCACCATGTTCTTTTTAAATGTATAGAACTTGCTCACTTGTCATCCATAATGCTTTTGTGGAATTTAACTGTGAAGTATTTTAACTCATGCCCATATAAATAATCATCTGGCACCCTAAGGGGTGTGATGATAAAGTTGTATCAGAATGGGAATGACATTTACTTGCTCAAAGATTAAGGCAACATGACTCCTTTATTGTTTTTTTTTTGTGATAATGGAAATATAAATCATGATTGGGTTGTATTTACTGCTTCACTACAATTTCTAAAGGTCATACTGACCTGATTAAGTTCTACTTTAAAGTAGTTATGCTGCAGCCAAACACTCACCCCTGATGGCTTAGAAGGGAAAAATAAATGTCAGTGTATAGGCTATTTTGGCAAAACCTGACTAAATACACCGCTTCTGCTGTTGCCACTGTGACTAATAGAAGTTGAGGTCGCAGAGCCTATCCAAAATGTACCGGTGGAAACAAGAGTTAGTTTCTCTAAACTTCCTGCTGTCTGTTCATGTTCTCCAGGTGCATCCTCAGTGCTCCAGAGCCCAGACGGTAACTGGATCGCTCTGCACAGCTCTCAGCTGTCCCGGCCCAGCCTGCTCACCAAGAGGAAGAGCCTGGTGTTCAGCGTGTTGGAAAAGGAGTCCGGCGTCGTGTCGGCTTACGACGAGATGGGATCCGACTCCGAGGAGAACGACGAAGGCGGCTGGGGTGCGGCGCTGCGGCAGTTCCGGCGCAAGCTGTCCGATGAGACTTACTACACGGACTCGCAGCACGACCCGGAGTGGACGTACACCCAGCACCTTCCCATCACCTCACCGTCCTCTGGCCAGTACACCAACACAGAGACTCTCAACTCAGACTCTGAGGCCTCATCCGTGCTGTCGGCATGTCCTCGCAAAACGCCTCACAACCTGCTGAGGAGGAAAGGGCCGCCGGACACACACCTGCACCCTCATCACCAGCCGCTCTACCACCAACACCTTCACCAGAACTACTCTCCCTACCCACTGCACTCAGAGGCACTGGACGTCAACTTCAACCCCAAGGTGAGAAACTTTGGGTTGTCTTATATAAATAATGTGTGTTGTATAATTAGATGCAATGAATTTGCTCTGACACTCTGTCTGTGTCTCATTATGTAGCAGGTTGAACATGGAAAAACTCTAGTAAAGTACCAATACTACAATGTAAAAATACGCCATTACAAGTAACATCGTGTTCAAAATCCTTCTGAAAACTACAGAAGCCAAATGTACTAAGTTATCCTTTTTTCCTTGGCTTCTTTGACCGAAATGTTATAAGATAATGACAAAATCATGTTTTATTCCCTTTATATACAGCTAGTTTAGTCCAGTGATTCTGCTCCACAAATCTATAAAAATTGATTTGGACTTTTCTGTGATCTTTGCTCTTTTTGTGAATTGGATAAAGTCGGATAAATGTAGTGGAGTAACAGGTACAGTATTTCCCACTGAAATGTTGTCAATTAGAAGTTTAAAGTAGCATGAAAACACTCAAGTATGAGTACCTCATAACTGCACTTGAGTAAAAGTACTTGTCTGTTCCCAGGTGATGGGAGACAGCAGCGAGGCTGAGGAGAGGCAGAGCGATCCGGTCAGAAGATCACGGCGACGCAGGAAAAGCAAGAGAGAGTCGTCTACAGAGCAGAGCAAACCTGGAGGCCAGAGCTACACACAGTCCATCTACCCATTAGTGCAGGTAAGACTTCTCCCCTGCAGTTGTAACTAGTGTTAGTAACTGACTTGAAATCCCCACCAGGGAGAAATGTAGTGTAACACATTGTTTCCCCATTGGGAGGCAGATGTGATCTGTCAGCAATTCTGTAGTTGCTTTTTACTCTTTTTTTTAAATGATGAGGATTTGATATATGCTTACAGAGTTTGTATTTATGTCCCTTTGTCTCCCCATAAAAGGAGAACAGTGGTTTTCTACTCAATGCCCTTCTCAAGAGGGGTTTAAGTCAGGAAGAGTCCGTACCTGACACTATGCCAGTGGCCACTGCTGCAACAGACGCCTTCAAATTCGACGCCATGACACCCGAGCCAAAGGACTCGGACACAGTGGCCCCAAATTCACTGGCCCCCAGCCCTCCAAAGCCCCACTCTCTGGCTCCGGGGTCCCAGCACTCGCCCAGCAGCTCAGGGCCAGGAGACCCTCTGGAAGAGGAGCTACGATCCAGACTCAGCCAGCTGGTCAGCCGTGCCAAAAGCAAAGACAGCAGCTCATCTGAGGAGGAGTGCACAAAGCGGCCCGCGGACAAACAGACGGATAAAGAAAGCGACGGACAGAGAGAGAAGACGAGGCCAAAGGACAATGAAAGAGAAAGGCAGAAGGGAAGCGACAGATTAAGAGACAGGACCAGCGGTAAGGAAATAGAGAAAGCAAGTGAAACAGTGGAACAAGTGAACGGACAAGAGGTGAAAAGAAGTGAGAGACTAATAAAGAGTCCTAGGGAGAGGAGGTTAGAGATAGGAGTGGAATGTTTGGAAGAGAGTGCAGATGACCAGGAGCAAAAGAGAGGAGACAAGAGAGAGCCGCACAGGCAAAGTAAGAGACAACATAAAAGAGATGTGAAGAAGGAGACGGGCCAGAAAGGGGGAGCACGACGGAGTGGATCCAGCGCAAGTTCCCCTGCTGTTACACCTTCTTCCCAGGAGGGGGTGCTGTCAGACAACCAGGTAAGGAGAATAGAAGCAATTACAGTAGATTTGTATCCACCACTCATCTTCTGCTTTTGGTGCTATCTGTCTGCCTTTTGATACATTTATTTTTCTTTCTTTCTCACCCTCGAAAACTCTTCGTCCTCCCATCTTCCTCTCTTTATTTATACGACAATCACTGCTGTCCTTCTGCGTCCCTCATCCTGTGGTTTCCCTCTTTCTCTGTGCTTCCCTCTTTTTTTTGGCTGGTCTGTGTGTTCCTCTGTGTGCGTGTGTGTCAGGAGGGACAGAATGATTTGGAGCAACAGCAGAGGCTTCAGTTGCTCTCCTCTCTCTTACAGCAGGTGAGATATTGGCTAGAAAGCAAAAGGGTTCTGTGGTGTCTTGTGCAGGATGCCATGCTTGAGAACATACAACTGTAATTAAACCTCCATCTTACCATGCATACAAACATCACACACACACACACACACGCATCTGTGATTAGGTTGAATGTCCCTGTTGCTAGTGGTGTATTTTTTTCTTATTTCTACAGGTAAGAAAGCTCCAGGCCTTTGCTGTAGTTGCAGAAAATGATGCAGCTGTCATAGACATAGAGTAAAGTGGTAACATTTTAGGTGTTCGGCCTTCTAAATCCCGCTTTGCAGTGATTTTCAAGAGTCATACTGGAAGACATCCATCACAGAAGAGCTGCAAATATCATTATTTTTTATTAATAAAAGCCTCAAAAGGTCAGAATGCAAAACAGCCACAAGCCCAGCTGTGTTTTGTGTGAGAAGCAACCCTGTGCTGTTGCTATAGTTATCACTTTCTTCATGTGCGTGTTTAACCATTGATGGAGCAGACAAAGGCAGGCGGGCTTAAAGTTTACTACAGTAAATTGTAAACACAAATAGCTCCTGAAATGCGTCGAGCAGGAGTATCCTATAAATGGATGTAGGTAAATGATAAGCTCCTCTTAAAACACGCATGTTACTAATTTTAAGCAGGTTCTGTGACTGTAGTGTGTCCATACTAGAAAAAGAACAACATAAACCATAAATTAAACAGAAAGATGTAAGTACGCTGACTCTGTGTGGTTTAGCTTGAGTGTGCTGTTAATGTCCGCTGTTGTCTAGCAATACACTGCACAAAGAAAATAAATGAGCTAAATGTTTTCCCCTTGGGAATTTAGATTGACAGTGACTTTCCAAAGTTACAGTTTTAATGACGTGTCATTATTTTCCTGTAATAATTGTACATTGACTACTAGCTTGTATACTAACTACAAAACATGTGAAGTATGACAAAGTGTATACCTCAATGCTGTAGGTGCATTATTATGAAATTGGGACATAGTTAAAGTCTAGACATCTGAAATTTACCACATTTCATAAACTTGATGTAGAATGTACCATCCCTTATGTTAAAAGCAGTATTGTAGTATTGATATTTCCACATAGTAAATCCAGGCCATTCATGCGCTTATGGTCAAAACCCACACAGGCAGGTCGATAGGCCTGTAAAATACACACACTTGGACAGGCACTTATGCGCTCGCTACCTGTCCTATCTGACCTATCTGAGGCGTGTGGGTCGATGTTGGTCATTAGCCGGGCTCATTATAAGGGCTCCTGTGAGTAATGCTTATCTTTTACAATGTGTATGACACATTTAGTGTGATCTATTTCTGCAGATTTGTTCAGCTCCCTTTTTAAAACGGCCAGGACGGCTCAGTTTGATGTGAATAAAGGAAAACGCGACGATGACTGTGATATTTGTTGCTTTTTATGCAAAATAGAAATGCACACGACGTAGTTTCTAAACCTGCCGCTGATTACAGATATTTCCAAAAGCTACATTTTGTGTTATCAGTGTTTGACATTTTAATATGTTTAGGACTGATGACATGTTTAATCTTGTGTTCTGACTGTTCGTGGTTTGTGACTGCGTTTACGTCTGGATCACAGAGTGAATCATGACTGGTTCTCAGGAATCTCGCAGGATCATTTCAGACATTTCAGTCATGGACACACCACTTTGAGAGAGAGATAACTTTGAACAGCGACGTCAGTCAGAACACGTATCGCGACAACGAAAGATGAGGGAGACTAAAAATGAAACTGACCTCTGTCTGTGCATGTCACACTTAAATACACACCCAATGCAAGTGTGTGTGCATGTATGCATGTCTGTCTCTCTCTTTCTCTCTCCCTCCCTCTCTCTCATGTTTACACACTCACAGAGAGACAGGTGCACATCCTGGAAGGTGTTAAAATGATAGCTAGTTTGAAAGTGAGGATTCTTGATGTGTTTGAAGGTCCAAAGTTTCTGAAGTATTTGACTTGGCAGCACATTTTCTTTATAGAAACATTGCAGAGGTCCATAACAAGTTGTAAATGTAGAACTTAAGGTGGTCTTCAAAATATTTTAGGCGGTTTTCTTGTTAATCTACCAAAAAGGTGTCCCTGATTACCTGACGTCACCGTGGTTAACTTGTGAAGAATTACATGCAACACACCACTTATATTTTCTTTACTTGCATTATATTTCTTTGTCTTGATATGGAACCAAACTACGTTTTTATTTTCGCTAAGTTTATCTTTCTACATCAGTATCAGTGTGACTTCTATCTCAGACTATTTGATGAGAACATCAGACTCTTACCAACCATCCATTTTTTTCCTCCATCAACCGACCCAAGTCAATATCTCAGACCATCCATCTCGGCTTCTCAAGTCTTTTTAAGATCACTGAATAGTGATTTTCTTTTTTCAAGATAAGAGGTTTGGTTTGCTGCCTCTCATCTCCCACCCAATACTGTATCATGTCGCCACCTAAAACTCTTCCTTTCACACTGCCTGTCTGGCTGAGAGAGGGATCAATACGCCTCCGATCCCACTGATCAAAGCTTCAGCCAGTGATTCATTCATTATTGAATTACATCCGTCTCTCTTCACTGCTCTTTTCTTTTCTTGCTTACTGTTTTCACCTATTCATTAAAAAAACGCAGCTTTCTTTCGGCATCCTCATCATTGAATTATTTTTCATCAGAGGCGGCCTGAATTTGTAAACAAGTTTTTTTGGGGATTTGGATGAACAAGCTGCTCTTATTTGACTGGCAAGCGAACACAATGACTAAACATGATTTTTTTTATTTGTCTTGGTAAATTATCTTGATATAGTGGGAGATCTCGGCCAACTGATTTGTCCATACATTCCAGAATGAATGAACTGAGCCATTGACATTTAACACTTTTTCGGAAATGCATGAATCTGCATGTTAATTTAAATTGTTGGTGTCTTGCTTGTGATGGACATACAATCCGGGATATAAGCAATAATCTGAAATATGAAAGCTGAATGATTTCCTACACCCAAACAACATATTTGCTATCCTTAAGCTGACTGTTTAGGCTGCAATAATAATAATATATATTCTATTCACTGCAACATCTTTTAACTGATCAAAGCCTAAAAAACAAGAGACGGAATTCTCCTCCGGCTTCGTCTTTAAACCTCCTTCACTCCCTTTCCTCCTCCTCCTCCTCCTCCTCCTCCGTCCTCTCTGCTGCATTTCTCACCTCCAGTTCTTTGTTCTGCACCTTTTAGATTGCAAGCATGTGCATGTAACAGAGAAACAAGTGACGAATGTGTTTATGGGTCACCTGCACAATTGTCTTTTACAATTACTGAACCATGCAGCTTGAGTACATCGTGCTGATAAATACACAAACCTCTCAGGTTAAGCCACATTAAGTTCATTTGTGTCCTTTCATTTTCAAATGGTGATTTCTAACATGTTTTTCCCCTAATGATTTTATAATGTCCCACAACTGTGACTGAATGAAAGATATGTTCTCATCTTGTGCATCACGTCCTTTTTGCTCCCAACATCACTTAAAAGGTTTCTCAATATGTGTGGCTTTTAACTTACGAACTATATTACTGACTGCTGGACTGTGTGTGTGTGTGTATGTGTTCTTCAAATGAAGCAGAAGTACTCGGCGGCCTCCCTCTGCAGCATCACCACCGAGGTGCTGAAGGTTTTGAACGCCACAGAGGAGCTGATCGGTGAGGCAGGAGGCGAGAGCTACACCCCATCTGAGTCCATGAGTGCTTCTCCCATCTCCAACAGCTCCGAGACCCGCAAGCTGGACCAGAGGCTGACCAAGATGGAGGAGAATGTAAGGATGTTCTACCCAATAAGAAAAGGTTGTGGAGATTCAATGTTATTGGAAACTGAAGCTCGAACTAAATGTTTCTTCTTCCCCTGACAGGTGTACCTGGCTGCTGGTGCCGTGTACGGGCTTGAGGGGGCGCTGGGGGACCTGGAGCAGTGTGCCCGCGGTATTAAGAGTGGCACCACAGACACAGAGCTGGCCTTCCTGGAGGACCAGGTGGCCACCGCAGCTGCTCAGGTTCAGCAGTCTGAAATACAGGTACTGGAAGATGTGTCCCTTTTTCTCTGCAGCTTTATCTTCAGTTGTGTTTGTGCCAAGCAGACAGCAAAACTCAATGATACCGTAGATATTTTTTATGTTGTATTCAATTGCGCTTTTAAATAAAGTCTGTGTGTCCTTTCAAGATTTCAAACATCGAGGCTAGGATATCAGCTCTGAAGACAGCCGGGTTGAATGTGACTGTCTGCAATCATTTCTCCAAGTTCAAGCCAAAGGCAAAGGTAACTCACTGCCCCAAGGGTACCCTACAACTATCTTCGTCTGGTTTTGCATGCTAACATTTTACCATTAAGTACTGTATGTTAAGTAACATTTTACCAGAGGACGGACCTGTAGTTGGTAGAAACGATGTAGGCCCGTCCCACTGAGGTTTTGTGGATGTGCATACAACTTACTACCAATTATATAACTAAACCTGATACTGAATAAAAACATATAGCTGCAAGTCAGGATGATTGATGAAGTGTGTGATACAGATACTCTGATTACAGCCTCAAACCCTGGACTCATCACGCCATCAAAGGAGGAAGCTTCCAGCCCCTCCACTGAAAGGTACCAAACTAGTTAGTCTGCACAGTGAAAAACCCAAACCGCTAATGAATTAGGTTAAACAAAAGTAACGTGAATCCTCTAACCTGTGCTGACTTATGCAGTTTACTGTACATCATTAATACAAAATCTTCTATCCAGAAACACTCAACAGCCTTGTGCACACATGCTCTGAGTGTGCAACAAAGACAGCTGGAGATGGGGAGTGAGACAGAGACGAGGGGACCCTTAGTTGACACCACACATTTCACACTTTGTCCTAAAAGAAGAGATTGGCATCTAAATGGATGTAAAAGTGAATACATCTGGTAAAAAGGGACTAAGTAACTGAAAAGCTCCATTAGATGTAAAGCAGCCAAATGGAAACGGGCACAGCACAGGAGGATAAGGCTGTTTTATCAACCAACAAGGAGTCTGTTCCTTTTCATGTCAGTGAATGGCCTTTTTCTGTTGGGGCTGTCTTTATTTGCATTTCTGTCTCTTTTCTTTCTTCGGCAGCATTCATACAATAGCGCTGATTCAGGGTGGCTTTTTCAGCACAGCTCCAAAGACAGACAGCAGGCTGGACAATGGGGCAAAATCAGTGACCAAGACATGTAATCATATCATTGATTCGCATGTCCTTTTTGTCACTCCATCATGCAGTACGCTCAGAATGTATGACTGGGAAGGCTGTCCTGTCATTTAGATAATAGTTCATAATAGTTTCTCTTTTTCTGGACAACCTATGCTTTTTGCTGGAGATACCTTTTTAAAAGTCTGATTTGCTAAATGCTGTTGTTTTTGTTTGTTTTTTTGCATTTCAGAAAAGTTGGAGCCCGAGCAGCAGGTTAAAGTGTTTCGGCCATAGTTACAGTCAGCAGCACAACGAATCCCTAAGGGCCGCTTTCAGAGCCCCAGGGACGGGGGCCCGTCTCATCCAGTGCCTTGACCCAGTGTCCGCCTCCAGCTCCAGGCCAAGCAAGGGGCCAACACCTGCCCTGTGTGACCCACCAAGCACTCAGCCCTCAGCCCAGGCACGGTACCCCGTCAGTCGAATGCCTCACAGAAGGGATGACTGTCTCTTTCCTCCTTATTCTCCATTTTCTCCTCCTCCCCACGCACATAATATCAAGCAAGGATGACTCAACAGTCTGTGCCTCTGCCTTAAACATCTGCAAACACTCCTCATGACCCAACTGAAAAAGAATATCTGTACAGACAAAAATAACTCTAATTTCCTTTTTTCTATCTGTTTGCAAGAGTATTGTGATTTACTGTATAATGAAGACGTGGAAAAATCATGTGAAACTTTCTGTGATTCAGTGTCCCAAAAAGAGGCTGAGCCGTGTTTTATACTGCATCTTCAATGAAATGTCATGAGGAATCCCATCATACTGTAAGGCCCTTCAGAACTCTTTTGGGTGATTCTGCGTTTTCACACACAGACACACACATACAGTAAGCAGATGGTAATCGTCATTTGGGGAACTATGTTGCACCTTTTGCCATTTTAATCATTTTAAGGATTAATTTACATACCAGAAAATGAGTGTTTAGATACACAATTGTATCGGGGCCAAAATATTTTTAGCTAGATGGCAAAAATGGAACACAAAGCACACTTGAGAACTTTGTCAACAGCCTCAGAAAAATAGGCAGAGGAATAATTTTGGCTTAGTTTTTTTGCCAAGAGTTACAGGAGAAGAACAATACCACAGTAATGTCACAGTGAATATGTAGCCTGTTAGCTTGGCTTAGCATAACGGCTGAAAACGATGGGCTAGCTAGCTTGACTCTGTTCAAATAGGTAGAAATATTAGCCAAGCAGCACTTCTAAAGCTCACTGATTAACCTATAAAACGGCCGATATTGTTACCTTCAGAGAGAGCCAGGCTAGCTGTTTCCTCTTATTTCAGTCTTTAAGCTAAGCTAGTCAGTAGTATTTTTAGTGTAGCCTACAGACACAAGAGGGGCATACATTTTATCATCTAACTCTCAGCTAAAAAAAGTCCAACTATTCCTTTAATAATAATTATAAAGAATAACTGGAGAAGTGCTCTCCCTTTTATTAGAAAAGGAAAACGACTGATCAGTAGACACACACACACACACACACACACTACAGCCTTAATGTGGAAGCTTTCCCATTGAAATGAGTCAAAATAGGTTTTGAACAACAGACAAACTCTGCGAGACACAAGTCTTTGTTTGACATTCAGGTTTGGTCTGACAGCCTTCCCTCGTGCAGTATTCTTCAACCCAAAGTCATTTTCTTTGTTTACTCTCAAAAATCGTGGCCTTTTATTTGAACAAAGAGGTTTTCTCATGTTTCCCCTTTGCCGGGTCATGTCCGAACTTTTGTTTTACATTCAGATGATCCTGTAAAGATTTTTACATAATGAAGTCTGACGGGCTATATAAAAAATGCCATGAAACCATGATTTTGTTACAAGCAATTTATTTTTGTACTTACTGAACATTTTTATGCAATACCACTGAAACAAGTACTATTGCAAATTAAAGGCTTTATTCTCTCCTCAAAGAAGCCAGTCAGTCCTATCAGACTCTCTCATGTGTGATGACTCAAAGTGCTTTCAGTGTATGCCTGCATTTACCGTTTGATATTCCGCCAGTAATGACGATGGTAAATGTTACAAAAACATGGGTGACAACAGGCATTTTTGGAGCGGCTTGTACGATTCATACTGTATTTGTACTCCTTAAACACTAGATTTGAGAATACTGCCTTTCATTCTTGGGTTATTTTTCTTTACTCTGTGACCACTTACATTAGTCAGAATCTCAGTTAGCCATGCATGGTTGTCAAAGTTGTTGCTGTGGCAGAGCAAAGTTGGATTTCCTGATGGACTGCTTGAAGTAAAAGGTGTGATGTTCCGTATGAATGCTCTTGCCCCTTCTATTGGTGACCTTTTCATCCCAGTCTTTCACATCTCGGGTTTTGCACATTGATCCTGTACTTTTGTCAATCTTGTTCTGCCGGAGGTGTTGATGTATAAAAGCATGTTTCTGGTTTTATCAAAGTTGATGTAAAATGTCCCACGAGAAGCACAGCCACAAGGGTCCAATCATCAGTGTCCAGTATTTTTCTAATGTAAAAAAATATATATTATCTCATCACAGAATTTATTAATATATGTATATGTGTGAAAAGATGGATATGATATAGAATAATATGTGTATTGCCCAATCATAGTTGAAACCAATCTTTCAGTGTTGTGTGCAAGAGACTGTGTATAATTGTCATAACTTGTAAGGCTGGATTCGGACAGGAAGTCTAATTTAATGTGTAACTGTGTCCCAGATATTCACACGGAGCTAAAGACAGATCTTGCTTTTGTTCCTGTTTAAATCCAGTGTGAATGACTACGATGAGGTTCACGGTGCACAGCTCCACAGGCGGGCCATTCACTTCAATGGGCAATCGTTTGTTGCGATCCATATGTTGGGGAAAATACTAACAAGCAAAAAACACAGTTTCTCTATGTGCCACAGTACTCCGAGACAAAATATGTATTATGAAATGAATAAAATTTGCAAACGTAAAGCTTTCCCTTTTGAAAGAAACGGTTTGTTGTGCACCTGCAAATACAAAGTGACGAACAGACATAATCACAACATCCTGGTTTATTAATCAATATAGAATGCATTTTTATGTACAGATATCAAGGATCCTATCAACCAAGGCCCCATAACAGACACCAGAGAGAAATACAGGTAAGAGCTAGAGCAGACGAGTTTATAACCTCAATCAAGATTTTAAAAAATGAAGACACTCTAGAGTTTGTAGATGAAGGGAGTAGGACTCGTTGTCACGGTAACCAATCCCTGTCCTCCCCATCCAGCACTTCCCGGAGGTTCTCCTGGTTTCTGAGGCTGTTGAGCACCAGCCCTAACGTCCTGAGGACAGGCTGCACCCCTCTGCTGCCCAGAGCCTCCACGCTGCTGTGCCTCTTGCCGAAGCGCCCGATGGGTCTCACCCCACGCCCCACGTACCAGAATGGGTCTATCTCTGGACCTGGACACCACACCAAGAGCATTAATGGAGCCAATTAATATATATTATATTAACAGAGTTCACTTTTGAGTGACAATGAGTCCATTATGTGTTCCTGAAAATCATAATTCTTGTTACCATAGGAAAAAGAGTGGTCCATACATTCAAACTTTTGTCTTTAATATATAATATAGAATTTTGTCTGCATACACTGTGTGGACATAGATGATTTTCTAAGCTGATTTGATGCATGCATGAACTAGATGGAGAAATTATTTTAAAGTAATTGCGATACAAGTACAAATTAAAATGGATACATTTACTGAGTATTACTGTAGCATTGCAAAGTATATAGAAAATAGTATAACGAAACATTCACTCTTAAACCTCAGTTCAATGTCAAATCAATTCAAAATACATTAATATGCTCATATGACCATAATACAAATAAATAGAGTAATTTGTAACAAAATAACACACTTGGTAGATTATATGACAAACTAGTGTACCACAAATTGGGCATAAGGATATTCCTCATTCTAAACTAAGTTGTTAAGCATCTCTCTTTAAAACAAATAGCTGATTGAATGCAGTATAAACGACTCAAACAGTAGTCTAACATACTTAATTTCTAGAAGTTAAATGAAATAGTTAAGAGTAAAGAAGAAGGATATTTTCAAGTATTTTACAACAAATCCCTATGGGAACAAAAAGTAGAAGAAAGTCACAACTAAGAGCCAAAAACAGACGATAAACATTCTGTCTATTCTAAAACATGTCTTACCATTGTTCTGTCTGTCTTCTTAAGCCTCATAAATATCCTTCAGGGTTATAATAAAGACACAAAACCACGTCTTACTTCTGTTGTCGACATTGTGAACAATGTGGAAGTCGTGCTCGACCGTGGTGCTGTGAGCGCCGCTGAAGCTGGAGGAGACGAGGAGGAGGAGCGCCAGAGATGCGGGCAGCCAGCGGCTCGTCAGGACGCAGTGCCGGACATCAACCGCTCCGCACGGCAGCATGCTGTGGAGTCTCTCAAGGCACTAGAGAGGACGGATGGACGCTGGTCAGTAAAGTATCACACACTGTTCAAGGACACTGAAAACAGAAAGATTAGTAAAACAAAGCCAGGAAAAAAGTTGAAACTGATACAATTAGACTTAAAAATAGCGTGATGTCATATAATATAGTAGGAAATTATTTATAAGAGATGAAAAATACCATGACATTGGATTAAGTCATTTAAATCGTATTACTAGGCACCAAAAGCTTATATAATGTTATAATTATCAAAAAAATACTAGGATTTAAATATACACTATTGTTCCCATGAACTCTATAGCATCAATATCATATAAGCCCATTTACCACATTGAACAGGCTACCGTGGTGTAGCACAGTTACATGAGTGTAAAAAATAGTTAACACGAATTTACCTGGAGTACCTCTCCTCAAAAAAAGCACATCATCTATTGCTATCCTCATTCTATTTAATACACTGAATATGATAGGCTGTAAAAAAAAAGAAGAAATAAAACAAAGAATAATGTAAACCCCACAGAGCAGCTCCTTACCCTGAACTTTGGTAACAGGCTGAGGTCAGTTGGTGGAGGTCTGAAGTCGTTATTGTTAAGCAGGTGTGCTCCAGCTTATATATCCATGCTGCTCTAGTTGTTGTTGGATGATGAATCAAGAACGTCAGTCACACACAGTGATCCCAGACTACAGGATGCATCATCCCCCCCGCCTCCTCTCCTCCCACTCTTTGAAACCCCCTCATCGTTTTGAGAAAGGAGGTTTAGTTTGGGAGTTTTCCTGATGTCTGTCACGCAGCAGAGCAGTCCATCAGGAAGTCAATAACATACGGACAACTTTGAATTAGTGAACATGGGGAGACCCGCCACCCCAAGTAGGTGTGTCAGACTGTAGTGGGCGTCTTTTGATGAGCCTTTCATTAATCAGCCGGATTACAGGGGGAGAGGCAGAACTATTGCAAAAACCCTGGTGAATTCTCATCACCGGAAAACTACACTTTTGAAACTTTTTTTAATACGAATCTGCTCCAACTATTCTACATTCAGGTGCTCAGTGAACCTAATGTGAACCTAATGTCACTCTTTTATGATATTAAAGCTTCAAATATACTATATAGGACCTATAGTGTAGCTGCATGGGAATTAATATTACTGTCAAGCCCTTAGCATGTGCTGAGAGGTGACCGTGATGAATCACAAGTGAGAGGCCAAGGTGAGGAGAACTTCTCTGACAGAAATGTAGCAGGTGTAAAGTCGCCTCAGGGCCTAACGATGTCCGTAAAGGTCACAATACTGCGTCACGGTTCTGTTCAAAACGTATCCCTAAGATGAGCATAATTCATTTATTTCAACTACAATTTTTAGAGGGTTCTTTTGTAAACGTTCAAAGAATGCTTATTTGCAGAACCAAGTCAATGGATTCTGCAGATGTAGAGCTAAAATGAATAAGATAAGATGTAATTTACTGTCCTCCTGGGAAATTTGTCTTGGGCTCCAGGCCGCTGCATCCCACAACACTTGCCAGCATCACAATCCACATGCACGCATAGAACACATCATACACGCACCCATAAACATGCTTAACGAATAATAAAACCAGGTGTGAGCAACACAGATAATACATAATCTAATCAAGTCACAATGTATTAGTCCCCAATAACTTCATATCATACTTGTTGCTACTTCATAATTTGATGGAGGATGGAATGAATACATTATTTTTCTGAATGCCAATCTGCAGGCTAGTCAATGCCAGATTAGTCAATCAATCAACTGGTTAATCGACTGAATCACATGCGTTTTGATAATCAATTAGTCAAATGCCAAACATTCGATGGTTCCAAATCCTCAGATGTGAAAATGTGCTGATGTTCTTTTTCTTTTATGATAGTAAATTCAATATTTATGAGTTTTGGACTGGCAAAACAACCCGTCGAAAGTCATTACAGAACTAACATTTCATCGACTAATTGATTATTTGAAGAAACAAATCAACAAAATCAATCATTAATCTATAATGAAAACCAATGATTTGCAGCTCTACTGTAGGTTCATGTGACCCTTTCACTCTATAGTTGCAATGTACCATACAAAATTACACTAACATGTGATGTCAGTGTCCTTACAATGTGTATTTTAAGTGGATGAATCATTAGGATCCAGTTGGGATAAACCTTTCCCCTCTACAATCATGTACAACTATTAAATCACCGCCTGCATAAAGCATGTGACGTAAAAGGGTGTACGTATGTGTGTGACCGTGTGAGTGTATGTGCATGTACACCCTCCGGGCAGCACTTTGGTTCCCCTCCACACATTAGGGCAGCCATAATTTTAAAATGGGCTGAGATCAAATGGTATGATGCAGACACAAGCCCTTCCTGAGGGAGGGCATATGGCTGCAAATATGAGACGAACACTACCTGCGGATGTGTAATCACACCATAACATGGAAGAATCCCCAAATAATTAAGCTAATTTGATTTATGATAGAGAGCCTTTATTTGATAACGCAGCCATTCGTTGCTTCTTCGTATGCCCCCTTACAGGCAGGTGTGAACGATTTGGTCGTCCTTGTTTTGTGGGTAAAATGTGGCCTTTATGAGGCTACTCATGAATAGATTTCGAGACAAATAGATATTCAACATTGCAATGTATATTCTTTCATTCTAAACCTATTTTTAGGCATCTTCTAAAATCACCATATTTGGTTTAAAAATACACTGCTTAGGTCGTCATTTTCCTCGCTCAACATTGGTTCTGTTGTATCATAATGCCTTCTCTGACATGTGAGGCGATGATATCACGGTCTCATCAGCGCCTGATTGAATGGCTTAATCTCGTCTCGCTGTTTCTGTGAATGGAGGCGCAGGGGTTCATGGGGTATTGATTGAGAAAACCCTGCTTGCAGCATGATTAACAGCTTGAACCGGCCGAGCTGTGTGGTCTAAATCATTCCCCTTTCGTGCTACAGGATATTTTGTTAATTGCCTCGTAATTCGTGACCCACAGAGTGAGTGGGCAGGGACATACATTGACTAGGTTTGGTTGAGCCTCTGTCTTTAAAATGCTTTCAAATGGGAAGTCAGCAGTCAGCTGGGACATTTCTTTGACATGGGTTGGTGCAGGATTTCCTTCAGAACAAACGGCATTCAGATTGCAAGTTCAAACGTGAAACCCTTATAATGCCAAACAAACATCTCAGCGGTTAAAAGGTTAGAAAAGACATGAGGACATATTCAAGTTGAATCGAATGGGTCTCACCTGGATGGTCGTGACCACACCCACCTGCAGGGATGGAGTGATTGGGACAGTTTGACATGTCACAGTAGGAAAAGCACACTAAAGCACTAAATAGAGTAATCAATGATGGCTCAAATTCAGCTTTGGTTTTATTGTGCATGCCGGCTCACATATCATGGGACGCCTGAATAGAATGAAGCCATCGTTAATGTTTTCAGCAACACCTGTGCTTTCCCTACAGTCCCAGGTCAAATGATCTGCTTGTGACAAAACATGTATTCTATTCTAATGACCCTAATATGCCATAGCTTTGTGTCACAGATGACTTTGTTGCAAGGCAAACAAAAGAAACGGTGTGTGGGAATTATAAAGTAGAATCTTACACTGCACACAGGTGCTGTTAACACTGCGCATTAAACTGCTGTTGTGAGGAAGGACATATTTGATATACTGGTCATTTGTGGAAACAAAGAACATTATTTTAATTAAGTATAACTTCAAACAGCATATAAAGCACTTTGTTTTGTAATGGATACCAGATTTATATATACAGTATGTATATTTAATGAACATGTAGGCAGCAAACATAATGAATAGATAAATAGCACACAATGCAACACAATCTGTGTAGAGAGAAGGGAGATCATGAGACTTCCTTTACTTGAAGAAAAGCAATGCTACAATTTAAAAGTACTTACAAGTAAATGTCTTGAGTCTCAAAATGTTTACTTAGCAAAATGTATTCTAAGTATCAAAAGTAAAAACAGTCATTATACATAATGACCTCATTTACAATTATACTGCGGTATTATCATTACTGATGCATTAAAAAGCATTTTGAAATGTTGCAGGTTGAGATGGGACACATTTGAATGGCTTTATACTGCCAGATTGTTTATTCTATAAAACCAGACCATTTTTTACTAGCTGGTTGAATATTTTTGATGTAATTCCTAAAATGACAAAACACATAACAGCAGAATTAATATCAGGAAGAGAAGGGAGGACTTATAATGTTTTATATGAGATGTTCTGCTGCCCCTTTGTGGTAAAAATATATGCACACACACTTTATACTAAATAGCTTCTATTTCACTGCATGGGAAGCCAATATTGCATCCTTGAAATATAAGTAGCTGTAATTAGATCAAGGTTAGATTACGGAAGTGTAGTTTATGGATCTATATCAAAAATTCTACCAGTAGGATGTGACCAACGCCCGGGCTCTGGGATCAGATAGGATCAGATATGAAAAGGAGTTCTGTAATATGGCCTATAATCCCTGTGTGGTTACTAGAAACTCTGTTGGTGGACTTGGAATTACTTAAGGCAAGGTGCGGATTTAGGAAGTGACTTTTGTAGTTATAAGGAGTGTAAATGTACAGACTACATGCAGGTTTTTACCAATGGATCCAAAGATCCAATAACAGGAAACACGGGATCTGTATTTGCGGTTAGGCACAGAGTTTAAAACCAAAGTGTGTGTACTGTTTGGTTGTAGACATTTTGATGACTTTAGAATGAATTGAACAAATTAAACTGAACAAAGTTATAGTTGTTTGTGACTTAGACTCTGCTCAGTGCATCTTAAATCAGGTAGATCCTTCGCCAAGACTTACTCTTTGAAATAATGGCAACACATTCAAGAGTAATAAAAAACAAGGCAGAGTTACGTTTGTTTTGGTTCCTGCTCAAGTGGGCATTCTGGGTAATGAGAGTGCGAACAAGCTGTTAAAAAAGAAAACATAGACGTTCGTATCAAAAGGCATTGCCGGGAAGAACATCAATAAAGAGTGGCAACAGCACTGAGACCAGGCGATAAGGGGAAGAGATTTACTTTCAGTGCTAAGTAGAAAGTGTATTGTGATGATAAGAAACAGAAAAGAGGAGGTAATAGTGACTAGATTACGAACAGGACACGGTAATCTGAAAGGCACGTCATAGGGAAGCATCCAACCGGTCTTTGCGAACATTGGAGGTAAGCGGCCAGAAACAGAGGAATATTTGTACTTTTTTATTATTAAGTTGTTAGTTGCAGAAAAAGAAGGTTTCCTTTATTGTCCTTGTCATGGAGGGTGAAGGATGAAAAGCCTGAGGAAAGAAGCTGCTCTGAATTCAAGTGGCACTGCAGCTGATACATCTGTACCTCTTGCCAGACGGTATACAGGGTGGACTGACTGGGTGGGTGTATATCACTGATGCTATAGGTAGATGGGTACCAATGATGTTCTGGGTCGTTTTAATCACCCGTTGTAGAGCCCTCCTGTCCTGGCCCGTGCACATCCCATGCCAGTTTGTAATGTTTCCAGTCAGGAGCTTTCTGTTGCTCCTTAACAAGATCTTGGCCCAGGAATTTTTCACTCTTTAGTTTCCTCAAGAAATACAGCCGCTTTTGAGCTTCATCCAGATGGAGATGTGTGATGAACATGTCAGGTTTGTTTGGGATGCTGATTCCCAGGAACTTAAAAATGTTCACTTGCTCCTCCTCAGCACTACTGATGTAGACAGGGATGCGTGGAGGAAGAACATATTAGGGCTAACAAGAGCAGGATTAAAGAAAACAAAGGAGCGTGATGGAAATGAACAAGGCAGATGATATTAGGTCAGCTTCAAGTGGACAAACCGGACACTGTAGGAGTTAACTAAGTCCAGAAGATGGCAGCAATGCAAAACTACGGACGCCAGCTGTCCTTAAAACTCAGAGAAGAAGACAAACTGCCACGCATGCGCAATACGAAGTGAAAGCTGGATACACATCAACAACGTCAACAACATAGTCATCGTTACTATTGTCCATAACCTTGATGTCAGGAAGGGAATGGGATATTTCGAAGAGCACTGTTATTGCTTCACAACCAACAGGAAAGAGTAAATCTGCCTGAAACGACGCTTTAACGAAAACGGAAGAAGAGAGAAGTGAAACCTTTAGCTGGAGCTACACTTTCTGGAAGTCGCTCCAAACAGTTGACAGACGAAGCACTTGCTTCCTGTTGTCAGTGTGGCTGTTAAATACTCAGCGACGAGATGCAGTGTAAGAAACATTGTTAAAGGACACTTAAAGGTAAACAACCCACTGGACCCCGAGTATCTGTGTTCTTCATGAGTCTGCTGGCAGGATGTCGCTGAGTTCGGGCGGTTGGGCTCAAACCCCCGGCTACACACCGGACCAGTCCGCCGTCCTCCCCAGTCACTATGGGGCCTCGCAGTTGCAACTCGGCTGCCAAACCGTCCTCATGTCGGTGCGGGTGTCGGTGTGCCATTCCGGTATTCGGCCGCTGTGTCTTCCTGGAGCGGGTGATGAGTCACTCCGCCTGCAGCTGAGCATGGACCCGGGGAAATCCGGGGAATTCCGGCTGTCGCTCCAGGACAGCAGCGGGACTGGCCGGAGCGTGGTGAGTTCAAGTCCTGCTTGTTGTGATGCGTTTTGGGGATGCACGTTTATTTATGTACGTGTAAGCATAATATCAAATGACCCAATGTGGGTATTACTTTTCACTCTATTAGACATGGCCTCAAGATGGAGTAAAGACGTTTGTTGGCACATATTATGACGGTGTCTGAGTCACTGCCACACTGTGGCCACATTTTAGAAGGTCAGAGGTCAGGTGGAGCAGTTGGTAATCCAGCACTGCTGGAGACTGTAATAAGAGGCTATATGTCTACGCTTGACCTATCATTACAGGTTGTATATTAATACATCTTTTAACGGCCTGAGGAGGTTAAACTGTCCAGTATTACTCAGGAAAAAAAAGCTAAGAGTATTGAAAATCAGAAGATAACTGTTTTTTTTCTTCTTTATTACTTTATTAATAATCCCCTCAGATTTAGTTTCTGACGCCTTGCAGGGCTCCCGATCCTCAGGTTAGAAAGCACTGGCACAGAGGACAAGCTTTCAGGCCACTGTGTTTGCAAGCACCCATCCTTTTTGAGGAGTCTGGGGATGCTAGTGTGCAGCTGAACCCTGCTCTTAGTAGAAAATGCAAAGAAATAGACACGCTATGCATTGTCAAGCCTGAAATCAACTAGTCTTTGAATATTGACTGCTTCTGAATATTATATACAGAGCCTTTATCTGTGTAAGTTATAGCAATTATTTAAAAAGTCTTATTATACAGCGAGTCTCAGTCTCAGTGTATGAGGTAAACCAAGCTTAAACTGATGCAGTGTAATGCAACAGTTCTCCAATAAGTCCTGCATTCATCAAAACCTCTTCTCCTGTATTCTCCCTCCCTGTCCCTCCTCTCCCAGACCATCGCTGAGTTTGATTTGAGGACCGTAAAATATGAGGTGAAGTCACCAAAGTGCCACGAGCTGAGTTTGGCGGCGCCTCCACATGATCGCATCAGCTTCAACTTCCGCTGTGACAAGGAGGCCCAGGAGTGGGCTACGGTGGTGACTTCTTCACTGAGAGAAGCACACAGAGGTCAGTCGCCCTCACTGGTTGTTTTTTTTTAGATAACAACCACAGCGAGAAGGGGAGGCGGGGGGGTGAGAAATGTAAGTCATACCTTGTAACAGGATCCTTTGAGCCTTTTCAAACCTAAACAGTACAATGGTGCAGTACAAGATCCCTGCTGTGTGTGATTTGGTGGAGTTCATTTGCCCTTTAGTGAACTTAATTGAGCTTGACGAATCAAGCTGGTTATGCATTTTTTGAACAAAAGAGCTTTTCTTTGCTCATATTTTGGCTTCGAGGGGAATTTCAAAAACTTCTTCTGTGCTTACTTGCACAATATGCCGTTGTTTACTCACGTACATGCATGTGAATGATAAAGTAAGAGTAAAGAAAGTAAAAAAGCAATATGTTATTGTGGAATGATAAGATCTGTGTTATGGATGATTTTTTTCAAGTTAGCAACAATAGCTGTAACACAATTTCCGGCCCATATTTTTCAACCAACTTAGCATACAATGATAAATAACCATCCAAGATCAGAACAAAGTATTCACCTTGCTCTTTAAGCTCCTGTCTGTTGTACTATAAAGAGTCTCTGTTAAGATGAATGTTTCCATTCCTGTGTAGATGAAGAGTTAAAGATTTCCGTCCACAGCGGCAGACAGTAGGGCAGGCCTTTAGTAGACTGTGGAGACGTTGATCTGTGTTTTTTTTTCTTGGGTTTTATTTCTTTATCAAAGTGCTTTGCTCTGGTTTTCCACATTCCGCAGTCGCCCCTCAAGATGTTGATCCACAGCGCTCCCTAGACGTTCTCCATCGTCAGAACACAGTGGCCCTGCAACTAACAGGTATGAACGCTAAACATCTTCCTTACAATATGGAATATTGCCAGATGTTTTTATAGATGTGATGTAACTAATTCACTGACTCCCTCACTCGTTTTATTCATTCATTCATTCATTGAATCATTTTTAGCCCTCTAGTGGCTGTTTGGAGGTATGGCAACATCCTCTGCACACACTTGCCCGTATGTTCACCCATGTGGGCTTGTCGGTGTTTCCTTGTGTGTGTTTGTGTGTGTGTGTGTGTGTGTGTGTCCATCTGTAGAGGATACCTGCATAGAGCTGACCAGAGCCATAGAAGCAGGCGACATGCAGTCTGCTTCTGACTTTGCTGCCACACTCGCCCGACAACATGCCGCGCTCAAGATTCAGCCCTCTGCCAGAGACTATGAAGACACTGAAATCAAGTAGGAGCATCGCCATTATTAATTATCGTTTCAAAAACAGGATTGATGGTCGATAAATGTTACATTTTACATTTCAAAATGTGGTATAAAGTAGATCCTGAGACACAGTTTAGACGGCGTGGCTAATGGCTTGTTTGGTTTTATCTAACAGCTTGGCTGTTGCAGTTGAGGATTCGTCTTCGTCCTGTTGTGTCACTGTGAAAGTCTCCCCGCATATGACTACCGCAGCACTAAAACAGCAGGTTAGTCTGAAGAATGCTTCTCTTCTTCATTTGTGTCCTGAAAGAATCCTGTCCATTTTATTTATATAGCTCAAAACCACAAGTCAAAAAAGAAAGAACCCCTATCAGTCCATCGAAAAGGTTAACATTTATTTTTTCCTTCTTTGGTTTTTCTACCACCTCAGATGTTTCTCGAGTATGGCTTTCACCCGCGGGTGCAGCGCTGGGTGATTGGCCAGTGTCTGTGCACCGACCAGCGCTCTCTGGCTTCATATGGGGTTCGTCAGGACGGTGACACGTCCTTCTTGTACCTCCTGTCAGCCCGTCACGCTCGCTTGACCCGCCATGTCCTGCAGCAGGACCAGGAGAGTGCCCTCCTCCTCAGTCCTCCATCCCTGTCTCTCCCCACTCCTCCCCTCTCTGCTACCTCTGCAAACGGCCCCTCATCCCTGGACCGCAGGCCTTACGCCACCCTGCCGCCTAGACTCCATACCAGCACCAACACTGGTGAGTGAGAGCATTAGCGTGTGGCTTTGTGGCCGGTATCGGAAACCATTTTCTTTAACTTTCCAATGGCATTGAGCACACATGAGCTGATACCTGCGTATTTAGTGCATTAAGGGGGCTGGAGTGGAAAATCAGATGCTGCAACAACTGCAGCATCTGATTTGCGTTTAAACTACAATGTGGTCCAATGTATTGTTAAAACCCATATACCCTTCTAGCATGACTAACTAACTAAAAACTAAACTAACAAACTAAAGAAGGTCAATAGGACAGACTGTACCTCAGACAAAGAGTTGTTTTAGATCAAAGGATACATACATAGAGGCACAAATCATTCATAAGCTAAATGGATGCACATATTGTCACTGGTTGCTTATTAGCTTTTATTTGCTTTTTATTTGACTTTTTCCTCAATAAATGTTGCAGGTGGCTCACAGAGAGGAAACATCAGTGAGATCAGAGATCTCATCAACCTAGAGATGCCTCAACTCAATGAAGCACTGAGCCCCAGCACAGCTTCCACCCAGGTAATATACAGCCATTATGGTGGAAGACAGAACTTGCATGTAGTGCTGTTTCTCTCGTGTTAAAACGTACTCTTTGCTGAACTACTCTGTGCCTTTTAGGGTTGGTCGTGCCCTTCTTGCACTTACATTAACAAACCAACGCGGCCGGGCTGTGAGATCTGCAGCACGAACCGCCCAGACAGCTACGTCGTCCCCGGGGGATACCGACCAGATGCACTGGAACTCAGACGGATCCAGCAGGAGAAGGAGGCGATCAGACAGTACCAGCAGGTATGAAAAACTCACTCGCATCTGCACCGTCGAGCCTACCGTGCACCCAAAGTCTTACATACACAATCATACCCCTGTATGTATGAACCAACATCTTCTTTCATACTTAGAGTAAAACCTTATTGTGGGTCAAATACTATTTAGTAAAAAAAAGCTGCGAGGCAACACAGGGCTCCAAATGTGACAAACTACTAAGGAGGGGAAGAATTAAATTGATTCAAAGTCGACATTTCTATTCAAATTGGCAGGCCCTCTCAGGTTGACTCTCTTCTCTTCTGTCTCTGTTTTTTTGAAGGAGAAAGGGAGAAGAGAGGTGCTGAGGAGTGCTGAGGCTCAAAACAACTCCCTCCTGTATAACCTGGACCAGGACTACTGAACACACACAGACAGGGGCACACATACACATACACATGTTTATTTATGTGTCCTTCACAGACAGTTTGAACTTGTAGCATCGTTTCCGTTACACTCATCAGACACTCGCTTTTAGGTCACATAAGAAATAATCATGTGCAGGCCTATGTCTATACGTCTATGTGCTTGAATTGAAAGCATATGGTTCTGTTATTTCTACCCTGAAGTTGAATGTAGGTTATGGGGCTCATTTAAGATGCACAGATACCACCAAAGCCTATTTAAGGCTTATTTCAGCCTAATCTTGGTAAAATAAGTAAACCAGGTGGTGACACAGGTGCCTCCCTGGCTCCAGTGTTTTGAATGTTCATGAGATTTTACAGTAACTGTATGAACAGATGATTTCATATTTTATTAAAATGCGGCAACTCTGTTCTGGTGAAAAGTAGGACCTGACGGATAATTGCTTTTTTTTAAACATAAACACTTTTTGGAGCCTTAATCACAAAGCAAGCTCAGCTTAGTCTGACTCTCTTGGGGTTACCTGGCCTCACTACTTCTAATGTCTTTTGTCCCCGTCAGGGTCCCGTAGGAATGTTAACTCTGAACTTCCTGTGAGCTGGTCCAGGGTCAGGCTGTTTACAGGTGTTGGTCTGCTCCTCTGAAGTTAACCCGCTCTGGAGCTTAGTGAAGCCCAAAGATATCTGGCTAACCTCGCTTCGTAGGGTACAAGCCCCTGGCAAATAAATTAATCAAAGTCTAGGGAAAGGGTTATGAAAGTCAGCGCCTTATATTAATAATCATGATCACTGTTGACTCTCAGCAATATGTGGGCTTTTTAATGAACTCTTAAAGATCCGAGTATGCCACTAAGTTGAATGTATTAGCCTGATTGTTAACTTTGCACTGTTAATTGTATATACTCTGTGAAACAGATTGAAATAAAATGTTTATACACAATGTGTGTGTCTGCATGTGTAAATGAGCCTACAATACTTCAATTGTCTGCATTGCCAATGTCCTTGTGCCCCTATGATGATTTAAAAACTGAAGGGAACTAGTTTACAGACCATTGGTTTAACCCTCTCAACAACACCACCCCCTGTGCCAGGCAAAGGAAGAGGAGCGCAGGGAGAATTTTGCCCGGCTAGTGATGATGGACAGCCAGGACCTGCTGCCTAACCCAGAGTCTGTGGACTGTAGGATCTGCTACGTGGACCTAAAGCCGAGAGAGGGTGTCCTGCTGAGGGAGTGTCTCCACTGCTTCTGCAGGTAAGATTCAGGAAGAGGAGGATATAAAGAAATAGAACAAATAGTGGGTTTTTTTTAGCTTGATTTAATATCCTAAATGTTTCTCGCTGTGTCTGCGTGTTTGTGTGTGTGTGTGTGTGTGTGTGTGTGTGTGTGTGTCTGCACAGAGAGTGCTTACGTTCAGTCATCATGCTGAGTGAGGAGCCGGAGGTGGCCTGTCCCTACAGAGACGACACGTATTCCTGTGCCTGCTCCCTGCAGGAGAGGGAGATCAGGGCTGTGAGTTACACCAAGTATTTGCTCTCTTACAGAAGAGACAGTGTCTTAATGGCTGGCATACCAGCCGGTAGTATTTTCACAAAGCATCAGACTATGTAAATCAATCTTAATGTGCGTTGTCTTTTAATTAAGCGCGCTGCTTTCATTCAAACACTGTCCCTACCAGCCAAGAAGCTGGAGCTACTGCTCTGCTACTTGTTTTCAGCCCAGACTTTGACCTTTCTCCCCCGTGGACTGATTTCAGCTGCTATGAAGCAAGAGTTAGCCAACCTCCCCAGATACTGTAGATGTTAAACTATCAAACGTGTGCATTGTGTACTACACGTGACTTGAGTTAAAAGTAAAATGGAAACCCTCCTCTCCAGAATTCATAACATTTAATTGCTGTTGTGTTCACCTGAACCCCGACTGTAACTTGTGAGGAGTATTATTAGTAATATTCACTCGTCCTCCTTAACTTCTTTCCCTTTCTCCTTCACAGTTGGTGCCAGCAGAGGAGTATGAGCGCTGGCTGCAAAGAGGTCTGTCAGTGGCAGAGTCTCGATGTGAGGGCAGCTACCACTGTGCCACCCCAGACTGTCCGGGCTGGTGTGTGTACGAGGACACGGTCAATGTCTTCCACTGCCCCGTCTGCAGGAAACACAACTGCCTGATTTGCAAGGTATGAAGTATATACAGTATATATATATATATATACACACAAATAACACATGCGATTGTGCATTAAATGTAAATATGAATAAACACACAATCAGGGTAAATATTATGATGTGCACACATCAATTACTCAGAGATAATTAACTTTGAAAGAAGCAAGTGACACAAGAGTCCCACGTTTTTAGTTGTTCTTGTCCCCTCAAGCTAACTTCTGACAGAAATGTGTCTATCTTTATACATCAGAGACTTTTCACTGAGGTTTCTTTTTCTGTCCCCGTTTCTATTTTTCTTCTCTCCTCAGTCTATCCACGAGGGAATGAACTGTAAGCAATACCAGGACGATCTTGCAGTCCGCGCTATAAATGACTCCGCTGCCAGGAGGACGACACATCTACTCAAGGCGAGCTGAATCCTCCTGAATCTGCAGTAAAGGGGGGAAAAAGAGACCTCCTCTGAGCTGTCTATCACTGTTTTTGCTATTCCATGAATAGTATTAGATGATTTTATCAATGGCATAGCCAATCCATGTGTACGTGCAGAGATTCTGCTACAACCCGTAGATAGATTGGCTTTGTGTTTTACGTGCTGACAGCTCAAATGAAATCTGACACTCATTTTCTTTCTTTTAGACTCTTGTGCAGTCAGGCGAGGCAATGCACTGTCCCCAGTGTGGCATCATTGTGCAGAAGAGAGACGGATGTGATTGGCTGCGCTGCACTGTCTGTCACACTGAGATCTGCTGGGTAACAAGAGGACCCCGCTGGGGACCTACGGTAAGAAATGCTTCCTTCCTTTCCTCATGGATTTGTAAATATGATTTATGAGCCACATTGTGTTGGTGGTCTACATCTGTGGACTGGAAGTCTAATTCATAAACCTTGGTTTGATTAGTCTCTAAAAAGAATACATTTCAGTAAGTCATAAAGGCAACGTGTCATAAAACCAAAATACAGCCAAAACATGGTTGCTAAAATAACACGGGTTTCATTGAAGTAAGTTGAAGGTTTGATAACTCTTCTAATAATTCTGATCCTTTCCAAGGGTCCTGGAGACACCAGCGGAGGATGTCGCTGCAACGTCAACAATCAGAAATGCCATCCTAAATGCCAAAACTGCCACTGAGGATCTCAAGAGCGGTCCTATTGTAAAAGGGAATGAAAGACTCAACGTAAAATAAACTATCCTCTAGAAAATAAGATGGATGTTTAGGTCAAAAACTGCGGGATTGTTACATACAATGCATCCTCCTTGTTATAACTGGAAGCATTCTCAATTTCCTCTCAGCTAATTTCTAACCATCACTTGTTTCCCCTTGGCTTTTCAGTGCAGTCAGAATAACAAACTGTATTATATTGACTATGTTGACATGCGGTTGTGTAAATTTAGACAAGGCAGTATAAATTAAATTACCACTTCTGGCTGTTATGAAGATATGGTTGTTTACAAGTCCGCAGGGAAGGAATTTTAACTTCACAATGATTGCACTGCAAAAATAGCAATACAGGTGTGTTGTTTTCTGTTTTGGTAGTTACATACCGGATTGCACGTGGCCTTATTCTTGTGCACAAAAGCTGTAGCAGAGTGTTTATGTTGACGTTTTTTTCTATGTTGTTTTCTCGATATGCAATTTTCCACATAGAGATCAATCAAAAAAAAGTGTTTGGAGTTCTATATGGTTCTATTTTGTCTGTGTGATAGTCTGACTGCATGTATGCCTTACCTACCAAAGAGGTTTGAAATGTGTCGCACATGTTGTTTAACCACCTGACTTTGCTGTTTGCATTGACTCGCATGCTTCTGTATTTGACGAGCGCTGCGGAGGTCACTGAGGTACTGCTGGCCGGCTGTGTAGCAGAGTGTATTGATTAATAGTCAAATGTTAATTTGGAATACTTGAATACTTTCTGAGAAGGCACATGTGAACACATTTTGTCAATAAGCTCATGTTCCTGTGAAGGAGCTCATGATGCATATGGTGATATCAGTATCAGTATTTGTTATAAGAAAGCTTTGTACCCATTATAAAATGTTCTAATTCATTGATGCATGAATTTGATATTCTAATTCTTAAGTGGGAACTCAACAATGTACTCTGTACCACCTTAACCAGGATAAGAGCATGTCGGCTCAGCAACTGCACTCTCCGTTACCCACCAGACTGTTCCCTGGACTACACTACTGCCCCGCACTGACACGCCACGAATACGTCTGCACTGTTACTTGTGTTAGAATATCAGCTCTGTGTTGCTGATGTACTGTTGTGCCTTAATTATCAATAAATACCACTTAACCTCACAGACTTCTTTCTTCTTCACTTTACTTAGATGCAACAACTTTTAAGACAACAAAAAAAACAATTAAAGGATTTTTTTAATCCATAAAAATGTGTGATTACTGGCATGTAGAGAAGGTCAAAGGTTAAAGAATACTTTTCCCATGTTTTAATCTAAAGACCCCTTATATTTAGTTCTGTTTTTCTTCAGGAAGACTTTTTATCAGCATTTAAGTTACAATATGACAGAGTTCTTATTCTTCTTGATTTTGAAATTCACATTTGTTGCCCTTCTTCTTCCTTTTTACTTCTGATCAATCTTCCTTATTGCTGTAATTCTGTACATTTTGACTAAGAATTGCCTTTTGATGTTCAGGTGGCTAAAGTGGTGAAGTCCTACTTTATCCAACTGACTTTGTATGGAAAGGTGCTATTTAAATATAGTGTCTACCATTCCCACCCTGACCTCAAATTGTCTATAGCTACAAAGACTGAGTTAATTTATCATAATGAGAGCACGACTTTCTTCAGTCATTGTCAGTCTGTACTACCAGTGCATCGTCAACAGGTGTCAGAGTCGCTGTGTGGGCACGTGGGCGTGTGGACAGCGTGTGCACAGGGAGGTCTTCTTGATAAAATAAAACTATAGCCTCTGCAATATTTGTGATTAGGGACCTTCACGTGTAAATGCCTCTCTGTTACATAATTTAGGAGCAGACAGGTAAATGCTGTGCGGCTCCCTGCCTGCATAACACCGGCTCCTCGCAGAGGGGCGGAGTTTAAACCCCCGTCAGCAGCACGTAGCGGTAGCTCCGATTTGCTAATGTGTTTCCTGTTGTAACGAGACCGTCATAGAGCCGAGGGGAGGAGAATCGGAGAGTTAACAGATTATCATAGCTTGATACTCTGTCAGTGCAGCGGCGGCGTATAGGTGAGTATTGATGTCGTTCACCGTCCGATCGTTCAAATCTTCAGCTTTGTAGCTTCGAATTCGTTTTGTGCACGCTCCCCGTGCACGCAGACGGTGAATGGGCTGCAGACACATCGTGCATGTTGACCCTGCCAAGTCTAGAGTTTAGTCTAGAGTTTAGTCTAGAGCTCATTTGGAGTAAGTGCAGCTGTCTCGTTTACCGATTTATTTTTATTAGTCTGTTCCTGCAGAATCCGTTGCGAGTTTATGATTGCTCTTACTTTATGGCCGTCTGTGTATTCCATGTTTTGCTATGATGCAAAATCCCCTTTACAATTGTATTTACATTTGTAATGTAAAAACATGCAATATATAGACTTAATAGCATGTTTAAACTGAGAGTGAGAGACAAGCCAATGAATGCGATTTTATTTCATATAAACACATAAGACTGTTGGAGAAAGATATGCATGACAACTGCCAGGAGTGTATGAAATGTATTAATGCAAAGTAGTTTGTATGGATTTTGTGAATGAATATGTATCTCAGCTGATCTCCTATCAGAAGGCTCTAGTGTTGCATTGTGGATGTGGTTAATCTCTCCCTCTTTCTTACTTTCTGTGACTGCAGCTATTCACAGACTCAGGAGCAGCTCTTCTCTTTCTCTGCACTATGACTGAGACTAAGGGGAAATTTGACTTTGCCATCGACCGGGGTGGCACCTTCACCGATGTGTTTGCCCGGCTGCCTGATGGTCGAGAGAGAGTCCTGAAACTGCTGTCCCGGGACCCCCAGAACTACAAAGACGCTCCCACTGAGGGGATCCGCAGAGTCCTGGAAGAGGTAACGTGAAGGAATGGATGTATTAATACAACGGCTGATTTTCTGAAATATTAGCAAGCACTTTGTAGTTAATATTCATTTATATGAAGCTCTTTTTGAACTGTTGTTGAGCTGCAGATTTTTTTTAAAGATGGCTGTCTTGACTTTGAAGTCCGAATCCCAAGCTTTGCCTTTTGACTACCTTATGTGTTCCTCATTACATTTAATTCACAGTTTTAACACAACACTATGACAAGAGTATGACTCCAGTCAAGATGTCATTTATCTCAATGAAGCAAATTATGTTTTCATTTTATTTAACCTTTATTTAACCTTTATGACAAGTACATTCAGTACTCGATTGATCCATAATTCTGTTTTTAAAATCATGCATGCTCATGAAATATTCTACCTTAAAATGTCTCTCTAGTCGTTCGCGAATTAATACATTTTAACAGTAAAACAAAAGGAAGAAAGAATCATCACTTTTATGTTGTCACTATTATTTATGGCTGTTATTATTATTAAAGAGCAGACTGCAAGGAGCAGATCCAGACTTCCGTTAAGATCGTGTTACTCACAGTTACATCTCTACATCATCATCTGTATGAACAGAACAGTGTATGATGTGCGTTTGTGTGGATTTATTGACAGGAAACCAGGCGGGTCTTTCCTCGCGACCAGCCCGTAGACACCTCTCTGATTGGCTGGATCAGAATGGGCACAACGGTGGCAACCAACGCGCTACTGGAGCGAGAGGGAGAAAGGACTGCGCTCCTGGTCACGCTGGGCTTCAAGGATTTGTTGCACATAGGCACACAGGCCAGGCCGAAACTATTTGATTTGGTTTGTAATGCTTGTTTTTCTCAATTCACATGAATATATACTTTAATGTTGAAAGGTAAAGCGACTACAGACATGCTTATGTGACAGCTTAAGTAGTGAGCTCATCCAACCACTTAACCACGGCTACCCAGTCAGCACCACCAAGCTTTTTGGCTATACTGTATGTTGTGTTAATGAGTAGCCTGGGTACAGCTCCTGTGTATCTGCAACACAAGGTTTAAACATTATTTAGTGGTACAGATACAGAAACAGGGGCAGGTCTTGGAGTTTGCCCCATACCAGTTTCCCCATTAATGGTTAAAATGGTCACTTATCTATGAAGCTGATGATCTACTGCAGAGCAAGGTGTCCGAAATCCACCTTCTGTATGCGTGTTGCAATGTGTTGCAGCCATTCTTATCGGTATGTCGCTGGGGGTCAGATGTTCCCCTTGTTGGGACGCCTGCTTTGAATTCACGTGCCTAGTGTGTGTGTGTGTGTGTGTGTTTGTGTATATGCAGGAGGTGGTGGTTCCCGAAGTGCTGTACGAAGAGGTAATCGAGGTGGATGAGCGAGTTGTTCTCAGGCAAGATGGCTGCCAGCTGCCCAGAAAAGATCCCAAACGCATTGTCACAGGTGTGAAACACAACTATGTACTTGTAATCTTTACTTTTATTTTTTTTTACTCTCCCCTACCTCCAAATCTCCCCCTCTAGTTCTCCCCAGCTGTCATTCAGTTTACGCTCTTAACACTGATATGTCAGTGGGGATGGGGATACAGCAAAGGCAATATCCTGTATTTTTTTGGTCGTAAACGTAGGAATGTAAGCTCTACTGGCACACGCATGAGAGCACTGCCTGGATGCTTTACATAATTTTACTTAATCCTGATAATCTTCGTGTGTGTGCTGGTGTCCCTCAGGCAGTACAGGGGATTCTCTGGAGGTGTGGAGGGAGCTTGATCTTGAGCGAGTGGAAAAAGACCTCAAGGGAGTTCTGTCTCGCGGGATCACCAGTCTTGCCGTCCTTCTGCTGCACTCGTACACGTCAGTAGCACATCTTGTTTTTGTGCCTCCGGGAATAGAAGTGCATTTACGCAAGATCCTAATCGGATAGCCTGTCCTCTATTTTGTCCGTTAGCTTTCTCTCCTTCTCAGGCCATCTCCCCAAGCCAAGGTTTTATTTGAACTTCTAACTACTCACTTTTTTTTTTCTCTATGTCTCTGTAAACTGAAATATGCAACTCTCTGCTCTGAGTCTCTCCCTCTCTGTGGGAGTAGTGGTATGTACTCTGTACATGTCAGAGGTGTCTGGTGTCCATGTGCTTTAATGGGTGAAAGTTCATGCTTTTCTTCCCATTTCTTTTCACTTAACTTCAAGTCTATCCCTTTTGCAGTTAACTAACATTTTTGCTTCATCTCACCTGTCACAGATAAAGCTTTAAAGTGATAAGACACACAATAGACTGTTAGCAGCAGGGAAATTGTATAAGAGCTTTATTAATGTTTGACTTGCAGTCAAGCTCCAGCCCATTCCTCTCCCCTCTCTCTCTCCCCTCTCTCAGATGGTCTGATCATGAGAAAGCAGTGGGCGCCCTGGCACGTCGTCTGGGCTTCACCCAGGTGTCTCTGTCCAGTGAGGTCATGCCCATGGTGCGGGCGGTGCCTCGGGGATACACCGTCTGTGCCGACGCATACCTCACACCCAAAATTCATCAGTATTTAAAAGGCTTTACCTCTGGGTTCAAGGGTGAACTGAAGGTGTGTGTTCACACATCAATATCTGTGATCTGTAGGTTTACTAATGAACCTACAGATCACAGACAGGATTTTCCAGATGTTCCAGTTCCAGTAGTGTCAGTTCTAAACCCTGTTTCATCTGAACTCTGTCCTCAGGGTGTGGACGTCCTGTTCATGCAGTCAGATGGCGGTCTGACTCCCATGGAGCAGTTCTGCGGTTCGCGGGCCGTTCTATCTGGCCCAGCGGGAGGGGTGGTGGGATACGCCATCACTTCATACAGCCAAACGGAGAAAAAACCTGTGATTGGCTTTGACATGGGTGGTGAGTATAGGAGGAATGCTGGGGAAAGTGCCTTGAACAAATACAGAGTGCACAGACAATGTGAGGAGCTATGTTTTGTAGTTCTTTGTTGCACAGTCTTTGCCTGATATCTGACAGAATTGTTAACTTGAAACTCAGTGGAGTGGCGGATTGAAAGGTCTGGATCCAGGCAAGCACAATTTACTGTGCATATAAATTACATGTGATGTTACATGTTCTTATATTTCACTTACAAGTGTTACAAATGGCATTAAGTGCATAGATTAATTACAGATAAAATAAAAGGGGGGAAACCTTTCTTTTCTCCATGTTTCTTGTCCTTCTGACTGCCACTGTCTTGTCTTTCTCTCCAGGAACATCCACTGATGTCAGTCGCTACGCTGGCCAGTATGAACACGTGTTTGAGGCTACCACAGCCGGAGTCACCCTGCAAGCACCGCAGTTGGACATCAACACTGTGGCTGCAGGCGGAGGATCGCAGCTCTTCTTCAGGTTTGTTAGTCAGTCGCCAGTCTTGACCCATCGTTTGATATACATGTTTGTATGTGACATTGACTGATTGGGGAAATCTACCAAATGTACACATCGAAGTCCATTTACAGGTCTTGGGGAATACTGCTGCATATGTGGGGAAAAAGTTGTGTAAAGCCTTTCGTGGCTGCAAAGGGAGCTGCGCAAAGTCTGATCATTTGCCTCGAGAAATGAGGTGGTGGCAGGATGCAGTCCATCTTGTGAGCAAATGAGTCAAGAATGGATGCACAGTGATGAGAAAAGGACATTGCTATGAGACATTAAAGCTTTGCTAGATGTTTTGCTGCCTCCAGTTGGGTTTGCTTTAACTTTAATTTCAAATCAATCAGCATTAATGGAACTGTTTTTCCATCCTTTCTGTTTCCCCTCCTTCCTTTTACTTCCCTCTCAGATCAGGGATGTTTGTGGTTGGACCAGAGTCTGCAGGTGCTCATCCAGGACCAGCCTGTTACAGGAAAGGTAACGGGACTGTTTGTGTTTCCTCCAACATTACTCCCTTTTATTTCTTCTTTTAATATTTCCAATTCATCTCAATGCATTGTTGTGATTTCCTCTTTCCACAGCCTGGTAGATGGTCAATTATTGATTTCTCATCCACCCTTTGCCCTCTCGTTAAATCATATTGAATCCACCCTCCATGTTGTCAGACAAAAATCCACACACAGCTGTGATTTCTGTTTTCTCATGTCCTGCACCCCCCCCCCCCATCCCTGGATTTATAATCTGGTTTAACTGCACGACGGTTGGAAATTGGCGCAAGTTCAAGTTTCAGATATAATATAACTGAAGCTTGCCTCATAGTTCTCAATTGGAACTGTGATGTGTGCTCACAAAAAAGACACACGACGCTGACTTCACTGTTGATGTTCCCTGTAGGAGAGTTGGGTAGCTTCAATCTATACAACAAATGTCCTGCTTTCACATTTTGCACAGAGTTACATAACAGATGTTAAAACACCAGACTGAAACCTGTTTAATTTGGTTAAACGTGTGTACTTAGTTAGAACAGCATGAATGTGGAAAATAAACCTATTGACTCTTTGTGGGATTTTCCTAGGCGGCCCTCTGACTGTCACCGATGCTAACTTAGCCCTGGGTCGACTCCTCCCTTCCTTCTTCCCAAAGATCTTTGGGCCAGGGGAGAATGAACCACTGTCATTGGAAGAAACCATGAAGCATTTCCGTCATCTGAGCGAGGAGATCAACCTCTTCTTGTCCTCTAACCAATCGCAGGCACTAATATTTACTGCCATATTAAGTAGAGTGTCAAATCGTCTTAATAATTCTATTAGGGAGTATTAATGATGAAGCTGAAATTAGTTTTTTATGTTTTCAATCCGCAGGTTGGCGCAAATGGACAGTCGCATAACAGCAAGTCAGACATGAGTGTGGAGGAGGTTGCCATGGGATTCATTCGTGTTGCGAATGAGGCCATGTGCCGGCCAATCAGAGCGCTGACACAGGTACTTTGGGTTTTGAAGTCTTAGCTGCGTCTTGGTGAAAATAGTAACGCCGAATGTTTGTGTTAAATGTGTCACACTTTTCAAATCATGTCTTTTTTTTCGTTCTTTCTTTTCCGTTGCTCTCACTCCTCCCTCACCCCCATAGGCTAAAGGCCATGACACATCTCAGCACGTGTTGGCATGTTTCGGGGGTGCAGGTGGCCAACATGCCTGTGCTATTGCCCGAGCCTTGGGGATGAAGACTGTCTTCATTCACAAGTAAGGGTGATAGGTTTTGTTTCCATTTTGTGTGTGTGTGTGTGTGTGTGTGTGTGTAAGAAGGTCGTCTTCATGCCCAATACGTTTGGCTGTGACGCGTGTGTCTGTGTGTTGCAGATACAGCGGCGTGCTGTCGGCCTATGGTCTGGCTCTAGCTGACGTGGTGGAGGAGGTGCAGGAGCCGTGCTCGCTGCAGTACGAGCGGCGCTCTTTTAGCAAGCTTGACCGGAGGGTGGAGGAGCTCTCGAAGCGCTGCCACGAGACTCTCTGCGCACGCGGATTCACCAGGTCAGCGCCCGCAACACGACACGGGTTTAGGGATCCAGGTGTGTTAACCCATGCCGTTATACTCCCTAAATATTTAACAAGTAATGACGCAGCCCTTTTGTTTCTTGTCCTCTTCAGAAGCCAGATAACCACCGAGGTCTTCCTTCACCTGCGTTACAAGGGCACTGACTGCGCTCTCATGGTTACCGCTGCCGGTTACCCCGCCAACGCCCAGTCCTGTCTAGCTGGAGACTTCAGCAGTGCCTTCACCAAGCGGTTAGCTCATTGTTTATTCATTTGCGCGATGATTGGTTGATTTATTCACCTACTGAGCTATTGGCTGGAATGTGTATTCACTCATTGCCACTTACGCTTTTGCTCCTTTTTGTTCCTTCTGTTTACATTGTATAAGCAAACACACAGGAGATCAGCCTTAAGCTTGGCTGACATTTGTTTTCACTGCTCTTGGCTTCTAATGCTCCTCTAACCTTAATCCCTCTACATTTGCTTCCTCCGTTTGTTTGTTTTTTGTCCTTCTTTTAGTTATCTGACGGAGTTTGGATTCACTATCCCAGATAGAGCCATCGTGGTGGATGACATCAGAGTGAGGGGTTGTGGGAAATCTGGTATCAAATCGGTGTTTAAAACAAAGACGAGGCGTGGACAGGCCAAACCAGTCACGGTACACAGACTCTCTTACACGTACATTTAGTGAATATACATTATTTTATAGATAGATAACAGTGGAAACATGAATTTATGTTTTTTCAAAGTAATGAAACTTCTTGGTCTGAAGACTGTTAACCTGTGGCAATCTCTGTTCTTCTTCGTAGATGACCAAGTGTTACTTTGAGGAAGGTTACCTGGACACCAGTGTGTATCTATGGGAGGAGCTGCCATGTGGTCACTGCATCCAGGGACCAGCCATCATTATTGACAAAAACAGGCAGGCATTTCCCCTTACTGCCTTTAGTAGCTTTCTAATAAACATCAATCAAACACAGAGATGTGCCGAGTCAATCCTAAGTATCTATACCAGGGCCAACTCTGGGCATATTTTAATGGCTCGGTATCTGATAAATTAAAGCTCATCAAAATCTGATCCTTTCTCTACTGAACTACTGTTCTGAGTATTTTTGTAGTCCCAACACCACCAACCGAGTGAGACGTCTTCTCTCTAACCAATCACTTCACGTCAATTTTATGAGTCACATAGACGCATTTGTGTTATTTCAAAAATGTAAGTATATAAACAATCATTTTGAATCGGGACTTTCAGTATTTGGATCATGGAGCTCTTGAAAAATAAGCTGTGCTACATTTAGAAGGTGACATCTGTTATTTCAGTGTGTCAAATAGATATTTAATCATTTAAGTAAATCTAAGTATCAGGGTCGGAGAAACTTGATAGGGACATTCTTGCTTTTTTTTATTCTAGGAACGGCTATTCTTAATTTCTACCCGGCTTGAGAACTACCTTTACACAGGTACACCGTATTTTTCTCGTAAGCCAATAAGAGCAGACTGGGCTTTTTTCGGGAAGGGGGCTTAAAGAGACAGCCACTAAAACAGTTGTTTTTTTTACATTAGCATGTAAACTTGTTCTTGTAGAAACCTAAAATACAAGTATAAACCTGAAAAGTGAGCATGATATGTCCCCCTTTAATGCCTGTATTTACCTGCATAAACATCTGCGTTTGTCTAAAAGCATTTTTTTCCTCCATCAGCACCATCCTGGTGGAGCCGAGCTGTGAGGCCCATCTAACAGAAGGGGGCGACGTTTGTTTGACTGTAGGCTCTGACCCTCACTGCGCCCTGGGCACTGAGCTCAACACTGTGCAGCTCTCCATCTTCTCTCACCGCTTCATGAGCATAGCAGGTACACCAACAGAGGAGAGAGGGTGGAGAGGAGGGAACGGGACAGCAACGCTGTTGCGGAGAAAGTAGGAGGAAGGAAGGCAGACAATTAGGGAGTGCAGCGATTGCGGGTCATTGTATTATGTTCAGTATTATTTTCCTATTAGCTTGCTCAGTTGCGTTCCACCTCTCCTCCTCTACAGAACAGATGGGTAGAGTCCTCCAAAGGACCTCCATCTCCACCAACATCAAGGAACGTCTCGACTTCTCCTGTGCTGTGTTCGGACCGGACGGTGGTTTAGTGTCCAATGCACCCCATATCCCTGTCCACCTGGGGGCCATGCAAGAGACCGTCCAGTACCAGGTACCGCTTGTGGGGGGGGGGGGGGGTGGTTGTGGTTCTGAGTTTAGATATACTACTGAAACGCATAAGAATTGAGACCCCATTGTCACACAAAGGATCTTCGGTTTCGTCTCCTTCTCTGTGCAGATCAGATCGTTGGGGAACAAGCTGAAAGAAGGCGATGTCATCCTGAGCAACCATCCATGTGCCGGGGGCAGCCACCTGCCAGACCTCACAGTCATCACGCCGGTCAGTCTGTCCGAGAATGCAGACAGAACGTCTGCATTCTTGCTCTCCTCATTATCAGTCTTACTTTTCACTACATACCTTTTTACTTTCCTCTGTTATCTGCCCCCCTTTTTTCTCCCAGGTGTTTAGGAAAGGAGTGAGCAGACCAGTGTTCTTTGTCGCCAGCAGAGGGCACCATGCTGACATTGGCGGCATCACGCCAGGCTCCATGCCCCCCCATTCCACCTCCCTTCAGCAGGAGGGGGCCGTCTTCATTTCCTTTAAACTTGTCACTGGGGGCGTCTTTCAGGAAGAGGGTAAGAGAGGAGGAGGTGAACCAAGAATCAGTGTGAAGGACAGATGAAAGGAGGGAAAGGAGATAATACAGAGCTGTATCTTGCCGATAAGTCTAGATAAAAGTGTTAACTATACCAGTGACTTTACATAGTGTAGCCAAATAACTACAAATAGCTTATATTTATGTAACTAACATTTCCCAAAACATACAAAATGAGCTGATGTAAAGCACGATTATGAGCAACTAGCCACCAGTATTTCATGTTACTTATGTGGTAATGCACTTGTAAGAAGGGGCAAGTTTGGAAGCTTTCACAATAGCCACTGCTCTCAACTGTGTAACAATGCAACAGTAATGTAACTTTAATAATAAAAACAAAGGCAAGTGATGCATTACCCATCTTGTCCGAGGTTTAATTCTCTGAAATCTTTTTTAGCATATTAAAGATAATGCAAACCAGTGGCTGGACGGTCTGAATCAGTATATAAACGTACTGAATGCTTTGGGAAAGCAGCGGTGATCTTCAGTAATGGTGTAGTTAATAAGCTAAAGCATGCAAAATCCCCAATATAGTGATGTGGAGAGCTTAGAAAGCAACTTGCACTATTTGTGTCAGTTATCTTTAACTTTAATTTAACATTCCCCTTACTTTCTTTATTCTTACTTCCCATCGTGCTTTTCTCTTTTTCTGTCTCCTATTGCTAACTCGATTCCTCTCATGCCTGTTCCCTCTGTTTCCCCGTCAGCTCTAACTGAAGCTCTGATGGCTCCGGCCCAGTACCCAGACTCCTCCGGGACTCGTAATCTCCATGACAACCTGTCAGACCTGCGGGCTCAGGTGGCGGCCAATCAGAGAGGCAGCCAGCTGGTGGGGGAGTTGATTGACGGCTACGGGCTAGCCGTGGTCCAGGCCTACATGGGATACATTCAGGTAACGGTGGCTACAAGTGAATTGGTGTAGAGGAACAACAAAATACTGCTATTGTGAGAAGTAGTAACAGTAAATACTATTGATGTTTCAGAGTAATGCAGAGCTGGCAGTGAGGGACATGCTGAGAGACTTTGCAAGTCGTCGACGTGAACAGACTGGCTCCTTAGAGGTGGAGTCGGAAGATTTCATGGATGATGGGACGGCAATCAGACTGCGGGTTCAGATTAATGAGGAAGAGGTGAGCGGGGAGGATCTCCTCATGATGATCCAAACATTTTGTCTTGCACAAGGAACTAATCAATTTACGTAAAAACCTCCATCACCACAGGGCAGTGCGGTGTTTGACTTCACAGGGACGGGAACAGAGGTTTGGGGGAACTGCAATGCTCCACGCGCCATCACCCTCTCTGCCCTCATCTATTGCCTGCGCTGCATGGTGGGACAGGACATTCCCCTTAATCAGGTAAGGTGGTTTATCCTGGGACCCCTCTGTGGGTTTTAAGGAACGTTTTAAGGTTTGATTACACATTTGTTTAGTCATTCTCCCTGCACTTAAAAAATAAATTCAAATGCTTTAGAAAATATTCACTTTCATATAGTTTGTGTTGTTCATGCGTTTCCTTTTTTCATATCCAGGGATGCCTTGCACCAATCAAAATCATCATACCCCCTGGCTCAATCCTTCAGCCTTCCGAGAATGCAGCTGTGGTGGGAGGAAATGTACTCACATCCCAGAGAGTGGTCGACGTCATATTTAGGGCATTTGAGGTGTGCTCTGCTTCACAGGTGAGAAAAACAAACTTATTCATATCATCTTTGCTTAAGTGTTATGTTATTCTGTATTTGTGTTGTCTATTATTTGCTTATTTATTGTCATTCCTCTTTTCACCAGGGCTGCATGAACAACATTTCATTCGGCAATGAGAATATAGGTTACTATGAGACAGTTGCTGGGGGAGCAGGGGCGGGACCAGGCTGGAATGGGCGGAGTGGAGTTCACAGTCACATGACCAACACCCGCATCACTGACCCCGAGATTCTGGAGAAGAGGTCAGACATGAGTTTTAAGTTTTAGTTAAAGGAAATTCTATTTCTTGTGTCCAGTAATAATGTTTTTGACATGATTGATCTGTATGTTGCTGCTGTCCATCTGGTGTTCAGGTATCCCGTCATTTTAGAGCACTTCTCCCTGCGACCCGGCTCAGGAGGTGCAGGACAATACTGCGGTGGAGACGGTGTGGTGCGGAAACTTCTGTTCAGGAACAAGGTGGTTCTGTCTGTACTGACCGAGAGGCGTTCCACCCGTCCCTACGGCCTCCTGGGTAAATGGATGTTTTGGGGGTTTTGAAATAATGGCTGTTTGCTAGTCTGTCTTTTCTAACTTCTCTCTGCTGGTTAGGGGGTGAGGACGGAGCAGCAGGGCTGAACCTGCTTCACAGAGCAGACGGTCGAGTCCTCAACCTGGGTGCCAAAACCAGTATCAGCCTTCAGCCCGGGGTAAGACTGCATAATGTGCATCTGTGAAAGAAATACTATCAAGCATCCCTGTCATGGCACTACACTTTCTAAATAACGATGGTAATAATAGACTGAATTTTGTTAGATTTTGCATGAATAAAGATTGAATTCTGACAGCAGAATATAATTCCAAGATGCATGTTATTTACATCACAATTATTCTAATATAACTGTGAGCAAACTTCTTGAGATGACTTCTGGTATATTCAGATATGAAACCATGAGTTACCTCTGCAGTCATTAAAAAGTTTCACATAAGAAAACTTGCTATAACTATAACTTGTTATATTTCAAATATGGTCAAGCAGTCTGAAGGAAATACACTCTGGTTAACCCTTCCTGTTTTCTTGAGGTAACCGTTTGTATAAACTGATTAGTCAGCTGAATTCTCTGCGTGTCTCCCCCTACAGGACATGTTCTGCCTCTACACCCCTGGAGGAGGGGGGTACGGAGGAGAGGACACAAACCGACGACCCCAGGCCAAGCGCAGGCGCCTGAATAAGTCTTTCCCAGAGAGAGGCAGCGTCTTTGAATACCGAATGGCACAAGAGGGTGTGTGAAAAGAAATGAGGAGAGGGAGAGCTGACAGACAAGCCAGAAGAGAAATAAAGAAGCTGCAGGCTAGTACCATTTCAAGAGTATCTACTCGTACCAACAGCTATAGTCAACACCACTCGAACAGACATTTTTACAATGATACTGTTTTGCAGATTCTGTGCGCTAACATATATTCAAAAGACTATTAACTCAGGCATCAATCAGATTCGTATGATGGACAAGTAAGATGTGTTGCTCAGTTAAATGTAACATTCCACCTGTTAGTTTGAATGTCTCTTATTACTCGGGAAATCTGAGTTTTATAGTCACATTCTGATGATACATATCCCAGTAAACATTTCATTTTATGGAGACAACTAAATTGCCATGGAAGGTAAGACATAGTGTGTATTTGTTCCTACTGAAATGCTCTTAACTGACTAAAATCCAGTCTAACAATGCAAGAGAGAAAAACATGTGAAGCAGCTGCTAATCTGTTTTAACTGGAACAACCACTTATCTAACAACACAAAGTCATGATGTGGTTACTGTTCTTCTGTTATTTTAACAGGACAGACAAATAAACCCCATTTGTACTCTTTAGATTGTTTCTTTTTATTTCTTTCACTTGTGTTTTTCGTGTCGGAGGAGATGTGTTTGGAGAGTAATGTATAAACTCTGAAGTGCTTGCAAAGATTGATCAAATCATATTGTGAAATGCCCAATGTAGCATGCTAGATTAGTTATATATGTAATGTCAATCTTTTCACTTTTAGCTCTTTGTAAAAACGGTTGTTTGGTCAACTTGTTCAGCAACATTGATTTGGCTCATTCAAAGAAATGTCTTCATTATGCAAGCAGTTGGAAAATGAAGCAGGGGAGCTGTTCAAATGATTTAAATGATACTACTGCCTCCAAGGGTTATTGGTCGGGGCCATGGAGCAGTTAAATGCACTCTTAACGACCACCAAGGCCCAGTGTGACTGCCGGTCATACATGTAAATTCATGAGAGGTAGTGTTGAGATGCAACCCAGAGTGTTTGTGTGTTTGGGGGAGGGGGACATGTCCCTGTTTAAGTGGTGTCCCCCCTCCTCCCATCTTTTGGTCAGGAATGATCAGGGAGGAGAGCAGGAAGGATGGTGAGGGAGTGCAGGCATGCGAAGGCAGCTGATAAAGAGATAGTGGCCCCAGCAGGAGGCTGATGGCTGCTGGACTGTTGATGTAAATCAACTGGCATTGTGTGCATGTTTGTGTGCTGGAAACTCAGATGCCATGGACCGTGGATCAAAGATAGTTTTCCTTCTTTATAGATCACAATTCCTGTGGTAAAACAATCTATCATACTCAGAGGATTTGAGACTCACCCCCTGCTGCCTGGGACAATCTCCATCTTCCTCCACTGGCTGACAGTCAGCTTGAGGGAAAACAAGCATGAATCAAGAGAAAGTCCTCATTCATTAAAATTAAATATCCAGTTAATTCAATATATCTGTGAAACACAGAATGGCAACACAGCATCCACAGAATATATTGTTGGTAGCATTCGAATAGCATGTCATTAGTAAGGTTCTACTTCACCAATCGAGTCATAGAGAGGACATGAAAACAGGGGAATTGGGGTGCAGCTATTAGCTTAGTAGTTGTGTGTGTGTGTGTATATATATATATATATATATATATATATATATATATATATATATATACAAATCTCCTGCAAGAAAGAGAAAATATACAGTTGAAACATTTTGAATTTCTGTGTAAGACTGAACTGAACTTATTTTTTTAAACATGCAGTTATACCTCAAATCAATATGTCTTGTGACTTAATACTTCTATTTCACTACATTTCAGAGAGAAAGCCAATAGCTTTAGCTAAATAAATGTCATGTAAATAATTAACCTTTCACACCACTACAGGTGACAGATGGAGTCACTAGTTAATTGACAAAAGTATTTTGATTTTGAATTGTTTCTGCATTATTTCCTTTCACTTTTGATACTTAATATACATTTAACTCAAAATACCTACTTTTTGAGAACTTCTACTTTCAATGGATTATTGGTACATTGTAGTATTGCTTCACTTTGTAGGCACCAACATGACAATGGAGCCAAGATAAGGATTGATGCTATTTAGTGTTTTTTTTTTAAATGACATTGTATATTTATTGTATTGAAACTATTGTATTTACCAAAGGGAAAGACAAAACCCCTGATTACAAAGAATATATGGGTTTTAATTGATGGAGCTACTTTAGGCCAGGTCAGTCTCCTTGATGTCACAGCATAGGTTCTCATGTAAAAAATGGTCAAATTCTAAACTGCCACCAATAGTACAACAAAGAGGGACTATGGTTTTACACTGAACCCAGAAATCTTGGACTTTTCACAATCAATAGATTTATGGTAACACTGAGACAACTGTTGGTCCAGTTGTAGTTGTGCAGAACTTCTACTGTCCAGCTTTAAAGACACAGTTTCAGTTGAGCAAATAAACCAACCAGGACTCAACAGCCATCTGAACAAACGTACTAAAACAGAGTAACATAGAAATGATAAATTTATAAAGTGGAATCCAACATTTACAAATGCACACTATAAAAAGAAAATAAAGTTGTTCTGCAGTTTTAGTTGACTCATTGCTATATACAATACTGAGCAGCCAATTTAAAATAAACATTTTATTTCATACCCTGTTCAACTCCATAAGCTTCTTTTGATACTTAAACTTCTGAGCTGTTTTTGTACAAGCCTTCAACAAGACAACTGACAAAACTTTCACCTGACGAGGTATCGGCAGACATTTAAAAGCAATTTCCTTTGGAAGACGATAATGACATCAAATAGTGCAAACAACCAGCAGTGCAAAGTCCACAAGAAACTTGTCTCAGCCCATTTAAAACTTGAGGTAGATACTGGTGGTAGTATAGTGGTTGATTGTCTCCAGTGTCCTGACAACATGAAGCATTGGTTTTGTAAAAAAACAGTCAAACACTGAGATGAAAAGACACGTATAGGGCTAAGATACAGTATCACTATGTATCAGGTTAATCTGCTGTTGTAGCTGCATAGGACCAATGCAGACAGTCTAGACTTACTGAAATTTAAGACAGGAACAACATTATGGTAAACGGCTGGTCCTGTATATTTAACCATCTGAACAAACAAACTAAAACTCACAAATAGCACAAGTGATGTGTACACATTGATCTGTGCACACAGACACACCCTGACAAAGTGGGGGACAAATGTCAATACATTTATGCTAGTTATTCACCGAACAATTCTATATTCTGTTTAAATTGCGGGATACGCCGTAAAGAAAGATATTGCATTTGATACTCTGTTGCTCAAATCCAGTGTATGCACCATCAACCATCCAGCTCAATGCTGTTGGTTTTTCACAAGACTGGATGATTCAAGATTGAATCCAACAATACATTCAGCCGTCACAGTAGGAAGACAAAAGCAAATTCATGCCAATATATAAAACAGTGCAAACACGATTGACAGTGCAAAGAGCCAGCAGTAGTAGACACTGCATTTCTCTGAAAGCCTGAGGTAGATGTTACATAGCCGTTTGTGGTACATGTTTTCCAATGAACCCTTTTTTTGCATAACAAACAGTCAACACTTCTCCGTCCTGCATCATAGTGGGATTTGAGTGACACTATGGCTCAGTATGAGGAAACAAGTCAGTATTTCACAGTCAGTCAGTACTGAGGATACCTGTTTAGGGGAGGGCAATTCGGTAGTGTGTACTGACTGGGTGGTTGATGATGTGGCTGAGAGTTATGATTGTTTGGTACCAACACATCAAACACACTCTTATTCGGAGGCACAGATTGCAACATGTTGTCCAGGTCCATGATGAGGGGTGGGGCTTGGACAGAAACTCGTCCACTGGGGAGTATGGGCCAATAGGCGTGCCCCAAGAAGTGACCAGGTGCTACAGGAGAGCTACCGTAGCCGTAAAGGGGAAGTCCGCCATGCAGCGGCATTAGAGGGCCTCCGTTAAACCGCATGCTGGGTGGGGCAACAGTATTGGGGGGTGCATACTTGGCGTAGGAGGTAGGGAGCTCCCATGGAGGTGCAACCGTCTCCCGTCGGGCTGACTTGTGCAGAGGCTGTCTATAGTCCTCATAACCGTCTGACCCAGCTTCCCCATCAAGAGGAACACGCTTCCCAGACAGGGAAGTGCCTTTCCACTCCTCATCGGATGAGGAGGTGGAGGCTGGGCTGGCAGAGCTGGCCGAGGCACTACGGGCAGAGGAGGCGTAGTGAGGTCGAGGAGGTGGTGAAAACCGAGGACGCTCCACTTTGCCCCAGCAGTCCCTGGTAGACACATCCACATCCCCAGGGGCACTAGGTGGTCGCAGACTGTGTAGCAGCGAGTCGATGGCGAAGGAGGAGTCCAGTCTGGGTCTGAACAAGTCCTCCTGTGGTGGGGAGGGTTTTTTTGAGCACATGGGGGGTAGGGGGGGGATGGGGGCAAGTGGTGGCTCCGATTCTGGCTGGTGTCCCTGCAAGATATAAGGGGCCAGATCCTGGGCAAAGATTGTCTCATCCTGGCGCGAAACAGCTGTGTTTTGCCTTTTGAGGAGCTCCAGAGGAACACGGCTCAACTCCACTGCCCAGAAGTTGCCTTTGCCCTGAGGCTTCGCTGGGTCCTTCAGCACCTACAGGTTGAGGGAGGGTGGGGAGTTGGATGAGCACTTAGTCTGGCAACCTAGTCAGGCAGGACTGCCAGTTTCACTGTTAACCATCACAATAACAGTGGATAAAATCTTAAGACTGGTTTGAAGGTGCAATCTAAAGCCCCCAGAGCGTATTTCTACAAACAAAGCTCGGGATAGTGCAATGCAAATGTTAAGCCTGTATTTTGTGAACTCCCTCTCCATCAGGCCCACTGACAAGACTAAAGAGGAATCTAAACATGGAACTGTTTAACAGTTTTAACATACCTTCAGAAAGCAGTCATAAGAGGAGAGGTTGTGTCTCACAGAATCCCGCCAGCCCTTGTAGTTTCCTTTGAAGAATGGGAAGAGAGTACTGATCTCCTTGAGGATCTAGAAACAAAACAGAAATGTCAGTCTGGCTGTCTGAAGAAGATGCTCGTCTTCACTTTATTTCAGTTTTGGTATGCTATGCAGTGAGGCAAATGCTATCTAAATACACACTGATGGGATGACTGATACGAGTTTAGAAGTTAGAGTAACTGAGCACAAACGTGCAGAAGTCAACGCCAGCCAAACATGCTGTACCTTTCACTTGCAAGTCATTAATGAATTAAAAATAAGACAAGAAGTTATTGTACAAATTGAAGTTGTATAGGAAGTACTTTTGTAGTATTTCAACTGAAACAGGATTTTACCATGCACTGTATATCACCATGTTATCACTTTCCTGATACAGATTAGTGTCTGGTTTCACTGCAGTCTAACCTTATCAAGGCAAACCAAGAAGGGCTATAGTCACTCAAGTGTCACCAAGAGGCTGCTGTTTTGTATCACTTTATGAACTGTAAATGATCCGTCAGTGTGATATCGATATATCAGATAGAAAAGTACCAGGAACCATCTGATTCTAAATACTGTCTTTGTATTTAATTTGAGATTTATTTCAATAAAATACTGCGGAAATAAAAATGAACACAATAAGCACCGTGCGTAAAACACAAACTCTGCCCAAATTGTTTATATCACTGGGGACTCAAACACAGATATATGAATGCGATTTAAATGTAGTCTTACCTCGGATAATGTCAGTTTCTTTTCTGGGGACCTTTGGATGACCATAGAAATCATAGCGAGGTACGAGTACGGTGGTTTTGGATACCGCTGATAGTTTTTTTTCTTCCCACCGCTGGTGCTACTCTTCTCCCGTTCACTGTTCCACGAGTCCCGGGTAATAGTTTCCTGCGTGAAGTGGGCATCTTGAGGACTCTGGTATGATGAGCCCAGTGGCACGACTGTATCCATGAATGCCGCGGCACCGGTGAGATGTTCGTGGCCCGCTGTGGGTTTCTCCATGCGCGACAGCTGCTGGGGAACCATCTGAGCCAGGTGTTGAGGACAATGTTGGGCTGTGGGGCTCTGCGCTACACCGCTGGCAGGATAACTCTGCTGTACATTTCTATGGAAGTCAAGTTGATGGCCGTGATGTTCTCCAAGGTGGGACGGAGCGGGTGGTGCCAAGAGGGTCTGCTCCGGCCAGTGCTTTGTCATGCTGATCAGCCGGAGGGGAAGATCGGCCCGCACGTTCGGACAGGAGCACGGAGAGGGGGAGGGAGGTCAAAGAGTCTGTCCTTAACTCCTGGCAGACTGCTGGCTCCAGGCTGGCTCTATTTGAAGAGCAAACAATTAACAGTTTCATGTAAATCCCGCTGCGTAATCGAGGGGAGAATGACGCGTTATCTGAGAGCAGAATGACTGATCGCCCCGGGGGGCTGGGGAGGGTCTGTGTACGAGGAGGGGCGAGAGAAAGACAGTAAACCTGTAAATAACCCTTATGATAATATCAACATATCACTTACAACGCAGAGATTTAGAGTTTGCTTTGGAATCAGTCCACGCACGAGGGCCTAAAGTATTAACTGCGTATTTGGTTTAGGCAATACACTTAAAACAAACTGTTTATTTTGAAAAATTCCAGAGACAATAGCAATATCTTCATCTCACTATCCCCATCTGACCTATTGTAAAGGCTATTTCAAATCATGGAGACTTTTCTATCGAGAATGAGTGACACTTGGGCGCAGTGGGGACAAGTAAAACCTGGTGGGGGGTGGGGTGGGGTACAAGAAAGAGAATTTCGATTGAAGCTTACATGCAATCAACAATTTTAGTTGAGCAATATACAAAAAGAATGGCTAATATACAAACGTCGAAACATTAATGAAATAATGTAACATTCATTCATTTCAACAGGCTACATCAAATTAATGTCAATATTTGAGTCAGTTGAAGACCTTTTAAATTGCGAGGAACACATTAAAAGTTGCCAAGTTGCATTGCAGGCTGTTACAGATACAAGTTTGCCTTAATCCAGAGAGCAAGTCATGCACATGTAAACTCCACAAAAAGTATTTTCTGTTTTGAAGAAAATGTACAAATTGTAATTGGTCAGATGACGCAGACTAAATTATTTGGAGACATGATGGTGGTGCTCTGATAGCGTGTTTTGCGCACAGTAGGGTCTCCCTGTGACTATGCAAGATGTCATTCAGTGTTGAAAGACTAAGTTTCGGGAATGCATGTCTTTTGTTCATGTTAACGTAGTGCTAATGTGCAAAAGCTTTCTTCCCAGCAAGACAGTGAAAACAAGTTGGATTAGGAGGAACCCCGTTGGCAAACTGGAGACGGTTCCTGCCCAAAAGAGCTGCTTAGCATGTGAGGAAATACGGGAGCCATTCAACACCATTTGTGGGTTTTCTGGCGCTTACAAGCTGCTAAGTGTCGTTGTTGGGTACATTCACACCTTAAACAGGAGCAATCGTGTTCCCCTGAATTCAAGCTGTCTCTGCAACAAAAACTGCTTCACTCAATCCAAGAATCAACAAATACAGTGCCTTTCTATATCGTGTTACGCATCAGTAACTCTGACTTTGAGCTGTAGGTTAATGTATTCGATGTCAATGATTGATATATTACATCCGACAAGATGATGCAAGGCGACTCTTGAATCAGATGAACGTGCCACCCAGATTTGTCACCAGAAAGGCAGAGAAACAAAAGAATTGTAAACAAGTCGATTTTCACATTATAAGACTTTTCTAACTGTTTCACACAACTCAACTGTGCTTCCAAGTCCATAATTAAGTGTCACTCAACTGCGCATTTTGTGCGCGGCCAGGCAGAATTGAATCACCTTCAATTTAAATGACACCAAATAGCACCTGACCACTCCATAACTTAACTTTAACTTTCCAATTCACAGGGCAAATGGAGTAGATCCCTGTATATGGGGTGACTGCAGAAATAAAGACGTTTTGATTTAAGTTGTCTTGCACGGCAGCATTGTTTTCATAAATAATTGCCCTGTATGTAAAACTTACCATGTGGATTTGCAGCTTTTGTAATTTTTGCAGTAAAACACAAAATGTTTGAACCGGTTATCCAGGTCAGATGGCTTCCCTGCTATGGTGAGCAACAAACCTCTTTCACCTGGTGCAATTTGCATCAGTGATTTTCCTCTCTGGTAGCCAGAAGGTTTGTCCCCCTCTAGTGGTTTGACGAAAATTCAGTGTGAAGCTTGAATCACTCAGGTAACCTGTTCAGAAAGTGAATTTGGTGGAGAATTTTCTTTTTTAATTGAACTGGACAGTTAAACATGTCCGGGCAAACCTCGTACACAATGTCTGGACCCAGTTTAAATGCCTGATTTAAATACAAGCCGTCTCTTCCTGTCTACTAGAGTGCCAGTTAATAGGTTGCGCCTGGATTAGTGAGCCACGCATGAGAAGAATGGGAAACCATATGAATAGGATAGCATCCAAGACAAGGCTGTTCACATAGGCTGATTGTGTCTGGACAAATCCCTCCTAAGCTGCCGTGGGATGCGTCCTGAAACTGAGATGGAGAGGAGGAATGAAGTTTAGCTATTTGTGAAAGAGACCGAGAAAGCGAGAGGAAGTCTTCATTGTCACAGCTTCATTACTTCAAGAGCCTTTTTTCCCTCCGTTTTACTATTATTTTGTTTTAAACTATTGTTTATTTAACAGGGACATTGCACAACACATGTATTGCTCCAGATATGGCTAAAAGCTTCTATAGCCTCTGGACAGAGGCCTCCAGTAATGTGCAGGTTGACAAAGTATCACAATATACTCCAAAAGACTTAAAAACCTACATCAAAGTTTCTTGATCTTTTGTCTCTTGTAACACATTTATTGAAACTGCATCTTCCACAATGTGTTATGAAATTCCATTTACCTCCATTCTGTTGCACGGAATGCAGACATCGCAAAGAAGGACATCTAAAGATATGGGCACAAAACTACATGCACAAATTGGTCAGGACAACCAATTTGTTTAAAGCTGACCGTAAACACGTTTTCTTTGCTCTTTTGTTTGATATCACATGGTAACATTGTATGCAAATGTTCCTTTATTTTAAACATTGTAAAAGTACTGCATTGTATATTATCCTGAGGACCAGAGCTGTGACAGTAGCTACTGCTCCCATGTTGGTTGGCCAGTTCACTGCAGGGGTCAGCAGATCAGCAGGGTCGTGTCAAGGTATTAGCAGCTGATTCTGATGCCAGACAATCCAACTACTTCAAAATTGTACCACTGTAAGGTTGGTTGTCTTTGTTCAATTTATATTTAATTATAGGGATTTCACAGCAGCACGTGTTCAGACTAGTGTTGAGAACATTGTCAAGTAAGAGTGTAACCAAGAGGGCAAATACACCCTGACAGTTTATTGTGAAAAGGCTTAAGAGCATTCATGTTTGTCAAACCAGAACTACAGTATTATAGCTGACATTAGCTCTGTGACAAACACATGTTCATGCACGCAAACACACCTTTTATATTCCTCTTACTAAACAAAGCCCAGATGCTTTTGCGCAATGGCATGCCACACTTAATTGTTTGTTCTCCTTGCCCAAACTATCTGTAAAAATGAGGAAATAGGTAATTGTTGTAACAATTTATAGCAATACAGCTGCTTTCATTTTAATAGTATGTAGGCTATAGTACATGCTACCAGGCTGCAGACCTGCACCACAGCTTGCCGACTTTGTCGCCCCCTGGTGGAGGCAGTGCTGCGGGAGGAGAGAGAGAGAGAGCGAGAGAGCGAAGGAGAGGGAGCGCAGGTCCGGTTGTTATGGTGAAGCATTTCTGCTCGAGGGCTGAGGGGACAGCAGCTGATTCAGTTACACAGCGGAAGACCTGCACGAGAGCTACACCTGACAGGTAAGGTGTCGACACGTTGTTTTCTATCGTTTTACGTCGATATCGTACACTCTGCTCAGTTTAACTTGTGTCATTTAAACTAAAGTGACGTATCCCTTAATTCACTCAAACACCAGCGCGACTCTGGTTTTCGTATAAATTAGGGGACAGGTAAGCTAACCCGTGGCTAAGGTAACGTTAGCATGACACAACATCTAGGATAACCGACTTTATCGCTGCTCAACAAGTTTTCTCACCACGGTAATTGTCACCCTTGTTTTGGATAGACTCGCCGGTGTAAACTCTGTCTGCACCTGGACGCGATGAACGAAGCCAGGCAGCTTAAACTAACTGTTTACCTCACCTGTCTGACTAGCCACCTGTTGAGCCTGTCTGCGGACTGCTAGGTAGGTTAATGTTTGCTAATCTGCTGCTCACAGTTAATCCTACACTCTCACGGTATGAGACAACAGCAAACGCTGTTAAAGTTTTTTGTATGGCCGTTAACATTGATAGTACCAACTGTATCTGTTAAAGTAAAAAGTTACAGGTAGTTTTCTCTTATGCGTACTAATTATTATCTCACGTTAGCTAATGAGCAACAAGTGCAAAGTGTTATCAGGTTCACAGGCTTATGACTTTTATAGCACGAGCTGCAGCTCATAGATCAGTGTCAAATGTATCCACAGTCCTATTGTTATATTCATTTATATTGTAAGGCTTGGGGGGGGCAGCTCACGTGAACAGTTTTTTCTAGCATTGCGATTGTACATTCATATTCTTTAGAGGTGAGAAACAATTATTGTCAATGAAAACAATAACTTGTTATCTTTTGTCTTGGTGTTTGTTTCCCCTCTGATGAATACTGACTGCAGTGCACCGACTATTTGACTTTTGATGCAACATCACTGGCTTATTAACCTCCATAACTGCACAGTCGTCTGTTCTTGTCGAGCCCGCCGTTGCCGGTCTTGCTCACAAAGTGTGGTCAAAGTTCTTGTTCAATAGCGTTTCCTCGGTATGTATGGTCAAATATTTGCAGGTTTCACAATATAGCCGAGATTAGCTTGTAGGCCCCTTGATGCACAGCATGACAACACACACACACACACACACACACACACACACACACACACACACACACACACACACACACACACACACACACACACACACACACACACACACACACACACACACACACAGAGCCAGAAGGATCATAAAAGTTTAGACTGAACAAACACTTTATTTGATTCCGTGGAAGGATGAAGACCTGAACCCAGTGAGTAACTTGAGTTAATCATTATAAAAATGTTTCTTTATCCCAATATAGTTATTTTCTTCATGATAAGATTATTTAATCTTTAACCTTTAAAAGGTCAAACTGTATTTTCCAAGGTTTGACTCTCTGTTACATTCCTTCTCTTGTGCACAACTCCCCCTCATCTGTTCTTACTGAGGCATTTCTTTACCTTCACACGTGTGCGTGTGTGTGTTTGAATGCGAGAGATTCTGCAGGTGGATGTCATATACATCATCTCACCCTGTGGGCTCCATTGAAAGATTCTCTACCCCTGTTATCCTCTCCACCCCTGTGCCTGCATGACAGGACCCTGCTTCCTGCTTAGGAGCTGTCGGAGGAGTTAAAAGTATAGGCCGGTCCGTCTGTCTCCTCCCCATCCTTCCTCCTCCTCGTACCCTTCCTCTAGCTCCCTCGCATTCTTTTCCTCCACATCCTCTTGCCCTCTCCTTCCATATCCTGTCCTACAGAAAAAGCAGTAATCCTTTGTTTGTCAATATAGCTCCACATTGCCTATATATCTCCACCACAAATGCAAACTGTCTCGGTTTCCCATGACCACTTGCTCTCTCTCTCTCTGCTCTGGCTGCTCTGTGGCATTACTGAGATTATATGCAGCAGCTCAAACCATGACACATGACGGGCCTTACATGTGCCCGCCTCTTCTCAAGTAGATCCCCCTCCCGCTCTCTTTTGCAGTCCTTCGCATTCTGTCCTTCCCATGAGGGTTGCAACTGTGCAGATTCTTTTTTAATTTGTATTAATTGATTGACAGTTTGGTCTATAAAATGTCAGAAAGTTGCAAAATAAATGCCCCAGAGCCCAATGTGTCTTCTTCAAATGCTTCGTTCCACCAACGGCTAACAATACAAGCGCCACTTCCTTTATTTGTAACAGTTAAAAACAACCCTTTCTGATTATTAGGCACGCAGTTTAGGTCACCTGGCATTGGTTCAGATGGCAGGCGGGATCGTTCCCGAATCATCAAGCTGCATTGACTCAGCATTGTTTGTTCCAACCAACAGGAAGGTCCCGCCGGTCACATCAAATCGTACACAACAGCTGAGCGATGTCATTCCATGATGGCAAACCATGAATGATGCACATAGCGCTGATGGCCTATTTCCAGTGGAGCCAGATTTGACGCTGAGCAGGAGTTTAAGCTGCGTGTGTTCTTGTAAGCTTTTACTCTGAGGTACCACCCTCTCGATGGATGTATGAGCTTCAGTTTGTGTGTGTGTGTGTGTGTGTGTGTGTGTATATTCATACTGGTCTATTCATTCCAGCTGTTGAATGAAGGTGTATGTTCCTCAGCAGCTGTAGACAGCCCTTCCTGTTAGGTCATTACATGGAAAAAAGTAGACAAATGTCAGATTGATGCAGGGACAGTTTTCCAAACACACAAAATGTTTAGTTTTATTTCTTAGTGTGTGTCTGTGTGTGTGTGTGTGTGTGTGTGTGTGTGTGTGCTGCCATGCCAGAGTGTGTAAAACATCAGTGATCTCACCGTGTCTGTCTGGGCTCTGCCTGACTCAGAGAATCACAAGGCTCTTACACACTTTACCCACCAACAAATTCCCCGTTCTGCATGTATGCCGGGACTTAATTTATAAAACCAACTGAGACCAATGAGACGCTAGCTTAAGTTAAGGTCGCTGCATGCGCTGATAGCAGACCACACGTTCTCAATCGGCCCGTTAGGATACAGACTGAGCTAAGAGGGACCAATGAGGTAAGATCACAACATCACAGAAAAGTTGGTGTTCATTTTTACTGTTTCCATTCAATATGGAATCCATATTTTAATCCAATTTTACCCAAAGTAACCATTTATCTTTATGTATATAAGGTAGGTTACTTACTTTGTTAATAATAAACCTGTTGGTGTAGGATTAGCCATTTCTCTGAGTTTGTTTGTTGAATATTTGCACAAAGAATTCCATATTTCTAAAAATAAACTAACTTTTTGATTCTGAACATCTGACTTTAAAACCTGATGTTGAAAATGTAATTTAAATCACTGCTGTGCTGGAACATTAGGGCCGCAAAATTAAACAAAAACTATATCTCGCAATATAGGCGGAGGCAATTTTCAAATCGCAGGAGGCACAATAGCAACATACCATTTTAAATTGAATGTTGTCGCGCTTCAGAGATGTCTTGGACGACACATCAGATTTAAAGACGTAAGAAAATCACCACAAAAACCAAACCACATTCATTTCAATATACATTCCCTCTAATATCGCAATATCAGTCGCAATTAGATATTTTATCTGACACCGTTGACCGTTGACAGCGACCGAGCTACATGTGTGTGTGTGTGTGGTCAGTGAGAGACAGCAGGCTGATTAGTGGCGGACAGCATGCTGAGACTCACTGAGCTGCTCGTCCCTCAGACCAACACAACAATCTCGTGCTGAGAGGATCTCAAAGCGTTCTCTTTCTCACCACACTCTGGCTTTTACTTTGTTTAGTTCCTCCCAAATGATGATGGCCCACAGCTCCCACCCCACAGGGCTACTTTTAGTCTTCTCTCCACTTTCAGGTTTTAAAACGCATATACTGAACTGAGAGGTTATAGTTAAGAGAGAGTCAATTTAGAAATGGGAACACATGGCACGCTTGATGCAAACACTTGTGTTAAGTATTGGTTAAACACAGACAGAGCCCAGAAAGGCGGAGTGGTGACTGAGGCGCCCATGCTCAGACAGTTATTTCCATTTATTTCCATATTGCCATATTTCCCCTTAAAATCGACCCCCTTTTCATTCTCTTATATGTCGTGTTAGGGTTTGTTTGACGGTGAAAATTCTGTGTTCCAGCCTGTTGAATCTGAATCAAGTTGGATCAATAAAAAAAAGTTTGTGGTTTATATTTAGATAATAGTAGAGTCCTGTTTCGGACATGAAAGAATTACAGTGATGTACTTCTCTCTACTGCAGTAAGCTGAGCTAGTGTTCTACCGTGACGATGATAAGGATGCTTGGATTGTAGGATTGGCTGGTGTAAATGGTTGAACATAAAATAATGATGTTTTTTTGGATCTGTGTTCTTGGTGGAACACGATGTGTCTTTCATGTTTGTGTACCTGGAGTAGCCAGAAAACATCGTACCCTCAGTCTCTGTTTCAGCTCCATTCCCTCGGTACCCTGCACTGATTGGCTTTGGCCCGAGATTTCAGTTTTCTAGTTCGCTCTGCCAAGGCGGCTTGTCAGGAGACAATGTACTGCGCCCTGAGTGTGTGTGTGTGTGTGTGTGTGTGTGTGTGTGTGTGTGTGTGTGTGTGTTTGCATGTACACGTGTAATGAGTGGGAGAATCAGAGCATCTGTGTCACTTATAGCATATCAACAGGTATAATCTACCTTAGCTTCCTCACACAGCCCCGAGAAGGTCTGTTGTGGTCCATTAAGGACTAAAGAGTCTCTGATCCAACATTACACAGTAGTAGTAGCATTGCCATTAATATCCTTGAAAAAGCTGTATGATCACTTCACAGGTCTTGGACTTTAAAGTACAGTAAGTTTCTCAGATCCTGCTGTCGGGTGAGGCGTAGTGCTGTGAGTCAGGGTGGAAACACAGTAAACCGTTTTAATTGTCATGATTAAGAAAAATAGATGGAGACGAGGCTGCTCAGTGTGTGGCCCGAACTGTAGGCTGCAAGCTGCTTTATACATAACTGTGAGTTTGGAATTAGTTTATTTTACACAGAAATCTCATTCACTTCTAACAGAATGTTACAGAATTCAAAACAATACTATGAACATTGGAAGAGTCATGTTTTGCAAAAATATAAACATTTATTGAAGCTTCTCATTTGCACAAATCAACAAAAGCGCATATAATTAAGCAGCCTTATTGTAACCTGCAGATTGCCCTTTGTTTTCCACCACTGCATTTAGCATAAACTCTAACACATTTTTGTTACAGTAATAATGTCTGAGTCGTCTGGAATTTGAGTCATATGCAGTCTTATGTGTATTAATTCTTTAAAAAATGACTTTCATTTGTGAGCGACACAATACTAATGTTTAAGATTGGGACCTTTATTCCGCTGATCTTTCAGATTGTGTTGGGTATTAACCCACTAATACAGCAGTTAAGTTCCTGCAAGGATTTTCCCTATTTCTCCAATCCTTTCTACCCTTTAAAGCCCCTTAAAATGCCACAAAACATGTTCCCGTTTTCATTTGTTAACTGTGGTGGAAAACACCCAAAATAGATTAGGCTACTAGGCCTCGCCATTATTGTTCCTTAACAGTTTCTTTTTTTCCTGTTGACCTTTTAACAAGAACGTGGATGTTGGACACCGTGTTTTTAGGAGGAAGACATCCCCCCCGTGGATTATTGGCATTATAAATGAACCTAGCGTGTCTTGATCCTGTGCATTCCAAGTCCAAGTTCATGTGTGTATTGTTTGAATGAATGATCCGTGTCGTGGCCTGAAGTCTAAGCGAGAGAGTTAAGCTTATTACCTCAATCTAAGGAAATCCTTATATTGTAGCTTGTGACAAAGGGTGAGAGGTTAGGTATCTAAAAATAGTCTGAAGGCATAGTAAAGGAACAAATCTTTCCTGTTGAGATTTTAGTTGGCCGAATGGAAACTCTGGTCGGTCTCAGTTAATAACTGATACAGCCTTCTGTTCCAGATGTAATTTATAATAGTCTGTAGTTATGTTGCAGATACTCTAGGTTATTCCTCAAGTAATAACAGTGTGCCTTATGTTTTAGTACTACTTTTAAATAGGTCACCATTTACTACAGGATTTAATTCGTAGCTACTGGTTTTATTCATGGTTAATAACTCCTATACTGCTTTATAAATCAGTTATAAGCCATCAATAGGAGGAGGTTTTGTGGTTGCTGGATTGTGAAAAGTCCCGTTCATCCTCGTCCAGCAGGACTCTTGATGTAACTTTTAAGGTAGTTCATCAGATAAACACTCAAGTGACCACACAACCTCTGGAACGTGCCGAGAATCTAGACTAAAATCAATTTATAAACGACTTATTAACACTTATTACTGTAGACTTTGGCTTACTAGAATGTGTGAACTCATTTGAAACATATATGACTAGATTAATAACACCATTATTACCTAAAAGAAAGGATAAACACCAGCCAGAGGGGATTTTCTCAACCAGGCAACCCAAAAGTGTCTTCTTAATCATGGTTAATAACTGGTCTATAAACCATTAGTAACTGATTTTACCACCACCAGTCCAACCAACTTTATTTGTTGAGAAATAATCTTTGGATGACACAAACGTAATTTCGAAAACAATCTTAAAGCTGATTTTACCTCATTGGGAAATAAACCAAAGAGGAACCATGTAACTGCAACCTGGTTATTATGAATCACCCGCCTCAGCTGATTTACACATACGCTGTGCTGTGGTTTACCACCTTCTCAGGTATTTGACTGCAGAGGCTCTGTGGCCCAGGACTACCGTCTTGTCAGTCACTCTCTCTATCTCACTGAGTGCCTCTAGTTGACCTTCCTCTCAGCGCTCACTGGCCTAAATAATAAATGAGTCGCCTGGAAAGAGCAGAGTGCGTGCGAGCCAGGTGAGTTACCTGGGAAGTTAACGAAAGGTAATGAGAGCGAGGTTTGCCGCGGTTTGTACTCTCAGCGAAACTCGTCACATACACAGATATGTAACCGCTTCTCTGCTCTACATCCCTCTTAACGGTCTGGCCCTCCTATGTACGTCAATGGCAGCAAAGTGTGTGCTTCGGGCTGCAGAGTGTGTCAATCATTAATGAAACCCGTCCCACCGTCTCAGGTTTCCTTCGGGAGAGGAGTGGGACAGGAGGGAGGAGGTGGAAGGAGCTCGGGGGTTAAAGATAACAGGATTAGGAGAGCAGCGTACATTATACTGTAACACAGCACTCACACTTTTTCTCTTTTCTCCTCTCTCCCCGCTCACAGTTGCAGACAGAAGACAATGTTGTTGATGGCCTCATCATTGAAACCTTCGTTTTTCTGAAGACCTGCCAAAAAAGTCCAACAACAACGACGACGACGAGTTGACTTTGGGACAGTCTCTACTCACCACCATGGGATACTTGAATCCTAAAGTTGGCCTTGTGTGAATCCTGCGGAGGCCCCTTTTTTTTATTGTCCTTGCTCAAAGTCCCCACTTCTTCCAACCTGCTGTATTTATGTTCACAGCCACCATATTCTCACTATGGATTCTCAAAGACTTGCCCCCCTGTTGGATCCAAGTCTTGGACACAGTCCCCACCACTTTGGATTAGAAGCGCTGACAGAGCACCCAACCCGGAGAATAGTTTGACTCTATCGTTCTAGCACTATCTTTTCACTCCCCTTCTCTCTCTCTCTCCCCTTGATGGATCATTGGCCGAGTTACCAACAGTTGATATGGATGGGAGGACTGACAGTTGGCTACAATCCACAGCTTGGACGATAATATTCTGGACATCTTTTTCCCTCCTTTTTCCGATGGCACGATAAGAGTTTCATCATCTGAAAGATGGGAAAGAGACATTGCAACAATTCTATGTGTTGGTTGCATCTGAAATCATGGAGATATCCGTCACGTGATTGCACAATATAAGTTGTTTTGTTTCATCGTATTTTGGATATTTTTGCAGCTTGCTTGAGTTTTCTTTTCTTCATATATTTACAGAAACACTGCAGGATCCGTTTGTGCTCTCCCACAGGCCCTAACGTAGGCCTGTTTGGCCTTACAGAAGGGCCCCTTTAAGGGACACAAGGGAGGTACCTGAAACTTTTATATTTAATATCCTTTCTTACCAAGAGAAACGAGAGAGAAGCGACGTTCGTTCATAGTGTTGTGGTGGCATGGCAGCAGAGCACGGCGAGCTGCTGGCTGAGATGGCCACGGTCGGGCGTTTGAGTGCCACCGAACGCCTGAAGCACGCCCAGAAGCGGCGCACTCAGCAGCTCAAGGGATGGGCGCAGATGGAGAAGGATTCAACGCGAGGGTCAAGGGCCAAAGCGGATAAGAAGAAGGCGCGCACCACCAAAGTTACTTTCCCCAAGTCCATCACACTGCTAGATGCAACTGCACGCAATGACCTGGAGGAGGGTAGGTAGAAACGCACACACACACTCACCGATACAAGTCATTTAGAAGTACTACCAGACTATTCTGTACTCGACCATACTGCCCAGACCAATCAATATCCTGTAACCTACTATGACCTCTGCATTTGGCTCATTGGTGTTGTGTTGCTCTTGGTTTTTCCTGATATGAAGCACGTGTCCGCCAACGGCATGGTGCTCCATAAAATGCGACTCAAAGGAAGTGAAACGTGTCACATTTGAATTGTAGTAGGAGAGGCATTTGGTTTTCAATGGCGTTGGTCAAGGCTAATTATATAGTGTCAAAGGTTCTAAGTTCATTGTGAACACACTGGCATGCACACCATATTATTTGTTGTATCTATTTAATTTGGGGCAGAGAGATGTGTGCAAAGTGTTATAACGTTGATGTGGAAAGCACTCTGCCCAGGTGGTTAGTTCTAATGGTCTGTCTGTCTTTCTTCTCCTTCTAGTGAGGGAGCTTCTTAACAGTGGTGTCAGCCCAGATCTGGTCAACGAGGATGGACTGACAGCCCTACATCAGGTACAGACACACACACATACACACACACACACACACCTAGGACAAGATCCCTCACTGGCCTCCCACCCGCACACACTGCCAGTTGTGTTCACTAGAACGCATGACTAAGCCAGTGATATGTTGACAAGGGAGTAAATATGTTGCCCCCGTGCCACTCGTGTGTTCCACCTAATTATTCCTTTATTGTCATCTAGCACCTCACTGTTTACTGTAAACACACCTGTGCCAGCATTTAGGGATTTAAGTGCCTGCCTGTTAAGCGTACCCACTCCCACAGCAGCTCACACACACACACACACACACACACACACACACACACACACACACACACACACACACACACACACACACACACACACACACACACTCACAGCCTTGCAATAGATGGGGTGAGGTTACCTACACGGTTTTACACCAACGCTATGTGACCTTAGCGAGGCAGGTCACATTTTGAGCAGCGTGTGTGTTGATGTTGTGTGCGGTCACGGCTCTGTGCTCACTAAGTACTGTTTGCCTTTATTTTGTCTGAACCGTAACTTATCTTAAGTCAGTTTACATGAACACACTGATTCGTTCCGAGGGCCGGCGTTTTTCAGGCTTACATTCCTTTCCTGAACATTTACAGTCTGATTTAGAAGAAACCATCGTAAAAACATTCCTGTGTTTCGTTTGCCGGGACCTTGAAACACACAAATCTAAAGCGACACAGACATCTTTACAATTCCGATGGGCACTTTCTCTCCCTTCTGGTTTTCCCATCTGTGTCGTTTATGTCTCTTTATGAATTAACTACTATGAATTCATGAGAGGGGTATTTGTGAGCACAGAGAACTCTTTTTAGAAGTTGACCCTGCTCTTTTCCTTGGAAAACTTGGTGTTTACACAGCAGAGGGCTGGGCCATGCATGCAAATTCTTATATTACTCAAACCATTGTATTAGCTGCCATAAATAATAATGTATGAATTAATCCATTTCTCTTAATGCTTGTTTGCCTATAGTACAAGTTTTCTGTCACCGTCTATGCCTGTTTTGTGCTGTCTGTGCTTCCCTTTGCATTCATACGTGTATACGTTTTCATACATATCTACATCTTTCCTGCTCTTCTCAGTGCTGCATAGATGATTTTGTGGAGATGGTGCAGTGCCTGCTGGACGCTGGTGCCTGTGTGAATGCCTGCGACAGTGAGCTGTGGACTCCGCTGCACGCTGCTGCCACCTGTGGACACACTGGATTGGTGCAGCTCCTGATTCAGGCGTGAGTTTTCCCATGAGTTCACACATCCGTCATACCATGGAACGTTTTTCCTGCTTTCATGACATAAAAACAAAATCCTAGAAATCAATGAGCTGATATATTTGAGTTATAAGAGTTATAAATGCAGAATGGATATTTTTTTTCTGGACCAAACCCGACTGAGGGCCTTCTTAGCGAGAGACTACTTTACATAAACAATGCAAATATGGCTGCAGCCTGACTCACAAAACACTTTGCAAGTTTATGAATATTCCTGAGTGGCTGAGTACATCAAGGTGTGTCACAGTTTGGCACTCTAATTGCATATGGGTTTATGCATGTGTATGTGTGTGTGTATGTGTGTGTGTCTGTGTGTGTGTGTGTGTGTGTGTGTGTGTGTGTGTGTGTCTGTGTGTGTGTGTACACGTGCATGCATGCTTCTAGAGGGGCCGACCTGCTGGCTGTCAATGCGGATGGCAACATGCCCTACGATCTCTGTGAAGACGAGGCCACCCTTGAGCTGCTGGAGATGGTTATGGCTGAACAGGGTCAGTAAGATGAGTCACGTCCAGCCTCTTATTTATTCATTGTTTATTTAGCAGGGATAATGCACATTGCATATATTGTACCAGATATAGCTTAAAGCTAATTTTTCATCTGTAGTCTCCGAGCGAAGGCCACAAGTGCTGCGCAGGTTACAGAGATAAAAGATCAGTTGTATCAAAACCTTTCACTTTCTAAAAAGCAGACACAATAAAACACCAAGAAACAAAACAAACTCTGCAATACAAACAACAGAAGAACAATACCAAAGTACACTATCAGCAATCCCAGTACCACTAACAACAGACAGTTCATCAGTACAGTTGAATTGTCAGAAATTGGTGTAGTTTCTTTAAAAGCATTTATTTTCTTACAAGCTTAACACATCTCCATTTAAAGTGTCTGTTAGTGTCTGTGTGCTACTACTGCAGGTGTCATTGGTTATATCCCTGTTTGTGTGTGTGTGTGTGTGTGTGTGTGTAGGGATAACTCAGGATCGTATCGATGAATGTCGAGGGGCTAAAGAGACGACCATGCTGGCTGACATTCAGGCTCTGGTTCAGAGCGGAGCAGACCTGAACGCACAGGACGCTAATGGAGCAACACTGGTGAGACGGAGGGACATCTACTGAATACATGAAGAGAATTAAATAAATGATAAACTAAGATGTGACCGGCCAGGGTCACATCTTAGTTTTATTTTTAACCAACCAAAATCATAGAGTTCTGCCAAGAATTAAAGGGCTGGTCAAAGTCTGGAAATTTGAAATGAATGATTGGTTGTACCTGTGTATTTGTATTCTTTTAAAAAAAATGTTATTCAAGAACCCGGAATAGGGAAAACACAAAAGTAGCTTTTAGAAATTGCTTCCATTCATCTAAGCTGTGTGTTTAGCTTCCTAGAAGTCTGAAATGTCCCTCCTTCAAGTTTATAAATCAATATTGAAGTATAGTTGGTGTTATTAGTCAGCACCGGGGTGCTACTTGTAGTTTCTTAATGACTAGGAATGTCTCCAAAGAAGGTCTTGAGTATAAAATGCAGCAATTTCTCTTCTATTACTCTAATTACTCGTCTTTTACATGACGTGTATTTCTACCGATGGAAACTTGACTTTAAGTTAAACCCTGAAATGTTGAACTGCCTCCCGTGAGGTTAACTCTTAATTAAATGACCAATGTTGAACGTCTCTCCCAGCTCCACATAGCGTCTGCTAACGGCTATGTGTCGGTGGCGGAGCTGTTGCTCGAGCACAGAGCTCTGGTGGAGGCGAAGGACTCTGACGGCTGGACGCCGCTACATGCCGCCTCCTGCTGGGGACAAGTAGGTGCTGCATACAAGCCAAAAGACAAGACCCTTCCACTTTTCTTAAATGACCCATTAATAGTTTTTTTTTTCATTTTTATTTGTTCCATAGATCCAAATGGTGGAACTGTTGGTGGCCCATGGAGCCAGTTTAGACACAAAGTCTGTCCTGGAGGAGACGCCTATGGGTAAGACCAGAATGACTTTTTGTCCTGTTTTGCCTCATAGCTGTAAATGACAGTACCTTCACCTTTTTAATGATGTAATGCTAATCCACTCTTTCAAGTGTAGCCTGTGCTAAAATAGGAACTAATTATCATAACTCATTTCCTAAATGTCTCTCAGTTATAGCTTACTTGTCAGCATCTTTCCTTCCATACCTTCCGGTGTCTAACCTGTTCCTGCTACCGACTTTTCAGACGTGTGTATGGATGAAGAGTTCAGATCCAAACTGATGGACCTGAAGCACAAACATGATGCCATCATGAAGAGCCAGGACCGGCAGAAGAGCACGCTGCAAAGACGAGCCTCTAGTACTGGCAGCAGAGGGTGAGAGGGGACATTAGGCCAGAGAGCCCAAGGATGAAAATGAATCAAAGTTAGAGCCGTTTAGCTTTACTGTGTCCCACCCCCCTCTCTCTCGCTTGTCTATACAGTAAGGTGGTACGTCGTGTCAGTGTTAACGAGCGCTCCAGTCTGTACCGGCGGGAGCACCACAAAGAGGCCATAGTGTGGCAGGAGCGCGGCCGGCAGCCAGAGCCACAGGACGACGATGAGGACAGACAAACGGACAACGAGCTGCACCAGCATGCGACCATGGTGAGTTCAGTGTGTGGAATTTATTTTGTATTTTCATGAAAATAAGGTTTTTTTTTTGCCACATTTTCAAAGAGTTGAAGCTGAATACACTTATATGTATTCTGTAATGTTCTCTTGTGTTTCAGGTTGCTGGCGGTGGAGCCACGTCACGTTTAGAGGAACTCGAGGCTGCAGACAGGAAAATTGTGTCCAGTGTAGGCAATGGAGGGACCTCTGTTTCTCTGGCCTCCTCTGTACCCGGAGAGCTGTGGAGTGGTGGTCTCATGGACCGTAGCGCCTCGTACCAGCTCAGCTCTGCATCTGGAGCTGGCTTGGGGTCTACAGAGGGGGCGGACAGTATGACTCGGGAGAAATCGCACCATACACTGGCTGACCTGAAACGCCAGCGGGCAGCCGCCAAGCTCAATAAGTACCCGGCACCTCCCCCACCGCTGCCTCCTTCCTTAGAGGAGGAGCCTTCTGGAGCGGCGGCCGAGGTGGCAAACGCTCAGGCCCAGCCAGAGAGCCACACGACCCCCAGCGCAGAGGAGGAAGCCTCCCCGAGCCAGGTATACTTCATCCCAGCCAGCGGAGACCCTCCTCTGCTGAAACTCAGAGCCCCTGAGGAGGACCAGTCCAACAATAAGGAGCCTTGCTGTGGACTCATGTAGACAGTCTAACACACACACACACACACACATTGCCTACAGAGTAGAGAAGCTAGGCATTTTACACTCCAAAGTGGCAAAAACCTTTCCTGCTTGAATTGAGTCTTTGAAGACTGCAAGTTAAGGCCACATGCCAATGAGGGTTTGATCTACACGGCATTTCAGAGAGCTGAAGAGGAATCTTTACACTTATTTGTCATTTACTTATCTTCTTTTTTCGATACAATACACACTTTACACTAAAGGTCCTAGCATTCCCTGTCGCTTCCTCTCATTTAGTGACCGCCTTGTTATGTGTCTATCTAGTGACTCAGAGGAGAACTACAGATTTCTAGTTTTGCACAAGCAAATATTTACTTTGCCCGGTCTTTGTTCATGACCTTAACTTGTCTCTTACTTGCACTGCTCAACTACTATAGATTGACATTTCATTGAAAAGCCTTGAAAAAAAGTTGAACAAACTGCAAAAAGCTGAATTTGAATTAGCAGTTCAGGATTATTTGTTTTAAATTAAGAATGAGATTAAAGTGCTATGAGGGTACATGATGCATTTACATGATAAGACGGGTTATTTGTGGTTGAGAGATAGTTTGGTCGTGATAGATTCAGTATACGGAATAGCTACTCTGAATTTACATTAACGCAAAGATGAAAACAAGGACTGTTCCCTTGCTTGATTTCTTTTTTTTTCTTTCTTTTTTTTATTACTTTTCCAGTGCACAGAAAAGCCTACATTTCAACATTTGTAATGGTGCAATTTGTAAATCAACTGTTTGTCACTAAAATACTATGTGAGATCATCTATGTATATTTAAATCGGTGGAAAATGTACTCAGCCCCTCATTATCATTTCTAGATTTCTATTTTTTGTCAGTATTTCTATTTTTCTACTCTCTGAATGGAATCACATTATTTATTCTATCTGATACTGAATATGGCTGGTGGTGTACAGTGTACATTTTTTTTTTTTTTTTTAAAGACTAAAGTATGATGGCAACATTTATCGAAGAGATGATATATCGCTTTTCCTTTTTTGTCAAACCAAGTGAACTTGTCATATGATTTTTTTTTTTTTTTTTGTCAGAGGTTGGTGCCTTCTTTAGGTGGCAGGTCTGATATACTGTAGGTTTGCAATGCTTGCACAAAGTCCCACATGTAAAATTGACGAGCAGTGGTGGGATAAAATGATATATTGTCCTCCAGCTGTCAGTGCACTCTAATTTCTGTATTGCAATTCAGTTTTGTTCATGATTTTCACTGAGCCCTGTTTAGAAAAACAAAATATAAATGTTCAATCGATTTCTGTATTTTCCTTTTTTTCCCAAGTGGATTTCTTCAATGAATCTGAGCATTACGTCTCTGGGTATCGTTTAAAGGGACGGAGTCAGATAACCATGTTTGTTTTCTTTTTGTTTATACATTAGTCAGGGTCAAATAATGGCCCCATGACGAGCCACGTACTTGTCCAGCCCAGTGCCTTTTCTCTTCCTCTTACATCAGGTGTTTACTCACTTTCAGCACATCTTGAATGTCACAGTCCGCACTGATCCGCCTGCCAGGGCAGCACATGATACACACAGTAAACACCCTACACATACATTATAGAAGCATTGCATGAGGATCAAACTGTTTCATATTATAATGGTACAAGTTGCTGCCTTTATTTATGGAAACTTGGTTTTCCTTTTAGATGCACTTAACAGAATTTCATCTCTATTGTTATCCACTCGCACATTTACGCACACACAGACGTTGTCCCGGATGTGTTGTATGTGGCCTTGGTGACAGCTGTGCATGGGGCGTGTTTGAAAAATGAAACCTGCTTATGTTCTACTGACCGACTAAGAGAGAGCTGTTTTAAAGTATTTTCTATGTTGCGATGTTGATCTGCCTTTAAAAAATTAGGTAAAGGCAAAATGGAACAGACCGTCGTGTGATGCTGCCAAAAATACGCACGGCCTGACACAAGGTCGCCGGTACGTCACATGCTTGTATGTGAACCGTTTTGGATTGAGATATCAAATGTCTTGCCCAAGCCCTTTCCAAGGCATCTGGAGGTTTCTCCTTCTCACACTTTGTCCTTCTCACACACCGGCAGCTAATTCTGTGGCTCACTTTCTCTTCTCCAAAAAAAAAGAAAAGACATTCAAAGGAACTTTAACTGTCCAACAATTTCATTCAAAAAATGTTTCTCAGTCTTGTTTTAAAGTCTGTTTGGGTGTGAGCTACAGTTAAGTTTATTTTTTTATCAACTACATTTATATAAACAATGTAGCAAAATTAAGAAAATGAGCTTTAACCTTTGAAATCTGAGGGTCTTATCCAGAAATCTCCTTGTTCTTTAGGCAGGTCACATGATAGATTAAAGGAGCTATGACCAAATGCTGCCCCATGATTCCTTGCAACACCAAAGCAAACCCCCCAGCAGTGTTGTAAGATACGCTCTCTTATGTCACAGAGCTCGAAATGTAAAAGCTCCTCAGTGGTTTGTACAAATTAGATATTTGTTGTCATTATGTCTGCCTCCAAGTGCCCAAAAATCAATACAGGGGGCTTAAGTTTTGAATGTTTTTATATTGTTGTATTGATACTTTTATATATCTATTGAGGTTTTTCCTCAAAACTCCAATACAATACAGTTACAATCCATAATGAATAAACCTTTTTCAAGTGTCTTCTTACTCCACTCAAGTGGGCTAGTCTGTTATTCCTAAAAGTTAACTCCGACCGCTGTGCGCGAGTTTCTTTTCCCGTTTTTTTCGACGGCACGTAAAGGCATCATTCGGCACGCCGAGAGCCAGAAGCGAGGTCCCTGAAGGAATCCAGCCAACCACGGGCGGAGGCGAGCGAAGGCGAGCGAAGGCGTGGCGCGCCGGGTGGGAGTATGAACTCTGAGAGGCTCAACTGTCAGTTGTGTCAGAGGAGTCATAGTGAAAGTACACACACGAGCTGAGCCGACTCCTGCCTGCCGAACAACTGGTAAGAGCTGATCACACTTTTATCTCTCATCTACAGTCACAGTTGTTCATTCTTGATGCGTCTAAATCTTCTTTCCTCTACAGTCCGCTGTGAGTTTTACGCGTGACGTAACAAACATGTCACAGCATGCAACGAACGGCCTCGCGAGCCGGGGCAAGGTGCTGAATTTGGACAACATGAACCCCAATGTGAGGAAGGTCGAGTACGCGGTCCGCGGTGCCATAGTCCAGCGGGCTCTGCAGATAGAGAAGGAGCTGAAAGAGGTAAACGCAAAGTTTTTTTGGGGGGGGGGGGGGGGGGGGAGACACACGCGCAACACGGTCACACCTCGGTGCACGCGTACCAGAGTTGAGTTCGATAACGCACAAGGAGAAAGAGAAAGAGGCTGTTACTGTCATTAGGGATTCGGTGGAAGTTATGAAAAGCGGTTCCACTTGTTTAAATTAAATGATATCACTGATCCTACACAAAGTCGACGCTTAAATGTACATCACATTTTGGGGTTATTGTTTTCTTATTCACAAAGATAAAAGTGGATATAATAGGCCCATCTCAAAAGGAATCTGTGGTATTTTTTTTTTTAACACAAAGTATTGGATTTGCACACACCAGCTGCTGTTGACCATGAGCAAAACAAGTTATATACGTGCTTTGTTTCCTAGAGATATGGTGAGCAGTTTAGTAGAGGACAGAGAGTATAGCCCTGATCAATAATGCTGGCCTTGGACAGTTTATGCTGAGTGGCTGCAGGACATAGACAGTATAAGGTCTACTTTTCAAAGGCGTAATGCCAGCAGTGGTGGGGCTGTTATGTCCTGCGCAGCACTCAAACTCCTCTTACATATTACTGTGGTACTATCGATCCACCATGCTTCCCTAAGGAAGGTTACACAAGTTAAGCTGTAATGCAACCCTCTCTGCAGTTATGTATGCTCTCTTCACAAGACGCGTAATGATCTGTACGAGGCAGTTCCAAGCGTGTCGGACTACTGCTCTAGCCCGAGGTGGCCTGAGAGGATGTGTGTATCGTGGACTGTTATTATGTAAGAGGAGAGGATACATTCTCTGTCCTCTTTTGTCTTTCTGGTTTGCCCACCTCCCTCCTCCTCCTCCTCCTCGCTGGGGAGAAAGTTCATTGGACAAAGCTGCAGCTGCGAGGCGTCACAGGCCCTTTCTCTGCAAGGAGGTCCATGAACAAGCAGCACCCAGTTCCACTGAAAGTGCTCGAGTTCTTGGTAATCCACTGGGTTTTTTTCCTCCTCTTATAAAAGGAAAAACAAACTTATTTGCCAGGAATAACTGGAATCATTGGCTGCAGCGCCGGAAAGTGTTTCCTCGTGAATTATACAGGTTTATTTTAGACAGGTCCAATCCAAAGTCCAGAGGAGAGATTGCAATTGTACACCCGTACATTAGTTTATACATTTATTATACTGAACGTGAGTGAAAGCAATCTGACTTGTAAAATCCGGGAGTTTTCTGAGGGGTCAGAAGGGTTAACATCACTACAGCGGTCTGCGGGTGAGCTTCCTGTCAGATCTGTGACTGGAACACTTTTACTGATGGCTCAGCGGATTTTATGCAAGTGTGTGTTTGTGCAGGCGTGCACTGGTGTGGGGAGGACCCTTATAAATCCTAACCCAGACATCTGGCATGATCCATGACAATGGAGCAGTGACAATATTGAGAAATACATAAGAGGTTTTTTTTTAGTAGAAGTATTCAGGTCAGAGTTTCTTGGCCTGGCTCGCTGCTGTAATCAGTGCCTGGTGCTGGGCGAGCAGGAGGACCGGCTCCTCTGGCTCCCAGACAACAGCGGCCTCTTTGTTGCTCGAGAACAAGGCCGGGGACGAGGACTAAAAAGTAAAACGTGCTGCATCCACTTACTTAGATTTCAAACAAACTGGCATCTGATTTTCCGCGTGAGCCCAAAGAATCTTGTGGGCGCGGCTCTTTTAATCACACAAGGCCATAGAGCGGATAGTATTGACTCAGTCAAAAGTAAAGTTCTCCCTGTGCCCTTGTGAGACCTTTAAGCCTGGTATTTTAAAAAGGTAAATGTGCTTGACTTGACTTGAAAAGGGTTTATTGTAAAACTAATATTCTTAGCAGAGTCTAATCCTGAAATGTACATGAAAGGCTATATTTGGATGTGTTTGGTTGAGACGGGTCTTTCACTTCCTCTGTGCTCTACAGCGAGAGAAGCAGCCACATTTAGAGCTTGAGTATTATTTTATGACAATCTAATTACCGCTATGCAATTGTGTTTTTAAATTCACAATAAGTCAAATATGAATTTCTTTGGACATTTTCAGTTTAGTTTGCCATCGTATTTCCACTGTATTTCACATCAGTATACAGTGAAATGCAATGACAATTAGCTTAATTTTAATCCATAAAGCAAAAACCTTGTGGTTGTCTCGACATCTATTTAAACCTCATTGCTCCGCTCTGGTATGAAGAAGCCGGGGACATCTATTGTCAATTTGATCTCATCTGATAAACAGCAACAGCTGCAGCCGCATGTTGACTCACAGGCACCAGCATACAGTGTGCCGGTCTGAACCACTCAAAGAGATGAAGATGATGCAATGAAGAGGAATAGTGACTTCACATGATTGGATTAAGCCAGCAATTCCTGAGTAAATCCACAACACTAAACAGAAGGGGTTTGTGTCTCCATGAGCCCCAGCAGCATCCCAGCCCAGCGCTTCCTGCTCCAAAGGCCAAACCAGACTCTGTGCAAAACAAAAGATGATTGTGTGTCTCTGGTTTGATTACAACTTAGATGAGCGATCAACACAAATGTGATGCTCAGGGGTCGGCAACCTGCGGCTCCGGAGCTGCACGCGGCTCTTCGGCCCCTCTGTCGCGGCTCCCTGAGTCCTCCGTCCACACGGCGTTTAAGCATTGTTTTCGAGATGATCTCCGTCCAGACTTAAACGCCTGAAAACAAATATCACGTTACTATTCACGTACACTAGGCATACAGTGGGTGCCGGTCCTACTGGTTTTCAAACCTACTGGTTTTCCTTCCGTGCATGTGTTGTGTTTGCTTAACAGCAGCAGCTGTTTTCTGCCTCTTTTGCCAGATTCGTCAGACATTCACAAACATATTGCTGGAGATCTAAAAGCCACATCTCATATATATTGCGGGGATTACGATTGTATAAGTGAGCACTACATCACAGCCACGTATGAAGAAATACATTGCAGAAAATATATTTATGGAAAGATTGCATCAACCTGGATTCGAACCCTGTCGAGCAAAATAGTAATATATTCAAAAACAGCCACGCTACACGATCCGCCACTGGCATCTTACATCATAATGCGCCTTTTCTTGTAGGTGCCTGATCATGTTTTGCAGACCTCCACCCTCGGTAAACTATCATGGATAAATCCAAAAGAAGAAAAGTCACGGAGGAAAATAGAGAGTTTAATTCTGCGTGGACGTATTCATTTGCTTTCACTGCCAACGATGCTGGCTTACCTGAATGCTTGATATGTGGCGAGAAATTTGACATCAAATAGCTTTTGCGGCTCCAGACACATTTTATTTGGTGGAAAATAGAGCAAAATGTCTCTTTGGATAGTAAAGGTTGCCGACCCCTGTGTTAGTTACTAACCCTCTGCCTCTGAAAGATGTCAGCCTGGGATGGACAATTTGAAGCTGTACAAATGCAAAATGCAAAATGTCTTCTACTATGGACATTGTAAGCCTCTACACAAATGTTCCTCACAAGGAAGGTTTAGAAGCAGCTACCCACTTTTTATATTTCAGCGAGAATCAAACTCCCCACACCATTTTCTTTTTTTTTTGCTTTTGCTAAATGATTCTGTGGATGAAGTGACAAACGTACCACCAGTTAATTAGCTCCTAAACCTCCCTCTGTGACCACCTAGACCACAACAAAAAGTGGCAATTCCTCATTAGTTTATTCATTAATGTGCAATATAAATCCAATGTATCCACTGTGCAACATAAAGAATCTGTTCAATCCCCTGTGCAATATTAACAACTATTCAGTCTGACTGTATCATATTTTTTTTCATAACACAATAATAGTTGCGTTCCTTTTTTAAGTCTTGAAGTTTCCAATATATCTTAACTTGTGTGTCTCCTTCCCATTACTTCTTGTTATGTCGTCACACACACTTCCTGTTTGTTAAGGAGCTGTCGCTACATGTAAGAGATGACGGAGGCACCAGGTTCTCACTTTTTCCCCACCGTCCACACCCGTTCTATAACGTGCAATCAAGAGATTTACCTGCCCATGCCTGTGTTTGTCTTTCAAGGGAGTAAAGAAACCTTTCACAGAAGTCATAAAGGCCAACATAGGCGACGCCCACGCCATGGGCCAGAAACCAATCACATTTCTCAGACAGGTAGGACAACTACAGTTTTTCCTCAATTTCATTTGAGTGCTTGTGTTTGACAACCAAGTAGCATTCATGAAAACAGGACTTACTACTTTTCATACACGGAATGTGCCCGAATGCCTGTAAGACACGCGTCTTCCTCTCTCAGGTCTTGGCCCTGTGTGCTTACCCGGATCTCCTGGAGGACAACAAGTTCCCGGAGGATGCCAAGCAAAGAGCGCGGCGTATTCTCGAGGCCTGCGGAGGCCACAGTATAGGTCAGACAACTCCCGCTCACTCCACCAACCACATTTACGTCCCCTCCCTCCAACGCGCACGTCATTAGCATCCACCTCCGTTTGTCTACTCATTAATAATTTATTTGGACAGTCTGTGCACTATTTAAACAGAGCGTCAACCCAATCAATGTAGTGTGTGTGTGTGTGTTTTTTTGTTTGATTCAAAGTTCATTTTCATGTGTTCAAGGGGCCTACAGCGCTAGCCAGGGCATTGAGTGCATTCGTCAGGATGTGGCGCGCTACATAGAGAAGAGAGATGGTGGAATCTCCTCCAACCCCGACAACATCTACCTCGCCACCGGAGCCAGCGATGCCATTGTGGTATGGGTTACACTGTTTATTGTCTCTTCTCCAAAGTGTTGAGTTGGCAAAGGCACGAGTTGATATATCTCTTTAATGCGGCACAGGTGACATACTTTTAGTATAGCTAGCTGATGAATCTGTTTCTGATTCACCTTTGTTAATTATATACTCTGCTGTACTTTGCTCATCTGTAACTTTGCCCCACCCACGTACCTTAGTCACTGTCAATACAGCTTTATGCAACTGAATGACCATAAAATACACTTGATTACAGCACTACAAAATATCTGCTGTTGCCTGCAGTGTTAAACTGTGACAGATTGTGTGTTTGTTACCAGTCACGACGGCTTGTGGCTGGTATTGTTTTGACCTTGTGTGTGTGTGTGTGTGTGTGTGTGTGTGTTATCCTGGAAACCCCTACAGTAGCGGGAACTAAAAGAAGCGGTTTTGAGTACTTTGCCAGGTGTTTATATGTCTGTGGACATATTTTGCCAACGCTTCAGCTTCACAACCGTCCCGATGCAGTCACGAAGCTTAACAGGTGTGTAGCTGAGATCGAAATGAAGGCAGTTCGAATATGGGTGTCGCACAAGCAAGGGCAGCAGGAAGTAGGGAAGTAGGAAAGGGGAAATTGGCCATCGTGGCTCAGCTGTCTCCATGTTGAGAGCCGTTGAAAGGCAAAATGCTCTCGGCCTCATATATATCAACTTTAAATAGTGCAGATGTTTTTCTGACACTGACGGTCTATATGCTGTATGTTCTTTCAAATATTCTCCAATATCAAACCTCAACTTTCATTCTGTCTGTCTTCCCCTCCTTTCCCATCTTCTTCCTCCCCTCCCCTCCCCTCCCTTACAATCCCAGACCATGCTGAAGTTGCTGGTGTGTGGCGAGGGTCGTGACCGTACTGGAGTAATGATCTCCATCCCCCAGTACCCGTTGTACTCGGCGGCCCTAGCAGACCTGGCCGCCGTGCAGATCAATTACTACCTGGATGAGGACAAGTGTTGGAGTCTGGATATTGCAGAGCTAAGGAGAGCCGTCAACGCAGCCAGGCAGCACTGTAATCCCCGCGTTCTCTGCATCATCAACCCCGGAAACCCCACTGGTATGTCTGGTGATAGTCGTTATTGTGTGTTAAATTTAACAGATGCCGGAATTGTGTACTTTCGTCGGTGTGTACGTGCACGCCCGACTTGCATCGACAAACTCTGCTTGTCCTTGTGTGATAGGTCAGGTCCAGAGCAGGCAGTGCATTGAAGATGTGATCCGATTCGCTAAAGAGGAGCATCTCTTCCTCATGGCTGATGAAGTAATGCACCGTCACATTTCCTCAATTCAGAAGTTTTTCTCTCCCTGTTTTCTCCCCGTTTCTTCAGTCTTACAGAGCAAAAATTAGTGATGTCAAAGCAAGTGTTTTGTTTTTCACAAGCTGACTGGCTTCATTCACATCACTACTTCAGATTCAAAGTTTCAACCCACACACACACACACAGCAGCACAACAATTCATTTCCTGCTAATTATCTGTCAACCTCATGTATTTCCATGACCTCATCATATAGATTGAAAAAGTAAGGACAAAAGTGTATCATCCTCGTCAATGACTGAATACATTTCAAATTGACAACCGAGTTTCAAAACATTCAGTAAAGTTAATATATGACTTCATGAAAATGGTAACATTTTCACTTAATTCATGACATGTACAGAAGTTAAATACAGTATATCATTTACGATGAGCACAGGAGCTCGTCGTGGCAGTTTAATGATCCTTTTTCAGTCAACTCTTGAAGATATTCTGCACATTTCAGTTCATCTTATGGCTAATGATGTGCTTTTAATAAAGTGTTTTCCCACTTCAGGTCTACCAGGACAATGTGTATGCAGAGGGCTGTAAGTTTCACTCCTTTAAAAGGGTGTTGTTTGAGATGGGACCAGAGTACTCCAGTACAGTGGAGATGGCCTCCTTTCACTCCACCTCCAAATGCTACATGGGAGAGTGAGTAGCTAGACACACACACAGACGACACTTGTGTATGAAACCTACAAAAGGTTTTCTTCTTTATTAATACTTAAAAGATCCTTGGAGTTGTTACTTCTACAAACTAATAGCTCTTGCTGCTGACGTGTACATCATCTGTACCAAGAGTGTACTTTGTGTTTGACTTCCTCCTTTCCTCTGTTTGCTTTTGTCAGGTGTGGATTCCGTGGAGGCTACATGGAGGTGATTAACATGGACCCTGAAGTGAAGGCTCAACTTACCAAAATTGTGTCGGTGCGTCTTTGCCCCCCTGTTCCCGGACAAGCTCTCCTGGACATGGTGGTCAACCCCCCACAGCCTGATGAGCCCTCCTACAACAACTTTATGAAGGTCTGAGGAACACACCAGCTAGCACACATCCTAGCAGTGGTCTGAGTGTATGCTAACACAGAATGTACTAATATAAAGACCACATCATGTAATCTATGCACAGAAAGCAGCTCATTAGACCTGTCAATGAGAATGTAATTTCACCCACCGTGTCTGATCAGTGAGGCACCAGAACAGATTGCATAGTGCGCGACTGCTACACATGGCGGTAGCTGCGTGCAAAGTCTATACCAATTCATCCCATATAGCCAACCTGTAAAGTTTATTATTACCCTTTTATGATGAGATTTTTCTGATTTACGATGCTATGACTTTTTATGACATACTGTACTATGACATAATAACTTTTTTTTAATGACATATTATACCGTGGCTTTTTGAACACTTTTTTACATACTATACCGGGATTTTCTTTGACCTACTATAGTATAACGTACTATACTATGCCATTCCGACTTTGTTTCAAAATACTTTATGATGACTTTATTTTCGCTTTTTCTGATATACTTTGCCATGACTTTTTCTTGTTACTTTTTTCAACATACTATACTATGACTCTTTATGACTTTTTTCGACATACTATCCAATTACTTTTTCTGAGATATTATACCATGAGTTTTTTTATGACTTTTCCCGACATTCTGTATTATGATTTCTTTCAACATACTACACTATGACTTTTTGACAAGAATTTTGACAAACTGTAATGACTATTTTATTACTCTTTTCAACGTACTATATGTTGACCGTTTTTGCCATACTATACTATGACTTTTTTAATGACGTTTTCAACATACTATACTATACTACTATACCAAGTTATCACTTTTTTCGACATATTCAATTCAATTCAATTCAATTCAATTCAATTTATTTTTGTATAGCCCAAAATCACAAATTTGCCTCAGAGGGCTTTACAATCTATACACATACGACATCCTCTGTCCCGGAGCCCTCACATCGGAACAGGAAAAACTCCCCCAAAAAAACCCCTTTAACGGGGAGAAAAGAGGGAGAGACCTGTGGGAGAGCAACAGAGGAGGGAAATGACAACTGACTACAGAGAAGAGAACAGGTTATGAAGGCAAATCACTGTCAAAATCCGAGAGCGCAAATGAGATCCATGCGCGCGCATGGATCTCGCCCACTGTCAGCTGATAGAGTAGGAGCCAGAGAGAGTTGTGAGTGAATGAGAGCATAAAAAGACTGTCCTAATGTAGGAAGTTAGAGTAAATCCCAACATTTTACATAGTTAATTATTTTACATCTGTATGACTATAAATACTATATTTCAAAATAGCACTCCTATAAGCAAAGTTCTCTAAGTTTTACTGTACTTTACTCTAAGTAAATAATCATCGTTAACAATTTGATATTGAAGGAGGGATTTGGTAATCCTCAAATCATTATGTTGGCACCAAACATCCTGAGCCAAATTACGTAAAGTGGTAGCAGTCAAAGTCTATTCTGAACCCAAAGTTACAGGTCAGATATGCTACAGGAGTTTGGTGCTCTTACCACAGCGTCCTACATCGCTGAGTTCCATGCCCCCTAGTAACATTGAAGACTGGACGACCATCTTTACACAATGCTGACGGCAGCCTGCGGCTTGCCCCCACACACTGCGACTCCCGCCAGCGTGCTGGACTCAAGAGCGCGACTGTGTCCATTCCACAGTTCAAACGCTCACCGTCAGCATTGGCTCAGAGGAACCAGGGCTACTGCCTGGGTGTTGAGTTGTTGAAATCAGGGCCACAGGACATTACTTAGTTGTTGTTAACTGAGGTTAAGTTGCACAAGCCATCTGGCTTTATACATAAGATGACACGTCAACATTCTAATTTATTCGTGACATGGACACACATGTTCCATCCAGCATTCTATTCTATTCTGTTCTCAAGGGCAGATAATGTCTCCTATTATGAATTCACTATTTGCTAGTCCAGTGTTCACCGTGTTTTCCATGGCACAGTTTTCACAAAACGCCACACATTATGACCCATTAGCAGTAATGACATAACACTGTATATTACAAAAACAAACATTTTTGTCTATTGCTTTGCAGATTGCAGATATTTTAAATCATACATACAAGTCACAACAAAAGTTTAAGCTGTTGCAAATAACTCCACAATGTATCCTTTTAACATTGTTAAGCTGTCTATGTTTGCAAATTCATAATCAAATGCTAATATATTGCGTCCCGTGTACTGTACGGTATCTATATCCACACCCAAATCTCACCTGCACCTGATTTTCGGAATTAGTCAATTGATGGATTTAAGACCTTAAAACTGTTTTGAACTGAATTATTTGGTGGATAACAGTTATTAAGACAAATAATAAGTCTTTCTATTCATTCTTTTTTGTTTGGGTGGCACGTTTCACTGCTCTGATTGGAAGAAAAGATTACCCAATTTTCATTTTACTACTATGACTACGATGTACTATACTAAATGGTTTTATTACTTTATTCAACATGCTATACTACTTATATAGACTTATTTATGACTTAGAGGAATATAGCTGAAACAAGTGGTTTCAATAACCACAGATAAAGTCCCTGCACACAAATGATAAGAATATAATCTTGTGGCTTTTTTGGGTGACACGACTTCACACCTGAATGAACTGAATTTAAAGCTGCAGGTCAATTCGGTTCATCTTTCTAAAATGAAGTACTTTATTTTAAGATGCACAATTTTTAAAAGCGTTCTGTCATGTATTTTATTTTTTACTCCATGCAGTCCATATTTTAATTTATTTAAATTCATGTATTTGATTATTAATTATAATTCATCCAGTTTAATTTGAAAACTGACAATAAATATCGTTGAGATATTATTCAATTGCACTTTTTATATTTGATTTGACAGTCAGTTGTTGACTTCATACAGACGTTAATACAACTGTTCGGCTACTTCAATACATATGGTCCTAAATCATCACGCAAGTTAGACGTTATTGTGGCGTTCCGGACCTTTGCGTGAAGAAATTATCTTGAAATGGACCTCGGTGAATTTTAATTGAATACCTCTGTACTACACTATTGCTTTTGATGACTTTTTCCACATAATGTACTATGACATTTTTCATGAATTTCTTTTTTTTACAAGCTATGTTATGAGTTTTTTTGACATACTAATCTGACTATTTAATGCCTTTTCCCGACATACTACACTATGACTTTTTGACAAGATTTTCGACAAACTATACTTTTACTATTTTATTACTCTTTTCAACATACTATACGTTGACCGTTTTTGCCATACTATACTGACCTTTCCATGACTTTCTTCAACATACTATACTAGACTGTGACTTTTTAGCACTTTCTCCGACATACTGTACTATGGCTTTTTGATGACTTTTAAATTATTTATTTTTTATATACGATTGGGTGTAGTTCCAATCTAGACCAGAAACAAAACTACCAGTTTTACTCATTGTTTCTCCTAATGCAGCCTTCATTTGAAGCAGCTAGTTTCCCACAATCTGTCGTACACCTGTACGTCCATGTACTGTATGTTCATAAAGTTTGAAAAAAACCCAACCTTGAGTTCCAAGGGATTTTATTCAGGTGGTAATATACAGTACCACATTGAAAAATCCACTGAAGGGATATAAATAATGGAAGTCAGACTATTCCCATTCTCAGGATAGATATATCAAAGAATTCATGAATACACTCCATCAATCTTTTAACTCTTGCTTCTCCTTCAGGAGCGGACGGCGGTGTTGGCAGATTTAGCAGAGAAGGCCCGGCTAACAGAGCAAATCTTCAACACAGTACCTGGTATCACCTGTAACCCTGTGCAGGGGGCCATGTACACCTTCCCCCGCATCGCTCTACCGCAGAAGGCCATCGACAAGGCAAAGGTCTGCTCTGCACACCCACCATATGTCACTAATGAGCCTCACCCCAATTTGCTTGTCTTGCATGGACGTGTTCAAACGTGTATGTGTGTCCATCTACAGGAGGAAGGCCATGTCCCCGACATGTTTTATTGTATGAAGCTGCTGGAGGAGGAGGGCATCTGTCTGGTGCCAGGTAGTGGCTTTGGCCAGAGAGAGGGAACCTTCCACTTCAGGTTCGCATTGGCTATACCATCTCTGTTCTGTGTATTTTACAGTTTCAAACAGTTTGTTCCTCCTCAACTTAATGATGGAAAATAAGGAACCTATTGCAAGCATACTGTGACCATACATTGGCCACCATACATTAGCATTTTCTGTGCTATAATTGATATATTGCAAAGTGAATCTTCAAAAGTTCATTTTTGGCCATTTAAACCCGATTAGATTTGTTTACATACTTTACAGACTGCTTTGAACCTGTACTGCACAAGTGAATTTTTTGCATTTTTATTAGTTTGATTCCTAAATTGAGGTCATGATGGCAGAATGATCATTAAAGTAATTCACTACACTTGCCATTAACCCACATCCTTCTTCCTGCTGTTGCATCCAGGATGACCATCTTGCCTCCCACTGAGAAGCTGAAGATTGTGCTGCAAAAGATCAGCAATTTCCACATGCGGTTCACACAAGAGTTTTCATAACCATCATCTCAAGAACCAAGCCATTCATTGCCAGTATCTTCAAGTGCCTTTGTAAGAAGGAGGAAAGAAGTCTTAATGTCATCTCCTGCGATAGCTCTCTTAAAATCAGATTTTTACAGATGTCTTCACCGTTTCTGCATCAGTAAAGAACCTTGAAGGCTTCCTTAATTTAGACAGCTAGTGAAAATGAGATGTCCTGTTCTGTGTATATGTACAGATGTGAAGATGTAATCATTTGCATTTGCACTTAAAGTATTACCCGGCCAGGTTTTTAATGCACAAAAGTATGTTATATTGTTGATTGCATGTTATGTCTAGTGTCTAGATGCGTCACTGTCCTGTCAAGACTTATGCAGCTAAATGAGTTAAGTATAAAATAATATCATGTTCGTTGATTAATAATTGTAAATCTAATTGTTTAAAGGCCCGTCTGAGATCTGTATAACTAATATTTAAATTGTTCTTAAATGTGATTAAAACTAATTTCTAGAACACTTTTTTAATATAAAATGCCTCTTACATTTGGAATACATTTGCTCAACACCTTCCAGCTTGTATTGATTCACAGTAACAAAAACTCACATTTGAATGCTGGCCCACAAAGCTCCCATCATTTACAGTTTTATTGAAAAAGACTGAAATCTTCAACAGTGCGTACATGCTTTTAGATACAGACAAAAGCTGAATCTCTTGGAATGAACAAACTCAAAGATGATTGAACATAGCAACTCAGTAACCGCATTCCCTCCCTTCACCTTCCTAGAGACTTTCCCCTCACGCTCTGCCCGAGCATGTTGAAGAGTTCTTAAGATAATCACCCAAAGAGATATTCTCAAAGTTCATCTCTCTTCTGTGATAGCTTTGTGCTATGCTTCTCCAAGAACGTGCTGAAGCCCTCCACTGTTCTCTCTGCACCTTCAAATTTGATGGGGTTCTGCTTACTGTCGCTCGGGGCAAAGTATATCGTAGGGAAGCCTTCCGTTTTGTAGCTCTCGTTTGGCACATCGTTGGCTGAGGCATCCATCTTGGCGATCACCAGGTTCTTCTCCCCCTTGTACTTCTTGCCGAGAGCCAAATAGTCAGGCTCCAGTTTCTTACAGTGGCCGCACCAGGGAGCGTAAAACTCAATCAGGACATCCTTCTCTTTGTCCATGACGATCTCCTCAAAGGTCTTTCCTACCACAACTTTGACCGGCCCTTTGTTGTTCTTTGGCACTGGCTGGGATTTGATGATGGGTTTGAGCTTTCCTGAGGACATGACAGAAATTCACAACGTTCAGAAAGTGTCATTGAAGGTTTTTAAAACATGCTGAAATTACATTCAAAATTCACATAACACTAACCTTTCTTGAAAGCCATAACAAATTCTCTCAGTACGTCGGCGTCAAACTCCTCTGGCTCCATAGCAAACTTTTTGCCTTCATCGGCCAGAAGTCCCACATTGACTTCCTCTCCGCTGTCGCTCAGGCCCAGGCCCTTCAGCTCTTCTGCGTAGTCCTCCTCATCACCAATGACAAACGTGTATTCTGGGAAGTCCTTGGCCACCTCAAGCACCTTGGATCTCCAGAACTGCGTAGCTAAAAAGGGAAGGAAGAAGTATTAGTGTGTCACATAAAATGTCATAGTATACAGAAAAGGGTCAGTATACTATGTCGACAAAAGTAAGCCATCGTACCTTATCAAAAAAAAGTCAGTATAGTAGGTTGAAAAATGAAAGAAAAAGATAATTAGTATAGTCAGTGAAAAAAAAAGTCATAGAATAAAATGGATATTAAAAAAAAGGAATCATATTGAAAAAGGTTGTTGGGGAAAAAAAGTCACAAAAGAACCTATAGCATAATAAGAAAAGTCATCGTATAGCATGTCAAAAAGAGTTAGTGACGTAAAACTGAAAAAGTAATTAAAAAGCCCCAATAAAGTATGCCAAAAAAGTCAGTTTCGTATTTCAAAAAAGACTAAAGTTATAGTATAGCTTTTTTTTAAAGTCATGTCAAAAAAAATAAAAAATAAAACACTGTAAAACAAATATGATATAGTAATAATATATAGTATAGTATTTCAAACAAAAGTCTGTGTATAGTCAGAAAAATCAAAGTATAGTGTGAATTAAAGGTCAAGTATATTATGTTAAAAAAAAGCAACATAGTAAGTCAGAAAAAGGTCATAGTACATGAAAAAAACCAACATCATTATAGTATGTCAAAAAGGTCGTAAAAAAAGTAAGAAACTGCCATAATAGTTATTATGACATTACAGAAGAAAGTCGTAAAAAGTTTGTGTAGTATGTCGAAATAAAAACCCAGAAAAGAATTATAGCAAAATATATCAAAACGTTGTGGAAGAAAGGTCATAGCATGTCACAGAAGTCATAGTATAGTATATGGAAAAATACCTAGCATAGTATGTCAAAAATGTCATAGTTTAGTAAGAAACAAAAATCTATAGTATGCCAAAAGAAGTCATAGTAAAAGGTAATTAAAGAGTCATAGTATAGCATGTGGAATAAGCAGTTGCTAAAACTAATTGTGTAGCATGTGAGAAAAGTCATAGTATGTAAAAAAAAAGTGTCAATGTTTAATATTTCGAAAAAAAGAAAAAGTGCCCAGTTCCTAGTGTGTCAAATAAGGCATAGTATGTCATAACAAACGTCATTAAAGAGTCATAGTATAGTCTTTTGAAGTAGCCGGAAAAAAAGAAAATGGTAGTATGCTGAATAAAGTTGTAAAAAAAGTCATGTTATAGTATGTAAAAAAGTTAAAGCATAGTAAATCGGAATAAGTCATAAAAAGTCCTCTTATCATATGTCGAAAAAAATTTATAGTATATTGTCATAAAATTGCCTTAAAAAGTAAAAGTATTGTATGATATAAAAAAAAAAAAATTATAATTCAAAGTACAGCATGCCAAAAAGGACAGTGAAAGTCAATTTAACAACATCCCAGGTCAAACCCATCAACTAGGAGAAGCTCACCTTTCCTGTAGTCGAAGCTGAAGTCAACTCCATAGTACACGACCACCAGGGGTCTTTTGGTGTAGCGCTTGGCATCATTGCTTGGTTTTCTGTGGCCCACCAGAGGAATTTCATGTTTTTTGAAGAACTCCTGCACTTCTGACACCAACGTAGAGTCCTATGTGATAAATACATGAATGAGTCAAGACCTCAGAAGTGACTCTTTCAAAATAAATCAGGATCTAGAGTTGTTTTTTCTAAGTCTTAAACTTAAAGCGCTTGTCTGGTCAAATCTATTTCACACCAATACTAGAACTGAAAGAAGGCACAGTCATTTATGATCGAGTTTCATACCCAATGAAAAACACAACTAGAGAAAATGATCACACAGGAAGTACCTTTACTGCAAGTGTGTGCGACGCTGGCTCGTACTTGGAGCCGAACCTCTCAGGCTGAACTATGACAATCTGACCGGGCGAAGCGTTGAGCAGTTTGGCCACTTCGGAATTGAAGGCGTGACAGAAGGTGAAGTCTTCCCTCAGTGCATTACCTGCAGGAAAGACGGCAAAGAAAATATTAGCCACATGTTCATTTTAATGACCGTCACGCAGAGATATTAGAACTCTGACACCAAAGTTTCCTTCATAAAGCACAGAAATGATCTTCACCACTTGCTTTGAACACACCTCCAGGCTCATGGTACTTACAGGCCTCAACGTAGATCGCATAGGCTGCATCCTGCTCACTGGAGAACACGCCGACTATGACGGCGTCGTCGCCGTCCTTGATGAGCTCCTGCACCTGTTTTACTGCCTGGACCTGCTTGGAGGGAGGCCCTGCCTGCTCAGCCATGTAGTCAACAATGCCTGGAGGGAAAGAGCAGATCAACAGTGATGGATGAACTAGAAATAAAATGTGCTCTCAGGCCTGCATGCATAGAAACATGGAAAACCACGACGCGCGTTAGTGTCCAATAACGTCCACATACCGTGCTGCTCTCTGGGTCCGTTGTAGTCGAACACTTTGCCTTTCCTGAAGATCTTGATGGTGGGATAGCCCGAAACTTCAAAGCGCGTGGCTAACTCGCTCTCGATGGTGCCGTCCACCATGGCCAGAGGAATGGGAGGAGAGCGCTTGCTCAAGTCCTGGGCTGCCTTCTCGTACTGTGGAGCCAAACTCTTACAGTGTCCGCACCTGAAGGAGATTTAGAACAGGCAAATATTGACAAATGTTTTTTATAAGTCTTAACAGCGGCTATTAAAGCCAGTGAGTCAACAAAACTGACAATTACAGTGGTAACTAAACAATCTGTAGTTCATATATCTCCTGACTGACCATGGAGCATAGAACTCCACCAGGATGATGTCTGCGTTGTTAACGATCTCATCAAAGTTGTCCTTGGTCAGCACCAGCGTCGCCTTAGGGGGGGGCTTCCAGTCTGGCTGAGCCATCTCTTTCACCCGGGCCACAATAGCTGCAAAAAACATTTAACATAAAGACGACAGATTCCTTAAAAAAAAAAAAAAAAAAAAAAAAAAGGGGGGCATGTGTAGTTTGAAAGGGTGCAATGATGACTACATGAATTAAAATGTCCCTACCCGCCTCTGTTCTTGCTCCGTCGTAATCCACAGGTTCCCCATTTTTCATGATCTTGATGGTGGGATAGCCCGACACTTCGAACCTGCTCGCTATCTCATTGGCTACCGTTGCGTCCACTTTGGCCACAGGTATAGGAGGGTCGTTCTCCTTAAGAGTCTGGGCGATTTTTTCATACTCTGGGGCAAACTGTTTGCAGTGGCCACACCTGAAAATGATACAGAAAGAAGACACCAAAAATAAAAAGTCAAAGTTAGCAGCGATATGGAAAGCAAGTAACATCTTTGTGAATAGGGAATGTCCTGGAGGAATAACAGACTCACCATGGGGCATAAAACTCAACCAGCACTGTGTCTTTGCCTTCCATGAAGGTGTCATAATTGCCGTTGGTGAAAACCAGCACTCCGTTCTCTTCTTTCACCTCTGTGTCATCCTCTTCATCCTCCTCCTCCTCCTCTTCACTGTCTTCTTCTTCAGCATCTTTCTTCTCCTCTGCAACATCTCACAACAAACAAGGAAAAAAGGGACACGAACTGATTCCACGAGTACGAGCTTGGGCAGTGGTATTTCTATGGCTAGGGCAAAATAAACAAGACAGGTACGAGCATAACGAGTAGCAAGAAATAGCAGCATCCGGTTTGCACGTGAGGGTTACACCTTCACTGTCACAACACTGCACGTTACAACATGACGTGTGTGGCCGTCCTGATGACACTAATTAACGTTAGCTCACCTGTTCTGTTAGCTATCGTGCTAACAGAACTAGCAGAGTCGCTACAGTAACTTAGCTAGCTTAGTTTGCCGAACAATAACGCGCAGGAAACGCACAGCAACACCGCGACATTGCTTTACTTAAACAACATGCAGTTGCAATTAACGCGTAAAAAAAAGGCTCGGGACTTACCATCTTCACATCGACTCAGAGTTGCAAAATGTGCAACGCCGAGCAACACAATCAGCAGCAGAGCAACCTTCTTCATTGTCCAAAAATTGTGATGCGGTCCGTTGTTAAAGAAGTGCTTCTCACAAAGTATCCGGCTAAATAGATTAGCTAATAACGCTGATGAATATCATCAAAACACTGTGTCCGCTGGTCCGGATCAATACTGACGTGTGGCTGTAGACGCCTTTGGTTCGTGGCTTCATACAAACTAATCAGTGGCGACTTCAGGCACACCGCCTCCTCCGTCTGGAACTTGTCTGACTTGCCACGTTGTGATTGGTCCTCATTCTCCGCCTGTCCTCCAATCACAGTTCGCCACTCAATTATACGTTGGGTGATGCTATTGGATACTTGTATTGATCATTTCCCTCTTCTTTAGACCAGTCTTGGAAAACGTCCATGAAGGAAGTATGACTCAAACTAAAACTAGAAACTTTATTTCGTGCTAGATTACATGATCATTTGAGTGCAACTTTGAGAGAAGACACATTTTCCCCTCATATGATGCACAAACAATGAATATTCATCACAATTCAGTCTTCGAAGCCTAAAAGTCAACATTTTTGATATTTTTCTAGCAAGTCAGTATCTTAAAAAAACAATATATAGAGGATGTATCTTTAGATAATATCTTAGGACAACTTACAAGGTATTCTTATAAAAATGAATGACACAAAGGACTTCCATTGTTTGCAAAGAAATAGTGCTTTACAAAACCATGCGACTATAAAAATACATTTAGGAAAATACCTTTTGGATTAACAGGTTGCAACTACATTAAAGTAAAGAATTCCTTTATTTGGTGTACATCTCAATGATAAAATAGCTCACGGCTCTAAAGGAATCAGGACGGGCAAATGCAGAGAATCTAACTAAAATACATTTATTCATACATTTGTTTATGCATTACAAAGGTGTGTTTGTGTTTTGTAAACCATTCAACTCAACTCAATTACGAAGTCATGAACAACTAGTTTTTGCAACAAGTACTAAGTATCGAAATGCTTGCCCAATGCTTGTGTCCCATCCACAATTGTTATCTCCATAAGGACCCTACTGTTTATCTGACTTTACAGTCCCAGGCTCCTGGTGGACTAGAACTTCCACCAGCACCTCTGTATGTGTGGACTGTGCTTTACTTAAGCAGCACTTGTCATTTGTTTTAGTCCGTTCATTAACTTGCTCCTCCAGAACATCTTCTGTACAAACGCTGATGCGTGATGTTGGCTCAGGGAGGGAGAGGTAGTTTTGTGCCTTTAAATATGTCCGGAGCTCTCTGCTTTTTGGGTTTTCTTCGGCTATTGTTTCAGGCTGTTGTGAAGCATCCCATACCACAGCCCTGTCTGAGGAGGAGTGGTCTCCCCTTTGGCCTCTCTGCAGTATCTCCGGTTCAATCTTGGACCTGGTAATGCAGTCATACAGGAAAAACATCAACATTCTTCTTTCTTTTTGTGACACCTAATTTAAATATTTTCTGTTTACTGTGATTCATGATATTTAAATGTTGCGTAAGAATGTTGTTTTTACCTGAGCAGGTGAGATACTGGTAAGGTCTCTGCGTGGCCACTGACATCTGTGTAATCGTTCATCATCACCACTTCTCTTTTTCGCGTTCTTAAAAAGTCCTGTAACAGAATCATACTGTTCAAACATTGTTTCTGTTTCCAGAATACACCTTTTTTAAATAATGTACTGTATTGTATGTACAGTATATGGGTGCATGCATGTATGTATGTGTCTGTCTTTTTTTAATAACTTTGGTGTCGGGCTCACCTGTGCGTCCATGATGGAGGGCTCCTGTATGACAGGACTGTCCTCCTCGCTGTAGTGATGGGCTTTGGGGGGCAGAGTGGGGTGCAGACTGTTTGAGAGGGCATCGAGTCTGAACAATAGTTCATCCACTAAGCTTTCAAACTCTTCGAAGAAATAAGTCTGAAAAACCAGAGGGCAAAGTTAATGTAAACTCTACAAACATAAGTAGGTGGTGCAATGTGTGATATTTGAGTATAAGAGGCTACAGGATTTACAGGGAAAATAGTCTTAATTTTCAGAAACCCACAAAGTAGCATTGCCAGAAGCATGAGATATTAATCCTGACCTTGTCTCAGATTTTAACAGCAAGGTAATTTGACAATGAAATATATAAAATCTTTCACTTTCAACTTTCAAGTCTGCAAAATGTATTTTCTCAATAAAAGAATCTCAGTTTGATAGTTGACTTGACGCTTTTTCCTCACCTTCCCTTCCGCATGATTTTCAATCCATGCTCGTCTACGCTGCCCAATGAGCTCAGAGACCCTCCGTCTGATGTAGTCGGCTAATTCTGCTATGGTGAAGACATTCCCCCAGCTTTGAGATCTTTTAGCACTTCTGACCAATGAGGACACCACACCTATCACCTACGAGAAAGACAGATGGCTGTTCAAACACTCTGACTCTGACAGTTTCTACCACTGAGAATAAGTTGTGCAAAGACTTATTACATACAACAATTGCATGCATTCAGTCGCAATTTTTACAAAGTAAAATAACATTTATATTATATATTATATATGTACCACTGCTGTCCACACCACAGAGGACAGATAGAGAACTCCACGGTAAAGGAAATCCCGGCCAGAGTAGGGAAAGCCCCCAACGGCCCTGAGACCCCAGCAGTGACAGAGCAGGGTCTGAAGGGAGCGGGGCAGTGAGCTGAAGGCCCAGGATCTTTGTACGAACAGGAGATTCCCAACGCAGGCCAGCGCCACCATCAGAATGAGACCTGAAATCTAAAGAAAAGAAGATTGAGAACATTTTGGTCTTTTCTGTCTGTTTAGTGAGCCTGCGCTTTGTTACCGAATGTCCATTTTTAAATAATTACATCCTGACTTTTTAGTGAGAAATACCCAAATAAACAAGTCTTATTATGCTGCTTTAAGAGGGTGAAAATCGAGAAAAACATTGTCAGCATTTCATGTGTGGGTAGGACACAGAAAGAAACTGCATTAATGAGATTCACACAAATTGCCTGTATAATTTCCAGTCAATTTCCAAGTCCAACTGGACAGGAGTATATTAAAAGTTCTAATGACAATCAAGCAGTTGACGTTATCATTATGTTATCATTGCCAAAGGAAGGATGTCACACTGTAGTGCACATGAAAGCAAAACATGTGGAATACCACATTGAAGGTTTTATTATAGTTCCCTACAAACAGCACTCAATCTGACCAATACAGTCGAACATAACTTGATAACTATTTGTTAAAACAAAACTCCGACCGGTAACGATTGGAATGGAGACCTTTCCTAACTGGTGGTATTGCAACAGTGAGTTTACCGTCGGCCAGAAAAGGCTGGAGAGTGACCGGGTGAGGAGTGTAGCAGAGAATGCCAAGGTCCTGTTCACCCTCAACACAGTCACACACTTCATGTTGAGGAGGAGGAGCGTAATGCCACGCAGAGTACGAATATACTGCAGACACAAAATACGTCTTAATCATTGCTGTTCTCTTTAAAACCCACACTACAATCTCTATAGGGCTTCTCTACCAGTTAGTTGTATGTAATGTAATAGGTTTTGTCACATTTTAATTATGTTAAGTACTCAGAATTATCTCTTTAAAGATAAAATAAAGCAGGGTAGGCAGTGAACTGCTTTCTCAACATTAAATATTTGTTTTCCTGTCTCTTTCTTTCTCTCACTTGTTCCAAGGTAGCCAGGAGGCTGACATCAACATGTCCTCTGTGGTTGTGTCTCTGGAGCAGCTCCACAACCTCCAAGACAATGATCGAGTGATAGATGTAATAAACATAGTACACTAAAGATACCGTCAGCAAACTGACCTGCAAAACAGGGAGAGAGAGAAAGTGAGGTACGTTTCCAGAGAAGCAAAAGTATAATCAGGTACATTTCATACTCTACAGTTAAAACCATGCTGTGTGCTTTGACCTTTAAACTTCACAGGTATGTTGGTTTAAGAGCGACAGGTTACTCTACCCTTCAAGCTAGGTCATTGTGATCTTATTTGCATTGGTGTGTGGCCGAGTGTGTATGCATGACGGTGCAGGTTTCCATGCGTACCTTCAAGCAGTGTGTATGCAAGTCTTTAAATAATCGTTTTAATTATTATGTTGGTATTATTCATATTTTTGCCTGTGTGTGTTTATGCATATGTGTAAGACTTACCTCCAGACAGTTAAAAGGTGTCCTCCAGTATCTCATCAGGCCTTGCTGCCCGATAGCGTACGCTTGATTACAGAGTTGCAGAAGGGACAAGATCAGGAAGAGGAGCTGGAGAGGAGGAGGAAAATACATAAGGAACCTTAAAACCTTGCTTTATTTGTTAAAATTCTCACTACGCCCCGACAGCAATCAATAAATGAAATGCTCTGACTAAAAAATCTAAGTGAACAGTGTTAATCCAATGTTAGTGTCACTCGTTGTTTGTTTTTCCTTTAAAAAACTCAATCAACAATTTGTTGTGTATATTTGGATCTGTAGATTGTGCTTCTTCAGCTGCTTAGTGTCTTTATGATGGTGTTGAAGCCTAGTTGTTTTCACAGATAAAAAAGGTAATGTAGCATTTTACCTGGCACACCATGACAACATAGTCCCACACAGCAGGAGTGTGATACACTCTAACCGACCGGACTTTGGCAGAGGGCAGCAGAACGCCGGTGGGACTCTGCTCAGAGAGCAGGGTCACACTGGTGAACAAGTTGGCTGCAGGGCTAAACAAGGTGAATTGGACAGAAACAGTCTGTCTGCACAGCCAGCCACCTGAACGCAGGAGCTTCAGTTTGGACGCTGCATCAGACCTGCAGAGGAGGAGAGGACAACTGAATGACGGTGACAATATTACTGACATTAGAGTCGATTTGAACACAGATCACATTAGGAGAAACTCAAAGAATAATTTCTGTCGTGTGTCCGTTTCTTACTTCGTGTGGCCTAAACCAACTGTAGCACTTGGTCCCGAGTAGCAGCCCAGGTGACCACATGTCTTTGGAGGCGTTTGCATAGGTACTAAGACCTGAGTAGTCAGTGACACAGTCAGAACAAATCATAAATCAAATATAACACTTCTAGTAACTGTGACAAGACGGTAGCTTTAATAAACGCACTGTAGAATCATTAATTAATCTCTAAATGTAATAAATGCAAACCCTTGAATGGTATTGAGAGTCATCACTGGACTACTACAGTATATGTTTGAGAAACAGTGCACTCTACAGGGGGAGTTAGTGCAAAGCACAATGATGTCTTGAATGATGAGCTGGAATACCATGTGTCAGATTATTTGCTTGAAATTAAAGCAAAGTATTGCACTGGATCATTCAAGAAATATGTGGTTGCTTTGCTGTTATTTCACAAGAAAAATTGTATATTCTTTCGTTATTATGGAAAACTATTACCAATCTCTGTTTTCAATGTGTGAAAAATCTAAATAGTTTCCTTTTCAAACATTTTTTGGTAATCTAACATTTTTTGCCAGTAACTGAAGTTATGATTGCGCATACTTGTTAAAAATGTATTGTGAATGTAGGTTATATCAGTAGTATAATACAAGATGTAAAGGCATGTCTCCCTTTGTTACCTACCTGGCCCTGAAATGAGTTGGACGCCTCTGTCTTCCACAGGATTGGCTCTCCAATCAAGATGTGTGACTGTTGGTTTCATAATAATGAAATACAAATTAAGATCTTTACTTCAAAGGGACATTTCTTCAGTGGGTTGTAGAGACTTGCATTAATGGTGAAGGTCAATTATTTTCATATTTTCATTGTGCAGCGTTGGATGGATGAATCCTTTTCATTGTATTTTAGAAACGTTCATAGAGTAATGAATGACTGCAGAACTGTTGTAGCTTACCTCAGTTGTGGATGATGCATTCTTGTACAGTAAATTAAGGAGGCTGCTCTGTGCCCACTTCCACCAGTGCTCATGCTTTTGTATAGACATAAATGCATCATCATGGCCACTGTTGAAAGATAAAGCAGGATTTTTTTGAGTGTGTCAGACAGCAATAAGTACAAAGAAAGAGACAGCATGTGTGTGCATGTTACCTTCTAAACTGTTTTCTGACAGCTTTATTGAGGTGGTAATGCTCAGTGAATGAGGCCCCATAACTTATACACAGCATCAGGAGAAGCATGGAGCCACAGAGTGATAAATCCCTGGATGAAAAGAGGAGACAATTCCTGACACAGCTTTAAATCATTTACAAACGGGTGCACACATACACAAAAACACAGACACACCTGAGAGTGTGATGGATGAGTGTCTCTCTTCTTTTCTTCCCACAGCTTTTCCTCAGCTCTGCTGGAGTCGGTGGGCGCACAAGACGGAGGTACCGGGCTCGCTGACGAGCTCCAAGCAGCTGTTAACGAGAGATAATTCAATATATGTTTTGATAGAAACAAATAGACGAGAACAGAATAAAATAGAATAGTCTGGCTTCCACCTTTTCAAGGTATGAGCATCTCTCCTGTGGAAAGGCAGATGTCCCAAACTGCTCTGCTGGTTGCTTGTCTTTCTCAATCTCTCTTATACTGAAGAAGCTATGAAAGTCTGATCTTTTCCTGCGCCAAAAGGAAACAGTCACTGCCGCGGTAATAATCTGGAAAAGGGACATAACATGTACAGTGCAAAGAGTGAAATGTAGTTAAGAGTAATTTGCATTCATTTTCTATGTAATTCTAGTTTAGGATTAAGGTTTATATGTTTCTTTATGTGGAATACAGTTTGGAAAATGCTGGAATCATTTACCACGGCTGGCTGGATGAGGAAGATGCAAAACATCAGGGAGAAGAAAAGAGAGTGCATCCATAGCAGAACCTTGCTGCTGCTGAACCTGACACATGAAAACACACAGTTATACATAGTTTTGACCATGAGACATACAGTTATAACATATAGACATACATAATGTTTCAAAAAGTCAGTATTATTAATGCAAAAATGAAGCGTAATCCACACCACTGGCTTCACACTTGACCATTCATACATCTCCATAATCATCAATTTGATGCCATCACACATCTAATACCTCAATCCCAGCACTGCAGAAAGCACAAGGCAGGAGAGGGACAACAGCAGACACAGTGTCCAGGCCAGATAGTGAGACCGCTGAGACAGCGGTCTCAATCCTCTCCCTGTTAGCCGGTCGATGTTGTGTGCTGGCCACGCTGCCCGGTGATAGCAGTCTTCCTTAAAGCTGCAGTCCGATGAAAACTTCTCTTGATGATCTTCTTCCTTCTGAATAGCATGACGTACATCCCTCCTACCGGACAAAAGAGCTCTCTGGGTTCCAGGAAACCTGCTTTCACTTAAAAGATCTAACTCTTTTCCCCCAGGTGCTTGATCAACATTGTTCCGCTCAGCAATCAGCAACACATTTTGAAGCGTCGGCCCCTTGTAGTTCTTAACTTCAAGAGAATCCTCCTTTCTTGCGACTACATCTGATCGGATTGCAGGTTTATTACCTGTGTTTTTATTTTCCAGAATCGTAGTAGACACTGACAGCAGGTCTGTGCCCTACAAACACAAGAAGAAGGGGTCAGATGGGCATGGAAAATGTGCAAAAAAAGACAGAGACAGGGAAAGAGAGAGAGAAAAACAGAAAAAGATGTAACCTGGTATTTCTTCCTCCAGGTTTCCTGCGCCCACTGCTGAAGACTGCTCCAATAGAGATGGGGCTCGAATACACTGTCATTTAACGACTGGGCATCTGAGAGGAGACAAAATGATAAAACAAGGAAAAAGGATGTGAGGAGACAAGAAAAGAGAAGAAAATGCAAAAAGAGTAAATGAAAAACAATGATTAAAGCAGATTAATTATGTAAGATTGAAATTGACAGATGGTAATTTATTGCATACTGTAGGAAAAACATTTTGATGTGATGCAGGTGGGCATCATTTTCATGGTCCACTCCTAAGAAAGAGGAGAAATGCATTTAGGTACAAACCTCCAAAAGGGTCCTTTTCAGTCCGTCTCCCCTTCGTGTGTTGGACTACTGACCCCATCAGCCGGACCTCACGCAGTCGGAACAGGAAAGATATAATTGCTGCTGCAGGCAACGCTGCCGCCGCACTTAATACTCCTGTGGTCAGAGAAACAGCTGACAGATCTATAATGCCCACCTCGAATGGCACCTGCAAACAAGTGATCAGAAACAACAGCAATATGGAGAAGATGCTTTGAAACCGTCATGGCCAAGTTTCGAACTCTGAAGTTTAGTTTTGTTCTTTTAACCTACCCGATTATTCATTTGTGATATGATTACTGTGTTGACACATGCGTACCCCAACAGTAGCAGCAGGCTCACGCTAAGTCTCTGAGTGTGTGTAAACGAGTTAGGGCAGGGGCAGCTGTACAAAGACATCCAGATGTGGTAGTCGGCCAAGTAGTCAGACAGCTTGAGACACAACATCTGCAAGTACACAGGTGGAGATCCAGGACAACAGAAGAGATTAAAAGATGATTTTTTTTTTTTTTGTAACTGAGTGTTCAGATGTGTACCCGAGCGCTCTACCTTAGCAAAGCCTATCCCATGAGTGCAAACTCGCAGCATTCTCTCCACCCGGCCATCCGCTTTGTTCACAGCCAACCAGCACTGACCCACAAAGAGCCAAGCACGGCCTTTCACATGCCCTCGGCTCACCTGTATTAAAAGTAGACCCCCAAAAAGCATCCTGATGGTCAAAGTGAAAGTCCACACACAGAAGAAACAAACACATTGACAAACACTCAACAGGTGGACTTTACCTCGGATACCTCCACTTGTTTGAGGTACCAGTTGGGGGAGGGTCCTGAGTTGTCATGCCAGATGTGAACCCCCCACACTGGGCCCAGGCTGTCTGCTGCACTGTGGCGTCAGAGACAGAGAATACACTGAAGAGTAGTAGTAGTAGTGAAGTATTCTACAGTATTGCAGTAAATGTGTGGCGATCGGTGTATTGATTTTATGTGGAAAACTAAAAAAACGAACAGCTTATTTTTCGTCTTGTTGAAAGTAGGAGATATTTGGATTACCTTAATATAAAGGTGTCTTGAGAGTTCCTCCTGAACAGAGTGCATCCTGGGACTTGTACTTCTCTTGTCTGTGAGAGCCCATCTTCACCATTCAGCACTATGTAAACCTGATAAACATGTAGAAAAGGTTTCCCAAACACATTACGACAGGAAATGACTTTTAGGATATCTTAGTTCAATCCAAATCTGGAAAACCAACCCATACACACTTCAATAAAGATTGAACACTACAGTTTACAAGCCATTAATGTTGTTATTTTGAAAACATACATTAGAAAATAGCTCTTAAAAGAAAAAAACACAATTCAAACTACTGCAGTGTCCAAGGATGCTTGGGGGGTATTTTCATCTGTCTGCAATGGACGTGGGCTCAGGGTGAGAGTGGAGGAGTGACAGGGAACGTTATCACAGAGACAGACGGGGGAAAGCAGCAAGGAAGATTTTGAGATTTAGGGTCTCTACATCTGGGCCGAGCTGAAGGAGACATGGCCATCGAACAAAGGAGCATGATAGAGAAGCTGGAGTAAGAGAATACAGGTGACACACACATCCTCTATTTCTTGTGTATATATATATATATATATATATCTCAACATGCACTTTCAGGTGCAGTTGAAAGCAATGTGACAAATGCTGGTTGAAAGAAACAACAAACTATCTCACCTTTGCAGTCATGCAGGCTGCAGAGCAGAGACCAGTGTGGATTGTAACAGCATAGAGATACGGGTCACATGGAGAGTTGTCAGAAAGGTAGTGTACTCTCCGATTCGCCTCAGAGACAGCATCAGCTCTCTTACACGCCACCAAACCCGGGATGTACAGGCATACGCAGAGCACCAGCACACCCAGCACAGTCAGATCACTGGACACACTGAGGTGACAGAGAAGGAGGGAGAACAGAATGACCGAGTGAAGCAAATGTCTGCTTCTCAAATACGAAGAAAATCTACCAAAAAGTATGATGATGATTATTTTTCTATACTGGAACATGTGCTCCAACGTCAAAGGTCCACATTACTGCTGCAGTATTAGTAACCAAGAGATTTAGTTTTCTCTGGTTAAACACATCATCCAAGTCTGAGGAGGGTTGGGTGACCTTAGGAACGGGTCCAGATCGGTTGCGTCATGGCTGCTTTGGATCTGCTGCCGCACCACAGTCAGCGGCCTCAACTGGTGACAACTGAGACAAACACCAACAAGCAAGAAGTGATTACTTTATGTTAATCCTCAATTACTTCTAGCATGTGTGTGTGTGTGTGTTTCCCTCTGTGAAGGTCTTATGTCCTTAATCCCTGCCTTACCTGCAGTTGACTGCAGTAGCTGCGTCTGCTTGCTGTGTCCTGCAGCCGTACTGTGTCCAGGCCCCCTGGTGGCCGTCCCAGGACAAACACAGGCTGCGGTCCATTGTGAGACTGTAGGTGACCTGAGCACTGGGGTGCTTGTGTCTGGGTGTTTTCTCAAAATCAGCATTCAGCAGGGCCAGGTGACCAACCCCTGCAGCTAGAAATTTAAGAATTTTGGCAATTCAGTTTTTGTAAATGTAAAATAGTACAGAGAGTACATTAGAAATGGCAAAACATGTAGATATTAGATGGACGAATAGAGTACGATATGAACTTCAGCAGGAAATGGTACAGTTGTATTCTGAGACACTTACTAATCAACAAAAAAAACAGCAAATAGGCTTTTAACATAAGGATTATTAACATTGATTGGTCAATGTTAGTCAGTTATTAACTGCTAATTGTTTTATTGCGTCATTGTTTGTGTTCTGTGCTGTTTTCTGTGTATTTTCTTGTTGACTTTCGTGGGCCCTATCTAGGAGCAGCATTGCAAATTAGCTTAAGCTAGAATTCTGTGATATGTGGAATTGGCTAACGCTGTACACAGGTTACTATGAAAACAAATAAATACAAAGTCCTGCAATGAGAGGTCTTACTTAAATTACAAATTATGTGACACATACTTTTTTACGTTAGTTTAACATATTGCTAAAGCCCTATTTATTCTGTATCAAAACTGTATTTAAAACACAAAAAGCATTTTTGGGAATAATGAATTTGATTGATTCTCTTTCAAAACAATTGGTATTAAACCAGATGGAAACAGCAGGAGGAAAAGGAAATGTAACAAAAAGAATAATGAATCTATAATCAGCATCATTTGTTATGAGTGTTAGGTAGTGAATGACATTCCGATTGCTCTCTAATATGATCAGAACACCAGTAATTTAAAAGATGCAAAGACCAGGAGGGGGAGAAGGGACAGAGCTGATAACTGAAAGATGGACTCAAGACATTGCTTACCACTGAGGTAGGATGGGGGCAGAGTGAACCGCGTGGTGTTCCTCTCCCAGTGGTGAATCCTGTGCAGAAGGTGCATGCTGGGAGTCGGCCTCTCAAACATCCTGCCACAATAAAGACTCTTGGTTTGTTTTTTTGTCACATTCTTGCCTTCTACTCAAAAAACTCATCAAAAGTATCACATTGTGGTATTATGTTGCTCTAACTATAAAACCGAATGCAAGTCACCGTCTACCTGAAGAGCAGCATGATGGGAAACACCTTGTTGAGCGGCAGCGTGAACACCACGCTCAGCTGGATGGCCTGCTGCAAGTGCTCCTGGGTAATGTTGAAGGTGTGGTAGTTGACCTGGCTGCATAGGAGGACGTACTCGGGCACAGAGCTCTTCTGCGGAATGGAAGTGATCACATGGTCGCCCGCTCTCATTTAACAATGTGCTCTACTGCAGCGATACGGTGCAAATGGAGTCAACTTGTAGCAAACAGAAAAGAAGAGATAGTGTCATACGTTTCTTGGTGGTTGTTGCAGCTCGATGTTTATTGGCTGAACGAGCGAGCGAACCGGGATCTTTCTCTTCGTGCTGCACTTGTAAAGGCTGAGGTCAACCACTGGTCCACTCAGCTGGAAATCAGCAGAGGAAAATGAGAGCAATGTCTTGCTGTTTAATCAGTAAGTGTCATCATATCATGCCAGTCTCACCGATTCAGGGTAGTGGGCCCACGTGTAAGGGCTCTGGGTGAGCTCGGTCAGCACGCTGAGCACACACGGTCGATGCATTCTGCTTTCAGTCTCTCCACTGCGACGAACAAACAGAAGACGGATCAGGGAGTCGGGCATGTAGAAGGTGGTTGAGCCACTGCTGAGGACTATGGAGGTTTGGTTTAGGTAAGTGGCATATAAGGCGATAAGACCAGTGCTGACTCTGTGCTCATGGGCCTCATGGGACAAGATGTACTTCTGGAAAAAAAAAAAAGTTGAGGGATAAATGGAGGTACAAATATGAAAACATGGAAGTAGATATGAACAAGGACATGTTCTCTCTCACCAGCGTCAGGTCTGAAGCAGTCTGGAGAATATCAGCTGCGAGCTGCAGCGTCTGCTTTGTTGAAATCGGTAATCCTTGTTCCATGTAAATACCACCGGGTGAGTCCTGTATTTCATCATGGGGGTCTGACTCCAATGCCTGTGTAATGTCAGCACTGGTGGACATTTCAGGTGTGAAGTCATTACTAGTGAGAACAGCTTGCAGGCTGTGTGACAGCAGAGCCACCAGGGTGTTGAGTGTCTTTTGAGAGCACCAGATTAGAGCACTGGAAAAGTGTTCTGAGATGACCTGGACGTGGACGGTCACTCGTCTTGCACTCGCTAATGTCACCTAAACAGGATTGGGTGTTGCATGAGAAACAATTTTCATCTTTCAGCATGTATCCATCAGAGTCTCTTTGTCAATGAAAGTCAAACCCTTCCACCTACCTGACTTGTAACTTCTAAAAGGTTTTTCAGAATGCAGATGTTGTCCACCATTGATGCCTAGGATTAAATGTTAATAAAATGCTGTAAAAAGTTGGATACGTTTGTTGAACTGTGACTGTGAAAGAGGAATAAAGAGATAAAGAGTAGAGGATTGATTTGCTGAAATCAAAAAAGTGGTTCTATTAATCTTTGTGGTTTAGTGTAGGTCTGTGTGTGTACCTGTCCGCTGCTCTCAAGCTCACACACCGTGCAAATGAGCACGTTGCGCGTGCGTCTCTGAGCGTGTGTGTTGGCCTTAGTGTCTCGGCTGAGTCGGTTGAGAATGCTGGAGAGAAGACTGACGTAGTTACGAATCTCCACACTGTTTCCAAGTCGCACCAGAGCTGAGAGGTTCCTCAGACCTGACTCTGAACTGGAGAGAAAGAGATATTACTGACACAACCATATACTGTATGAATAGTGAGACAGTGACTTGTTAAGATGTACTGTAAAACTCTCGTGGCAACACAAAAGTTGATCTATGGTCTGCAAAAACTATTGTACCTCGTGGTGTAGTATATATACAAAGAATCCCTCTAACAATATCCTGCAACATAGACATAATAACCCTGACTTGATGTGATGGCATGGTGATTCTTACAGCTCAAGGTCAGGATCAAGATGGGAAGAAGAAGAGGCGTCTCTGAAGAAGCTTGGTTGGACTCGGACGGTGACAGGACAAGGTTTAGAGGGCGCCCCATTCATGCTGCTTTTGATCTCTGTGTAAATAGTTACTACAGGAACAACAATCAATCACTCAATTAATGGAAAAAGGGAATCTCTGCAATTAGTTTTCATGATAATGCATCCAAAAGGTATTATTCAGTGTCTGTGTGTATGAGTTTACCTTTGCGGTCATCATTGGGGTCGCCAGAAGGAAGGCTGAAGTAGTACTGGAAGTCTCTCCCCTTATACAGTGTCCTGGGAGGTCCGTCTCCTACACTGATACTGTACTCGTACAGTAAGTCCTTCAGCACACACACATAAACATGTGAGGGTTGGCATGCATGGAACAGTGCAAATAAATCAAAGCTGGAGTCAAAAGGTCGATACATTTGTTTGTCAAGGTGCAAAAACTGAGACTGAGCCAAGAATGAGTGAATTCTAATATCAAAAGAAAAAAATGGTTAATGCAGAGTCAAATTGGTCTTAATTCTTTTCTTTTTTTATAAGTAGTTATGAGAGTGTGTGTGTGAGTTTACTTTGAGACAGTAAATACCTCTTTCCCTGAGGTGCAGAAGATGCTGAAGTGTGTATATAACTCCCTCCCTCTGACTGGTTGCACCTGGCACATCACACCTTTTGGAGCAGGGTTGGTTTTTAAGAATAGCTGAGTCCGGCCCAGAAAACCATTGTGAGATTCTGAGTTGAAAATGTCAGCAATCACATTAGTTGTACATCACTCTTACAAGACAATCATAATAATTACAATATTATTATTAATAGATACAACCCTTAAAAATAGATCAAAATTAAAAAGCACTGCAGCAAATGTGAGGATAAGAAACTGTGGCTTCTGTGACAACACATTGCATTTTGGCAAAAATGTCCGTTGTTGTTGTGAAACTTACTGGCAGTTATCTCCAACATGTATCTACTCCCAGGAATCAGACTGAATGGTCTGAAGCTGAGGAAAGGGGAGGAAATGCCTGGAAAGATGGAAGGAGAGAGGAAGATGTCTAAAAACTGACATGGGTGGATAGAGAGAGGACATCTTTGTCTGTGAGTTTCCTGAATAATGTACCCGTGTAAGTGTAGGACTCAAAAAGGCCTCTGTCTACTGGGTGTCTGGGTAAATCGAGCAAAACTGGCTCCTGGATCACAACAGATGGTCTGGAATCCATCAGATTATTCCCTTCATCTTCATGTAATGCTGGATTATGAAACAAATCCTCTCCTGGACTGAAGCTCTCACCATCCACACCTGGGAATGACATGCATGTGATTAACACACAACCTCCCACACTCGGGATTATTAACAAAACGCAGAGCTGTACTTCACCTGTGGGTCTTCCTGCTGAAACCCCTGGGTCTCCTTCCTCTGCGCTCATCAAGGGAACATCATAATCTGAATCTGACATAGAATCAGCTTTAGTGCACAATAAATTGGGATAACTTGAGATGCTAAAAAGAATCTGCACAGACTGTGTACATGCACATATAAGAAGGTGCTAGCGTTGTGTTATGAAGAGAAAAATACATTCGGTAGTTGTTTCCTATTTCTCTGTTTAGCATCGTTTCTAGACACCATGGGCAGCTGTTTTCAGCAAAAAAGCTCTGATAAACCTGCTTTATGCTAACAGCACCAAACGGCAGACAAAGACAACAGCTAGCGTTAGCTGTTAAACATAGTGGAACATTTAACCGCTAAAGTATGAAGTACGCTATATCAACTTTATAAGTCAGTGTTGTGTTTACAGTTTGTTTCTGCTCCCCCCAAAGTGGCCAAAACATAATTGATGCAGGTTTTAGGACCCTAAACACCTGTTGTACACCTACACAGCTGTTTTCTATTATGCCTGATTATACACCTCCTCTCTGGACTGTGTGAGCCTGCGCAGACTTGTCTTGATTGACAGCTCCCTCACCCTCTAGTAGCTGTTTTGCACCTCTAAGGGCGGGACAATTAACACTTTGTCATTCTTAGTCGGATCTTTCACTTAATAAAACCAATACCACATTCTTGAAATACTCTGTGAACGCAAAAGTTAAATGTAAATATAGAAATTCTTATTTCATAATGATATATCAAATTATTTTATTATAATTATTGAAGCATTATTGTACAAATCACTTTAATGTTGGAGTTGGTATATGTGGAGCTAATTTAAATCACTTTATACAGTGCTGTGCTGGCCAGGTAGCTTGTGCATTTCCTCCGGGGAAATGTTTATGATTACTATGAATCTGCCAAGTAACTATATTACTTAAGCTATCACATGTAATGGTGTAGAAAGTATACTATACAAGTACGTCAGATTTGTCCTTAAGTACAGTACTTGAGTAAATGTACTTACCACCACTGATAGTTTGTTAATCATACATAATTCACTGCGTAGAACCACGTATAGCTTTCACCTTCGTAGAGGTCCAATCAACATTTTTTATCATTCTAAGACCAGATAAAATAATCATTTTGATTTGGACAGATTTTGTGTGGCTGCCAGATCTAAGAAGCTTCACAGCCAATATCTCTGCTCAGTTTTTTCTCACCTTGTTGACCTCCCGAGTCACCGATCTCCAGGACAGGAAAAGAAAACTCCCAGTCAGCAAAGGAGTCAGATTCAATTGGGAATGCACCCTGGCGAAAGTGGTCTGAATATAGGACGCCACTGTTGTCAAAGGCAAGTGACGGGTATTCAGTGGATGAGTACAAAGGCTTTGGAGGGTCAAACTCCCCCAGGGGGTGATAAAAGGGCCCTTCTCCTGGACACAAAGAGGGAAAGCTGTTAAATAATTCATAAACTATCCACTTTACTGTAACTATGACCTTGCACATTACTTCTTGCTGATCTACCCTATTGATGTTCATGTCTTATTAAATGTCTTTTTTTGTTTCATTGCAAACATGGTAAAAAATGACATATTCACACCTTTCTTCACATTTGATTCAAATGTATCTGCTGTGTAAGTAAATCTTTAATTCAAGTAAAAGCTTGCAGCACCATGGCAGTAACAGCTGCTTACCTGATCCCTCTGCTCTTTTGTCTACTAGAGAAGAGATAGGCGAGGGCTCGGGTTCTGTCAAATCTGATTGAGGAGGAGAAGAGGGAAGTGAACTGACATGGTGTTGATTTCTATTTCAGTATGCAGGTCTCCTCAAGATCTTTCTTTTACAGAGGTAACCACTTGGGAAGCACACGAGCCGGTCACATTTATTCACACACCAGCCATAGTTTCAGAGGCATTCTGGATCAGAACGACAGGATCGGAGGTATGGGTGTACTGTGAAGCACCTGTAGCAGGTGGGTGCTGGGTGGAAGTCCCAGGAGTCTGAGGGGAAGTGGCAGCACCCTCCATGATGGTAGACGGAGCACTGAGATCCACCGTGTAACAAAATGGGACTAGAACAGAAAAGAATAGAATTAAAGCGATTTTCTTTTCTTGAAAACGAAATAATGTACTGCACATGTCTAAATGCATTCGCCTTTTCTTTTACCTTCTATGACAGGCTTGGATGATGCATTGACCAGGTACAGGCTCCAGGTGTACTGGATGTATTTTGGAGAAATATCACAGCTTTCACACGAGGCGCTGACAGAGAAAGACTGATGCCAGTTCACCTGGTCTCCCCGGCACTGAGGGCAGGAAAGTGACACCTTCCTGGATTGGAAACATTCAGATACATGGCAACAGTCACAAGGTGTATCAAGGTACAGTCCACTGTTTAATGGTGGCAGATGTTTCTAAAATTGTATTTACTTCATAGCATCCACATGTCATCTGTTCTTAGTGATTTATTAATTGTTTATAACTCTCACCCGATCACATTTGGTGATACTGTGAGGAAGGTCTCTGATGAAGCTGAGCGCTCATCGCTGTGGACGGTGATCGAGAACTGGAACTGGTCAAAGTTGTGTTTTAGAGAACTAGCAGGAAATACAAGCACGGGGGATGAAGTGGGAACGTCGTGGAGGAAACAGGAGCTGGTAATGGAGCTGACTGGTTTACATGTCCAGCTGAAGCTGTAAAGCAAAAAGAAAAAATCAGAAACAGTGTTAAGATCGAATGCATATTTGAGTACCTTACAACCATGCATACATTACACTGTTTCTGTACCTGACTGGGTTCATGGGGAAGTCTGGGTCGCAAGATCTCTGCCCGTCCAGGGTGACCACGGTGTCGTTCCGGTTGTTAATGAAGATGTTGGTGCCGCCCTGGATGAAGGCAACAGGAGAGCTCGGTATCACCTGCACTGTAACGCTGTAGTTACTGTACACCACACTGCCGGCGACCTGAACCTGCGGAGCAAAGGCTATTGGAGTCTCAGTTCTGTCTATTCAGGAGCAGGACAACAAGACCCTGGTCCAGGTTTAAGGGTCAATGTGTGACAGTGTTTGTCCGCTACTTACCTTAGCTATGGCAGTATAAGTGTCATAGTGCAGGAGATGGCTGGGCAGTATGAGGCTCTGTCTGTGTGTGTCTACAAGAGGCAAAGGGAAGACTCGTCCTGCAGAGTCAAACAAGGTCCAGGTGTAGTGAAGGCCTCCTGAAATGTCACAGTCAACTTCCGTCTCATAGGTCACTCCCAGATGGATGACCTCATATCTTCGCACCTTGAAGAGAGAAGAGGAATAAGATGAGGGCGGCAATGTAATTACCTTTTTAGCTACTTTGCCATAGTAGAAGTCCTGCTGGTGAAATGTAACCTGTAGTTTTAGAGGCCCCATGTTTTTCACTGGTGGAGGCTGACAGTGCCGGTCCACAACAAAGATGTGACCGCTTAGAGAGGCAGAACTGACCAGGTTAGACACAGTTACTTCCACTCTGAACTCTCCTGTCCTGCAGAGAGTAAAAACACATAAACACTAAATGTACACAGGGGGAAAATACACATACATTTTATTTGCTTAACCTGGAGAGGAAATTCATGTTTTAAAGTATAAATTGGTCCATAACAAATAATCAGAAACTTTAGCTTGAGAGTTTAAAAATATGCGATAACGATATATCGGCCAATAGTCTTTTTTTCTCATAAACGCATTATATCTTCAATAACAGTGCTTCAAATTAGTATCATTTATCAATTGTGACAAAGATTTGTCCTGAAAGGAAAATGTTTCAGTTTTAAAATAAACTCTTCATTTGTCTCTGGTTACAATCTCTCAAGTGAAAAAACAATTCACCAAATGTGAATTAACCTAAGCTACCATAAAGCTAATTGAAAAATCTATAATGATAGTAAAACTCACCTGTGGAAGACGTGCCGCTCTGTGCTCTGTCCCAGCCTGGATGATCCGTCTCCAAAGCTCCAGAGGAAGGTGACGTCAGTCCCCACATTGACCCGGCAGCTCACCGTCACTGTTTGGTTCTGCAGGACAGAAGCCTGGTGGACCAGCCTGTTGAGCTTCACTGCTCTCTGGACTACCAGCGGGAACACATCGGAGGTAAGGGAGGTCCGGCCACTTGACATGACTACAACTACAGCATACCTACATTGAAGAAAGTGGGTTTAAGTGTTGTAAATACTAGCTCGTATGCTGGCAAAAATACTATCCGGGGAAAGATCTGTCTATGCCCTGTATTGAAACTATTTTGATTATTTTCTTGATTAAACTAGTAAAATGAGACTATGCACAAAAGACAAAGAAGCATGTACATCATATTTTGAAGACTTCATCTGTGTCTCATACCTGCCAGGTTTGTGGTATCTTTTGGAGACGGTTCTTGAGGTGGTTCTCTCTGATCTCGAGTCTCCAAAGTGCCAGAGGAGCTCCACCGGGTCTGGTACTCCAGCCATGGCCAGGAAAGTTATATCTGTATTTGTGGGATAAGCTTGCTTTGCTGCAGAAATCCGCACTGTTAGGGGACAAAACAAATATTCACATTGCAGCTCACACACATATATACATACATATATATATATATATATAATTTGTAATATATAATATATTACAAATGTAAACCATACTTTGGTGTTTTTATTTATACTAAATGAACCAAAACACTGACCACGAGGAAGATCTTAGGTAGATAATGAGAACGAATATGAAACACAATTTAAATCATACATTCGAAACTAAAAAGAAATCTAGTTCGAATTGAAATCAAACACTTTTACTAAGCTTGTTTGGAATATATGAAAGTGAATGTGATAATGATAGAAAAGAAACCAAAAAGAGATTAGAAGACAGCATCAGCATTCATGTACTTGATCATTTTGAAGCTTCCATTTTCTTTGACAGTGTTGAAAAAAATGCAAAAACCAAAGCCAGAAAATAATGATAAAACAATTCAGATAAACGCATGATACCCTAATTAAACTCTGAAACAATTATTACATTGAATAGTGAAACAAATTAAAAATATATTAATTTGTTTAAGAAATGTGTCACAATCACAGATTTAAATGTTTAAAAATTGATTAAATATTTTTTTTAAATCTCAGAAATGTACTTAATAATTACAAGCAAAGACAATGACGCTTATTTAAAAAAAAAAAGAAAGAAGCTTAATAGATGTTTGTACTGCTCAGTGGGTGTTCATTAAAACCCCTTTCTCACCATTGTCAGCCAGGTTGTGAACAGGACTCTGACTGGTCGGTGGTTGCCATGTTGGATTAACCCTAACTCGTGGTGACTGCTTCCTGTTCCCCTTAACACACACTCTCACGCTTATGTTCTGAGAAGACACTTGATTCTCAGCTTGAAGCTCAACCACAGCTGTCCCGGTGTGGTCGAAAAGCAAAACCACCATTGCCTCCTCTCCTGTAGTGTAACTGCTGTTTCTGTGCAGCAACCTTGCATTCACCAGCAGAGACACGGTCACATTTGACCCTGCTGTGACGCTAAATGAAACTGGGTGTTTTCGATTAGCTGCGATCACGCTGGGAACATTCAATAATAACTCTCCAACTGGATCTTGAACGAGGATGTGTGTGCAGAATGAGGCCCAGCTGATTGGGTTAAAGGCCTCAACTGCCACTTTATAACGGCCTGCTATTGTAAGAGACACATTTACGTTCCACTCTTCAGTTCTCCTGCTCATCCCAGTATTATTATCCAAACTGAAAGTCCAAATAACTCTCGACCCCATTCGGCTAACGGGGCCGACAACCTCCAGGTTGAATTCTGTGTGTGTTGAAACTGCTGACTTCCAACTCCCAGAAGACCTCAGGGCACATATATTCTCGTACACCATCGGGGCTCGAGGCAGGACGGCAGAGAGCAGCACTGATGTTGGGTCAGAAGTGGAGAGAAGAGACGCTTTGAGGCGATAACGTCCTGCAGTGGTGGGGAGGCGGCAGTGAAGGCGGAGGTGCAAATGGCAGCTGGAGCGATTGGAGGGGTGGAGGAGACGGAGAGGCACCAAGTGTTGGGTGTCTGAGTTGAGGGTGCCACCATGACAATAGATGCTATTGTGGTTTTGATTGTCGCCATTGTTACTGTTGTTACAGTCGTGATTATTACAGTTTTCTTGGAGAGTCATTTTGATGCTGTCACTGATGGTTTTATTGTCATTGTCCTTCGTGTCAATGCCGCCATGCTCAGCGTTCAGTGTGAAGTTGAGGACAAGTAGGTGCTTCATGGTGGTGAACATCTCCACGTCCACAGAAACATCCTCTCCGGAAGTCAGCTGATCCCCCGATACACTAACTCTGAGGTCAGAGGCGACGAGAGGCACGACCACCTGCAAGTACACACACACACACACACACACACACATATTTTGGACAGAGACAACATGCACACAAAAACACATGTGAGATTAAAGGACAAATTGGTCATATTTCATATTTCCCTTATTGTCAACAAATCGTATGAAAAGACCAAACACAACAATGAATTGATTCCTGTGATTCCTATGCCTTAGAGCTCTATTGTTATACACATAGACTGTTAAAAACACACCAATGAGCCATGTTTCTTCATAACAATGAGCATGGCCATTTCAGTTTATTTTCCAGACAAGTCAGAAAGAATTGAGAGACGGACTAACAAGTTATTGGTTTGGATCTTTTTCGTGGGATTTGTTTACAATGAGACACATTTGAAATATGACCAGCGTTATCATTGAATCAATGAGGAAGACACTTTTCAGTGAATGAAAGCAGATAACTCACAATGTGTATTGTCTCCTGTGTCCATCCGCAGGCACTGGAGGCGTTCACTGACACCGTGTGAACTCCCTCTGCTTCAAAGGTCCAGTTCTGGAGGGCATTTATAAGTGTGTTTTTATAATTCATCTGATTTTTTTTTTGATCAGCAAAAACACCTTTTCATCATCCTAAATCACCAAATTATCAAATATCCAATTGAGAACAGCATTTCTTCCACACTAACAGAAACCCCATCACTTCTCACCATTTGCTTGAATGAGCTGTTGGTGTGTGTCTTTAGTTAAGAATAATTAATCAAAAACAATCTCTTCTAAACAGGATCTGGATCCACCTCAACAATAATACAGCATTTCTTTCTTCAAACCTATAAATCCCTTCAGAACACTTCTATACGCTGTTTAAAAACAGTTTGCAAATGTATTGGACTTTTCACATTCTATGTGCTGAACCTTGACCCCTCTTAAATAAGGAAGGTTAATTAAATGATGTGGGTAAATCTTGATAAATGTTTATTGTTTAATTCTTATCAATTTGGGCTGTTGATTGATGGGTTTCGATTGTGTTGTCAGACCATAGCTTCTGTTAGTTTCACCGAAAATCTGCCAGATTTCATTAATTGCTTTGATCATTGTACAGAGCTATCAGGTGAGATATTTTCATTATTCTAATTAAATGCATATTTTAACTGAATTATTCTCACCAAGCATAAATTCTACAGGTATATTATACCATATGTCTTGAATGTGACTATTAACTGTCCTGTCTAACTAGTACTGTTTTTTTTTTTTAATGTGCAATCTCTACATATTTGAAGCTGATAATAGACTTTGAAAGTAGATAATGGAAGTAGGAAAAAACACAGTTTTTAGCCTGTTTTTAATATAATCTTCTACTCTTTTTGATATTCTTTGTTATAAAACAGTCACAAAGAAGCCAGACTTTAAACACGAGCAGCCTCTCCTGAACATTATTGATTTATTTTAATGTAAAAACATTTTTAAATAGCCATCGGTTGTCGTTGAGCAATGTGCCAAAATTGCTTCAATCAGATTGGACTAAAAGGCTTTGTTGATCCATTTTTTGTAAATATTAAAAGTACATTGTGATCAATTAAAAAGAGAGAACTTCAGCCTTGAATGCTGACAGCATTTAATTTGACATACACAGCAGTGCTTCTTTCTCAGCCCTACTTACCACAGTGCTGATCAAACCGTCGGAGTTGGGAAGGCAAACTGTCTTGACACCCTCCATGTTTTTCTCTTTTCTCTTGTGAGTAATCCACCAAAAAAACTCCACCGCCAGACCATCGCCCATGTGTGCCTGCAGTGTGACAGGGTCGCCCAGGTATGCTGCCTCCACAGTCCCACTGCGGGAGTCTTCCTGTGGGAAAGGGATGCAGGAGGGGACACCCGGGGGGCCATGAATCACAGAGACCACCAAGCCGTCTGCAGAGGGCTGCAAGACGCAGAGGTGCAGGGTGGAGGAGACTGTTGAGAGGGGGTTGGAGACACTGATGTCTAAACAGAAAATGACAGGATTAAAGAGAAAAAGGAGAGAGAGGGTGAATACATAATGATACATATTTTGTATTAATTCATTATTCACCATTTGACTAAATTTGTTTGCTCTAGTTAACTTACTGAGTTCATATTTTCCTGGAGTTTCCAAAATCCAATCAGATGACACAAAAAAGGAGCCATCATCCGACACGTTGACATGATGTGAACTTTGACCTTTATGGGTCGTTTCCTGAAATTCAACAGTGACGTAGGAGAGGTCCTGATCTCCCAGACCCACAATCCCTAAAAATCACAGAAAAACTTGTTTGAAACAGGAAAATGGAAACATTAATACATGCTACAAATATACAGTACATATATATTTTGTATTTTATTATATTTTGTAAGCATTAATCAAATATACTGACACTGTTTTCTCTGTGCGTAAATATAATTTCACTTAAAAATCATTAACAATCACATTCTGAATGAAATATTAGTCAACACAATATTGATATAATATTTCGTCAAACATTATCATTATTTTAGAAATACATCTCGAGCAGTTATTTGTATAACATCGTCATAGTTGCAATTATATAATTAAAATGCTTTAGAAAATATGTAGTATAAAGGAATTGTCGTTGTTTTTTTGTGTCCACATTACACAGTACGACTGCAGTTGTAAACAAAAAATAAATAAAATATGTTTTCCACTAAAATACGCAACATCAAGCTCATATCCAATCATGTATATTAACATGTTTTTGTGAGGTGGCTTTGATTGTTTTTTACAAGTCATATATTTGTAAAATAAATGAACCTTTCTAAGTAAAAATATTGAAATACATTAACACTGACAACACAAATGTTGTCTTTCTAAAATTCAGTCTATAGAGCAAACCTGAGCATGGACCTTCCTTGTATCATTTTGATAATAATAAATTCTAATGATATATAATGGGATATAATTACTATATCTAGAAATAATATAATAATTATATACTAAGAAAAAACTATGATTGACAGATAAAAAAAAAAAATATTACAAAATGACAGACAACAGACAATGTAAACTAGAAAAAAAGCATTTTCACTTGTAAGTAAAGGAGGAAACATCTTTATCAAAACGAGCCTCTTTGCCAAGTCAGACAGTATTTATAACACAGAAGTCAAGCATGTGTGTAACTTGAAGAGTCCTATTTCCGAGAACTACACTTGTGTTTAGTAGCAGCTGACCTGAGGGCTGGTTGGGGCGTCCAGCCAGGTTTCCAGAAACGTCCAAGACAAAAGTCTTCCCAGCCTGCACTCTGTCTGGAGACGTAGACAGACGAACGCTGTGCAGAAATGGTCCTTCAGTTCTGTAGAGTGCCACACTTCCCTGTTCCCCTCCAACAGGCAAGTAGAGGACACTAAAGAAAAGAAAGGAAAGGAAAAGAAAAGATTCCTAGTGAACGTATCCAGCACAAGTCAAACACATAAAGCTCCAGGGACTTGAATGTTTTACTCCGACTTAAATGTGATGGTAAAAAGTACACGGTAACCCTCAGTCACTTGTGGATCAGGACGTGAGACAGAGAAGCCGTGGTTGGACACTGAGAGACAAAGGGAAAGGCAGCAGTCTGTCTCACCTTTGTCTTTCTCCTCTGACATCCTTTGTCCCTCCTTTGGAAGATGTGTTGAAACACTCACTGGCCACCAAACCATGTTGCTGGTCGCCACAGTAACAAGCCTCTGAGGTCAACGCTGCAACCTGGTACCTTCAACAACAAATACTGAGAGTTAATGAAATACATGTCCGAGTGCTACACGTGCATCCAGCTCATCTAAACACACTGACACAAGACTCAGTACTCATGTGGTGTGACACTTCTTTTTTAGAAAGAGGGTGCCTGTATTGCTAGAAATCCATCGATGCAGTTATTTTTCAGCAATAAGACAAATGTTACTGCAAACAATAAGAAATACTTGTCTGAGTTATGCAGAAGTCAAACAATATCTCTGACTGAGAGACCAAAGCACACATTTTATTCTAATGCAAAAGGCTTTTTGGTTATTGAAGAATTATTTTCAGATTTTTCCCCATTTTTTTGTTGTTCGTCCAACTCCTATATACTGTTTTTGGTGTTTGAAATCAAATTCTATTGTCTAGCATTTCATAAATAGAACATCAGCTATAAAAACAGACTACAGCAGGAGTTATTAGAGGAATATATAATAATAAAATGATTAGTTTTCATATATGATAGGAGATCACTCTACAATATTATCACAATTAAGAAAGTACTGGTCCCAAAAGGAGTGATTTAAAAAAATCATAGGTGGATTTTCTCCTTAATTTTACACAAATATACAAAAATCGACTTTAGACTAAATGCAACTGACTCAACGTTCTCTTTTACGGTTTCCCCAAACTTACCCTTCGTCCAGGCAGCGAACAGAACAGGTTACCGGGTCAAGGTCACGGGCACCGTTGGTTGCATAAAGGCTGCTGGCGCTGCTGGGGTAGACGCACCCCGCGAACCACGATGCACCCTCGTGATCTGGAGGGAGAGCCGCCGCAGGCGAGCGATGAAAAATCGGCTGCAATGAAATGAGCGCGTAGAGAAAAGCACCGAACATGTCTGATCCGCGAGGTCTCCGGACAAAGGCCGCAGCTAAAGCTGGAAGAGCTCAGGTGAGCAGCCGGATGAGAAGAGACCGAGTCTGACGAGAACGCACACGTTTCAGACTGAAGGGGAGGATATAGTGGGGATAGAAAAGCAGGCGCACTGACACCTCGGACTATATGTGCTTACAAGGTGTGTAATGTGTGGGAGGCGAGGACAGAGAGGGGCTGTATGCAAATGTGTGATGGAGGTGGAAGCTCTTCACTGAAGAGGGATCAAAAAGAGCAACGACCTTTCAAATGACAGGCCAGGTATTGTGCTGCTATGCAATAAAATAGTCCGGAAATAAGCAAGCTACGTATTTTTGACGGTTATAATTAAATGCTATAGTGAGTTTGTTTAAAGGCCGCCGTGTTGTGTATTTATTCTCTGCTGGTGCAGTTCTCTTGTATTTCAACATGAAGTTTAAAGATTTAAATAAATGTCATATACGCTATAAACATGATAGGCTCCTTTAAACTTCATGTCCGATCCGAAGCAAAGGGTTTGTTTTGCTCTCCAGTCTGTGGAAAGCACAGAGGTCACCAGTCAATCACAAAATACCAATAATCAGCAGGAGTTCGGGCTTTTACACGTGTGTTTTCTAGTAGTGAGAAGGTTTCTGTTATTTTACATTATATGTTTTACACCTTAGGTACACTTTTAATCTGAAAATATATTAAATGTGTCTGTCTGTAAAAACAACGAACTGCCCTACAGTGACCTGGTCTGCATCACACAGGCCTACAATCGTAATCAAAAAGAAGAAGAGGAATTATTTCAAATAATTTCAGCCCTGTTTGTGAAACAAGGCTGCGTCGAGCCACGAATCCCACTATTGATTTGATTCAGCCCATCTGAAGCTGATTGAACCATCGAGAGCCATGAGACTGATCTCTGTTCTTTCCCCGATGTCGAAATCAACATCTGAAGTCTTCAAGGGCATCTAAAAGTAATCACATCAGTGTTTTATTATACGGGAGATATGGTGCCATGTAGTATTTCCTTTATGGACCAGCCTTTTCTGCTTGTCGCCATAAACGAGCCATTATGTCACTGTAAAGCGAAAGTAAACACCGAATTGGCTGCAGTATGAAAATATGAATCTTATAAACTATTTTGTTATATTCTGAGTCTTACAATATATAATTTTTGGTGACAAGTAAAAGGACAACGGGGTGACAAATCCTTCAACTGAGTGTGTATTAGGGTGTTAAATTGTCACTTTGTTTGGGTCCTGGTCGCCACATATTTGCTTAAATCAAGGACGTTCTTTAAAAAAACGTCGTTTTGAACTGAAAAGGAGAAAGAATGATCTCACCAGCTGTGGTATTTTTTTTTTACTTAGTTTAACAAAAGTGAGATTGTAAACTCCAGCTCGAATATCTTCACCATATGCATTTTTTTTGCAGAGCAATTCTAAACCGTCAAGGGGAGAAATGCAAAAAGACAACGGAACCGTTGAAAGGGTTTCGTCTGAGTCGAGCTTGCCCTATGAGCCCTTTCCTGAAAAAAAAAAAAAAAAGCGTCCTCGTTGTGCAGCTAACTCCGCCGTTCCACCTTAAAAAACTCTTCCGGTTTTCCAGACATCCCCTTTAAGAGAATTTTCCACTCGTCCCTGCGGCCAGCAGGGGGCGATGTCAGACCGTACCATCTCCTCAGGCTGACTTTAGCAGCGAGAGACGCAGCGGGAGGAATCAAACATATTTTCTCTGTCCATTTGTTACACATAATACCGCAGATTCGGGCGATTTCGTTCCGTCTCTCCAATCAGGGACTCGCAGACGTCTTCACATCGTAAAGGAAAAACCCAAGTAGACATATGTGACGCACAGAAACACTAAGACATCTTATTTGACACCCCCCTCCCCCACCACCACCAAAAGAAAAAAACTAAACAGCGGGATTTTTATTGTTTTCTTATTCAACTGCATATATGAAGAAAAAAAACAGACGTGGGAGTGAAACCTGTATTTGACGCCCATATAGCATAATACATTGGGATCATTCCATGATAATTAATTTATAAAATACATAATGCTTTATTTGGTGCGGGACCCCCGGAGCTCATTGAAGCACCCCTGTGTCCCCGGATCACACTTCAAGAGGCATTTTATAACCCGACCTTCAACATCAACACGCAGCGCTGTAGTCGTGACGGTGTACTTAAAGCCCAACCCCAGGCCCATGAGTTCAAATAACCTGCTTAATTCGTTGAGCGCGTGCTGTGTGTTCAACTTGTGCGCGCGAAGATACAACTAACAAACGGTTAAGTCAACGAAATCTTAAAAAAAAAAAGAAGAGCCGCAAGATGAGCGTCACGGCACTCCGTAACGGAGAGTCGTAGTATCGAGATGAAGCGTTATATAAGCGCCTGCAGTCTGCGCCCCTATACCGAGGAGACTGAGCCCGCTGGAGAAAACAGCACAGCTGACTCCGGTAGACTGTGGAGTCGCTTGAGGTGGAGCGGTATTGAAAATAGATTTAGTCATAAGCGTTTTGATATATAACTCCAGGATGTATATGGGGGGGACTTATCCCTTAAACTCAGCTAACTTTGTATCATCTTAACGCGTTTATGGGGTGATGTTAGGAAATTAAAGAAGGGATGCATTGACATGTGGTATGAACAAATGTGCTTTAAACTGAAGAGATGTAAAAAAAAAAATGTCCATATGATGATAAGCGACTGGAGGTCATATTTGACCCCCATTTTTATTTGCCTCCACATCACAAACAGGAAAGTTCTCCTCATCTGAGAATAAAGTGACATTTTTCTACAAATTGATTGAACAATATAAGGCTTTACTAACTTTAATTTGGAATATTAATCTTAAACCTGATCTCACCAGACCCCTTCTCCCTCAACAATATAAACAAATGGTCCACATAGCAGCTCGAATATCCTTTTGAATCGATGGTTTCTGAACATTTCCCAATATATTTTTACTTTCTGAGAGATAAAAAAAAAAAATGCAGGAGACATGAAACCTTCTAACACAACAACACTGACTTTAAAGCAAGGATCAGACAGTTTCATTAAGATAGATCATGTATGAGTCGTGCCAGATTGCTGAAGAAGGTTCAGGTGTGACCACAGAGGTCTCTTATTGAACAGCTTAAATGTGACTATAGGTCTGTGATACAAGCACTTCATTTATCAGCTGTGTGTGACATGTGGAACTGATGCAGTCAAACATTTTCTATTTGGAAGAAGCCCAGAGAGGCAAACTGCTGCATTATGTTGCCAAAACACAAATGAAACATGATAAGCAGATTAGGCAGTCATGGCAGCGAGTTTCCACATGAGAAGAGGAGGCAACTCAATCTTCAACCAACATAAAAAAAATATATAGATATATATTAGAAAACAGAGTGTGTTTCATTTGAAGAAAGAATAATTGGAATTGGAGGAAGAGGCAGGTTGTTTAAATCTATTTTTGTTTCACATATATCGTTGTCTCATGTTTTGCCACCCTGTTAAGGTTTATTCTATTGTACTCCCACAGACATGTTTTCAGTACTAGCATTTATACTGTGTATTTAAAGCCAGTGTGTATTGTGGCTGTGCAGTTTGGGTATTTTTGTCTAACCATAAAAGAACAGTTAAAAGCAAACAACTAACTTATTGCTGACTAATAGAATACTATACATAAAGCATTTATCATACAAAATATTGTGTCTCAATAATACGCGATCACGTGATGCTTTACGTCGATACGTTGTGTTAATTGATGAGGCTTAACTCGCAGTAAGTCGTACATGAGTTAACGCGTCATCCAATCAGCTGCGTTAAGTGGACCGAGGCTCCTCAGACCAGTGTGTCTAATGAGCCCCTCAACGAGCGGAACACCACCTGATTCTCCTCCTGGAGCTGGTTGAAGGGACTTTGGTCTGCAGCGCCATTGGGTTTGTTTGAGGTCCCGCGTGCCCCTTTAACTCTCCGCATCGGGTCCTTGTTCAATGCATTCGTTCGCAAACTCATGTGCAGGCTGCTCGGCCACGAGTCCGTGAAGGAGAAACGTGAAGGGTCATGACGGTGGGATGAACCGGAAGTAAGCTGCAGTCCTGGGATCATTTCTGAGAGAGGTCAAAGAAGAATGAATGTGACTGAAGAAAAGATTTTAAAAAATATAACCAAAATATGGTGACATAGCCTACTGCATGATTTAGCAGTGACCTAAAGTTCATTAAGTAATGGATAATTAGAAGATGGCTCTATTATAATGCATCTATTAGATCCTAAAGTGTTATTGAATCATAACTGCGGCAGCATAATGGAGTTTTCGTCCTGATTGTAGTTGCTTCTGTGCTTAAACATATAAATGAAAGCATCCTTATTTGAAAGCTATTTGACGGCGCTCTCTCGCTGCTTCGCCCGGGGGATGAGAAGCAGCTCCGGGCTCAGATTACACTCCAAACAAGCCTCAATCAGGCCAAATTATTAACGAGGATTCACTGTAACATGCAGATCTTATCAGAGCTGGGTCAACAGGAGCATTCTTCTGGGTTTGACAACGATGGCTGGAGAGAGAAAAACACATCAGAAAATGAGTTTAACCGGATATTATACAGCTAATATAACAGCAAAATCGTTGTGTCACGCAAACAGATCAACGGACTAAAGAAACATCAGGAAATGAAATAAGCAAAAAATAAAAACAAACATTTCATATGAGAATAGTATTCTGTTGATGCATAAGATTTTTTTTTAAATCCACAAAACTGACAAACAGCACTGTAAGTATCTGTAAGAGTGAGACTAAAACAGAATATACCCATTGAGAACATCACTTTAATTAATGCAAATATATATAAAACTGAAGGAAGAAACAGTATGATCATTTTAAACTCACTATTAAACATAACAGACACATTTTAAATCAATATAAAACCATACAGCATGATAAAGACTATCACTAGAGATATTCCTAAATTAGGAAAAAGGACAGTTCTACTGATTTTTCATTCAAAGTTAAATGCACTTCCTAATGAGATCCGGCCTAAATAAGGAGTTGGTTACAATAATACTGGCTTTCCCCTTTTGTCAACATCCTGAATATAAAGAAGTGAGTGAAAAAAGTTTGCTGAAACCTTATCTGGCAAAGGCCCATGACAACCCCCCCCCCCCCAAAAAAAGTGGCCTATTATGATTCTCATCCACCCAATTTAAGAAACTTCACTTGAAGAGCAGAAGAAAGGAAGCTCATCCGCTCAAATCTGGTTTCGACACATAGCTTCTACTGCCTGCGTGCCCTGTAGCAAAGCAATATGCTGTGTTCTATATCTGTCTCACGTCTGACATATAGCCCTAACTGAGGTGAGAGTTTCTGTCGACCTAGGCAAAGGGGCAATGACACTGACATCAATAATCAACAAGCTGTGGCCTGAATGCATGGGGGCCACATAGAAATCCATCTCATTTGGCATTTTGGTCATATTACAATGATTATTTCTGTTTTGTATATTAATAATGCAAATCACATAGATTTTTTATTTGTTCCTGTATCAGCAGTGGAGGAGGTTCTCTGTTGTGTGTGTGTGTGTGTGTGTGTGTGTGTGTGTGTGTGTGTGTGTGTGTGTTTGTGGCTTTTATCCCCAATCCAGCCTGGGCTCCTTGTCCTAACTCCCTGGTATGAGGGGTCAAAGGTCACCGCTGCTTGTGGCCGTGTTCAAATCCCCCTATAGTGTGTAATGTTCTCAACTGATCTGTGGTTTTATAAAAGGAACTAGTGTCCAGATATTAGTTTTCAAGCCCATGGAACATTTCAATCAGCTGATATAAAGGGTAAACAAGCAGGAGCTTTAAATTGTCATCTAATCTTGTGCTCTGTGAAATTGCATACATTTTTTTTTTATAGCTGCTTCTTTCAAATATATCCAAATAGAGAGTAAAATATGCATTTAAAATGGTGACATTGTAGTTTAAATCCTGGGACAGTCATTTTTTTCCACTTTTAATGGAAACACAAAATACCTTTTTATAGAAAGTTGTGCAACATCTTTTAGGTCAACCTCTAAAAAATGTAGCCGGTAAAACCAGTGAGATGAACCATTTTAGAGAAAATATATTGTGAAAGATTGATGGGTTGTTGCATAAATAATATAAAGTTGTAAATTAATGTGAAGATGTATCTTCAAAAAAAAAATAATGTGCCCTTGTCAAAAAACAAGGTATTTCTACCAAATAGAATATAACAAAGAAACCATTATGAGATGTATGTGTGTGAGGGAGGGGTTCAGTTTTAAGGCAAATTATTTATTGTTTCTAATACAAAAACTCCAACAAAAGGCATTTTTTAATAGTCTCCTCAATTCATAGGTCCTTGCCAACGAGCAGTTGGATTTGTATGTATATGTATTAATTTAAAAGAAACTCAAAATTGGTTGTTGTAATAATAATTGATGATAATAATATAAAGAAATGATAATAAATTAAGGATGGCAGTTAAAACATGCTCATACATGGCACATGTTCAATCATTCATGTAATGGGATTAGACCATTTAAAAAATATGAACAGGAATTTCAAACTTCAACTTGTTTTTCTAACATGTGAGTCTTTACAAAATTATTTTATTAAAAAAATACATCTGCTTAAATGTGGCCTTATCTCATGTCTATAGAACTGACACGGTTTTATTTATGCTGCAAAGTCCTGTTTCCAACTCAAGACAATGTGTCACATTGCGTTAACTGACAATATGAATTCTGATCAGTTTAAAAAAAATAATAAACCTGAGTTGTATAGTCTTAGTGAAAGAGCAATTTCATACCCTTAATAAAAATCATTTCTGATAACATCAGCTCCACAAACCCACCAGCATTGGAGCTTAAAACACTTTTGAATATAAGGAATGTGTAAATAGTTTTGTATGGGTCTTTAACTGACCCTCTCTTTAAACCTGATGAATAATTCATAAATAAACCTCCGATGGGAGCCAGGGGCCATATGAACACAATACAGGCAACAGAAAACAGAGGCGAAGGAAAAAAACAACAGTGTTTCGGTTTTACGATTAACAGGATAACAGCCTCCATGTCTCGGCCTGTCGATATAAACGCGCCTTCCTGTGATTCTGATCGGTGGTCAGTTGGCGGACGCTCATGCTGATCGCCTAAACACCGGGCTTATGGCTGCTCTCGTGGCCAGTGCACGGCATTAACGCGGGCACGTTGATAACTGATTGAATCGTGTGTTCAAAGTTGCTCCACGTCTCCGTTCAACACGAGGCTGCATCTGGCTCTCTCCTGCCCGCAGAAAAGCCTTTTACAAATGGAGTTGAGCTCCATGACCGAGCAGAAGCCCTCTGGTGCTGGTTTTCCCCTTCCTCCCCTTCCTCCCCCCTTATGCAGTCCCTCTGGCCAGGGGAGCCCAGCAGACATCAGCTCTGTGGGCTCCCTGTGTCTTTTTCCAAACGTGTTTTCGGCGCTTTGGGGTCAGTTATTAACTCGAGAGCATTTGAATTTCATTAACACGTGCAGGCAGGAAAATACAGCCACACCATCAAAGATATCCTCAGTGATTTGGTGACAAGACATTTCAGCCAGAATCACGCTTTTGGTAGACTGTTGTAAATCATACGAATCGCCTAATTAGAATAATATTAATAATACAAAACATGTTGGCATGTCTGCAGCCTACACATTTATAATTAATATAATATATTTTAATGTGTTACCAGGAGCCCAATCATATAGATATGGTTTAAGTGCATTTGAAATTTAAAATGCATGCCTGCCGTTTAACCATAAAGTACAATCATTTTAATTGTTTAAATTGCGGTGACAAAGCAATATTTTAGACAATATTTAAATACTCTATTTGACGCTTGAGTGTGTTTTTTTATAAAGTAAACTTGCAGCAGCAGCGTTGTTCCCACCTACTCTCCGCACAGGCCGCCATCCCTCCTTCTGACCCCGTGTCTGTGCAGAGGGATGCCGGGTAAAAGCCAGCAGAGGCAGCGCTGTTTCCCCCCGCTGTTTCCTCCTCCATGTTAAGCCACGATCGTGGGGATGGAGGCTGCAATGCATACACACGACTTCAATGGAAATGTTAAAGAATATGTGGGAACGTCGGTTATTATGGAGTGACCTAAACTGATGGACTGACGATCTGATTACATATCCCTTCATTCATATTTGTGCTTTTGTATCACTGAAGTCTAATAGTGATTGTATCAATATTATAATGTTATGAGCCCCTGACCTTTGCACTACTTATTTTAAATTCATGGACGTCAAAGACTTTTAAGCATATTGATTATTTGCCAATCACCATAGATGTAAAAGTAACATGCCCATAGGCTGCAAATGGGGAATTGCGAGGTTATTTTGTATAAAGATTAAAAATGTGTATAAAATGATGTTTGTTCATAAAAAGTGAAAATCTTGCAACACAATAAGGCTCTCGATAGTACTGTGGTCAATAGCCTCCCTCCATAAATTAAACGATGGCCCTTGGTGTAACTCAAAACTCTATTTAAAGTAAACTGTTCAAGCGTGAAAGTGCTTTTGGCTCATACTTTAAAAAGGTCAAATATTAACCAAGAAGAGAGAAATACAGGAGAGGGGAGAGAAAACGTTGTTGTTCATTTAATCCACCCTGTTTCTGTTGGTACACATTCAAAGAGGGGAAAGCACGTGCGTCCCACAGAGGAGCACTCTCGGTTCAGCGCATGGAGGAGCCATGAGTTTATACTTCTAAAGGGGGAAAGTTTGTTTTACACCTTAGCTCTGCTTTCTGTTCAGTCTGACTCACACGGGGACACAGCCGCACTTAAACCCCATGTGGTGTTTCACTTCATTAAAGCAGTAAGCTTTTATTTTAAAATTACACAATTAATTACCACCAATTTATCCATTCTCCCCCTTCATTCGCATCACACAGTCGGCTGACTGCCATCCTTATTTGATTCTATAGCCTCTGTAGAGTTTACATATACAGTCACTCATAAACGTCCAGAGGCATACGTGCACACACGCTGATTGGTTTGTTGCACCGGGCTTTGGGGTTTGAAAGGAGCCCAAACCATGAGTGAAGCCAGTAGATTGTACTGTGATCACCTCGTGCAGTGACAAGTGTTATGCTGCGTATGTTTAGACTCTGTACCAATAACGTTCGAAAAAGTGAAGGATAGATGTAATAATGTATTACAGTTATTCTAATTGAATAGCTTGACCTTTTCTTAACCCTCAAAAAGGCAAAACTGTTTTAAGCTATTTTATCATGCGGAGAGCCGATTTGGTGGGCTCTTCTGCTCCCTTGAGACTCACAAATTCATTCAGAGAGAGAGAGAGAGAGAGAGAGAGAGAGAGAGAGAGAGAGAGAGAGAGAGAGAGAGAGAGAGAGAGAGAGAGAGATGATAAGAGTAATTGTTGATGCTTTAAAAGCCTGCAACACAAACACAAATCATTCACAACCCCCCCCCCCCCCCCCCGTTTTGTTTATCAATATTTCACATCAAAATATGATGAGCTTGTAAATGTGACCTTGTGTGAAGGGGTGAGTGACAGGCAAATACTTTACAGTTCAGAGATTAGACATCAAAACGACCTGACCGCTTTTATCGGGCTCCGTGTATTTATATGTCTCAAAGATCAATGCAAAGTGCTGACCTCAACGCGGCATATGTCCGTCAGCATTACCCATAACTTCGTTTCCCAAACAGGCAGTCAGCCACAAATATAATTTTAGCTGCAATAAGAAGTGCCCTTTTTTTAAAAACGTATTCTTTCTGTTGTTATTCTATAGAAGTTACAGTCTACTGGTTCCCAATCCGCACTGGAATTTAACCCTGAAACGCCAGCAGCAGTATAATGGCTGGTCCCTGCTCCCAGTATGGCCCCTCCAGGCTCCAGCAGCAGCAGCCGTGCCGGGGCCAGACAGCCTGCCAGCCCCGGATCCCCTTATCAACCTCGGGGCTTTGGCCTGGACCTTATATCGCAGAGTCCCATTAATCAGGGAAACATCACGTCAAATATGGCAGATTGAGCGAAGAGCAAGTCTGGTCAAAGCGTCTCAGAAAAGTTACATGAACAAAAATATTGTGCCTAATCTTTGCCAAAGGGAAGGATGTTTTTCTCGACACGTTGGCCATCTCTGCACACACACACACTTGCAAGTGAATGCAACTTACAGTGTTGTTTTATGAGTTCAGGCCGGTTTATTGAGGTTTCTCTCCCCATGTATTAGAGCGAGCAGCCTTGCACCACCTCATGCGCAGTGGTTGGAAATGCTGCATGCGTAAATGTCTGCGGTTTGCCTCCTGTTATTATTGCAGGGTCCACAGGCCTACCACTTCTTCCGCCACACACACACACACACACACACACACACACACACACGGGGAAGGGATTCCCTCACTTTAAGAGTTCAACCAAACTGAAGAAACTCCCTGTAGCAATGTTTGAGGTGCAGCTATTTACCATAGTCATCATATTCTATTGTTAGTTGAAACTACCCACAATGTGGATAAGCACTAAATCTATTTGGGGTCTATTTCCTTTCAAATCTGAAACGATTTAGCCTCAGGACGAAATCCTTATCTGTTATTTAATTGAAGAGATACGTCCAATTTCCCTAAACGCTTTTAAACATTTATGAAATGATTGGTGTTACAGAGTAAATTGAAAGATTGAGAATTTAAAAGGCAAAGAGCAATATCAATAATGAAAAGCAGCTGTGTTCCTAAAATAAAAGATAAAGTTTTAAAAATCACCTTCTTTTTTTTCATAACCCCCTAATGCAAATCATTAAACCTGTCAACCCCTTCCACAGCAAATGATTGTCCAACTCAAAAGAAAGAGAGAGAGTCTGATAATTACACTCAGCCGCGTTTAATGAATGCTCCATAATTAAAAAAAAGAGGAAGGGAAAGTGCTTCAGAAATCCACCGTTCAAGTTTCCATTTCGAGTGCAGTTTTTATATATATATTCACAACAGCAAAAATCAATGTACAAGAAACCCCAGAAAAAATTCACAAAAATAAATATTCAGTTTCATATAAACAACCAGTGACTTCAAATTCCATGTCAAAAAACCTGACCTCAAGTATCAAAAAAAGCGAAGTGAATGAGGAGGGCAGGGAAGTGAGGAAGAGGAGGAAGAGGGGAGTGCACGCTGCTGCTGCAAGATGCAATTGTTTACATTGATAGCGTCACTGTCAGAGAGCTATTTGTCTTAACGGTGGACAGACCCTCCCAACAGGCCATTACCACCACCTCCGTCCCTCGGCCGCGCATTGTGAGTCCCGCGTGAGAATAGGCCGGTGCGTCAGGGGGGCAAACCCGCACTGCTTTTCTCGGGCGCAGGCTATTCCTCCTCTTCCTCTGCCGTGCAGCCCATGCTTTTGACATGCGGATTAAAGGTTGAAAGCTTCGCTCTCGCAACACAGCAACTCCCCCCCCCCACCCACTCTCAAACTCCCCCACACCCCCTCGTGCAACCCCCTCCGTTTTACTGCGAGCCTGCTCTGCAGCTTGTGTCACGGCTGCAAAAACAAGCCGGTTTACAGGCTCATAATATAAGTTCAAGTTTGAATTGTCGCTCCGGCCTCAGAAACGTATAAGGCCCCATGAGCCGGGGCTCCGTGGATGCAGTGGAGTGGTGCTTTAATCACGTGGCTAAACATCTACCATATGTATCCACACTGATTTAAGCAGAGTGAAACTCGCTTTTTTTTTTTACAATTTTTTTTCTCCTCTTTTTTTTTTTTTTTTACAATCACCTATTAAATAGTTTCTACAATCCTCTGAATGAATGCACCCTTTGCTGTGCTTGTGAAGGGGGCTGACATCATTCACGGGCTTTGGGTTTGTTGTGACCTGGCTCGCCATAAGCTGGGCCTCTCTTTGTCGCAGACAGAAAAGCCTGCCAATTAGCAGAGCGCTTCCTGCGCTGCCATTAAAAACGTCTACACGTTCACTTAAAACACCCACAGGTAGGCGCAGCTTCAATCACTTGATTTGCTCGTGTTTAAAAAGGGTGGTGTACGCTGAAGTCTATTGCTGCATTTAGGGAGTAAATGAAACAGCTCTGGGGGTACTACATTCACTGAGCGGCCATATTCAAAAGGCAACATTAAAGATAATGAGATGGTGATGTGCTGGACAAGAAAGCAATATATTTTGGCTGTCCAATAATATGAAACAATTGACAATTGATTTTGTCCCCCTGGTCAGATCAAGACAATTGACGTCAACTAAGAAATAGAACAATGAACAACAGTGGCTTCAGGAAAATAAGCACAATATGAAATGATAGAAAATCAGAAAAAAACCCCGTCATGGCATGGTTAGAAACTCACATGTGGCGAATCCCAGATATTCAAATAGCAGTCAAATGGGTGCAGCTTGGCCTTTGTGTCTAAATCAAAATCAAACAGTCTCCTCTTTTGCTGTTCTTTTCTACCAGCATCTCTCAGACATCATTTCACAGGCTAGTCAGAAAACCCCTAAAGCTGAAACAAGACCCCCAGCAGTATCAAAGTGCAATGCGTTTAAGCCTCTCTTGTGCTTTGCCGCATTGTTTCTGAGTAGCCAGAGTAGCTATAGCTATTTCACGCTGTTTTTGGTGTTGTTTTTCCCCCCACTGCGACTCCTGAATCACATCCCATCCACAGCCTATCTTGGACATTGTCATTATGTCTGTGTTTTCTTCCGTTTTTTTTTTCAAATTCATGTTCCTGCTTTAAACGCAAATGGACTGCCCCTGGCACAAATATGGTGTGCAGGAGAAATTGGTGGCCAAGTAGAGGGGGAGGGGGGTGGGGGGGGCATGAGTGGAGTCTAGCGTGCTATAAAGGGCTGAGCCTTATTCTTTTTGATTGTCTGTACATAAGGCCTGTGTTGTGTATAGGCCTGCGTCTGTGCACAGTCACACAAATGCAAACCAGGAAACTGGGCAGAAATAAAAACAAGACTTAAAGAAAAACCAAATCACAAGCACTCTAGAAAAGGAAAATCCCACAACCACCAGGAATAAGTCCCTGTAAAATCTAATAAAGGCTTAACTGTGAGTATGTATAGATTTTCTTTCTTTTTTTAAAACAGCATTAAACCAATTTTTAATCACTCTCTGAAATTGAACACTTGGACACATGGGCCATTGTGAGGAAAGAAAACACAGCTTTGATATATAAAATATACCAGGTGGCACAGAATGGGAAACCCTGATTTTTCTTCTTTTTTTTTTGATTTGCCAAGTCAAACTTTCTCCCAGTCCCAGCTAGATTAAAAGATAGCCTTAGTACTGTCGGTTATTTCTTTATTTTAACCTCTTTCCTCTTTCAGACAAAGCACAACCCACTGAAACCCTGGCACCATACAATCCAACAGGTCGAGCATAGAAAAACAAAGAAGAAAGAATCAGAAAAGAGTCAAGTAAACACAATAACGAGAACCTAACGTATTGCGTAGGATTGATAGCTTATTTCAAAACACACGTTTTTTAAGCATACATCCACGAGCGGTGTCTCGCAGTCCAGTGGGTGAATTCTGAGGCTCCAAACGGGATCCTGTGTGTTTTTTTTCTCTCGATCAAAACCTAAAAAACAAAGCGGAATGTAAAAACCCATTCACAGAAAAAAAAAATAATTCAAAAATAAACCCCGATAAAGTTGCGAGCAATTTGGTGAGCTCTCGTTAAGACTACGATTGGGTTGGAGGTGGTTACGGTGGGTGCTTTTCTTTTTGTTTCGTTTCTTTTTTGCTTTAAAAACCAGCTCAGTATTTCCTAGTCCTCTGAGCGAGTGGGGGAGGGAGAATCTGGCCGCCTGGCTGCCACCTCCACACGGGGTGGGACGGAGGGGGAGGCCCGGGCCCCCTTAGCGAGTTCAGGGAGTAAGCAGGGCACAGATCCCCGTCGCTGCCGACGACCAGCGACGGCGGGGATGGGAAATTCGCGATCAGGCTGAAAGGCGTTTTGGCAGGCGATGCTGCGGTGCTCGTGTTGCTGCGTTTGCGTCTGCTTGGTAAATCCTTGGATACCTCTTCGCTGCCCGAGGGACGAGAAGAGGACGAAGAAGGAGAAGGAGAAGAGGAGGAAGAAGAGGAAAAGACAGTCTTGTTGACCATGGGCACGTTTAGTTTTGATTGCGTCCTGGAAACTCGAGGTTTTTTATTCCCGAGCACCGTGACCCTGCAGTTTTTGTTCCTGTGCTCCCCTTCCACGATACGCAGGGTGTCATGGGTGCTCCCGTATTCCTGAGGACCGCAGGGAGACCTGGGGGCCACATCGGGGCTCTTCTCTGTGGCTTTAATCCCACTGCTGAAAAAGTCCCCGTGTTTGACGGGATAATGGCCGCTGGTGCTCTCCGCCTTATCTCCTTTGCATTTGACTACAGTAGCCTGGCTCTGGTATTCATATTCATCACAGCTTTCCTCCACTTTAACTTTCACATTGTGGAGGTTGAAGGGCGGTGTCCCGGCTGTCCCGCCGCTGTCCGGATGGTGGGGGGCGGTCACAGAGAGCTCCTCTGGCTCGGTCTTTATTTTTTTCAGCGAAACGGGCAGCTTTAGGCTGCCGGTTTTCGCCTCCCTTTTGTCGCCACATCTGTAGATCTTGGCGTCTTTGACCCGGTCACACTGTGCGCTCAGTCCCGGCGGGCACTTGGTGGGATGCCCCGGTGTCCTGCACGAGGGGTTAAAAGCCTTATACCGGGCGGGTCCCCGTGAATAAGGGGCCAGCTCCTCCACGTGGTCAGCCCTGTTTGGATCTGCCTCAAACGCCTTCTCCCGTTTGGACTCAGTGAAGAAGCTCTCCCCCACAAGAGTCGAGTTAAATTTGGGTGGATGTAAGGGCACAAAGTCCTGTCTAGTTTCGCCGCGTATAAACTCACATTTGGGACGTTTCCCCTGTCTGCTGTCCCCTGTCTGTGCAGCGGCTACATGGCCCAGGGTCCTGTGCGGTTTCTCATGTTGATGCTGGTTGTTGTAGTGAAACGTGGGCTGCAGGACTAACGGTGCTTTGCTGGCGTTGAGACTTTTGGCGAGAGAACCGACCCTGGCCCGTCTGAACCGAATGCTCTGGACCGACACGCGGCTCGACACGGAGCTCGAGTCGGACTGAGAGGTGCTCTCCTCCTCGTCCGAGCTGACCTCTGAACTCTCTGACTGCGTGTCATCTTCATCCTCGCCCCCCTCTTCCTCCTCGGAGCTCCCGGAGTTGCTGCTGGTGGTGGAGAGGCCCGAGCCGAAGTCCGAGTCCGGGTACGCCCGGTCCGAGTAGGTGCTGGACTCGGTGTCGCTGCTGCAGCTCTCCGGGAAACTTGGCTCGTGGTGGTGGTGGTGGTGATGGTGGTGATGCTGGTGGTGGTGGTGATGGTGAGGTCTGGGGTCAAGGTAGAAATCCGGACCGAGGTGGAGAGCACCGAAAGAGGTCCCCTGACTACCGGATGATTTGGTTTGTAAAAGCAGCCCCGGCGGTACGTGGTGGTGCGCGTGTCTGCTCCTGCTCCAGGAGTGCCTCGCGCTGTCCCTGCCGCCGCCCCCCTCGCGCCTCCTCTTCCTTTTGTGAAGTAGGTCGCTGGCTGAGCGCGAGAGCCTGGACTGAGCAGCTATGGCGGACTGACGCGCCGCCGGCTGCCGGCTCACAGCGCTACGGAAATACGACTGCCTTTGGCTCAGAGTCACACGGTTCCCTGCTATTTTCGCTGTTTCATAGTTTTTAAAGTGTTTGTGACTGGACTTGGTCACCGAACGGTACTCCCGTCCGTGGGTTTTGTTGTAAAATTGAGGTAGTTTGGAGTCGGCAAGGCAAGGCGGCAGCTCCCTCCTCCTGCCCGTTTTGTCGTGGAGCGTGAGGGTCTCTGGGACGCCGTGCAAACTAAACCAAACTTTTTCTTTCCACAGTTCGGCGTCGGCACGGAGGAGTCCCGGGGTTGCGTCCGCGTCCTCGGGGGAACACGCCGCTTTCGCTTTCCTTTTGTTGGACTTCAATACCCGCTCCGTCTTGCAGGAGAAATACAGAGCCTCCACGTCCTCCCGCGATATCAGAGTGCATTTAGCGGCGTGGAACGCTATAGAGTTTATTGCTTTGAGCCTCCGCAGCTCCTCCAGGTCACAGTGGTGCTTCTTCACCTTCAGGTGGTCCATGCGCTTGTGCACCGTGGTCCGAGGGATGTTCTTCAGCAGGTCAGTGAAGACCTGAGACAAAGCAAACATTTGCTTGCCTCTGATGAGCAGGTACCCCAATCTCACGCCTTGCATTTCCTCAAAGCCACACTCCAGGTCTCCCATGTTGTATGTATCCACTCCAAATGTATCAATCCATGTAGTTACTCTCAGTATACTATGGCTTTACCAGTAAATGGCACGGGGTGGCGAGCTTAAAGCATCCTGCTCATACCTTTAATCCATCCACGCTGCCGCTGCTGCTGCGTCATGAAAATGCAAACTTTGACATGCGGGACTTAAATGGAGCTGCCGGGGTCTAATAGGTTGAAGGATCTGACAGCATCCACCCGTCGCCTCTTGCCCCAGTTCGGCATGGTGAAGGAATGCGACCGATGCGTCCACCAAGCCGGGGCTGCTGCTACCTGCCTCTGCCGGCTCCACTCCCCTCTGGTCGGCAGCAGGACGAGGGGTAGGTGTACACCACTGCCTCAGCCAGAGGGATAAAATAGCGAGAAGAGAGAGAGAGAGGGAGAGAGAGAGAGGGAGGGAGGGAGGGAGGGAGAGGGAGTTGTGAGGGTAGAGGGGAGGGAGAGAGAGTCAGAGAGAAACAGAATAAGAGCTAAAATGCAGCTGCTATTCTGGTTGCTGGTTAAGCCACAAATAAAACGACAGAGAGGGGAGGTGCGCCAGTCTGGAGACACCTTCATCAATTAATGCCCTCGGAGTCGACGCCCATTGGACGCCGCTGACAGGTGATGCAATAAAAATGGATATTCCATCCCCACCCCCTCACACACCCATACCATCACAATAGTTTACAATCGTGCTCACACACACACACACACACACACACACACACACACACACACACACACACACACACACACTCTGCTGTTAAGAGTAAATAACGCAGCCATGACAAGTTCACATTTCAAAAATTCGCCCCAGTTCAGTGTGTACGACCAGAACCTGAGCCTGCAAACGTGTCACGATAAGACCGGAATGTATTGTGCTATTCCCCTTTGGTCCACATCAAAATGCATGCAGGCGGTGTATGCAATCGATTGTACGCTGGTAAAATGACTGCACACTCCTGGTATTTAAGGCAGTTTGATGTGTGTGTTAACGCAGCTTAAACAAAGACATTTGCTTTTTGCACTAGCAGGGCTGCTTTTCCACGTTTAGCTGCTCCCCCGACCAAGGCTCAACTCATCTGCTTCTGTTGGCTCTATCTTTTCGTCCATATGATTTTTTTTCCTCGCCGGTTGCCTATAGACTGACCTACTTATGCTTCATACTTCGTAGGCATATATTCATTTGTATGACTATACCATAATTACGTCATCGGCTTTTCCAACGTTTTTTAATACCTTTTTTTCCTTTACAGTGTGTGTGTGTGTGTGTGTGATTTGAAATGTGCTGTTGTGCAGGGTGTAGCACTGTTAATATATTGTTTATTTGCGCAGGCAATTGTTATGGGTATACAAAAATGTGCATAAGCGTAAAACAAACAGTAGAAATAATATTTATTATATTACTTATAACCCCGTTAAATTGCAGCCTACTGTTCATCCCAGTAAAACAACGTGAACAGTGATTGTGCAGGCTAAAAGTGCAGAGTCAGGGTTGCTATTCCCACAAGATTTTCTAGACAATGTAGGTTAAAGCTGTAGCCAATAAACAATCCAATTTGGATCTCCGTTTTTTCATTTGTAACAGCACACCTTGGAGCAACAATTACGAAATATATTTGATACATAACATGCATGGTGTTAATAATATTTATAATCAACAAGTAGCATTTTTTTTAAAGGGGGAACAGGAACAGAGGCTATTGTGGTATTAATGTACATAAAGTATCACCCACTATTTAATATCTCATTTTGGGGCGCGTGTCATGCATACAACTTCGTATTTTCACATTTTGTCTATGCACGCGTGCAAAATGCATGTGCACCCCAAAAATACCACGCACACCCAACGCAATGATTTTTCACGGAACACGCGCACAAGCATATGCGCACACACACACGCGTACAGAGAAAGACGCACAATCAGAAAGACGCACGCGCGCTCCTTATCAAATCACACACACACACACACACACACAGACAGATGCGCAGAGGAAACGTATACAGGCTGAAGCCACCACCCACAACGCTGTCCAAATAATGAGACTGCGTAGTATATTATACATGCTAATTGTTTGAATTACCGGTAGGCCTTCAGAAGGCTGTTTGGACCGGTTATTGTGTTTGCCCCTGAGCGATATTTTCTCAAAGCTCCCTGCGTTATGTTCCGTCTTTGTTATCTATAAAACACGTGAATCCCTTGTGGCCTGGTCCTCACGCGGGCAGCGCTGGGCGCGATGGGGCCAAACTCAAGACTGAGCATGCTCCATTTCCACAATGTTAAGCCTATTTGCTTATTTACAGACCATTCCCTGTATGCTGAATAACATCGATGTTACCTCGGTGTTACATCAAACAGCGTGTTATATATGTAGGCGTTGTTATTATAGCTCCTTGTTAAACCTTCCAATGTGATTGGACCGCGTCCACAAAATCCACGCAATATTGGACTGTATAGAGCTGAATCACTAACGTGGTGGTCATGGATTTACAGACGAAGATCGTGCATACCAAATGCGATGAGGAAATGGTGTGTGTGTGTGTGTGTGTGTGTGTGTGTGTGTGTGTGTGTGTGTGTGTGTGTGTGTGTGTGTGTGTGTGTGTGTGTGTGTGTGTGTGTGTGTGTGTGTGTGTACATACACACTATGTCTACAGGTATATCGTTACCTGTAGCCATAACACACAAGCGTGTCATTTGGATCGTTAAGGTCATGGTGTTACACCTTGAAATGACAGCCTAGGGACTATGCTTTACTGGACAAAAAATATGTTCTCTTTTTTTATCTAATGTAACAGATTACATTACATTGGCAGAACTTTAAATTAGAATTGAGTAGTGGAGATAATTAAAAGTTATAATTATAGTAGGAAGCTGTTATTCACCGCACAAGTTACTTGTGGTCATTACGGGTTAGGCTCAGGGTTGCAGTTGAAACACATACGAGATCACGGTGTGTGTGTGTGTGTGTGTGTGTTTGTGCGCCTCTGTGAATATATGTATTAAACGCTGCCCATTCACTTCACCAATCAATAAACCCCCCAAACACCCATAGATCATCTGACCTGCATTCTCGCTTTCCACGTGCTGCTTCTGGAGGCCCATGACAGCGTTAATACACGGGGAATACGGAGTTTCACGGATGCAGCAGAGTGAAGTGAGAGGAGGGGCAGCTTGTTGAGGTCCGGATCCCCGGGGGGAACAACTCAGATGCCGGGGAGATGCAGGGAGGAACAGACAGTGCTGACTTCTTCCATCCCACGTCATGTCCACTGCATGTCTTCCCCTTTTTCGTAACCTGGCTTCTTTGTTGTTTGACAAAATACACGCTTATTTTTTTTAAAGGATCATATGGCAAACGACTCTCTACGACTTAAAACAAAGTAAACTAACTGATATTGTCTTACAAACTGACCTTTCACGCGCGCTTTTCATAGAATATAATTGTCCTATAACATAAATACATCCTTTATCACCAAATAATGCGATTGCGCAGCAATTGTAGACGACTGTTTGACGTTTGTTAGGCTCGTGCGACGTGGATCAATCAGCAACAGTTTCATATTACACATTTTTCACAGTGATTGTCACATAGGTCTCTATTGACCGGTGTTGTTGATGATAAAACGCACAGGCTTTAAAACTTAAAATTATTTAAAAAATATATATTAATTGCTGTCTACGTGCCCCTCCCCCCCTTACACACGCACGGTTAATTTGCGTGACACACAAGGGATTAATGAATATCTAGAGCAAACAGCAATAGTCTGTTCAAGACATTCTTCATCTTAATATCCATAAAATACATGTATAATACTAATAATAATTTATATTATTATTATTATTATTATTACACTTGTATATATAATACATGTACATCTATAATTCTTAGAACTTGACAAACTTTAGAAAATATGACCAAACTTTTCATTGAAAAAAATAATTAATAATAAATACTTGAATTACTGTATGCATGAGGTTACATTTTTCAAAACATCTGCCAGTGAAGTCTCTCACACATCGGGGCTGCAGACGTGATAAGTGCCCCGCGATGACGCCATGGTTTTTAAATTGGAGCTCTCAGTTTATCCCAAGGTCTGTATTGAGGGCCATCTTAAATAACGTGAAACAATAATATAATATTGTAATAATTACTGAATGAAAATAACCTTGTGTATATATACATATTTGAGTATTTCCAATTAAGACCAGGGACTCTTTGTTATGCAGATTTGTGATGCACCAGATGCCACAGGGCACTTATTCCACTCTCTCACGCGCCTGGATGTTGGCCGGGACTGGAGGGGAGGAGAGGAGACCGAGTGGCCGAGAGAGAGACCTCAAGCACGGGGGAGGTTTCTTTCAGCAGCCCGCAGGGTGCTGGTGATACGGGGAGATGCCTTAGCCGACAAAAAACTTACACTTTAGGCTCATTCCTATGGGCGTTAGGCTACTCCTGTATATGCTTGACGTTTTTTGAGGCGAGTTACACTGGAGGGGAACCACTACAATGTACTTTAATCTGTAGGATATGTTAAGGGCATGGAGTTAAGCCTATGCTTCTTGGGAGTCAGTGGCATCGCAACCTAGATTCAAGATAACAACATCGAATATCTAGTGAAACCTCAATGAATAAAACGTCTATTTTTAATTTAAAGGCACACGTGGTGGATGTTCGCCTCGTGTCTGCTGCTTTAGCTACTTTTCTATTTTTATTTTCCACTACTTCACGGTGGTAGACCGGTTTAGTGGGGGAGATAGGCGGATTACGGTAAGGACACCGCCTACACACACATAGCCTACATGACCAATGCACACACATGACCAGTGTTTTACGCAGTGTAAAATACATTTTTAACAGGGCGGAATTTTTTGAAACTTCAATGCCCGAGCGGAAACACGTGGAATGTCTCCAGCACCGTTTATAGAATATGTAAATGCAAATGGGCGTAGTTGATTTATAATTTAACATGGTTTGCGAGATTTAAAGAAAGTCCACACAATTCATGCAATCGCAATGCGGAAACCAGTTTGTGGGACGAGGTTCATGCAACTGGTTCATTTGGTGAATTTCATAACTCTTTATGAACTCACTGGTCATAAAATCCTAAAAGCTCCCAAACGCTTCCACTTTTCTAACACTCGTCAAACCAAACGCGTCGCTCCCGCAGCTCCGAGTCATTTGTTTTGAGTTTTGAGTTTTATGGAGACACTTGGTCAAGGAGGCGCGGGCACTTGTAAGAGCATAGACTTTTTATGATACAAACCTATGCCAAAACAATGAATTCCTCTCCACCCCCACCACCCCCCCGGGAGAATGTGATTTTACATGCAATCCGAGCCTGAAGTGTGCGCGGACAGTGGTGGGGGGAGGGCTCTCTTCACCTTTCACCCCGCCGTGTTGGGACTGTTTGTATTTTTTTTTCTTTCCTAGGGCCCCTGTGCTACTCGCCGACCAGAGAAGAGACCGTGGCTAAATACTGATGGGTCTGAATGTGGTGTGACCATGGTGTGAACATTATGGCTCGGGAGTGTTGAGTTCAATTTTTACTGTTCAGGTCATTTCAGCGTTTGCAACCTTTCATTTCACACTTTCCCACACCAGGAATTCTAACAGCAGAAGAAAACGACTTAACGTTTCTTTTGGAATAGCTGATGACTATTTAAAGAAAGTGGTTCCAATCGTTCACACATCATATCAAAAAGATACGGTGTGTTTGAACAATTGGAACCACTTTTTATTAACATAAGACACAGATGGGGATACATGGTCTGTCAGAACCTTTACAACATATATTAAATTTAGCATAAAGCCCAAGTATGTCCATACAGTGATAAAAATACAACTTAAGATATCTAAAGCCTGGTATATGGCCTATAATCACTGCCCAAACGAATATCCGACTCTGTTGAATTTAATAATGTATTTTAATGTAAGGGAGTTGGACACACAATGCAGATAGGAATTCAAGGACGTTTGAATCCAGCACACATGAAGGGATGAAGAACTTGTGCATGTGTGTGCTGCTTACTCGCTGCTTTGTCTATGAAACAATGTCTTCATTGTTTGGATTTAACTATACGCTTAAAGAATAATAGTTTGGCTATATATACATTTTGGGATGGACTGATCAAATATCTCACACAACATATATTTTCTTGAACTTAACACAAACAATGTTATGCTGTTTGTTTTGTTTAACAAAACCTTTTTTAGTTACATTCTACAAGACACCTATGAAAAACAGTCCTAGGTGATTTGAAAACAAACATATGGCATCAGTTTGAGAACACAATTTCTTCAAAATAAAAGTCCTATACTTAGCTGTCAGTAGTCATTTGTTGAAGCTTATGAGCTAAGTCTCTGACAACATTCCTCCCAGAGTGGTATAGCTTTCTGCAGAGTTCCCCTGCAACACACACACACACACAAACACACACACATACACGCGCGCACGCACACACAGGACGCAAGACTTCAGAACCAAAATTTAGATTTTATTACTGGTGTGATGTCGCAAACATTCATTGCTCCTGGGTCTTTCTGAGAATGTATAAATGAAGACAACTAGAGCCTTTAAAGAGATGGAGTAAGGAAGGCAATGTATAAAGAGCAGTAACCATTAGACAAAATAAATAACTAACAAGCAATTAAATATGTTCAACACCTTTTTGCCATTTTTAGATGCAGCTTCCATAGGAGTCTGTGGTTGTGGGGGCTGCTTTTCCTAATGTTGTCTTTCCTCCCAGTGTATTTTACACGTTCCTCATCCTGCACAGAGACCACAAAACTTCACTCAGCCTATAAAAACATGTCCATGCGAAATCCAAAGAGCTGCGGAGTCACATTTCTGACAATTAAATGTAGACCAAAAAAAAAAAAAGATTAACAAAAGCATATAAAGAAATATGAATGAGCATACTGCAGGAGTGCCAATTATCCTTCTATTTCAATACATTGCTTCTATATAGTTCTTTTAAACGCGTGCAAACTGCAAAATCAATGAAATGAGAAATAATGCAATCAAGCATGTTAGTCGAGGATGTTGTTTCTCTGCTTTCTCAGGTCAAACTTTACCACTGTGCAAGTGAAATAAGCTACCAAACCGTAGACAATATATTTAGGCACAATGCTTGAAAAGATGTTTCTTCAGTGTGTAAAATCTTAACTATGTCTTTTATGTGACAAATTAATATGTTGAGTCAGCAGCTACTTTTTCCAAACAGATCAAGGCCTGTAGCAGAAATGCTGTTGCGGTTAGTTGTTAGTTGTTGGAAATCAGATGGTGTCGCTCCAAGAGGAAACTCTTCTCCGACATCTCGAGGAACACAACGTGATTCGTTCAGACTTTGACTTAATCAAGTGCAAGTTGTAAAAAATCATTTGCCATTTTCAGTGTTTCAGTAGCTATATGGGCCCCTCCACAACCGCTGCCCCCTCCTTTTGCCTCCCTTTGTTCTCTCCAGCTCTAATAGGTTTTCCCCTGCCACACACAATTCACTTTTTTTTCTCTCCCTTTTCCCCCAGCTCCCCATCCCTCCCACACCCCCTTTTAGTGCAGTGCCCAGTGTCGACTGGAGCATTTGAGCAATTTGAAATTAAAGCAAACAATGGGCAGGCACTCCCAGGGACCTCTCGCTCACCATATTACACGGAGGACGCTCGTGTGCTCTTGCGCATTATTGGCAAGTCATTACGTTTCTCTGGAAACCAAGAGCGGGAGCTTGCTCAGAGGAATCGGTGATGCAAGCAGCAGCTGAGTGCTTGGAATAGCATGTGTGTGTGTGTGTGTGTGTGTGTGTGTGTGTGTGTGTGTGTGTGTTCTGAAGCATCCTTGGCAACAGCATGGGGATGCTGTCAAAACAAAACTGTATATTGACAGGTCTGATATGCACCCTGATATAGGATTCTCAAAGCCCATTTAGTAATTTTTGAAAGATAAAAGGGTATTCATTCTTAAAATGAAAAGCTATTCATGTTGCTGTCTCTCATGTCTACCGGCTCTACGCTCACCAGGCCTACACATTCTCCTACCATTCTAAATCATGTTGAAATGGCATGGCGAAAAACATGAAATATTTTAGTTACTTGAAAATGATGAGTTCCAACCCAAGCTGTTGATTGTACAGAGATGTAGGTATTTATGATGTATGAGCCATTTTGTTTGTTATGGAAATTTTGCTTGAAATTCCTGACAACCATTAGTTGTCATTGACTTCAAAACTGTTAAAAAGTGTTGTTTAAAAAAGCTGTTGTTTGTACTACTATGCGCTGTAATGGACATTATAAATGTCTTGTTTGTTTTTATTATCAAATTATTGTAATGCTGTATTTAATGAATTAAGTGAGATGCAATAAAACACCCACAAAACCAACCTTTATGGATGCATTTGACATCTGGAAAACATTCTGCATTACAGCTTGAAAATTAATTATTAAGCCTCGAGCATTATTACAAATATGCACAGTCTGCCCAGAGTAAAGTTAGTGATGTGGCTTCTTACAGGAGAGGATACAGTAAAACTCAAATGGAGACTGCAATAACTGATATGTGTTAAGTGTTGAACCATCTAAACCAAGGTGTGTACACACACAATGTATCCAGGCCTGCAACGATTATTTGCATTACATTTTCTGCCAATCAGTTAATTGGTTAATTTGTCATTCTGTAAAATCAGTGGATTGCAGCTAGGGATTGTCACACTCACCTTTGTTTTATTTTCGAAGGAAATGAAAAAAAAATAAATCAAATGCTCATTTATATTTCCCAGAACCATGAGTTGACTGATACGCGTCTTGTTTTGTTCAAAATGCAGTCCTAAACCCAGCAATATAACTAAATAGTCAAACTAGAGTGGTGCACTCAGTGGAGTGCAGATGTCCACCATATGTCTGCAACAACCACTGCTGTAGTGTTTGATTGAATGAATACAACACACAATTGGCTAACCTCTCGCCTAGGCTGCAAGTGTATCAGAAGTGCTTTTCACTTGCACTTCTCACAACAGATACACTCCCATCTTCATGTACCAATGTCTGCACCACATCTCAGCTCCTTCTCTTAGCGTAACTGCGACTTGAAGCCCATAGTAGTTCCCCGTACTGTAATTCTGTTAGCTGTTATGCACTCAGCTGTGTGTGTACTGGTAGTTTCGTTAGCTTTTGGCTGACAGTCAAAGACGCCGTCCAAAACAATAAAAGTGAGCAAATTGCAGCGATGCACTCAGCTGTGTAATCACTTGCAGCTCCTATACCGGCCGGTTTAAAGTAGTGAGTGAGGAGTCAGCAGTCAATCAATGGCCGTATCAAACAGGTATTATACATTTCTTTGAGAAAGTGTGAGTTATGAGCGCCTTACACACAGCCTGCAAAAGGGCAGGACTGTGTTCAGCCTCGCTGTTCTGTATGAAAGGTGCGGAGGTGGTATGGAGCCCAACCTGACATGAGCCCAACCTGTGTGAACTCCTGTGATGCTATGATGAAATGTTATTTGTGCACCCCAACCACCGTGAGATTTAAAAAACAAACAACAAAAACTTGAGAATAATTTAGCTTAAAATGACTTATTTGATGTTCTCAAATTTGTTGTCAATTCGTTTTCGTTAATCGATTATTCAACTAATTTATCCAACTCTAAATTAAGCTATTGCGTAAAATAATCTAACATGATCCTCACACTGAAAGTAAAACCTCACAACTTGGTAGAATAGATATTCACATTTATTTTCAATGCAGCTGTGCTCTATGCATCACAATCTCATTTTAGTCCCCTCAGCAGACCAAGCATGAAGTCGCAGTCCTTGCTGTAAACATATATATTTTTTAAAGTCAACACTCACATCAGTTTCCAAAACATTCTGCTTTTAATAGTTCTTTGTCAAATCACCAGATATTTGCCTCCCTCCATGTTGCTACAATGTTGCCAAGGAAGTGAGTTAAGGGAAGTCTCTTTGCTACAAACTTTCAAAGCAACTTGGCCATGTGGAAACTCAGTAAAACGTTGCATTCGGCCACCCAATCACATCCGTCTTTTACTTCCTGTCAGAGGGCACGCACACACACGCGCCTGGCGTCATTACGCATTTCCTGTTCTCTTCGAAGAGTCCCCCCTCTTCTCCTCACCGTCGCGCCGTGAAGTGGATGTTTTGGTGAGAAAATACGGTGTCGAAAAGGGACGTAAATACCTTCAAAACATGACATTTCGACCCACGGGGTCCTAAAGCGTCAAAAGCACGGAGAAGAGGAGCGTCTTCGGACACGGTTTCGGTTTATCTTTGTATCGTATTCCTCCGCATGTCCGCTTTCCTCATAGATGGTCTCCGGCGAGCGTTGTCGGGCGGCGGACAACGAGTTGTCGAAGAATAATATGAAGGAGATGATCGGCGGTTGCTGTGTTTGCTCTGATGAGAGGGGGTGGGCGGAAAACCCGCTTGTGTACTGCGACGGACACGGCTGCAACGTCGCCGTGCATCAAGGTAAGCTGGTGCCGTGAGATCGGCTAGGAGCTAGCCGTTAGCTCCCAGGCTAGTTAGCGTAGTGTTGTTGCAAGGTTATGGAGCGCTCCGTATGCAGCCTCCTCCGCCTGCCCTCACCAAGGCCAGGCTGAGGTCAGGCTCAGCTCACACTGCAGCGATGTCCACCGCTTTGGCTCGACGGCTGTCTTAATGCCTGTTTTAATCCGCTGTAGACGAGAGTCGTGCTCATTTTGTGCGTATTCCTGTCAGAAGCTGTCATGTGGGATTCAGAGGAAGAAGGAGGGTCACCCTCCTCACGTCAAAAAAGTGTAAACTTCGCGGGAAACTCTCATCGATTTGTGTAGAATCCGGATTAATTTACTAAATAATATTACAAACTGCATTGGATACGGAGAGAAACTTATCAGACACTGCTCTTTAGGTCGGGAGTACAGGATTGGGATAAGTTGAAGCCACTAAACGATGATCTCTAGAGCTTCTAGTGTTGTGGCGGTGCTCACCCGAAATGACTCAGACCTCAGATGACGTCCCGTGTTTACAAAGTTAACAGCTGGCCATGTGACAATTTGCCAACGCAGGGGGATACAGTACACTATTTGAAATGTCAGCAATGTATTCACACTTGTAACACAGGTTGTTTCGCAACAACTTGTCAGTGATCGGTCTGATAAGTAGTTTTGACAGGAGCGTGTCTGTAAGACAGCTGTTACACATTTGTAATACTCAGATCTCGTTAGATGTTAAATTTTTTTTACCCAGGTTAAAAACAAAGTTTCTCTTTGCTGGTCTTAAGCAGTGGTGGAAGAAGTACTTGGATATTTAACTTGAGTGAAAGTAGCAACATCAACATATATGTAAAGTACTCATTATGCAGGATTATATCACTGGATTATAATTACTAATGCATTATTGTGTACTAGGGATGGAACCATACACCAATTCATGGTTTTCAATTCAAGTGGACGTAGTTCACTGTGTCGTCACCCATCGATTTGTAAGCCTCGAGTTCGGCATTTTGGCCACCGCCATCTTGGTTTTTATCTGTCGCCATCTTGGTTTTTTGCAACCAGAAGTGACACGAACGAGTCGAAGTTTAAACAACGGGCGGCTAGATGATAATTTGTAGGCAACCAAAATGTTTCCATAAATTGAAAACAAACTATGTAATGATTAAATGTCTTAAACACGGACAGCTCCCCAACAGGACGACGCTGTGGTAGTGTCCTGTCGATCACAAGGAAGCCTCACCCTTAAGCGTACCCAGTTTTATTGTCTATTTCACGCCAACTGGGATCATAATTTACGAAATAAACATCATGCTGTATTGAAGAAGACTTGAAATGAGCAATTGAGACCATAAACTCGTGTTTACTGAGTTAATAAATCAAGTGAAAAGCAGGTTCATTTTGTTACTCGACTCAAGTCTGCAGAGCCCTGAAGCCCCGCCTCCTCTGCTGCACGGAGAGCTGTTCACTTGTTCATTCAAAGTTTATTAATATTGCACCAATTGTACACATCCTTGGGTCTCCAGCAATACAAAGTGTGAAGTAGATCGAATGAATGTTTCTTGAGATATGTGAAGGGGCGCATATCCACACACGTCTACCAAATGTGGCTGCAATTGTACAAAGCGTTCAGGATATATTGTTTTTTTGTAATATAAGTCCTTCCCAAAGCTTTTGAGCAACGATTGCTCAAAAGAAACAGATTTAGACACAATTCAAAATGGCGGAAAAACAATCTAGATGCAAATGGGCAAGGTTTATATGAATAGATTGTTAGGGCGTCTCTGGCTCAGTGGTAGACCGGGTCATCCTTTACTCAGAGGATTGGCGGTTCGATTCCGGGCTCCGCTAGTCCATGTTGATGTGTCCTTGGGCAACTCCAAATTTCTCCCAAATGCTGTGCTTTTGGTGTATGAATGGTTAGATAGTCCTGATGGGCTCCTGTCATGGGTGTGAATGGGTGATGAATGACATGTATAGTGTTAAAGCGCTCCGAGTGGTCAGAAGACTAGAAAAGTGCTGTACAAGTCCGTTTACCTTTTACCATCTGTCTGGACCCACATAATTTTTGTTTTTGAGACTTCGGGTTCAAGAGTTACAAGCCAAAATGTAAAGTTTGTTGTTATAGCGCCACCGTCTGTCCAAATTGCACCACATTTGACAAAGCCGCCCCTTGGGTCCCCAGCAATACACACACCAAGTGTGAAGTAGATTGGGCGAAGGATTCTCGAGATATGCAAATACGGACAGATGGCAGCTGAACTCCTTGCCGCAACATTAGGGTGCGTTGCCGCTATAACTGCAATAGATGGGCTGGAAATGTGCATATGTGTAATGGACTGATGTGGACCCTCAATTGTCGAATGAATGGAGCTGCATGTGCGGTACATGTTCACAGTTGTCCACGGAACTCAGAAAGTATGTCAGAGTTTTGAGTCTGATTGGAAAGTCGCTTATTCCTCCTCTCGTGAATTACTGGAAGCGGACGAGCTGTACTGTGTTTGGGAAGAATAGGCCTTCGCTGTCTTTTCATGCGTTACCTTGTACAGAGCTGCTCCTGAACCACAGTCTTGACAGCGTCTGTTTAAATGAAACACGTTTGTCAGAAAAGATTCACTAGCAACATTCTACAATATGAAATGAGTTTCTAAATTTCAGCCATCAGCAGATATTAATCTGTTCGAGCACTTTTTCCAGATTTTAATAATTTAGATATCTGTCAAAACAGTTTGTTAAATCCAGAGATGCATCTAAACCGAGCCAGGCGAGACTATGAGTGCTTCACTGGGACTGGGAGAGTTTCACAATATATACTATAACTATGTACACGATTTACTAATGTTAAGAGAACATTTGGAAGAAAGTATACTGTACATTAAGTTGTAATATTGCATTGCAATAAACACAGAAAATAATGCAAGACATTAGTCAATATACTGTTGAGAATCCTCAATTTCCATCGTGAAATTATTATCATTTTAAATTCAAATAGCATAAAAGCATTTCCATACTCTATGTGCCATTGGTTAGCATGGCACGTTTTTTAAGTGAGCCAGCCATAATTATTAAAGTATGCAGTGTGTGTGCAGAATATCCTGTCCAACTGGTCCTTGTTTTGTCTAGTCACCAGGAACTTCATTTGAATTTACTAACCTTTGGGTGTTTTGTTCTGAGAAACCTGGATTATAGCTGTTTATTCCATTGGATTATGGGCTCTGGTCTGATCAGGGATAATCTGAAAATCTGTAGAGGTAGGCTATTTAGGGTAGCGCTGCTGTATTTAGGGTAGCACCGCCTGTACTGCAACTTTAAATCTGTCTCGCGTAAGCATCTGTGAAACTAGGTTATTCCTCAAGGTGAAAGAACTCAGTGTGGTTTTGACGTTGCAGTCCGTCTTGGCAATTTCATTGTTTGCTAATTGTTTGCTAATGCGTTGTCAAAATATTAAGATTTGACAAGAACGTATGAAAGCGTCCTCTCTGACCCTGTTCATGTAGCATCCACACAGCATTGAGTACAATAAAAGTAACTTCTACCTGTCATATTTTGAGTATTTAGTATTGTTTAATCTCTAAAATACAACTTTTTTTTAAACTTTTTTTCATAGACATATGTGGAAGAGGTCAAGTAGAGTGTGCTGTTTAAATGCAGCCTCTTTATGTATGGTGTAACACTCTTGGCAACTTAACATAACGCAAACCGTTATCATTGATGCCTATATGTGTTAACATTAACAATGCATTACCAGTTATTCTCCCTTTGTCCCCTCGGGCCTAAAATATTTTGTAGTGCAGGCAAACTGTCAGCTGTCAGTAGAGCGATATATAAAAAAACAACAGCAGTGTCTTCAACAATCTGTCACATCCAAAACACCGTTCAGTTCTGCATTCAAACCAGTTTAGTCTCGAGTTTACCTTCTGGCTCTGGTGTGGAGATTGTGCGATATTGTGAAGATTTTTATTGAGTGCAGTCAGATCTGGTGTGGTTTCATTATCCCTGTGTGATTGTATTCTGTGGTATCAAATGTAGTCTTTTGTTGAGGTTGTGATGACTTACTCAAACGTCCCCCCTCCGTTTCTCCTCAGCCTGCTATGGCATCGTGCAGGTGCCCACTGGTCCGTGGTTCTGCAGAAAGTGTGAATCTCAGGAGAGAGCGGCCCGTGTGGTGAGTCACAGAATCTATCTATCCATTCATCATTTATGAGTAAACTCCTGGAATAACAGGACTGTCTGTCGGAGACGGTGGACCTCGTGCACCCGTGCAGCGCTATCATTTATAAATGTGCCGAGAAAATAGGTTGGGCCTTGAATCATCGGGGAGTCTGCTCAAAGGGCTTGGTACAAAGCTCCTAAAATAACAAGACGGTGCACGTCGAAGGCACCGTTTGTAATATTTCATCTCAATGGGTTGCCAATATCATATCTTGTGCTGCTGAGAACATTTCTTTGAGAACGTTCTGAGTGCGAGTTGTCCACTGTTTCTGAATATTTCGGTCATGTGAGTAAATGCAAAGCAAGGGAGAGGGGGGGGGTGTCACTGTTAAATTTGATGACCAGAACCTCTTTTTCTACCATTGTTTTGCACTACAGTTACAGTTACAGTTTAGCTTTGGAAAATCCCATGTCATGTTGTTCAAGTTCATTTCAAGGGACTGCTGGGTAAAAGGAAATCTATTTCTCTACAAATCTGAATGAAAATGCAGAACATGCAGAACATGCAGGAGTGTTTTGGGGGCAGTTTTGTTTGTGTTCTATTTGACAGAACTATTTATGATTATTTTAATATGTAACAAACTAAAATGTTGCTTTGTGGTAGATGACAAACATTGGCATATTGCCCAGCCTTTCAGTGTAGTTTACTGGAAATATGCGGTTAACCACAGTGTAGCAGTTCAGACGTACTGGAAGCTGGCCGTTACATTTGACAAAATGTAACGGAAACTAAACTATATTTAGTATGATATGGAAAAATGCCACAGCATTAGTTCTGATGGGTCTAACGTAGAGCTTTCCTCGACCAAATACATTTTTAGGCTACACCCACGCATATCTTTTGCTACTTTTTATCCCTGACGCCACGTAGTTTGAAAGGTCCGGGGTTGTGTTGTAGTGTGGAAAGGCAGAAACGGGGACCTTTTTGAAAACGAGGACCTGTTTGCTGCTTGATTGGGTCTTAGCAGTCATGACGTGTCCTTCCCTGATTCTTATTCTTATTATTAGAGCCCAGCGGCATTATCAGCCCAATGGAGTGGACGTTTGAAGTCATGGTTTGCAGCTTTGAGGAGGGACGATGGACACAAAAATGAGGACTTTCCTGTTCTCACCACTGCTTGATTTGTTCTGCAAAGCTATTGTGAAGTTCACAAAGAAACTGTAAACGAACAAAAGCATAAATGCTCCGAGCTATGAGTGTGAGAACAGACAATGAAACCAAGGGGAAACGAGTGAGAGACGTGTGTTGACCACATTTCTTTACCCATGATCGAGTCATTTTGATTAATACAAGTTGTGTGTGTGTGTGTGTGTGTGTGAGAGAAATGTAGAGGAAGATCTCAAGGATCAAGGACAACCTTTTATTATTAAACAGTACAATAGTACTCTGTTGTGTATTCTGTAGCTAAGCAACCAATCTACAGTACTTTTTGTTTACACCGGCACCCGCATGCCCAGTTCACGTGACTGGTCATGTGATATTCGTTTTCAGGTGTGTTAGTATGGACGCAAATCATTTCTAAAACGATGCTGAAGCGCTCGTGTGGACGGAGATTTTAAAAGAAAAACGTGTTATTGTCGAATTAGCCTTAGTCGACTAACATTTATACGATTAGTTGATTTAATTGAGTTTCTCCACAAAGAATCGTACAAATCTTGTGTTTACCAGAGATGTTTTTTTAAGTTTCTTGTAAATAAGTCATTTAGCATGAAAAGAAGCATAATGAATAACCAATCGTCTAAAGAGATCTGAGTGGACTAAGACCAAAGTGATCCATTAGTCGACTTATCGACTAAGAGGGGGAGGCCCTAGTCTAAAGTCTTGAAATCTGGTACGGACATACTTTGGACAAATATCTAACGGTACTACATTTTTAGATCACATGAAAAATTCCACTTTTATCTAATTATTTAATAGTCAAAGTCAGGATTTAGAAAAAAATGACCAAAAACGCTAACATTGTGTATATTAAATGTTTTCCATATGATTTTACATTGCATATGTGTGCGTATCTTTTGATATTCAACTTGTTATCAGTTCAAAAGTACCAAACACTTGACTGTGCTCCTTGCAGTTTCTGAGATACAGACATTTTCTTATCGTTCTATATCTAGTGTTTGAGTGTTTTGTTTTTTCTGGAAATATAGTGCATCATTGCCAAAAAGTAGCCACATGTGTAATGAGATTCTTTTTTTAGATTTCTGCTTAGACAAGCCCAGAGAACATTTCCATCAAAGAAAATTAACGGGGGACCTAAGAATACATTGTATTGTATTAAAATAGTAACATTGTTTAACTTGAGACTTCAAAAGCATGATTGTGTTGTTTAGTCTACGGTTTCATCTTAAATCTATACATCTTGCATACGCTGCTGTATCAAAGGCAAAGTAGAGAAATGATATTAGAGGTCTGCACTGTCCCGCTGACCTTTGACCTTAGCCTGTCAGCCCACAATCTGTATTCTGCCCCAGTTACCATCATATTTCACCAAATTATATTATTTAATCCGGATTGTAAAGCTTTTTAAAAGATTATCTTAAATGCTGTTTGTTCAGGTCACCAACACTTAACAAATACACATGTTTGTGTGTGTGGCCTATTATGGCGAACATTAAGCTATCTAGTCTGCATCCTAACAGCTTGTGAAGATGTTGCTGCCCAGACAGGAACGTGGCCCTGGAAAGCACCGCGTTTCCACTCATTGCCGGGCTGACCCGTCCTCCACAGACCTCTGAATCATGTTGCTTAGGACTGAACTGAATTTGTCTGAAGAGTTTCCGTATTGGACTTGTTCTTTTCGTAAAACTTGGCGCAAAAGCCACAAACTGGTAAATGGTATTGCTGAGTTTCAATTTAATATGACCTCGGCAAACTTCTAAGGACCTGTCGAGATTATTTTCGGGACAAGATTTACTCGTGTAGCTGTTGGTACAGGTGCTAGGGATGATCTGCTGACTTGCTGTGTGTGTGTGTGTGTGTGTGTGTGTGTGTGTGTGTTCACAAAGAATTACATTGTGTGCAAAGTTAGCAGATAACTAGAACTAGCAATTTAATTAGTGTCAGAGTGTCCTTCATAAAAATGAAAAATGCATGTTGTAAAGTACTTAACTCCCTGTTTCTGCCTTGTTTTCCTAACAAAGTAATATTAGGTAGGTAGGTATCAGCACCTCAAGCATTTGAATGTTTTTTATGAGATTAAAAAATAAATGAAAGTAGTCCACAGGTGCTAAATTCAGACAGATTGTAGATTGAGTGAATACAAAAAATATTATACAGTTTTTAAAGAGAACTTCATAGTAAATATAACAATTATAGTATTGGTATACAGACAGCTATTCAGAAAGATGAATTATACAATGGCAATGTGGAGAGGAAGCACCTTTACTTTCTTTTTTTTGTGAAGTGTGAATTTAAACACGCAACAGCAATTTATTTGTGGGAGAAGAAAAGAAGACGCATGAAAGCCTTTCTACACACACACACACACACCCACACACACACACACACACACACGCACACAAACGCGGTGCTTTTTGTAATATGTAGCATCGGCCTTAAGATGAGCAGCACCGCCTTATGTGTAAGTTGAGGAACAGTTGAATTGTCAAGCTCAGCAGCAGCAGAAATAACTGCACTATGACTTGTTACACACACACACACACACACACACTTGGAGACAGAAACAACCTATGGTGGCAGGTAGTGAGGGTGTCCTCCCTTAGAGTTTCTGGCCTTGTGCCACAAGTCGGGGCCAGTTGCCAGTTTATCCCACATAGCGGCATATTTGTCATACTTTTGTGCTCACCTCCCCTTAAGTAGACGATTGTTTCTGACCCGCTGTGTCTTCTTTACCCACAGAGATGTGAGCTGTGTCCCCACAAAGATGGAGCCCTCAAGAGGACAGACAACGGAGGTAGAATCCCTCTCAGCTACACACACACACACACACACACACAACTGTGGTGAGCCTCTTGTGTATTTTGGTATTTTGTCATTAATTGTATGTCACCGGCAAGTTTAAGTGGGTGTGAGCGTGCTGAGAGAGTTATGTTGCTGTTTGTTGTGTGTGTGTGTGTGTAGCCTCTCTCTGCCGTCCTTGCCAGTCCATGTTTTATGTGTGTGTGTGTTTATGAGGGGGCGGGCCAGGATGGGTATAGTGCATGGCCTGTGAGGAGTCTCCTCTCTGGGTTCATTGGGAGGTCAGTTTGGTGGAGACTGTAAATATTCTGTGTGTGTGTGTGTGTGTGTTTGAGAGAGTCAGTCGGGGAGAGAGGCACAGCTGTGGGATTGTGTCCAGGCCTGCAGGGAGGCATCAGGACAACACTAACACACACCGTTTTACTACTTTCTCTTTTATTTTACCCTTCCCATGACCCCTCTCTCTCCCTCTCTTTTTCCTCCCCATTTTTCTCTCACCATCTCTTTCCCCACGCCATCCGTTCCTCTGCTCTTGTCACATCCTCTTAACTTGTTGATCTGTGTGGTAGTTGCTTTATTACTGTCCCACCTGAAACAACAGCTGAGTAGAGGGATTAGTCTAGAATGGGTATTTGATCTTAACATCGCAGAGACGAAAGAAAAGACCTAGAGGGAGTCAGGAGTTACGTTAACAGCTGCTTGTCCTGGCCTCTTTTTTTTGTCATTCAGTTGCATATACCCAATAAATATTGGTGCCCTCTTTACAGCCGGAGTTTAAAGATAAAACACAAAGTAGAAAGAATTTGCGCACTAAAAGGTTTCAAACATAATCTCTCACATCCGTGTATTTAAGGGGGTTTAATGGAAATGAGTGCAATTTAAAATCAGCATCAAGTTCACTTCCTACAAGTCAGTGCTAAGAAATATTCAATATGTGGCATCGTAGCAAATTAGAGCTGGATACCGTCACTCCTGAGCATATTGTAATGATAGATTCACTGTACATGCAGTTCATTACCTGCTACAGTAGGAACAACATGAGCTAAAGTTGTTTTTTTACCTGGTGTTGGCGTCATGGTCTTACTGTGGTTTATTTTCATAAAGTTATGAAAATAAACTTGATAACACAGTCTGTTATCAAAAAATGTAAGCTCATTGTCTGACTGTGATAGCTTCTGGGAGTAAGGCATGTTTGTGAAGGGCTGCTTTGTTGGGTTTTTAGGGGGTAACACCGTGAATGCTCAGTTTGAGGAGGAAGGCTGTGCCACTTTTATAGTCCTGTTTTATAGGCCTCTTCTAGATTCTTGGAGGGACTTCAAAACAACAACATACCCCAGCATTTCACACCCGCTGCCTCCCCTCCGTCCCGCCCTCTGCCCTCCTACCCCTGTCCCGAGCAGCAGGTCAAAGGCAGGTCAGGGGTTCAACTGTAAGTTTAAGCCTGTTTTTGTTTCCGCTATGGGGAAAAACAGACACCTCCACTGTGGCAGGAGACTCCCACCTCCATTTGACCTCCCGTTGACCGCCTTCTGCTCCTCCTCAGCTTGTCGTCAATTTTGCTGCCACTCCACCATGCCCCACTGTCATTCCACCGCCCCCGGCTTGTCTTCACTGACAAGCAGCTGTGTGTGTTAGGGCTCAATAAACTGCTACTTGGATAGATTAACTACCAAGTTGCAAATTTACACATTTAAGATTCAGCATTTCAAAGTTGAGCTCAGTTTTTTTTTTTTTTTTTTTTTTTATGTGACTGGAACCAAAAACTGCAATTTGACATATTAATAACGGATCCAGACTAGGGATGCTAATTAATCACTTTTTTCTCTGACCAATACCCAACCGTTCTTAACCGAGCATTAACCGTTGACAGACAGGATTAGTACCTTCCATGCAGGAGTGCTGGGGTTGAAGTTCCTAACAAGCGATAACCGATGCACAAACAGGTTAAATCCATTATTTATCGCCAGCTGCAGGATATTTGCGAAACAGGCTCAGATCAAATCCACAGTTCACCCTTCTAGGAGAGTTAGCAGCCACGATGTTGCGTCCATTGTTGTGGAAACAGGCAACCTCTTAAGTCACCGCCGCATCAATTAGGTGTGTTCGACTGTTCATTTTTTAACATCCCTGCTCCAGACAACATTACGGTTGTGTTTGGTTCTCTCGGTTTGGGCCAAAGAAGTATCATCTATCATTCCCTTCTGGTCTTGTCCATTTTGGGTTCGTACTGCAACTTTTGGTTTGTTTCATGGACTGACGAGGAACACATTTTAAATATAGATTTTAGTTTAGCACTGAGCCGGTGGCGGCGGATGAGATGATGCGTCATGTGATGCGAGATGATGGGTGAGATGGGCCCATCATCATCTGTCCTGGTGTGGTTGTTTGATCGTATTCTTCAGGTCATCAGTTCTTTGCAACTTGCAACCAACGAATGAAACAAGTCGGTTAATTAACATCAATCCTTTGCACTCTCGTTCATATTCAAGATATTCACAGATGGTTTAACATCTGACATGTGACAAACTACCGTTTTGCTCTCCTATATGTGCAGCAGTTGATGGCGGCTTGTGTGTGTCTTTGCAGGCTGGGCCCATGTAGTCTGTGCCCTTTATATACCTGAAGTGGAATTCGCCAATGTCTCGACTATGGAGCCCATAGTACTCCAGTCCGTGCCACACGATCGCTACAACAAGGTAAAACAAAATGTAGCTATGCATTTAAATATGTCACAAAATAGCATATACAATGTAAGTACGAGGGACTGAGTCCGTTTTGAAAATATAATCTCTTACCTGTGTTTGTGTGTGTGTGTGTGTGTGTGTGTGTGTGTGTGTGTGCACGTGCACGTGTGTGTGTGCACGTGTGTGTGTGCACGTGTGTGTGTGCACGTGTGTAGACATGCTACATCTGTGAGGACCAGGGCAGAGAGAGTAAAGCAGCCTCTGGAGCCTGTATGACCTGCAACAAACATGGCTGCAGGCAGGCCTTCCATGTCACATGGTGAGACCCGGTCACATCACATTAAGCTCACTAGACAAAGAAGGAGATTGTTTCTTCAGTTCTTCACTCACACTCGAGTAGAGACTTGAAGATTTGATATACTTTTGAGTACAAATCCCTTCACATCACGTGTTGGCAATGTGATTCTTATTGTGTTGTAACATTAAACATAAATGATGAAAAGTTTTCTCCTATTTCTTACTATTTTCTTTAACATTTAATTTGCTTTGCACTACGCTCTGACACAGTGCCCAGTTTGCGGGGTTGTTATGTGAGGAACAAGGATCAGACGCAGACAATGTCAAGTACTGTGGATATTGCAAGTACCACCACAGCAAATTGGTAAGTGTACTCCTATTTTTGTCATAATTAAACCACAACTTCACACATCACTAGACGATATCTCATTCTGCTCAACTGATTTCTTTTTCTAGACTCATGGATACACTGTATTTCCTTTATAACTGAGCATTGATCCCAGTTCTATATAGTTTTAAGCATGAAACTATTATGACTTGTGTGTGTATTGAGGGCCACAGTGTCTGTTGTACGTGACTACATCTATATGCACGAGTGTGTCTTGAAGGTTGCCTGTCTATTAACTATTTGAATGAGTTATTGATATTTTTTTCCACTAACTTTCCACTAACTCCAAGCACTGATGGCTATGTAGACACAACACACACATTGGTTCACCTGTAACACAGTGAGAAATACCTTTCATCTTGTGAATGGTTTGCTACTTCTCTGCTGCCGCTGAGAGATGACCCACCATCACCTCTGCCCTCTTTTTCTTGAGCCTCTCCCTCCCTTAGCTCTTCTCATCCTTGTCCCCTTTTTATACTACTACTCTCCTCTTTCCTTCCTCTAGCTTTTGTCCTTTCCTCCGTGGACGGTTTCTCTTTCCTGCTTGGCCATCGCCCTCCTTTAGTCAGCTTCCGGTCTCTGTTGGCCTCTGCCCTCTTTCCCTTCATCTGTCTTTCTCCCCCATCTGCTTCCTCTTTCACCGGACCAATGAGTCCATCTCCCCACTGTTCGCCTCTCTTCCACCTGTCCTTTACCCCTTTCCATCTACTCTTCTTCCTCCTCCCTTCCTGATGCCTCTAATCTCTCTATCAGTAGCCCATGGTTCCCTCCACTCCTTTGTGTATTGGTCCTAAGCCCGCAGTGGGCATGGCGGGTCGGGTTTGCAGGTGCTGCATAGGGCCCCTTTGAGCCTGGTTTTCACTGTACGGACAAACCAGTTTAATCAGGCGTTATCATTATTTAAGCGTTTCAAATTCTTTGGAAAATAACATTTCAGTAATTTTATTTTTTAGCTTTCAAACTGATCTGTCCTGTCAGTTAAATTGTATTATTTGGTCAACAGTAGTAGTAGTAATGGCTTTTGTGCTGCTTCACTTAGATTGGACACATGGTTTCAATAAAAGGTTGCAGTGCAAGTTTAGTGCTGATAGGTAAGCTCTGGATGGTATATAGGGCGCTTAGAAATCCGTTTTTATTTTTTTATTTTTCAGTTTCCTTTTTCAGTTTTCCCCAAACTCCTGTGTTTTATTCTCAAAGTAATTAATTACGTACAGTTTTAAAACAATACATTAATTCCATATATAAGGTAAATGGCTTTAGATTTAGCTGTAAGTGTTTGAATTCCTCTGTTTTTTTTTTTTAATGAGTCACAGGCGACCCCTCCCCCAACATGTATTCCTGCGTTCTCATTGGCTGTAGCTCCCCGACTGGTCGGATATTTAGCCTGCTAGGCGATGCATCGGTGAGATTCTGGCTCGCGTCTCTGAGCAGCGAGCGCCGTGCCAACGGCAATTTGCCTCCGATCTGGGGCTTGAGTTGAGAAGCTCCAGAACTCTCTGCGAGTGGAAAATCAGGGCTGTAGTCGTGTAGAGGGAACTACGATAGCCGTCTCAGAGTGCCTCTTCGGCATCACTCTGTTTCCCGAGAGCAGAGAAGAGGAGCAGGTCACCTGAAAGTTAAACCACAACAAAGACAACACAGTCTTTTTTTTTTTTTCGGTTCAACAACCGAACCTGTGAACAAAATGTTTATAATGGAAGGAAAACCCGCAGCTTTTCATATATTGCATCCACAGTTTCACAAATTCTATGATATTCCGCGCTTTACAGCTAATTCCATTTTTCTGATTCTGTCTGTGTTAAGAGCATAAAGGTTACCTAGAGAAGGCAGAAAAACGGTTTATTTTGTCTGCACTTGGGAGTGTGTTTGACAAAGAATTCGCATTTACTCCTAATTGGCGGATTGCTGGTTTCTTGTCCATGATTGCTACCTTATCTTTTGTAGACTGACGATGCGACCAGCATAATGCAAACCTGATGGGTGGATAGCTGGCCCATTGTCAAGAAGAATTCAATCAGATAAGAGAAGAACGAAAAGGATAGGCATATCAACACTCAAATGCAGGATATGCAGAAGGAATATGCTTTCAGCGCACACATTCACTGTAGAGACGTCTTGTTGCTTTCCCGATTTTGTTCCACTTCTTAGTTAACAACCTATTGCAACGTATACACATGTATGCATGTACACACTCTGCATCAGTTGCTGGAGGGACGCAAATATAGAAAAACAGGAGCGTGACTTAACTATTATGATCTTGTATATCTGGAACAGTGGTAGGATGGAAACACAGGACAGGCTTTATAGTGCACGCACACACACACACACACACACGTGCACAGATATATGACATTTTGCAATGTTAACAAATGCTGATGGAAAGACTCATGCTGTTCTATTGATCGTGTATGAATGGATGAATTGGATGCTGGGGCATAATGTCATTAAGCTGGGATTGTATGGCTGGCAGGAATGTACGAGGGGGAATCAATGAGAAGGAAAGCAATGTTGTTAGCAGAGTGGGTTTCATAAAACGCCACTTGATGGATGTTTACGGCATGTTAGCGACATATGGTTTTTGACCGGACTCTGTCGGTGTCCAAATCTAATTTCAAACTTAGATTATCTTTGCGTGTTGTTGATTTCATCAAGCCTGTGTGTGAATAATTTCCCCTTTATTTCTAAGCAGTGTTAATGCACGCGTTGATGCATCGGCCTCCATATCCTCTACACAGGGTGTTGCTGGCCCACAGCTGCATATGGCTCCAAACATCTTCAGTGGTCTAAGTGGCAAAGTTCTGTCACAACTTCCAAAGCAACTGGTCTTCAGCAGTAAAACAATATGTCTCCAGTTCAGTTATATTCAATTAATTGAAAACATAACGAAGCTCCCTGAATGATCCCCGAATAAAAGGTGCAGAGGAAATACAGTTTGCTTCATACACTGGTACGAGTTTTTTAATCTTGTCCTGTGAGGTTGAATGATAATCAAGTGTTGTTCAGTCGGATCAGTAATTGATGAACTCTTGCATATACAGTGTGTCAGTTTGGAAATCCAGATTGAGACCCTTTTAAAGGGAAGAGATTGCCATATGACTCAGACAATGACCTGTGTGTGTGTGTGTGTGTGTGTGTGTGAGGCCAGAAGAGGAGGATTTATCCCATGGTGCACCATGTTGCCCCGGAGAGTCCGTTTTACATGAAATGCCAAAAGAAGCCGTCTCCGGTCACAGATCTGTACTTTTGATTAGACTGGGTAAACACACACGCCTTGATCTATGCCTGGAGGTAATTTGGCTGTAATTTGAGGATGTAGTTCTTCATCACCATGGCAACCAATACTATGAGCGAGAAACAATCCGACTTGGACTGGGATCGATAAACGAGACCCCCCCCCTCTCAAATGTCCCATGATACCTCTTCAGATCTGAGTTTTGGCAAAGGAGGAACGATAAAACACAACTCGTGGTTGTGTGGGTCTTCACTGCTGCCCCCAATCCTGATTGTTTATTCTAATGTGTGTTCATGAAGGTTATTCAACACTTAAATGGTTACATTTGGTCAATGAAAGTTGAAAAAAGGAATGGCCTTTTATACAGTGGAGGTGTATTTAGTTTTTTTTTGTCTATACTCTGGCTTTCCTTTACAACCACCACTTTTGTGCACAATGCTTTTTGACTGTTTTGCAGTTTTGAGTTCAATCAGCATGTTTTAGTTTCAGTTTAATTTTTTCTAAAATATATATCCGAGTTCTTTTTTTAGACTCTCTTCTTTGGACCTAATCCAGTAACTTGGAGTTCCTCTTTGCCTTTTTAGCGAAGGAGCAGGGGCCGTGGTAGTACGTCTCAGAGCTTAAGTGACTCTTCCTCTCAGTGTATAGAGAGACCCCCAGACATGGACAAGAAGGTAGGACGGCCCTCAGATCTCACCCTCTCTATGCCTCGAAACAATGAAACATGCCCTCACTGTTGCATGCGCACACTGTAAGAGCATTAATACTTTGCAGTGCTTCTAATAATGGCTCCGTAATGAGCATTGCTGGAGACGATCTTTGAATATATTGGCAGAACTTTTATTTTTATTTATGACAAGCGGAGTGTCGGAAGGCATATTATTTGAGGTAACGAGTAAAATGGAGAAAATAGGTGTTTGTGGTTTTGATTAACTAATGTAGTAATATGTTTAGGGCTCTCTATGCAGGGTAGATATACTGTATATTTAACCAAAACAACAACAAATGTCTACCCTGGGTGTTGAAAATCACTTTTAAGTCAGTGATATTGAAATGTTTTGAAATGCACGAATGGCCTTGAAAGTAATTAATTTGGTATCTTTATTAAAATGTGTAATTAATATGTTCCTGAGAACAAAAAACTATGCTATAGATGTTATAGATTCGAGCTTACCATCTTGGCAGTTGGGAGTGTAAAAACGCATCAACGTGTCCTTCAGTTTAACGTAAGGTCTTTTAAAAAATCACACAAGTGCTTTCATTTGATTTCCAAGTGAGCGCTGGAATTGTGTTTCACAGAGCCAGCAGCAGTTTCATTTGGATTGGCTTTTAGCTGCTCGTATGGCTGCAGCCCACCTACACCCACCAGCGATGCCAGCCTCTAATGAATGCTGCATTAGTGTGACTTAATCAGTCACGGCTGTTAGCAGAACATGTAATCACAGGCTGAGAAGAATCGGAATTTACAGAAGGTGTCAAGTCATCTGTTCCACTTTTTGTTTTTTCTTTTTACCGATCCCTTGTCCAACAGAGGACAGGGTTGAGCTGACTTTTGTCAAACTGCATCCTTCTCAAAAAGCACCATTTCTGATGATTGATACTACCATCGCACCAGTATTAGATTTGAACAAGTAGGTGGACACATTCAACCCAGCATAGCACAATATAATGTACTAAAGCAAGCACCTGACTGTCCCTTCACAGTTAAGCTGGTAAGGAGAGTTCTCTGTTCAGTGTCATTGATTCCCTCCACACAACTCTCCAACAATGTGCCCTGTATTGGACGGCACTTTTGAAAATACTCCCATCCTTGCTCCCTTCTTGAGGAGCAATCACTGGGAAGAGTTTACGGGATCCAAATATTGAAAGTTGGTGTTGATGTGTCGAGTTTACCCAATTCAATTCAGAAAGGGGACGCTTTAAAGCTGCATCAGGAAGAAATTGCCTGTATCGACAATGTAAACCAGCAGTGAAAGATCACAAATAAAAGTATTACAAGTGGAGGCAGCAACCTTCTAATTAAACATTCTGCTCTGCAAGCATATTAGCCTCCTGAGTTGTATGTCTTACTGCAACAAGTTGTGGGCCAAATCTGTGTACAACACAGTATAACAACGGATACAGAGGCCAGATATCAGAGATAATGGACCAAAGATGGAAATTTGTATGAAAATAGTTTTTTTTTTCTGATTATGCACCATGGAATTTTGTTAGCTTAGTGTTTTCAGATGAGGACTAGAAGGAATGGATGCAAATTGAAAGTGTCTCTTGGCCCTGCAGTCAGCTCCACCGCTCTAAAATCAGAGGAAGTCAGCTCCTCAACCGAGCCTGTTTTTCTCATGTTTTAACAAACAATTGTTCCATTTCCACCGAATGAGACGCTGCTCTGATGAGAGTTTGCGTTTATTTATAAACCTGGGTTTATGCAGACAGCTCCGTACAGATTTTGTTGATGATGCTGATCCAAATAGACTTTGATGCTTTGAGTTCCCCTTTCCATCTTTTTCCAGTCGTCCGTAATTGTTTTTGGTAGAAATGCATGAAACAAGACAATAGCTGTTTCATTGTGTTCATTCATAAAGTAATTAGTGGAACCCAAATTGAACATTTAGCATGTTGTGTGACGTTTTATCTGGCTACTTAGTCATTGTGTCAGACAATAACGGGGTGTGTGTGTGTGTCTTTGTGTATGTGTGTGCGTGCGTGAGGATTTGTCCACATATTATCCTGCCCCTCAGCCCTGTTTTTTGTTATTACCACCTTATTTGCAGTAGTATCTCACTTCTCTCTCACTTACACACACACACATGCATACTCTCCATCCACATTCCAGGGTCAGAGTTCAGTAGGCTCAGGTTTGTGTGTGTGTGTCGACACATCCACTCATACATTTATTATGTGCTCTGGATGTATACCCACCTCATGTTAGACCCTGCAGTCAAACTACAGCAGGGGCTAAAAGATCCCCACACTGGCCACTTAGAAAAGGCCTGCAGGAAATACACACACACACACTCTCACACACACACACACAATGGCTGGTCAGAAATCCTGCAGGAAACTGCACAGGGGAATTCCTGCTAAGCCTGGGCGGATTATTTTACCCCTTACTTCCTGTTCCTCCGTTTCCCCTCGTCTTCCCTCGCCTTACCTCAGCCCTCCTCCTCTCTGTGTCTGCAGCCTCTCATCTTCCTCCTGAGGCCATTGTGTTAACTTGTGAAGCATTTAAGATGCGTATTACATCAAAATACAAAGGCTATACTTTTGTCTTGCATCATTGGTACAGGCCCTTCATTTCTTATTTCTTACATAACCAAGCTAAGTTTAATGTAATATTATCTAGGTGCATTACAGCAAGTAAAGTACCACAGGTGTATACACATTGTGCAGTTTGATTTAATGCAATGATCAAACAATTCATTTAGTGGTTAGTTTTATTATATTATTATTAACAATAATAATTATGATTAGTAATATATTTATTATTTTAAGTCATTTATTAAGCATAAAAGCAAAATCATTGTCTGGTTTCAGTCTCTAAAATGTGAGGATTTGCTGCTTTTCTTTGTTTTATTTGATGACAATAGGACTGTTGGTTAAAAAAATCAACTAGCATCTGTGAGTTATTTATGGCCGTTGTTCACTATCATATTATTGAGAAAATGATCGATCAATAGATAGTTAAAGCCCTAATTTATTGCATTTAGTTTTAGTGACCAAAAGCAAATCTCTAGATGCTTATGCTTACCAGACACACTAAAGAAATTTCCAGGCACGTGTGTATATATATATTTTCCAAACAGTAAAAAGACCTTTTTTTATAAGGAATCGTGCCTCCTTTAAAAGTGAGTGTCCCAGTTTAGAATCCCACGACCAGCGTTTGACATAGACGAAGAGGATTTCGGCCCACCGTGGTATTGCTCGTTGCTCATGGGGTGTGTTGATAAATAGACGTGGCCCTCGTACTCTGCCACCGCTCATATTTACCCCACACGGCCTCAAAGACCACTCGGACATGTCAAATGATCGGGCTGCTAATGGTCAGCGACAGAGAAAGAGGGGAAAGGACACGCTGAAAGGCTTTGTCTCTGCCTGTATAATCAATTGACCTGATTGATAAGGGTGTGTCAGGGTTACATTGTGTGTGTGTTATGTTTCCCACGCCCAGTGCTTCGTGTGTGTGTGTGTGTGTGTGTGTGTGTGTGTGTGTGTGTGTGTGTGTGTGTGTGTGTGTGTGTGTGTGTGTGTGTGTGTGTGTGTGTGTGTGTGTGTGTGTGTGTGTGTGTGTGTGTGTTATCCGACCCTCTCAGCTCAGCCTCTGTCCATCAACACCTACCTCTGGAATGTTAATGAAAAACAACAAGAGAATCCCAAAGAATTTACCTCCTCATGTCTCTCTCTCACTCTCCTTTTTCTCCAGTACCATCTCTCCTTTTTGTCGCCATTAGATGCCGTTTACGACGCCACCCGTGGCGGTTGGAAATGCGATTTTTTGCATCAGTTTTCTGATGTTTTACAGGCTAAACAGTTACTTGATTAGTTGAAAATTATCGCCAGAGGTGAAAAAACCCAGCAGACTTACCAGTAGAGCAAACTCATGCCGTGATGCCAAACACTTAGACTCACAGAAATCTGTTTTATATTTTAGTGAGCAGCCGAATGTTTACAAAGGTGCAAAATATGTCAGCTTTTTTTGGGGGGGCGGAAAATGTGTAGCAAATTAAGCACACAAATTTGTTAGAATGGTGCAACCACAAAACAACATGCAGTCAATGTTAACGCACAGCTTCAAAGGAAAACCGTAACTGTTACAGAACACTACGTGTATGATACTGTGAGGCAGCATCTAATAAGAAGATTTCAACAACTTTTAAAGCTACTTTAAATCTAACACAGAGGGAAGAGTTCCAGGTTCTACCGGCACAAAGAGAACACATTTGTGTAACCGCAGAGTCTTAGCATTGGGTTAGATTACAGTTGTTAACTGCTACACATAAAGGAAGTCTGGCTTAACTGCCACCAGCCTTCATGCATCCTGGGAGAGGTGGGGGGGAGAAATGGGGGAGGGGCTTTTTCTGGTGTTTTAGAGTTGTCGTGACACTGAGCATCACAAGCGTGTCGAGTCCCACGTCGTCTCGCAGGATCGCTGCATAAATTCAACCGCCTGTCTTCGAGAGTGTGCAGCCATACATGTGTGTTTGCATGTATGTATGTGTGTGTGTGAGTGTGTGTGTGTGAGTGAGCATACGTACACCTGTCTGCCTCTATGCCTGTGCGGAGAGGTGTCGGCGCACGCAAGGTGTAAATGCACTGGCACCCAGTCGCCACCTCAGGGGTGCGAGAGGAGGAGGGTGGCGGCGCGCGTGTGATAGCAAAGGGTGTAAATTGAGCCGTGATGGTCCAAGGAGGAGGATATGATTGGATGAAATGATGAGACCTTGTGAGCGGCAAGAGGCACTTAGACACACTCTGCTCTAAACTGCAGTGTGCTGAATTCCTGTTCCTCCTGCCCATTCTTTATCACTCTTCCATCACTCTCTTTGTGTTTGTAGATCTCTTAGCTTTCATCTCAGACTGAGCCTTTGAAATGTAATGCTCCTCTCTTTCTATCAGCCAAACACACACACACACACACACACAGACACACACACTTCCTCTTTTGTGCTTATATCCTGAGCTTATCCTAATAACTCATTCCCACTGACGGATATGATCCGGTGTGTCTCTGTAGTCAGTGTTTTCCCAATGATCCTCAAAATGCAGAGGGCTATGAAATAATGGATGTAGGAGGTCTGTTTTTGTCTCTGTGTCTCTGTGTTTATTTCTCTCCTCTTTGTATCATGTCTTAAGCAGCTTCACTCATCCGTTTCTCCTTGTTTTTCCTTCTATTCTCCATGCTCAGAAACACAAGGAGCGGGAAAGGCACAAACCCAAACACAAGAAGATCTCCATGGACATGTCGCCCTCCCTCGTCCTTCCTAACATCTTGGTCCCGGACAAGGTGAGGGCACTCCTCCACTCCTCTCTCCTTTTTGTTTTGGTGAATTTTGACCGAGCTAGTTAAATATTACAGCAGGGATGGGTGGCTTTTTTTCCCTCCACCTTGATTTACCTTTGTTGCTCTTCTTCTGTATCGCTTACATATCCTGTCCTCCCGCTGACCTTTCTCCCAGTTTTGGTCCTCCCTCTCTAAACCGGCATTGTTTTGATAATTTTCTCTTTCCTTGTTTCCGCTGCTTCTCATGGCTCCTGTCCTCCCTTTGCCTTCCAACCATCATTTTTCTTTATTCTCCCTCCCTTTTTTTCCCATCTTCCTCCTCCAGACCTACAACAGCGGCAGCTCAGGGGGAGGAGCCGCCTCTCTGCCGGCGTCCTCGCAGAAGCGCCTGGACGACAGCGCGGCCCGCTTCACTACCGCGAACTTTCAAGAAGTGTCGTCCACTCTCTCCGGGGGCGGCTCCAAAGATGGCTTGGCCGCGGACGCCGGGAAGGCGGCATCCGAGGCGAAGAACAAGAAGAACAGCGGCGCGAGTCATGCGGTGGGACAGAGGGGGGGCCGCAAGTCTCTCACCTCCTCGGGGAAACCCATCCCTTCCGCCGTGGTCACCATGGCAACCTCCTCCACATCGGCCTCCGCCTCCACTGGGCCTTTCCATCAAGGTGAATTAATGGCTGCAAACGGTCCTGTATGTTAATTTCCCCCACAACTGGGAATTATGGCAGCATTTATAAAAATGGAAACGCAATGACAAATCATCTGGTGTTGCTGCCCTGCCCACCCACCAAAGAACTGAACGTGCAGCACAATTGTAATCGCTGCACTGCTATTAAAATACGAGTGTGATTCATGTGTTGTGTGTGTGCGGGCGTGTGCTGTCAGTGGCTGGATTTTGGCCAGACACCAGACCTTTTTGTGTGGCCGTGATAACAGTGTTTCGTCTCGACTGGCCTCTGGCTCCTGTAATCGGGGGCCCTGTCTGGGAAAATGCACAGAAACGCACCGAAAGAAGGAACATGTGGGGAGGTCAGGACCTGAAAGGAGTCAGAGCTCACACTGAGCTCCTGTGTTTTGTACTATCAGAACCTTGAAGCCCTTGTCAGGTGTGTGTGTGTGTGTGTGTGTGTGTGTGTGTGTGTGTGTGTGTGTGTGTGTGTGTTGAGTATCCATTCATTTGTGTGCTCTCAAGGCACTTCCTCTGGTACAAGGGAGGGCTGACTCCAGAGCAGATAGAGAGCACGAGAGCAGATAAAATGCTTATTTTGGTTGTGTTGTATCTGCTCCTCCCATGATGATGGAAAGGAGTCGTATGAAAGTTTTTCCAGCTGTAATGTCGCCTCGTTTCTCTCCTGCTACTTGTCATTTCCTTTCTATCTCCACTTCTGTCCATCTCTCCTTCATTGTCTTCCTTTTCTTCCAGGCCTCCTGTTGACCAGTGCCAGCAAGACGCCCTCTGCCCCTTCCTCCTCAGACTTCCTAAGTTTCTCCGATTCATCGTTGCGTCCGGGGGGTGGGACTACCTTCTCCTCCCCGCCGTCTTTCAGCAGCTGCCTCGTGAAGCCGAGCTCGGAGGGCGGCGCCTCAGAGGGAACGACGACACTCTTCGGCTCTCTGATGTCCACCACTACGGCTTCTGCAGGTACCAGACGTTTATTTACGTCAATGGTCACACGGGTTTAGTTCAAATGTATTTATGTTATTAGGTCACGTGCTCCATTAGTTGATTTTAATAAATCAGCAGATTAATAATAATGAGTAGTAATCGATGGTTGCAGAGCTAATAAGCTGAGGACACAGGTTTTGCTTCCCTCTTGAAGTACATTCTTTGATGACCAACAATCCACAACGAAACACAAAGAGGCCGCAGGCTTTCTACTTGCATATTCAGCTCTGCTTTCTTGTCGTTTCAGTGGGCGGGAAGCTGTATGAGAATTCCCACAGTCACACAGCCAGCGAGACGACAAGCCTCGGTGGGTCCGCCGGCTACAAGCGGCCCCAACCCGCCAGCTCAGTGCCGGGGATCGGAGGAGCGGCGGCAGGAGGAGGGGACGACTCGGTGAAGAAGAAAAAGAAGGGCAACTGGCGAAACAGATTTGGACCTTGCTTCACCACAGATGTGAAACCTTCTGAGCCGGCCCCCTCCCTAACGCTCCCCACCTCGTCCACGGCCAACACCTCCTCCTCCTCATCCACCACTGCCCCCCCATCCTCCTCTTCATCGTCGACGCTCACAGGCAGGCCGGGCTTGGTGTCCAGCAGTGGGTTAGGAGTGGGGGTGGGAGGAGGAGAGAGGGGGCTGGGGGTCATGGGTGTCAGCGGTGGGATACAGAACCTAAGGAATGGGAGCCTGCAGAGCAGCAGCAGCAGCAGCAGCAGCAGCTCCACAACCGCCGGGCCAGGTGAGGAAACAGTTAACACACAAAACACAACGTTTAACAACAATAATGAGTTTTTGAAAGCTCACGTCTCACAGATCTCTAGATGACAAATACTCTCTCAGATCCATCTGTCAGTGTCGGCTGCATTTAGGGAATTATCTTCACAGTTTTGCTTTAGCTAAACAACTGACCAGAAATCATGAAATTGTTTTTGGCAGCTTAAATAATTCAAGTCCCGCGAGCCAATTACGTCCTGTTAGGAAGAAGAAAAAAAAGAAGTTGTGGCCCATTGAGTTCTCCATAGCGCCATCACAATGAATACAAGGGATGTGGCTGGTGTGTGGCATTGCTGTAGCGGTTGTTGTTCTCCAGCTCCTGACTTGCGGATCTTTCTCCTCACTCACCACTAAACGCTGACGTGTTGCCCAGAAGATGTTTGTGCATCGCGTCAGTATTAACATGTCCGCTCTCAAACAGGAAGGATTTGACACACCTTTGTTATTATTTCCTTATTATTATTATTTCCTTTAGTCTGTGATTCTGCCTTCATCTCCATTTTTGGTGCTTGTGCTTTTCCCCTACAGCAGTGGCGGCATTTCTGACGTGTGTGTGTGTGTGTGTGTGTGTGTGTGTGTGTGTGTGTGTGTGTGTGTGTGTGTGTGTGGAAGTCAGAGTGCGGGTCTCTGTGCTGTTTGCTCACACACGTGGAAGTGGTCTGTATGTTTCTTTCATCGTGTTCTGTTGCTTGGCAACTGTCTTTATGCTTTGGAGTTCCCCTCTGCTGATGGAAATGGCTCAGCACAGCCCACATCTCCCCTTTCTTCCACAATTGCCACTCTTTTGTTTCTCTCTCTGCTGCCTCTCAGCTGCTGTCTGTTACCTGCTCATTCCTCAAATCCTCGTCTCACCTGTTGATGCTTTGCGCGGCGGAAGGTGTTTGTGTGTGTGTGTGTGTGTCTGCATAGTGCCCAAGTCGACGCATATATTGTGTATACGCACGTGTGTACATGCTTATTAGATCCAAATGAAGAAAATAGATGCTCTAATCAGGCCAATATCCATCATTGATCAGTAGATCTAATACTAATCACCAATGTGTTCCTGTTCTTCAACATATTTACCAAAGAGACCTGTTTCTTTGTCTGTTACTGAGCCTGTTTTTATTCTAGCTGATTCCTTATATACTGTATTTTTCAGTGGTGCTACTATCTTTAAAGGGATTTATTTCATGTTGGTAAATTGTTTGTCCTTTAAAACCTAAAATAAATATAAACGCACCCATGGAATACATTAATCAGTAGTAATTGTGTTGTTTTTCCTCATGGCGGTATAGTTCCTGAAGTATGAACTGATTGTACACTGATTGTGACCTAAACATTTGTTGCTTGGTATATAAAACCAAAGCAATACAAAGTAGTGTTCTAGTCTTTCTCTGCTTGCAAGAGATTAAGTTATTGTTTACTGCCATCATACCTTTACGCCAGCCATTTTATAAATGCATCAATATCCCCAATTTAATGCGGTTAATTGTGTGTTAAAAGCCAATATATATGTGTCAGGCATTTACTGTTACTGTGAGGAAACTTGTTACATGTTATTAAACGCATAAATGTAGCAATTTGACGCGAGGCCGTCTCTCACGTTGAAATTATTGTATTATTGAAAAACCTCAAATTAATTGTCCCTAATAGCATAAGCGAAAGTCATGTCGATCCATAAATATTGATATCCAGTGACGCCTTCAAAGGTGTGTTTAGTGGATGTTTTATATGCATAGCTTTGAGCATTGAGTTGCTGAGTCAAACGTGAGGACCAATGCCGTTTGCGTTAATATACTTATTGGCAGCATTGGTGGTTAAGGATCATTTAGTCTGTGATTCTGCCTTCATCTCCATTTTTGGTGCTTGTGCTTTTCCCCTACAGCAGTGGCGGCATTTCTGACGTGTGTGTGTGTGTGTGTGTGTGTGAACCGTGTGTGTGTGTGTGTGTGTGTGTGTGAACCGTGTGTGTGTGTGTGTGTGTGTGTGTGTGTGTGTGTGTGTGAACCGTGTGTGTGTGTGTGTGTGTGTGAACCGTGTGTTCTTCTTCCTACTGTAAATATTTAGCTGAGGGTTAATGCAGGGCAGTAATGGGGAGGTTCTTAGCGTTTACCCCCCCCCTCTCCATCCTGTCTGCTGACTCCACCGTGCTGATGGATAGATAGTTAGCCTGATAGATATGTGCTGAGGGTTGGAGAGGCTGGGGGTTAGATTTTGGTTAGGTTAATGTTTGACGGTGGGGGGGTCACTGATGGGACGGACGAGCTGGTGGAGCGCGGTGGGTTTGCTGTGTGGGGGAGGAAAGATGTCGGATGGACATGAATTTATTCAGACGTCTGTGTGTGTGTGTGTGTGTGTGTGGGTGTGTGAAGCAAAGAATAATAAGAGAGACGAGAGCATAAGACACTTATTGCTGTTTATTTTTGTATTTATTTGCTAATTTTTATAATGTTTTTAATATATATTTTTTTGTCAAAGATGTCTTCTGCTTTAAGTTTTTTTCCCTCATCCATCCCGGTGAAATCATAATTATCAGCAGCTTGGTCTCGCTGCAACACATGTGAGGGGAAGTTGTGAAAACCAGCAATATATTTAGTGAACAGGATTTTATTTGAATGCCAAATTAAACACGTTGATAAAATATCAAACCCATACATTTCTTTATGAGAAGGAATTATTTAGAGATTGGATACATTTTCAAAATGTTCTCCTTTTGTTTTGTGCAATTTTTTGTTTACACATTTTTTTTTTTTTTACTTTTTTTTTCAGTTGCTGTTTCACTGAACAAAAATCACAACCAAACATCCTTAATGACAAAATAAAAATAGACATAAAATAAAAGTAAAATAAAAGCTAAATAGTTTTGGTGAGTATATTTAACAAGTGTGAGCACTGTGGTGGTTTGACATTAAAAATATGTTTTTTCACCCAAAACAAAGACACTTGACACTTAAGAAAAACAAGACACACACACACACACATTATACAGAAACCCTCAAACACATCTGATGAATTTTAGAAAACAGTTTTAAAGAGGCAGCTCTTTCATGGACATTAGAATATGCAATAAACTACGCTGGGTTAGTTTCTGGTAAGAATATTGTCTGTTGAAGTCGCCGTAGTTCAGTTTGAATCCTTACTGCTCATAACGGGAGAAACTATTAAATGTGGTTGTTTGCACAACATGTATGTGGATTTGCCACCAACTGATAAAGCCTTATCATTTAGTGGCAAATCCACATACATTTTGTGATACATGCATATAGACGAGCACGCACACACTTGCATTGACTGCAGTGTGGCTCTGCTCCCTCTACACAGTGCTGTGATGTTTGAATACATTTCTGGTTATCTTTGGTGGTAGAAAATTCTCAGAATAATAAATCTTTCTGTTGCCATGAAGGTATTCAGTGTTTGTCTCCACATTCCATTTTTAAACATGATTAAATGACTGTCTGCTGTTTTAAAAAAAACACGCCCCAGCTTTAGCATCGCACTGCTACAAAGATGGAAATGTTGCTCTAAAACAGAGTTCTGAGCGACTTGTAAATCCCAACACTCGTGTCAGCTGTGACGTGATCCACTTGGTTTTTAGATTGGTGTTAACCCTGCCTAAATAGACGACATAGTAATAATAATAGACATAGATTTCCTGTGGAGATTATACCAGCTTGAACTAATCAAGGTGGATATTTCTGAAGGTGACAAATGTACTGAGCAGGAAGGGAAAAGGAACAGGAAGGTCAGGCGATGGAGGCAGTTGTGCTTCGGGGTCTTAATGTTATCGGTCACACAGATAGGTTTTATGTTTTTCAAGCTCAGACTCGTGTGTGAAGATGTGTTTTGTCATCTCGGGAAGTTTTAATTCCCATCAAAAGCAGTAATCAAATGATGATCAATTTAAATAGCAATCTCTGTGATATTTGAAAATGTTCTCACCGGTGTAAAAAGTAATTGATGACAATATACACTTCCGCAATAGAAGTTTCTCAGCAACTATAATATATATTTTCAATTTATTTAATTTGTTTAAAAATAACTTTTGTTTGCAAGGGTTGTAGACATTCTGCTTTTCATCTAAAACCTCAGACTCAGTTGGAGCAAAATGATTTTCACCTGAAAGTGACAAAATTAAAAAGAAATGAGTGATTACAAATAGAATAGTTAAAATTAAAGGCATACCCAATTTGCATAATTGTCTAGAAATGGCATTAACGTTTTAACTTCAACTGTCATTTCCCGCTTGCTAGAAAAAAAAGATAAGAAAATAACTTCCTGTTTAGTTTTAAGTCAATTCATTTGAATTCAAACATTCCTTGCGGCGCATACAGCGTGCATGATTTACAAATGGCGTTCAATTTTGCAACCTATTGAATAACTTCTACGTTCATCAAATCAATATGAATTAATGTTAACCTTTTATTTATTTGTTTTTCTGCCACTGTTTTTGCACCATCTCTTTGTGCGCAGCTCATTTCATCAATGGCACGAGCTAAACTCTGACAAACTGTTGGTTTGGCCTCTAATCCAGCTGCTAGGAATCTTGCAGGAGCTCGTGCCCCCTGAGTCACGGCTGCCCTGCTTCGGGTATCAATTTTTCTGGTGCATATTACAAAGCGTTATAAATAGTATATAGGCCCATCCAGTGTTTCTATATCTCTCTCTCTCTCTCGCTCTTCCTCGCCCCCTCTCTCTCCCTCCACCCCTCCCCTCCTGGCACAAAGATCTCTTGTTCCCAAAGTGAATGTGTGTTGCCCTGAGCCATTCAGGCTTTTGTGGGGCTGAGGGGCCCTGTCTCCCCCCCCCCTTCTCTCCTCTGCTGGGGTCAAAGGGGGCAGGGGCCGGGCTTATCCCTGGTTAGTGGGCGAGCACGGGGGTGTGTGAGGGGGAGGGAGAGCAAAGAGATAAGAGAATGTGTACGGGTGTGTGAAAATGGAGCAACATGTTTAGAATATAATATTCAGGATTTTTAATAAAATGTGTTTTATCTGAATTCGTACAAATACTACATATGGAGAGAAAGTGATTAATGTCCGTCTTGTCTTTATTTGTAAAAGCTTAATGTGAATGATTTGAGTCGTGTGTATTTATGTACGCTTGAACTGGAGTTTATCATAATTGATGGAGTTTTTACAGTCATAAACCAAATGATCTGACCACGTACTTGATTATGCATTAGTTAAAGCAGATCTGTACTTCCCTTATCTCAGGAAATGATTCATCCTCTAACACAGTAATTGACCTCTTTCTAGCCAGCAGCACCCTGAAACTGAAAAGGCTGAATTTTAATCAGCCATCATTGTTTTTATTATTTACACCAGTGCTTTTCATACTGTAATAAATAGTTTCCAAATCATTGTTGTATTATTTCTGTATAGCATTTGACGTAGACAACACTGTTAATGTCTGTCGTCTCTGATTCCTCCACAGGTGGTTTCTCTGGGGCCGATGGGTCATCGACGGGGACGGGAGTCGTCGCCGTTGGCGGAGCCGGCTCTGAGTTGTCACAGCAACAGCAGCCCACACCTTCACTGGCCCCTCCCTCTCCATTCACTGCCACCGCACCCCTAACCAGCACAGCCACGACACACGTGAGTCCAAACACTTAAACTGTGCTAAAAAACTCTTAATGCCCTCCGCACACTCGCATACATGAAAATACATGCTCATTAAACACACCACTCTTTCTGTCTTTCTTTCACACACACACACACACACACACACACACACACACACACACACACACACACACACACACACACACACACACACACACACACACACACACACACACACACTTCTTTCAGCACCCTCTACATCCATCAATTCATCCGCATCTCTCGCATCTTTGAGCTGAAGTGCAGATAAACTGTGGGAAGACAAATAAACCAAAGCACACTAATTAAATGTCTTTCGCACCAAATCTCTCGGCGCTATTATTAATCCGCTGCATGTTAATTGTGTGTGACTTGTTTGTGTGTCCTGGCCTTGTGTGGATTGTGTTTTATTCTCAGCGAGTTATTTAGCTGCTGATTTTATACGGTGGACCTGTAGAAGGTCTTACAACTTTATTCAAAGCACAACAAAAATATATCTTTTTATCTTTTGTCTCTCAACATTTTATTGAAACGTCTGTGATTCTCCTGCCTGATTCAATTAAAAACATTAATTAAATTAACTTTCAACATTCCCCTGCTTAACTGTTACTTCAACCTTGGATGTTGAAGTAACACTTAAGCAGGTTTATCCTGATGAAAATAAATGATGGTGATTTTCAGAACGAAGGATGCAACTGTTTTGCTTTTTTTCAAAGTGTTGGCTTAAATACACTGATATGCAAAAGTGAGGGCATAGACTCTAATTCAATCAGATCAACCCCCCTCCAGTAATCGCTGTCCCATCTCCCAAAAAGAAAAATGAAACTCATCTTCAATCACTGACCCCAGTGTCCATCCTTTCAAAACCTCCCCAAAGACCATGCTCTGTCTCTGTCCACCCAACTCCATTTTTCTCCTGTGTCTACTTACCACCTCTCTTCCTTCCTCTCTCTCTCTATCTCTCTCTCTCGCTCTCTCTCTCTCTCTCTCTCTTTTTTTCTTTCACACACACACTTTCTCTCACCCGCGACCTTCCTCCTCTCTGTCCCCATCCATTTCTCTTTTTCTCCCTCCGTTGTCCTGTGATGTAATGACATCTGACAAGCACCACAGTAGGGATGGAGGGATAGATAGATGGAGGGAGGGATCGGGGCAAGTGTGTTTGTTGTGTGTGTGTGTGTGTGTGTGTGTGTGTGTGTGTGTGTGTGTGTGTGTGTGTGTGGGGGGGGGGGGGGGGTTGCACTCATGCCTTGAATTGGCTGGCCTGGCCTTCATCTTGCCCCGCTCCTCTCTGTTCGGCACATATTATAGAGGGCGAGAGGCCCAGGGAAAGCACAGGATATCACGCCTGTTTGCAGCATGTGTAGTTGAGTTTGGACTGTAGCTGTGTTTGTTTGTGTGTATGTGAGAGTGTGAGAGAGAAATAGACAGAAAGAGAGCAGCCAGAGGGAGAAAGACTTTAATAGAGAGAGAAATACATTTTTTTTCTTCCTGTCGCTGCTTCAACCGTGATGCACGCATCTGGATATCTGAGACGCACCTTCCGAATCAAGTCTTCAGAAATTACGCCAACAGGCCTCTTTCAGTGTGTGTGTGTGTGTGTGTGTGTGAGTGACAGAGACCATTTGCTATTTTCAGTCGGCTAGCAGACTCTCGGCCTACTGTTATTGGCTACCAGCCCAGGACAGAGAAAGGGAGTGCGAGAGAGACTTTGAATGAAAAATGAATGAAAATGAAAAATGAATGTTGATGGGAAAAGGGGGCCGGATTATGGCAGCGAAGGGTGGGGGAGGAGGGGAGTGGAAGAAAGGACGGAGGGTACAGGTTCTTTCTTTGATTTTAACATTTAACAGTGATGGGAATTTCCAGGATGTTTTCCAAATTTTTATTATTTTAGACATACCCCTCCATGAATTTGTAATAGGAGATGATGGCATTCAGCAGATGGATCGGAATTACTTTACATTCAATAGATACGATGCAAAAGCAGGCAAAGCTTCACAAATGCAGGATTTGGATGTGCACACTGAAGCTTTGTTTTTTATACATTTTGATGTTTAGGTTATTGATTGTTTGACCGTTTTCTGCTCATTCGCAAAAGCTCTTTTTCTTGGTTGTAGTGCTGATCAGAACTCTATTTGCTCAAACCAGACTATTTAAGCTCTTAAACTATGTCCCATCAATTAATTATCAATTTGTGTTTCAACACAAAATAATAACTTTTTCTTCAGTCACAAAAGAAATAATTTCATTCTGCTTTTTAGCTTGACATAAATAACGACTTGGCTCCTGGAACTTCCAAACTAATTCTGGTAGAGTAACTAACCAGTGACTGAAAAAGTTTTTTGTTGTGTCCTTTTACTTTGGTTGTAGCTTTTTAACCAAAACAGTCAGCCATTTTGTTCTTTTAGATAACCCGGTGATGCTCCACCCTCTCTCTCTTCCGTCTTACCCCACCCGTCACTCCGCGGCCCTTATTTGGGAAATGCCTTAATTGGATTAAACGCTCTGCATCAGAAACACTTTGTCAGCATGTCGGCGTACTGTCGGGGTGTCGAGGCACTCTGAGCCCCGTATGCATGTGTGTGTGTTGGTAACAGAATAATGAGCCGTGGAGCCATAATATATCCATGTTTTTGGTGGTGATGTCAAATCCACATTCAGATCAAATGTTTTTTTTTCTCCATTCAAATAAGCTTCAATGGCATAAAATGATACGTAGATGCTTTGTGACGAAGCGGAATCAATAGTGAATATCAGAGAATTTAAATTCTCAAACCATAGATTCATCAGATTGACTCTCAGATTTAGATTCAGGCTCATTAAATGTGTAATAACACACTAGTCAGACCTCCCCAAAAATGTAATGCAGACAAAGACTCGTGGCTCATCGGTACTGTCGAATACACACCAAAGAAACACCTGTTACTATGCAACATGAGATTTAAATATCACTTTACTAACAAAAATGTATATTGCTTTATTTTTTTAATAAATACACAGTGCTAAAACAATGGACATAAAGACATCAAATCAATCATCACCACTAATCATTTGGGTAATTTTCAAAACTCTGGTCTCAGCCTGTCATCTGTTTCTATCATTTCAATTGTTTATTAATTTGTGCAGCATTGGGCCCTGGAAATTTGTAAAACTATAATTGATAAATCAAGAAAATAAATCCATAATGATATATGAATCATTAAAATAAGAATTCATCAAAGTAATCATAAATTGTAGCTCTAAAATTACTTTTAATCAATGACAATTTATTTTAACTGCATATGAATATTTCCACTATTTTATTAAAGCAGTTTAACCCTCGAGGCATTGCTTGATGTTCATTTCTCAAGGTTTAAAAGTTCTTTATAGCCCCGCCGTTAAGACGCATAGCATGTGACCTTATTGTGGTTATAAGTGTTCCATAATTGCTAAAAAAAAAAAAATACATATCTAAAAGACTTCCTGTTATGCAACTTAAAAGTACAATTTCAACCCCAGTGAAACATTGCTTCTTGTGGCTTATTCTCCGTCTACAGGTGAGCGGTCTGCCAGGGTCGGTCTTCAACCTCGCTCCCTCCCACATGTTTGGCAACAGGCTGAATCCCAACTCGGCCATGGCGGCGCTCATCGCCCAGTCCGAGGCTTCACCAGCAGGTACGGCAACACACCGTGTGTGTGTGTGTGTGTGTGTGTGTGTGTGTGTGTGTGTGTGTGTGTGTGTGTGTGTGTGTGTGTGTGTGTGTGTGTGTGTGTGTGTGTGTGTGTGTGTGTGTGTGTGTGTGTGTGTGTGTGTGTGTGTGTGTGTGTGTGTGTGTGTGTGTGTGTGTGAGAGAGGTAGATAATGGATAGGTCACGCCCCCTTGGTCCCACAGAGAGGTCAAGGGTCAGCACTCGTGATATTTTCAAGCTCCTCCCACTCAGCTCCAGTTACACGCCGAGATTGTTCCCCCTCTCTCACCCGTCCTCTCTGTCACACTAACAAATACAGCACATGGGCTCTCACGCACACACACACACACACACACACACACACACACATATACATATATGTGTGTGTGTGTGTAACATCGAACTCCGCTCTAAGCTTTGGCTAGTGTAAAAGAGGAGGATTGTGCTGAGGTAGCGGTGTGACGGAGGACTGGAGAGAGCCGGTAGCTGCCTTCAGTAGCTCCCGTGGTTGAAAATAGATGGTTTGTTGTCTGCCCGGTGCAGAAGAGCCTGATGAAGGAGTAAGACGTGCCTTTAGTAATCAGAGTAGCCACTTCCTGATACGAGACATCTGGTTGAACAGAGAAAAGAGAAGAAAGAGTAAAGACGGGAGAGGAGAGGAGGAGAGAGTTAAGAAAGAGGAGGAGGAGGAGGAGGAAGGTAGGTAGTTCCTGCTGCCGGTCAGCAGTCATCAGAGCCAGATCCACCCTGACCTGCAGGTCAACTCACTAATCAGGCTGAATGACAGGGGGCCACAGGGCTGCGTGCACGTGAGTGTGTGTGTGTGCGCAACAGATGGAGACTAGGCAGGTTCTGTGTGTCTACACAAGCAAGCTTTGTGTAATTCCTGAAAAAAAAAATGTTTACACCTCAGAAACAACACAAATATTAGAGTTTACATCAGATACATGTTGTATTTAGTTTAATTAGATAGCAAGTAGATTTTTTGATTTGTGTTCGCATTTCTCAGTGAATCTGCCAATTACATCCCCAGATTCCAGGGTGACCTCTTCAAATGTCTTAAACAGTCTAAAGGCCAAAGATATTCACGCTTTTAAAGATATTTATTTTCATCTTGCAACACGGGGATGCACAATAACATTTAGTCGTAGACCATCTGCAACACAGGAAAAGCATGCCAAACAATTTACAGTGATTATATAACAGTAAAAAACATCAAACATTTCTCACATTTGAGATGCTGAAACCAGAGAATTATTTAGCAATTTTGCTTGAATATTGACAAATGATTGATTTAATATCCCAATGATTGACTAATAGATTAGTTGACTAATTTGATCCCTAGTCATTAATGAAAATCATCGCTTATACATCCCCTCTTTCCTTACCGTGAAGTTATGCACACAGTCGTGTACAGCACGTGTGTGCAGCTACACAAGCGTGAAGTTGTGTTTGTGCACTAGTAAGGGTCATGTGAGCACAAACGTGCAAGGTGTGCGTGTGTTTGTATGCATGTAGCCTGTTTACTTTGGCAGCCGCTTTTCTTTGCTTTTGAGTGTCTGGAGGGAGGTGCCAGGACGGAGAGGGTTATGAGAGAAAGGACTCAAAAAAAGGAGGCGAGCGAGGGACTAGAGTGGTGACCCGGCGAGGGTAAAAGCTGGGATTGACTGTCTTAAGTAGAGGGGAGTTTGTGCGAGTGTGTAAATGCAAAAGTGTGTTTGCGTGTGTGTGCATGTGTGATTCATTACTCTCACTGAGGAAAATGAAAAGAAGCTTCTGGCCAGGGGCCCAGAGGGAGGAGGTAGGGACTCTCGCAGAAGGTAGAGGGAGAAATGCACATGCAGTTTGAATGAAGGCGTGTGTGTGTGTGTGTGTGTGTGTGTGTGTGTGTGTGTGTGTGTGTGTGTGTGTGTGTGTGTGTGTGTGTGTGTGTGTGTGTGTGTGTGTGTGTGTGTGTGTGTGTGAGAAAGAGATGCAAAGGAAGAGAGACAACGTTGTGGAGGTTGCAGAGCCACAAGTATTACAATTTGTCCACACTACGCCAACTAAATTTAATTATGCAAGTTTATTTCTCTTTGTTTTGGCATTTTTCTCATCCAAAACATCTAGTCTCCAGCATGGATAAACTACCTCAATGAGTTTTTAGAAACGTATGTACTGTGAGCTTGCTCAGGGGCTGAATTTGACCTCTCGTTAGACCTCTTAGCACTAAAAGGAATCCAGAATGACATATTTGGGATTCGGGAGCGGTAGTGCTGTGTAAATGTACTGACAACACTAATTGCAGATAGAGAGCATATGGAAATCAATCGTATTAAACCACATGTTACAGCTGGAGTCATCTTCTCATAACATATACACAGCATAGAGGAGCAGGAGGGTACAAAACACTCCGCTGAGTTAACCAGGCTGTTGGTCGGTCTCACTCCTGGTGTTTAGTTGTGTCCCCACCAAAATAAAACAATGAAGAAGAGATTGAGCTGTTTTCCTATTGTGTGGACGGAGAACTTTACAAAAAAGACCTGAAAATGTTATTATGGATGCAATTTGTTTTCACATATAAAGTGCTTTCAACTTTAGCTGGCTTGTTGTGGGCTTGGTTTTAGATGTACAATTGATTTTTGTGTGTGTGTGTGTGTGTGTAGATCAGGAGGTGGGAGACGGCAGCGGCGGCGTCGGAGCTCAGGGCTTCTCCATAAGAGCTTCTCCAAAGACCACCCCGCGGTGAGTACACACACACACACTCACACACACACACACACACACACACACACAGATGCTCCCCCCCATCCCTCGCCATTTACATTCCTCACTGCCCCCCCCCCCCCACCTCCCCTCCTTCACCCATCCCCCTCTCTGCTTTTCCCTCCGCTGGCCCCTCGTCTCCTCTCTCTTCCTCTCACTCCTCACACACACACATGCACAATCTCCCTTTCGCTCTCACCCCTACAGGCAATTCTCGCTCTCTCAGCCAACGATAACTTGTGTTTTTGAAGGGGGTAACCATCCTTCAACTCCAGTTAGATTTTTTGCTTTTCTTGCGTTTAATCACACATGGAGGGACAGTCTGATGATTTTCTGCATCTCCTTCATTTGGGAGTATTTCAATGGATCTCTCAGGATGGGATTATTGATGATACAAATCCATTTTTGCTTGTTTCTACTTCTTTGTGGGATGGATAATTTCACTTGATGAGGTTGGTTCCAATTAGCATAATTCTGGTCATTTATTTGCACCTGTAATATTTCACATCTTGCATTTAGGAAACATCATTTATGTTTGTGGGAAAGGGTTGCATTTCATTTAAAAAGAAAATATTGTAATAGAAGAATATGGTGTCAGAGAAAATGACAGACTTTGAATACCTGAAGTAATATGCAGTTAAACAATTTACTATCTTAATCTGAATATAGCTGACACATATTTATTTTTTTTGCATTCCACGTGGATAATACTGTGACATTTACACTCAAAATGTGAGTGTATTTAAGTTTGCGGTGTGATTCAACAGTTGAAAAATCTTGCCTTTACGTTCCGTTTTTGTCTTCCCCTCCCATTACGCTGCTCGTGTCCCTTCCACTCTCTCCTGCTGTCCCTCATTTCCCCTCTTTCACACTCAACAGATTGTCTCAGCACACACACACAAAGATTTATCACATCAAGACAGTCCATTTCCCTCTGTCTGTCTTTCTCTCTCGCATGTCCTCTCTCTCTCTCTCTCTCTCTCTCTCTCCTCTCTCTCTCTCTCTCCTCTCTCTCTCTCTCTCTCTCTCTCTCTCTCTCCTCCTCTCTCTCTCTCTCTCTCTTCCTCTCTCTCTCCTCCTCTCCTCTCTCTCTCTCTCTCTCTCTCTCTCCTCTCCTCTCTCTCTCTCTCTCTCTCTCTGCCTCTCACACACAGACAGAAAGCCTGGCCCCTTTTCATTAGAGGCCACTGTAACAACAAATTGATGTAGTTTTATAGCCAGCAGTGTCTATGTTTGTCTGACGTTTATGTTGGGTCGTTAATCTCCCCATTGACCTCTCTATCTCTCTCTCTCTCTCTCGCTCTCTCTCTCTCCTGTCATTCAGCTCTCCCATTGGTGGCCTGCAGATCCGCTATGACTCCTCGGGGTCGTTGCCGGGGCCGGGGCTTGGGTTGCTAGGGGCGGGGGGAGGCGGCGGGGAGACGCTGCCCCCGGTGGCCACCAGCATCGAGCAGCTCCTGGAGAGGCAGTGGAACGAAGGGCAGAGCTTCCTGCTGCAGCAGGGAGCGCAGGGAGACGGTGAGAGCACACACACACACACACACTAAAACACACCTGAACACACACACACACACACGCACACAGGGCTGGGTATCATTTGAGGTATTTTAATTGTAGTGTTGATACAATGACTCTCTGCACTGATACCAAAGCAATACTATTTGAATATAATCCTCTGAGAAATGGACCCATTTCGGTCCAGACCAGAAAAGTATTGAGGTCCGATACCCAGCCCCACACACAGCTAATCGTTATTTCCTCCTTCCCCACTTTGCTCCATTTATCTTGATCTATTACCTTTTTGCCTTCTCTGGCTCCCTCCTTTCAGTCACTTTCTCAGTTTATCTGTTATTGTCAATTACATCTTCCCATCAGAACATCCCTTCAGGGATCTAAAAAGTGTAAAAAAAAAAAATTTTAAAAAGGGAATGCAGCCTAGTTGTCGTCCTTCATCTGGACTTTAGGTTTAAGTTCCTGTGTGTGTGCAAATTGTCCACCTCCTCTCCCTGCTCACTGAGTTGTCCTCGTCCAGGGTCCCTGTTCTGTAGCTGATCTTGACCTCTGACCTCCCTGTGGAGTGCATCTGACCATCAGTCACTGGGTATTTGTAGTGTGGAGGCTTAGCAGAGTTGCATGGTTTTGCCTTAAGAAAGCATCCGCCTTTCAGAAAGTCAGAGCATCTGTGTTCTTGCCTGTGAAAAAAGATCACCCCAATACAGCTTCCTCCCAAAAGTACAAAACATCTCATCTGACATAAAGTTTGAACGACAGGATGACTTTGATTATTTCACAGTTGAATATACATTTTCTCTCACACAGAGAGACAACAGTAAATCAGAGCAATGTGTTTTAGCTGGAAGCAGAAAGTGCTTCCCTCAAATATTCTAATCAATCAATCAAATCAATCTATTGTGTCCCCCTTCATCTCTCTCTCCGTCTCTTTCAGTGCTGGGCATGTTGAAGTCCCTCCACCAGCTGCAGGAGGAGAACAGGAGGCTGGAGGAGCAGATTAAAACTCTGACCATGAAGAAAGAGAGACTGCAGCTTCTCAGCGCTCAGCTATCAGTGCCTTTCACCTCCAGCACGGCCTCCTCTGGTACACACACACACACACACACACACACACACACACACACACACACACACACACACACACACACACACACACACACACACACACACACACACACACACACAGACCAATACTAGAATTTAAAGTTAGTCAGTTAATCCATTAGTTGATTGAGAGAATACAATCCTGCATCTTTGATAACTGAGTAATCATTGCAGTTGTTTAATCACAAGGCACAATGGCAAATATTTTCTGGCTGCAGCTTCCCAATTGTGAAGATCTTTTGTGTTTCATATATGATTTAAGTCAAATACAAAATAAAATAAGACATTTGTGGGTGTCCAGCATTATTTTTCTGACCTTTTTTAAAAGACTTAATGATGAAAACATAATCAGCATAATTTGTGTTGCAGATATGAAAGGAGGCCACCTGGGAGCCACTGACTCATCGTTACCTGTGGCAGCTCAGGTAAGAACAAACACCCAGCAGTCAGTTTAAATCAGTTTGCATCACCACAAAGTCGAGCACTACGATACAGAGCAGTGACACGTCATTAATGTAATAACAGAATAATTAAGTAAGGTTCAGTAAAACGAGCATCAGACGTTCTAGTTTAGTTATGTGAGATAATGTCATGCTTTTACACCTCATTACACGGTGAATTAGACGAACTACATTTGTGATTAATTATATCATCGTTGATGGTGTGTTTCTCTCTCTCTCTCGCTCTCTCTCTCTCTCTCAGGATGGTGCGTCATGTGGTGGCCACAGCAGTAGTGGCTCCACCTCATCTCTCTCCACCCCTCCCTCCGTCTCCCAGAGCCCGCCGCAGCTGAACGGGCTCTCTGCCGTGGGATCAGCCCCAGCCCGGCTGGCGGGGCTGATGGGTGCTCTGGGCGCAGGCGGTGCGCTGGGCATGGCGGGAATCGTCGGCGCGCTGAACGGGGTGATCCAGACACCGGCGGGCACCGGCAACCCCCACGCGCACTCTACAGGAGCAGCTATGGGCATCACGTTGCCCGTTAATAATGGGTACGTCTGATGGCTAGTTTTGTCGTCCTGAAATCTTTTTGAGATCAAACATTCATTAATAAACAAACGCACGAGAAGTTAACGAAACTGAACGACAGGAGCAAGTACAAAGGTCTGCTCAATAATGCTACATAGTGTGTCTGTCGGCATACGTGTAAGACGTTGGAATGTGAGCTTTATTGCGTCCTCTCCTTGTTTTTTCCTTTTGCTTGCGTGTTGGATTCTTGCAGCCCACCAACGAGTAAGAGCAGGTGAGACAGAAGTCGATTCAGCATCACAACTACCTGTAGCGCTGTTTCCTTCAGATCCCCGAAGTCTGTCACAAGACATTGTTGTGTCGCATGTTTTCTGTAGTTATGTGAATTCAAATATATATATATATATATATATATAATTTTCTTGCTTTTTTGGGAACGGAGATTGACATTTAAGATTAATTTTCTTCCTTTTTAAATAGTAATTCATGTAAAATACTCCTTCAGTATCCAGTTCATGAGCTGTTGATATTTGTCATATGTATGTTGGTGATGTTTTGAAAGTGTGTGTTAAGATGTATTTGTCTCACTGCGAGTTGTGTCTTTGCCTCGTCAGCGCTGCGCGGCTCGGCCTGCTCTCTGAGCAGCACAGACTCCTGCAGCAGCATCAGCTCCAGCAGCTGCTGTCCTCACAGCCTTCAGCGGTACAACACGCGCACACACACACACACACACACACATACACACACATGCACTGGCAGGCTTGCAACTATTCACTGCCATCACCACTATCGCACACAGTTAAACACACACAAAGACACTGAGCTACAATTTTCCTTTGCACAATGCCTAAATCACTGAGCTTATTAACTCTTCTTTTTTTCTTTATTCCCTCCGCTGCTCACCCCACTTTCCTTTGCTCATTTCTTTTCTATTTTGTCCTTCTTATCCAAATCTCATTTCCCTTTTTTGTCCAAAACTTTCACTTTATCCATATTTTTTTCTCTGGCATTTTCCTCTGGCTCTCTCCATTTCCTCCTTATTTCATCCTCTCTCCTCTTCCCCTCTCTCTCTCTCTCTCTCTCTCTCTCTCTCTCGCTCTCTCCCAGGAGCAGCAGCAGGTGTTGCTCTACCAACTGATGCAGCAGCAGCAGGACCTCCAGCAGCTGCAATCCCTCTCCTCCTCTGCCCAGATTCCCTCCATCCCGCTCTCCTGCCCTCAGCTGCCCATCAACAACCTGCTGCCCAGCACCCAGGGCCAAGGCGCCATCACCGCCAACCCCTTCCTGGCAATGCAGCACGCACATGCTGACACACACGCCTCGGGGCCACAGAAGCCGCGGCTAGCCGAGAAGGCCGTGGGCGTCGCAGGGCAAGAGAAGACATGACGGCAGATGCCCTTTATGTTTTGGTTGTCAATGTTTTTGTTTTGTTTTTCTGAATAAATATGCAGAGTCTTCAGGAGATCGGCCTGTTGGTCAACTTTGTGGTTCAGTGATGAGACCCAGTCACCAGCTGACTGTAGTTGACCTTGTCAGGTTTATTTTGCTACTTTTTTTTCAGGTTACAGTCTTAACATTTTGTCTTCATTTGTACTATTTATGTCCATCCAATTTTAGAATTATTTTTTTTTGATTCTTTAGTGCTGCTTCAGGTTCTTATTTTGTTATAATGATAATAATGATTTTCATTTGATATCACTGGTAGCAATAGCGTGTGAGTAAATAAGCACATGGTGTGTTTGATCTCTTCTCTCAAACAGGGGAGTTGACAAACGGGTCAGCCTTTATCTTCAATGAGTTTCTCTTCATATTTTCTTCTCTAATCTCATCATCCAGCGTCTTCACGTTTCTTCTTTCTCTTTTTGCTGTGTTGTGGTTTTAGTTTGTTTTTTTGCATCATTTCCTCTCTTTTTCCTATTTTCTCTCTGCTTCTCCATCCTCCACACTAACAACCATCTCGGCCTGGTCTCTCTGCTGTCTCACTCTCTCAGGGGCCTCAGCTCACAAGCTAGCACATACACAGAAATAAAAACATAAAAAGAAAAAAATAACAGAAATACATGTATGTAAAAAAAGAAACTACAATTCCCCACCACAGGACTTAACAGTAGCAGATGCATGTTTGACATCTGTCTCGCAGCGCTCCCGAGGGGAATATTGGGTGAGAGGCTTGTGAAATATATGTTCTCGCCGTTGCCTCTGTCCTCTTTGTCTTTCACTGTTTGTGTAGATCCATTAGCGTCAGTGAGCCAAGCCTCATACAGTCACCGCAGAAGCCTTGCTTTTGACTGTCTCTTCTCTGGGCCAGATACAGGCGGCTCACTCAGGGAAGTGAAATGTAAAAAGGAAGAAAAAAAATAAATAATAATAATATTAGCAAGTTGAATGTTCAGATGGATGCATTAATCCACACGGCACAGACTCACAAAGAGATATTATGCAGTTGGTTGTCAGCGCGTGGAAGTCGTTACATTTCATCTTCCTGATTGAGCCCCCTGCTGCACCTACCTCTCCAGCAGGACCAGCCTATCAGGACCTAAACAGGCCCACAGCAGCGGCCGCTACAAACCCACAACCATGAGGACTGGCCAATCAGGGTCCAAACCCAAGTGCCTGAGGCCAAGGTGGGAAGGTGGGATTTGTTTCCTTTTACCTGTGTCCCGGTCACTCGGCCCGATTCCTCACAATGCTACTGCTAAAGCAGCAGATTACAAAAGGACTTCATGTAATGTCAGGTTGGACGTGCAGTCTCTTTTAATAAAACCAGGAAATATTCTGCTGCATTCTCTAATATCGAAGCCAACTTTGTATTGTGCTTTTTATTTATTTGGGAGTTTGTTTGTGTAATGGGCATAAGATGATATATTTTAACAGCCTGCTGGTGTTGCAACTTAACATCATTGTTGTACTACTGTGTAAAGTTTTTTTTTTTTTTTTTTCCTCATACAGTCAAATCTTGCTGTAAACCCGTTTTAATGACTTCTATTCTGTGTTGTGTTTTGAAAGCTAGAAGCTACTTGCTGATTGGGGAGGGGGTGTGGTTGTATATAGCTGTAGGAGGGAGGAAGTGTGTCACGGGGGAGTTCAGTGGCACAGTTTTTACCTCGTTAAGTGTACATAAACCTTTCTCATTGGCCGTTGGTGTACATAAGTGATTGTGATTAGCTGTGCTGGTGTGAAGGAAAGCCAATGAAGCCTCAATTTGTGTGCGTGCGTGTGTGTGTGTGTGTGTGTGAGAATCTTTAGGACCAGAAAAAAAGTGACTGGACACACAAAGTATTAATTTATTTTTATATGTGCAGGGACATTGTGTTTCTTTTTTAAGTTTTGCACCATTTTCTTGATGAGAAGTCATTTTATACTCTGCACCGTGTTTTCATCTGTGCACACATTTGTTTGGATACATTTTGTACAAGTGGAAAAATAATGGGGTGGGGGGGGTCTGACATTGTATTTCAAAACACCAAAATAAAGAAACACTATGGATAAAGTAACAGGAGCATTCTGTCTTTGTATCAAGGAGATCATTAACAATATACATTAGACAGACGATTGTTTTTCCATAAAATATAAAGGTTATTTTTCAATTACATTTTTTTTAATTAAACCTGAATTAACACTAAATATGCTGACACAATAGTTTTTTTAATTTGTGATTCTCTATTTAATATATATATATATAGTTTTTTTTATTAATTTTATTCAAAACATGTTTATTGCTGACAGAAAGTTGGTGTGGATCTTCTTATTATAGTAGTAACACCATCAGTTTATTAATCTTGAAAGCATTGAATATACAGACATACATATATGCACGGAATATTCATTTTATCTTGTTTTTGTTTATTTGACGAGAGACGAAGGAAAAACTGCAAATGAGCCAAAGTTTCTTTTTCATCCGTCCATATGTTTAAAAGGCAATCTAAAATAGTTTTAAAGTTAATGTATACAACATATTAAATATGCACACAATAGAACAGTAGACTACCAATACATAATACCTCATTATAATACATGGCAGTTTGCTACAATCCATACCTATTAAATAGCATGCTTTTTTTCTCCTCTGATCAAATATATAAATCATGACTGCAGATAATAAGAGGGTAAATAGGCAACTATTAAAATAAGTATGTTTTATTTAAAGTTAATTGACATTGTAAATTGAGATGGTATGTGTACCTGGTTTATATTATACTGCATTAATTATGTTGAATATTATGGAAGAGATGGCAGCAGCAAGATGTGATTCATTCAGTAACAAGGGGGAGGAAAATGAATAATCATCAAGTGCCAATAGAAGCTGAACATCTTTAAATTTAAACAATGTGCTTCAAGGCTCCTGTCCTAACAAATATGCACACACACCCCCCAAAGCTGATGACTTCCAGCTGCCAAGAAACAACCAGTGTGTGTGTGTGTGTGTGTGTGTGTGTGTGTGTGTGTGTGTGTGTGTGTGTGTGTTTAGAGGTGGGGGCACCATTCTGCTACATCTGCTTCTGCCCTGGTAATTAAAAGCTCACTTTCCTCCTGCACCCTTGCTCCCCCAAAATACCCCCCTCCCCACCCCCTTCAGGAGTACCCCCTCCTCACACACACACACACACACACACACACACACACACACACACACACACAATCTAACCTGCATTCAACAACACAAGACCCCCCCATCTCTTCTCTTTTCTCAAGCACTTGCTCACTCACCCCTCCCACTACCAAACATCCCTCACCGTGCCCCCCCCCCCCCCGCTCACTATCAGCCCTGTCAATCAAAGCCACGCTGTTTAAACAGCTCATACCCCACATCCACCACGACCCCCACCCAGGACCTTCTCTTTCATAAGCCTCCACCATCAGAGCTGCCTCCCTTCCACCCCCGGTAATAGCAGCACCACACACACACACACACACACACACACACACACACACACACACACACACACACACACACACACACACAGGGCAGAGCTGCTGTGTCCATCATCGATCACACTCACCCAGAAACCTTCCCCGAGGGTGGGAGGGTTTACCAGCTGATGGAGGACCCCCGTGTGCTGCCCAACCAGGTGCCTGATCACAAAGTCAAAACACTACTAAGCCCTGGTGTTAGTAGACAGGAGATCGCTCTCTCACACGCACACACAGCCTCTCACACACACACTGACAGATAGCCGGCCAGCAGGAGGGTTAAGCTCTGGTTGATTAGGCAAATGTTGGGCCGATATCTCTAGCTTTAGAGGCGAGCTGTGCTGTCACTGAGGAATGCTCTGCAGCAACATGGGTACCTGCTTCTGACTGAGCTGGTTATGTACCTTTTAGTCCCTGCTGTCTCTTATTCATTCTCCTGCTTCCAAATGAAGCATTTCAATGGTTTTGCGTCTTTCAGAAGCAACAAAGCAGGAGGAAAAACCTGCAGCCAAGAAAGCTTGAAGCAGAGTGAAACCACAGAGAATAAACCTTGATTTGATTCTGGATTTTATTTGTCCTGATTGTATCTATAGAAAAACTAATTACACACATTTAAATGATTTATCTTCACACACATATAACTGCATTTACAAGTAAGGCACAACAACGTTTTGTTATAAATAAGATACATCGATCTTGAATAATAGGCAACTTAAATAAAAACACAAGGAGATAAATAAATACAAATAAAATGTTAGAAAACAAGTTGATATAAAAGGATTACACAACAGAACAGAACATCTTGAAGACAAAATCTAGTTTTAAAAAGTTTTAATTACTGTTACATGAGCCACGATAACAACCACGAATGTCAAAATTGGGTAATTTAGATTATTTTGAATAAATAGATTAAATGCTCCTTTATCAATTGAAAAAATGATCCTACTCCTTAGTTAAATAAACCATTAAAAAAAAAACACCTATCCCGAGAAGCTGCGGTTTGGAGACGCATGATTTTCAATATCATTTTACTCACAGTATTTGTTGCCATCATATTTCCCGACAAACTCAGAGCAGCTAAGACGTCACACGCAAAAACCCATAAAACAGGTTAACCAAGTGCCATGAGTAATTCCTACACAGGTGTTGGCATATGTTTGGTAATTCAGTTAAATTATTTAATTACACCTCAGCCTCAAAGAGAGAGAGAGCAAAGAGCAATAAAGCCGAGAGAGGCTCCGGTGTAATAAACCATTAGCAGGAGGAGGCAGCCGCTGATGTGTACAGTAATAATGCAGTGTAAATCATCACAGAGTAGCTGCCATTAGAAGCCTTAATCCTGCCCAGAAACCTGCAGTCAGCTGCCAGGGGCCCTGATCCGGTGCCGAGTGGAACCAGATCCGGCGAACAGAGGTGTTTTAGGGCCGGGGCAGGAGGAAGAGGAGGAGGAGGAGGAGGAAGGGTGCAAGGAGAGTGAAGAGGGAACAGCTGAGGAGATTCCCAGGGTAAGTGTGTGGAGGGTGGTGTGCGCGCACGTGTGTGTGTGTGTGTGTGTGTGTGTGTGTGTGTGTGTGTGTGTGTGTGTGTGTGTGTGTGTGTGTGTGTGTGTGTGTGTGTGTGTCTGCCCCCCACAGGTCTCTCTCCTGTAGAATAATGGTTGCGAGGAGAAGCAGCAGGATTCAGCCTCATCCCTCTTCATCCTCAGATAGCTCGTATTCTTCTGCTGTGACGCTCCCATGTCACCCCCTCACACACGCACACACACACACACACACACACACACACACACACACACACACACACACACACACACACACACACACACACACACACATGCACATCCTTCACAGGACCTTCTCTTCGTCTCTCTGTCTCCCAGTTCAATGACACATTGGAGCTTCTTGATGCACATGCAGTGACTGAAGTATAAACACAAAACTTTACCATGTATTCCTTTATTTTGAAAGTCTAGTCCGATCGGTCTTGTTTAAAGCCACAGATATATCTATTCTACAATCTACAACTACACACCTTCTGTCCCTATAGGCTGTCAATACAGAGAAGGAAAAACTCCCCATTAGGAGTGTTTGAGTCGTTCTGTACCACACCAGTGCAGTTTAGATCAATACAATTCAGCTGTTTTACAATAATCACTTACCCTAATAACACCCTATATTACACGAAACCGTATAGCTGAGGTTGCATTGATGAATAATTGCAGCTGAGAACCAATTACTACAAATATAGAATAATTACGAGAAAAACTGCAAACAATTATCAACAAAATGTAACATATTTTAATAAATTAATTTAGCAGAATAATAAATAAAAAAAACACTGTAGGCTATATCAATTTGGCTACCATCAGAGGAAAATGGCTATAAACTCCAAACAGATAAATACAAATAAAAAAAAATCCCCAAATACATAACAGTAAATAGTAGCTCTATGTATTTCATTTATATTTTAGATAAATTAAAACGTTATTTCAAATGTTTGAAAGACGTCTGCAAACAAAGAAATATAGGCTAAAAAGTAATAAAGTATTTTGTATATAGGCAGAATAATTAATGTTGAATCACAATAAATGATTCTATATGTAGGCTACGCCATATGCGGGGGAAATGTTGCTGCAGCCAATAGCTTAGTTTCAGTAGCCTAAGCAGTTCGTCGCCCCGGCGTAAAGCAGCCTCTTCCTGGGACTCAGCGGCTCCTGCTCCGCTCGCCTGCCGCGCGTAGTGAAGCGCTGCGCGGCCATCGAGCAGATCCTCCCCCGCTGTCTGCGGCTCCCACTGCCGGCGAGAAGAAAGGAGCTCCGAAAAGCCACAGACAAGCGGGGAGTATAACTTTACTGTGCGCCAAGAGCGTATACATTCTCAGCGGTGATGGGAGGGGGATTTACATAAGTGATCGCGTGTTTTCTGCTATTCCCCTTTGAAAGGGGAAATGCAGCTCTGCAGCAGAGCCCGTCTCTACTTCAGGGGACAGTTCACAGCAGCAGCGCTGGCATTTACGTTAGGCTACCGTGTTTATTTGATCAGAAGCTGACTCATTTAAGAGCGCCAGCACATCGAAAAGCATGTCAGATGTTGCATAGAAAATAATTGTCACACTCTCCCCCGAAAATATTTAAGAAAGAATATTGTTCCAGAGAGCGATTCGACTCTGGCGTGTATTGTGGTATTTCCATAGCGAGCATGTAATGCACACAGCATAATATTATTGTCTATTATAACATACATGTAGCCTACATTAGAGTTTAATATAAAATCACGTTTTGAATTATATTTCCGTTTATGATTATGTTTTGGTGACCTCCTATACCTTACATATTACTATATTTTAATATTGATCAATTTACTTGTAGGTTTTTGGAAACATTGTTTTACTTTAATCGATTCATTTTTCACTACATTACTCTAATATTAATATAATTCTATTGGATTAAATAGTTGAGCGTTTTGCTGTGATGTTTGTCTCTTTGTAAAATGTACAGGCTCCTATCTATGGCGACCTCCAGTGTGCTGTTTTGAAGACCATCGACCACAGCAGCTAACTGCAGGGAACCCACATGACCACACAGAAATGCTCTAAATTATGTATACATTCAATTAAACTCATCTAGAAACCCGTTTTTTTTCTTGGTAATTGTCTTTTTTTTCCATATGCCATGTTGTTTTAAAAACATATATTTGACATTTCTTAGTGTGGTACAAATTGGACAAACATATTTATCTATAGAGACCAACAGGGATGTTTTAAGTATCCATAGTGACCTGTTACTATAATAACAGCAGAAATTCATGATACACTCACGTTTAACCTGAAGACACACACACACACACACACACACACACACACACACACACACACACACACACACAAACTAACTCAGAAATATCTTCCCCTTAAAATGTTTACATCCAACCTGGACCAAGAGGCATAACCCTACATTGTATATTTCCATACATTTCCTGTATTTACGTTTACTGTGAATGGGCTCCGGGTGAAGAATGAAACACCATTACAAGGACAGGTGGTGCTGGCAGAGATGAATGTAATCTTGTGGGGTTATAATGAATGTGACGGGATATAGATCTGAGATGAGATCTGGTTTGATCATCAGGTAAAAATAGATCAGTCACTGGCAGATCATTACCGATAATTACTCTGAAATGATTGGCTATGTGAGAGGTCTATATTATTAAATAATTCTGCTCCTGAGTGATGGTGGGTTGAGGGAATTTCATTGTCCAGTGTCCATGTATAATAATTACAATAAAAGTGATAGGGTAGAAGAGAGGTGTATTATAAATTCTATTTTTTTTGTACTTGTTGTCAGGTCACAAATTTGATTTTGGTATTCAACTCGCAATTTTAGTGGTTTCGGCTCGAAAAGCTTTATGCATAACAAATTAACAACCTCAAATCCTCTGATATTCATCCCTCCGCTCCACCTGTATGTGTGTATTTTTATGATTAGCTAATAAACATGATTTAAAAGCTGCAGGAGGAGGGAGGGTTTCACACACACACACACACACACACACACACACACACACACACACACACACACACACACACACACACACTCAAACACCTGGGGGCTGCCTGAGCAGTTGAGAGGTAAGTGCCTTGCTCAAGGACACTGCAGTGGATTGTAGATTAGCCTCCATCCCTGTGGAGGCTAGAAGCTAATTTCCAGTATTGAAATCAGAACATCGGAGGCTGAGGAGGAGTCCAACTGCTGCTGCAATCACGATAAATGAGCCAACTACAAGCATGTAAAGAGACCTGGGATTCCTCCAACGGCAACAGCTGTTAAATGGTATAGTAGGCTGCCTAATGGCACAGGCTGATGTGTGTGAGAGTGTGTTGAGAGAGAGAGAGAGAGAGCCCTCCCCCTCCCCTGTTCATCCACCTATCAGCAAGCTTCATTTATTATGCAGACTGGAGACCCCTGGGCTGGAGGGGAAGGCTAGTGTGTGTGTGTGTGTGTTTTGGAAATGGGGGGGGGATGCCTACAAGAGCACACACACAGCTGATTCAGTTTCTTTGCTCACATATGCATGCTGTGGGAGAAAAGGCACGAGAGAGGTATAAAGAGAGAGAGAGAGAGATTTGTGTGTGCAAATATTTGTATGAATGAGTGTGCTGAACTTGTTGCATCCACTGTGAAGAGATATTAGCACAATAAAAGATGGCAGTGAAGTTTTCAAGGGTTCATAGCAGGTAAGTGTGTGTGTGCTGTTTGAACATGTGCCCATATGATGGCACAGACCTTGAAAAACACACATAAAGGAGCTGCATGTCTCTCCGCCAACTTGTGTGTCTGTATCTCACAAAAGGCCACGGCTGGTGAAACTGTAAATGCATTTCATCCTGAGCCTTAATACAACATGGTTAATTCATTTATCACAAAAAAATCACACCTTAAAAACTGCTGTGGCGGTTGGGTCAAATGTCTCAAATGGAAACACGTGAAAGGCAGCATTGCCCATGAGGTTTATTTCAACAGGCAATACAACATTTGAGCTAATATGTCCTTTAATTGAGAAATATAATTCTATATTTGATTGAAGCTTTGGATTTTGTTACCAGAAACTAAACCCAATATTATACTTTTTGCCCCACTACATTTATTTGACAAGCGCTTTTCAAAATAATAGCATACACAAATATATGATAGGCTTATACAATAAAATGATTTGTTAGAAGCAGTGTTTTCCAACATTTTTCGGGCTTGTGGCCCCTGTAACTGTATATAAAGTAGTTCAAAGCAGATCCAATGTGACCACATAATTATTAACAATTCAATAATGACATATAATTAATATCAGTAATTTTTCTGTCGTCGGAGAACTTTAAGTTTTGATCGTTTAGTAGATTTAGCTGATAATACTATAGTACTTCTGAATGCAGGATTTAAATGCAGGACTTTTACTTGTAACTAAGTGTTTTTTTACATAGTTGTATTTGTAGTTTACTTCAGTAACTGATCTAAGTCTTTGGAGCTGCCTCTTGATACTGTTATAACTATTGCATTGTGATACAAAAGACCAGACATATGCACTAACTGAGCACATGCATATCTGTTCATCACTAGCTGCACAGATACCCACCATGTCTGAATTACATAAGGCTCAATAATATGCCCTGACGCACTATAGATGATTACATAAGAGTATGAAATAACTAGGAAGTGTAGAGGAAGAGGTGTTTCTGTTATTAAAATGTAGTATTCTCCATTAGTCTCGCCTGTCTGTTGACACACATTAGTGGCCCAAATATGAAAGCTGTGGTCTAATCTTTTAAAAGTCCCAGGGTAATGTTGGAAATGGTCAGAGGAGAAGGGGAGAGGGGGATGGAAGAGGGATAAAGGGAGGAAGGGGAGGAGAGAAACTCAATCTAAAGCACCAGGTGCACCTTTTGTCGCCATAATCTCCCAACCCTTGAGACCACGCACACACTGGCCAACATATACAGCCTTTCATACGTACACATGCTGTTTTTGGACCGGGGGATTTGGATGCTGGGTTGGCTCTGGTCATATGTAAAAGGGGACTCTCAGGTCACTGCGCTACCACAACGGGGTTCGGCCCATTTTGATTTAGCCACACTTAGGTGATAATCAATAGGACAAAACCTTTAACATTGCAGTGTAGTGATGATAGGGATTTATCACAACAAGTGAAGGTTGTGTACACATTTTAGGTCAAAAGAATACCTGTGCAGATGCAGGAATCGGGGGAAACAAAGCCTATGGGTTTGGGGAAATGCTGTCACATGTGAAAACCCACATATGAATCACAAGTGCCCCGCCAACACAAGTGCTTTCATGTGTGAACCAGTTTTTTTACATTGTATTCTGACATCAAATGTTTCTATTTAAAAATCGGTGGTATCATTTATATTCAGTACATGAACAACTCCTAAATTGTGAAAGGAAATGAACATACTATAATGTAGATGTAAGTAGATATAAGGACATTTTAAAGTATTCATTAATGTGTTCATGTAATCGTATATGATATGACTTAATGAGTTTTCAACACATTCATTAACAATTTTAAACAGTTTGAAACATGCCTGTGAGTGGTTTGGTTCTGTGTTTAGTAAATGCTCCTGGTATGACCAGTGTGGTGGCTGCTTTTAGCTAATGTTAGAAAACCTCCAATAGATGTTGCATTTACTTACAACATTATATGTTTTAAGTCTTTTTTTTTTTCCATGGGTATTTGCAGATGTATAAACAGACGGATATGCAGAGTAGAGTGAATGAATGAGCTCTTGTGTGTGTGAGTGTGTGTTGAAGGGAACAAGACCTATGCTCCTGCCCATTGTGAGCCTACAGACATGTATTGATGCCTGTCAATCAGTCCACTACATTGCCCAGCGAGGACAAGGGAGGGGAAACAAAGATCTTTTTTTTTTTAGAATAGAAGCAGTTGTTGTTGTTGTGCATCTAAAAGCTTAAACATTTGAAAAACCTTGGATTGTACAAAAACACACCCTTGAATAACATTACAGGCCGTGTTAATCAATGGCTCATACCACAGTGGATTTAAGCAGACCGGGCGCCCCTTGTCCACAATCCCTCACCCGTCATCCTTTAAGCTCGACCCCTAAACTCCTGTGAAGCCTGAAGTAGGGACGAAGCCAAGGACGGAGCAGGCTGCTCATTGTGATTTAATCTCTCTCTGCCTCTCTCTCTACTGCCAGAACAAACATCAAATATGGCCTCCTTATCAGGCAAGCCCTGCTCTATCTATCTATCGCCAATCAATATCTCCTACTCTGTGTGTGCAGGCTTGTATGTGTGTGTGTGTGTGTGTGGGTGTGTTTGTGTGAAACAGGTCTCAAGGGCTGTGCTAACTGAGGTCAAAGATCAGGTATAACCCTCCAGCGTGGAATGACAGATGTGGCTGGAGGGAAACAAGATAAAAGAAAGGAAAAGAAGAAAGAAGCGAGAGATTTATAGAAGTTGCGTGTGTCCTAAACAACAGATCATAAAGACGAAGGAACTGTTGTTATTATTGCGTCTGTTGTTTCTGCAGCAGGTAAAAGTTTGCCTCGGGCACCTGGCAGACACCAGATCAGCTTACCTTTATGGAAGTACCAGCAACTCAACGAACTGTTGTCACACATTGACGAATAGCTCTTTATTAAATACTTCCTTCAGACACAGCGAATAGGAACGAATATCAAAAGGCGTTGGCTTCTCGTGCTTCCTGTTTGCAGCGAGGAAGGAGAACCAAATGTTATGCTGAAGCTTTCCCCAGATTCACACACACACATAGGGGGTAAATCGAAGGTACAAACCAATAAAAGCCATTTTCTCTCCTACATGGACATGAATTAACATAGTAGAGAAAGTAAATGCATGCATATGCATCAAGGGGGGCTCCTGAGGTGATATGACACTCTGTATGTGCTTCCATTAACCATGAAACAGCTCCATAAAGCTGCAAAATGCTGCCAGAGCTGCAGCCGGCTGCAATGGCTGTTAGAGATAGATGGAAAGAGAGAGAGAGAGAGAGTTGGGGGGGGATCCTTTGTTCTGTCAAGGACTTAACACAATCAGAGTGTACAGTGTGTCAGGAGCGCACAGGCATATATCAACTTCAATCTCTTTTTAATGAAAAATCCTGCCCTCTCTAATATGTGCAAATTAACCTCTTCTCCTCCCTCCCTCCTCCCCTCCCGCCATTTCCCCTCCTCTCTCTCTCTCTCTCTCTCTCCCTCTCCCTCGCAGAGGCCCCTCGACTCCCACTCCCTCTCTTCTTTTGCTCTCCAGTGTCCCTCTTCTTCCTCCTTTTCCACTGTTCGGCTTCACTTTCACCAATTTTTCCATGTCTGCCTCATTCATGAGTGGAGGGCGGGATAGTAGCAAGAGAAGAACAGAGATATTGATAGACATAGAGACTCTTGCTCGGCATTAACTTGTTGCTTTATCTACCCATCCCCCACAGCAATTATCGGTCACTTAGTTGCAAAAAAAAAGATAATAATAATAATACAAATTGAAAGCAGAAAAACATCCTAAAGTCTGTGTCCAGCAGCAGAATTAAAATGCACCCTTTATCCTGCTCTGCTCTCTTTGGTGTTCTCCTCTGAGGCAGCACACACTCTGAATCATGCTATTACCCTGATTATCCTGATGAGTTGGTCAGATCCTCGCCTTCTCATTCTACCCATGCTGATTGTAATTTAGAAATTACACCTAATGAGGAATTTTTTAAAGACACGGTGGCCGCTCTGTGCTGCCAGCTCCACGCTGCTCCCTGCCCTAATGGATTTCCTGGTATGGAATCCATTTTTCCCTACTTTCTGCCCTGCAGGGGGTCCGGCTAGCCAGGCCCTCCCTCCCTCCCTCCTCTGCTGTCACCCCCCTCCTATATCCCCTACCCCCCCCACACCTCCTACTCCACTAATTGGGGACGACTGGTTTTGGTGAAAAGAAGTCATAATCATTGTTTCTGCTGCTAATTTAAGTGGTTAAGTGTACAGGATCAGCTCGCAGAATGAGGAAATGAGTATGATTAAATTTACATTTTTTAATCTTAACAGCCAAAGTGCCAATTTCCTTTTTATGGTTTTGTTTTAGATTTCTAAAAGTTAAAGGCCAAGACAGTTGTCACAAGATAAATGCATATGTGTTTTTTTTTGTAGAGTCTCAAAAGTGTTTTTTTTTTGCTTTGGTTGGTTCTTATATGGGTCTTATTTTTTTCATTTAAGTGAAAATTAAGAGGCCAAAAACAACTGAATTTCATAGGTTTTATCCTGATCTTTGCTATTAATATAGAGAAAAGTTCCTTTAAAGACTGAACTCTAGCTTTTTGACTTCTCTTTATTTTATGGAGGAATGTGATCCATCTGATGTCCGTGGCTTACCATGTCCTGGTCTGTATGATGGTCTGGACACCTGTATGATGTGTATGCGTGTGCGTGTGTGTGTGTGTGTGTGTGTGTGTAGGTGTGTGTGTATGTGTGTGTGTGTGTTTGGGAGAAATCGTGTAGGAGGGGTGAGGAGGGGGGACAAATCCACACATACACACAGAGGCACACATGCAAATCAAAGCCATCAACAGCTTGTGATGAAGTGAGACGTCGTAGCATAAACAGAGTGTGCCGTTACCATGGAAGCCACTTTCACCTCACAGGCCGAGAGAGACAGGAAAACACAAAGAGCCAACGAGACAGGGAGGGAGTGACAGAGAAACAGTAACAGACAGACAGACAGAGTGTTACAAGCTCTCCCTCAGCTCCAGTTAATAGCCTTTCAAAGCCTTCTGATCGTTTTCACTGTGTTTCCGTCCCCATGGGAAAGAAACACTATTTGTACAGTAAGAGTTCCAAAGGAAAGGAAAAGTTCATTGAGACGTTGTTTAATAGCTGGTTGAACATTCACAGGTTTAATGAGCACACCACTGAGCTACAGAAGCAGACGTACAGTGGCCGTTGGAGGGGTTTTGTGGTTTTGGAGCCACATCTGTCCCTGTTTTGGCCCTTTTTTTTTTCTTGTCCGGTTCCATTGCAGGTCACAGCCTTTAGACGTCAGATGGCTTGTGGCAACAGTTTTGTCGGAGAGGCAGCAGGATTACTTCAAATCATTTGTTAACTGAGGCAGTCTTACGTGCGCTAACTGGGACATTTTTGCTTTAGTTTATAATAATTATACAAATCTTAGATTTATTGCTATTTGTCAGTTTGATCATTCTCAAGTACATTTTTTACCATGGCACATGCATTTTACTTTACCACGGGAGCCATAAACAGGATTTAAAATTCACTCAGTTAGAACTGGAACAAATAACTGCCTGCATTTTCTGCATAGCATTGAATGTCCACTACACTCACCAATGTATAACAATCAAGCCTGTAGCAGGAAATTGGACATAGCGACCTGGTCATATGACATCAGACAGGCCATCCGAGCGGACAATCACAGCAAAGGGATACTCTGGAAATCTCTGTTCGTTTGGCAGAGACACTAATGACAAATTTCCTTCCTTTATACTTTATAAATGATTCCTCTTAGCCAAATGGAAACCTTTATCCATTTAATCCAGCTCATTTTATCTTTCAGAGATGTAACAACAGGTTACATAACATCTACAAAGAGCATCATAGAGATTGAAAAGCAGAAGAAATTAGATGGCTTTAAAAGGGAGTAAAGAGAGATATGAGCAATTCTGCTTGTGGAGACATGATTTCCTTTAAGTCCAAAGTCTATCAGGTCACTGTGTTTGATTTCCTTGCAATCAGTGATTTTGAATTTCTTTTTTTTCTTTGCTGTACTGTCTTGTCCACCTCAAAGCCTGATTGCTGCCGACTGAAAGACTAGACTCTATGCATTCTGCAAAAGGTCGGACGAGCGTGGCCACTGTAGCGATCATAGCTTTCAAGGTTTGCCAGGGAGGCTACAGGAGGTAATCAGAGGAAAATATGTCCTCTCCTCCTCCTCTTTATTTTAGACCTCCATTAGACCAGCCTGCCTCTCTCTGGGAAAATTGATTTTCTCCCTCCCCTTCTCCTCTCCTCTCCTCTTTTTTCGTGTCTCAGGTTCCATTTGAGGCTTGTTCACCCACTCTCAAGAGCAGTTCTGCGAGACAGCGAGAGATAAGAGAATAGTTATGCCACGACAGGTTGTTCTCACATATAGTTACCCACCCCCAACAGCAGCCAATGGGGCTCCAGTCTCATCTTTGTCATCTGAAGAGGCCTGCAGTGGTTTGAACTTATTTCTCCCCACGTATTCCCCTCACTCATCCTCATCTACCTAATCCCTTCCTTCCTCTACTGTTCTTCCGACATCTTTCCGTCTTTCTGTTGCTCTTCCTCCGGTCTTCACACTTGCATCCCAGCCCCCGCTCTCAGAGCCAAGTCTTGGATCAATGCACCATTGATTTTCCTATCAATGAACATTAGTATGGATCAGACTGCTGCTTGCACTGCCCTGCCCCAAAAACTACACACACACACTTGGACGCTCATACACATACATACATACATACATACATACATACATGCATGCACTGAGAGCGCCTGTTGCCAAAGGGACCCCGGATTTCATCACTGCTCAGCCACGAGCACACACACACAAAAGACGAGGCGGGAGCTGTGGACAAAAGCAGAACAGCAAGGAAAGACAGCAACAGAAATAAAGCAGGGTGGGATTGATAAAAGAGAGGTTCTAGTTGAAAGCACAGCAGCCAATCAATGGAGGGAGTGACAGAAAGGGTAGGAAATGAAATCAGACTGAGCTGAGTTTGGCTCCGTGTAGAGGAAACAGTCATTGGTCAACTGTCTGCTAGTCGATCCACTGCAGAATAATTCAGTCTGATTGGCACCCAGCTCAGGCTGTTGGTAATGGCTGCTGATCATGACAGTGAATGGATGCATTATACACCTTTGGGTGTCTTTCTCCTTCCCTCTACCACACACACACGTGCACACACACACACGCACACGCACACACACACACACACACACACACACACACACACACACACACACACACACACACACACACACACACACACACACACACACACACACATCTCTGTCTCCTCTCTCACCCTATAATGGGCTCTGAGTCAGGTGGAGATTGCCACTTTTCTTTCTGCTGTGCTCCTTTTGTGTCCCAACATTGTATTCATTCCACACAAACCGTGAGCACATTTTTGCACACATCAGCTACATTTTGCATCACCAAACAGTTAATCTGTGCTTACACTTCACGTTACCATCTTCAATTAACTAGGCATTGGGGTAAAAGTGAAAGGCGGAGCAACACAACAGTACATATTTTATTATTATCGTATGTACACTGTTACATTAATAACTGAATGACTGTATAAAAGAAGTCTATAATTAACTGCCCTTTCAGTGTGACAAGCCCTGTATGTGTTTGTGACGGTGTGTAAATTGTCTTCTTTGGGGCTTTTCTGAAGTAATGTTGAATCTTTCATAATTACATTTCCTCATCTCTTTCCTTTGTCAAACAGAGAGAGAGAGAGAGAGAGAGAGGGAGGGAGGGAGAGAGAGAGAGAGGGAGAGGGAGAGAGAGAGAGAGAGAGAGAGAGAGAGAGGGAGAGAGAGAGAGATGCTGTGGAGACTGGTCTTTATAGAACAAAGAAACATCCTTGGGAGTGCTTGCATGAAAGTTGATCCTCGGCTAAGACCCCGTGTACAAGGAAACTGAGCCGCCTCAGGGCCGTCCTTCGCCCTGCCTGATTGTAAAGTGTTTTAATTTGGGCTGCAGCGAACGCCTACCTGTCCCTGTCTGTCTCTCTGATAATAAATCATTTAGCTGTGTTTATTTCTTTATTTTGATCTATTTACTGTGTGTAGAAGATTTGTATTGCTTTAACATTATAGAATTTCCCTTGCGAACAGTAACATTTGTAGCTAGTTCCATAAGGTTATAACACCGTGACAGTTTCAGCAGCATAAGGGAGTGACGCAAAAGCACCAAGTCCATATAGGCATAGTATGTGTCAACATGTATAACGAGGTTAAAATGTTTTGCATTTGCCGCAAAAGGTTGACCATACTGTTGCTGCCAGAAACTGTGAAGTTATAAAAGTTGTAAAGGGAGACAAAAATGTTGGTTTTCCTGATTTTTTATTTCCACCAAGTATTTACAACTCAGGTCTGTGCAAGCCTGAAAGAAAATGTAGTTTGCAGCATAGAGTCTATATTTTGACATAGACAGGTTTTGAAGAACTGATTGATGGTTCTTGAATGTGCAATAGCCTTCAGAAATGAATAGGCTATGTAAGCTTTCATACCATGGCAGAAAAAGAAGAGTGCTTACGTAGCGCTCTTTCAAAGCACCATAAAACATTTTTACAGATTCTATTCACACCAACATCATACTCATAATCTCAACAATCCTTTTATGCTCAGCTGTCCTTTGGAGTTCTGCTGCAACCATCAAACTGACCTTGAGTTTAAATATCTGCATTTCAGTGATGAAAGAAAACAATTCTATTTGCTGCTGTAACAGTTTCACTTCGGGCTTCAAAGGCTGGACCCAACGCAGATGGCCAACCATGACCTTGTGGAGGATTGACAAGGCCTGGTGAAAGGAGGAATATTCATGAATGTTATTGCTGGATCTGTGATATGATGTGAACCCCTGCAACTGTCTCTCTCCCTGCCCAACATTTACCAGTCCTCCTCTCCTCTACACTGTCTGCAAACGTCACTGGGACAGAGAGAGAGAGAGAGAGAGAGAGAGAGAGAGAGAGAGAGAGAGAGAGAGAGAGAGAGAGAAACAAACGGTCAACCTGTGGGAGCTGAAGAGCAGGGTAAGCCCGCAGATTTTTCTGGCAACGTGTCAACCCAGACTGTAACCTTTGCAACCACAAAGTTCAATTACTCACTTAACTCACTTTGATCCAGACCTCTGCCTGTGATTGAGGCTTTAAAATGAGGACTGACTAAAACCAGCCTTCAGCAGGCTCAGATCTGAATAAACCATTCAACAACAACAAATCCTTGTCCGATAGGCTCATCTTAAGGAAAATGTATGACTTCCAAACCATCAACTAGTGTTGGGCAGTGATTAACTTCGGAGTTTTTATAATGTTGCATAAGAGTTGTTTGTCCGGATCGGCTTGGTTTGGGTCATAAACCTTGTTAGAACATAGATACAGTAAACATAAATGGCCTTACGTTGGCTCCAAGCAATGCGGAGCCAAATGTGTTAAACTTTAAAAGACCCTAACTGCTTGCCGTCCTCAGTCAGCAGCAGGGTAAATATGGCGGGTCCCCCGTGAGTCGCCTATATGTAAAAAAAAAAAAAAAAAAAAAAAAAAGCAACAACACTAGTGTTTAATTATTTAAAAAGCTATAAGTACGTTCTGTGCGAGCGATATAGTCGCTAAACACCATTCGGTTTGTAAGACTTCCCCGTCGTGCTCGGTGCGAAGCCGCCGTGCGGGGAGACGAGCGGGACATGGGTGGCAGCAGCAGCCGGCAGGAAGCTGCTTTTCACCGGCAGGCAAGAGGAGGAACAGCTGCTACTGCGCGCTCGGGGAAACACCGGCTCTCTCGCCATCTACGTATAAAAAATACATTATTGTTAATAATAAATACAAATACATTTAAAATATATGATGATTATCACAGTTTTGTTTAGTATCCAACAATGTTGGCCGAAAGGTTACTCACACAGTTACACCTATATATATTATATTTTTTAAAACAATCACCTGAAAAGCGGCTTAAGAATTTTGTCAGAATTTTGACGATAATAATTATAATAAAGGTAAAATAAAAATAAAAAAGTTGATTATGATAGGTAATTTATCTATATTTTATTTAACTGTGGCACTAAATATTTAGTCGTGGAACTAATTTGTTCAATTTTAGTTACTTTAAACATAGCCTTTGTGTTTCACTTTATTCAGCGGATTAGCCTATTATATTATTTTTAGGTTATTTATTTTTTTACATGTATATTTTTAAAATATGCAATTTTAGCAATATAACAAGGTGAAAGACTTTGAGCCCTGTTATTGAATTTTACGTCAGGTGATATTTGCATTTAATATCCCTCCGCCACACATTGGTCTGCCATATTGTTACTGTGATAGGCAGGCTTAAAGGGCTGTAATTACAATCACGTCGAACCCCAAAAGCTTTTATTGTCAATGGGAGTATGAGTGCGCGCACACACACACACACACACACACACACACACACACACACACACACACACACACACACACACACACACACAGCTCTATGGATGTGTGCTGCTATACATCCCAAAATCACCAAGGCTCTATCTATCTGTCACATTTCAGGTCGTCTGCCTTTTAACCTGTGACGCTGCTTTGGCGCGATCCAAGTCATAATGGGAGGTGCTGGTGCTGGCTGGTGAATTAGAGCGGGCATGCGCGCTCTGGTAGAGGTGAATGTGAGCCATTCAAATTTCCATATATGTCCTGTCACAAGGGAGACCCCCTCTCCTCCCCCTCCTTTTCCTCACGTAGGCCTACCCCCCCCCCTCTCTCTCTTTCTCACACACACACGCACGCACTCACAGACCCCCTTTCTCTCCCTCCTTTCTTTGTTCCCCTCCGATGATTCCCTCTATGAGCTCCTCACAGGACAGAGAGAGAGAGAGAGAGAGAGAGAGAGAGAGAGAGAGAGAGAGAGAGAGAGAAACCACACCACTGCCACCTAGCGGTCAGCGGAGGCGCGCGTGACCGTGCGCGCGTGCTCTTTGTTAGCCACGACCTCCTCCACGAATTTCCATCAACGGATATTTAAAAAGCCGTCGGAGTCTTTATAATCCCACGACATTTTACAAGCATATGCATGCGCAAGGCCGCTCTCTCGTCATTTTATTTTGCATGTATAGGGTGGCGGCTCGAGCCGCTGCTGCGCCGACACACACCCACGCGCCCTGCTGAAGTGTCCTTGAGCAAGACACTGACCCCATGCTGACCTCTGGGGACGGGGAGGGGGACTCGCCCCCCTGAGATTAACATATTATCATCAGAGAGTTGTATCCGCGCGTCTTTCTTACTCCTTTTCGCCACCATATCTGATGGATTACACATCAAAATGATTCAATAAAGAGGGGAATATAGGCTCTGCAGGACAATAATTTAATTAGCTCTATATATAACCTAGTTAATGAGGTACTTAACAGGAGACGTTAATTACAAATTCTATATGGCCCTGCTTTTTCTGCAGGGCATCCTCTCTTCTCTGCGCCTTTTAAGTGGGATTAATCAATCATATTGTTGCACATTCAATTCCTCTGCGCCAATCTGCAGATACAAACGGGTTCATATATTTCTTATATATTCATTTAGTGTGGTTCCATGCATAATTTGTGATTTGGACAGACAGTTCCTTCACGAAGGAAGTCACCCCCCCCCCCCCCCCCCCCCCCCAAAAAAAAGCACAAGCAACAGGAAATATGATGATCAGTGTGTTAGTTATGATAATAAATCATTTAAACGTAAAAGCAGCAGGCAATGCTTTGGAGGAGCAGGGAGGGGAGGAGGGGGTGGGGAGTTTTTTTTTTTTCCAACAGGGGGCAGAATCACTCTGCAAAAAAACTCACGTCTATCACGTACACACATGCGCATACACACACTTGACGCATGCACACAGGCAATGCTTGAGGATCTGTTGTTTTTCTCTGCAAGCAATTTTCACCCCCTACCAGCTGCCTCAAAAAAATACCTTTAAATAGCCTTATACAAATCTGAGCCCAGCATGTGTGCTGCTTGTTTGTCTAACAAATAAACCATTGGACCACATCTGAGGGGTGCAGAATAGTTCCAGGGTTTCTAATCTGTTTTAGCAAATGAAGCCGAAGGGTTTGCTGGCAACCAGACTTGTAAAACGTGCTAAAACGGTTAAACAGACTTGATGTTTGACAAAGTGTAAAAGCACGTTTTCTTTCCTCCTGTGAGCTCAAATTAAGGTATCCTCTTAGGTTACTGTTTGGAATTAGTTTAAAGTTTTAAAAATAATAACCAGATACGAATCTCTGTGTATTCAGTATATTTTTCTCCTAAGGGGCCTCGTTGTTACATTGAGGTCCTGAACCCGGAGCTGGTGGCTTGGAAATTGTGGTTTCATTACGTTTTGAATAAAGTACAACATGGGGGTATGGATCTTATAAATAGTAGAATGCAACATCGCAGGGCAAATGCATCGGCTAATTTTTTTTTTTTGCCGCGTTGAACTTATTTTTCACAGGTTTTTATGCAACTATGCAAATGGTTCAGTCATATTCTCTGCATATTTTAAGTAAATATTCAGCTTTGCCAAGTCAGGTGTAAATCCATCTAAAACACATTTTCCACGTTACTTTTTGGATTATAGATCGACCAAAACGTGCCTCTCAAAATCTATTTGGCTCCACTGACAACCAATGAGGAGCTAACTTTGAATGCAATATGTAGAAAATAATTTTCTGGTTTGAAACCTTTACTTCAGTATTCATCTCAAAGCTTATTTTAAATGATGCAGCCACGGAATTAAAGATGAAAATTTGAGTTTATTTATCCCATTAGAGTCACTAAAAGCCTGAGCTATATCTCCTGTAGGTTACAACAGTTTGATATACTACGAACCACTGTATGAAGACATGTTGGGTGTCTTATGATTTACGACAACATGACAGCCAAAGCTCTTATTGAGCTCCCAACATATTTGGCTGACACATTCATATGGAATGTATCTCTAAAACGTGTATCAACAATTATTTTCAAAATGTGCTCATAGCAAGAAATATAGTTACGGTTGTAGGCAACCAATACAATTTATTTGCAAACGTATAGGAGAATACAGTTTACAGTCCGCTCTCTTCTTGTTCTAAAGGCAGAAATAAGGAAAAGTGTATTTTTTAGGATCAGTGTGTTTTAGGATCAGTCGGACAAATCAAGTGATTCATAATTTCCATCAGAAGACTGCAGCCTATTCGACAATGAATGAACTCACCCACTTACCCCCTTTTTTGTCATCATTGCACACTGTGGATAATAGCAGCCAGATGGGCTAAAGAGCTGTTGTGTTGAACTTCTAAAAGGCATGCTAAAAAGAGCACACTTAATATCACCGGTGCCTCATTCACGTGATCACGTGAGAGTTGTTGGAATTCACGAAATTACGTACTGAACGGTTATTTTTGGTGATGTCACCAATCCCACCAAATCTGTTGACAGTTTTACGGTAGCCATCTTTTTTATGAGACATCAGAACCCTGAACCAGTAGCTCTCTGCGGAGATGATCAGAACCAACTGCATCTCTGCTGCACAGTGTGATGTGCAGCGTTTCGTGGCATGTATAATTACGGTGCAACGAGGCCAGTCACCTTCTCTGTCCATACATGTACCTGAACGTACAATATACTGCAACAACGCAGACCATAGTGGTCAAGGACAGCCCATAGTGAAAACATGCTGCTGCAGGTAGTCGCGAGCCTTCACCTTCGTGTTACAGGAATCCATCCACACGCTGAAATGACTGATGAGTTCTTAAATATCCGTTGATTTTTACTGTCGCAGTGCTGTAAAAGAAGACAGGAACACAAGCCGTCTTGCCAAACCAGAGACAGGCCTTGACTGTGAGCTTAGTATATTTTACAAATCCTCACTCCATCCACAGAGCTAACTTCTAGTTTTCAGATAGGCTATATTTGTTATTATTTGGGGAAATGAAATCATGGCAAACTCAAAAAACGGTATACTTGCCAATCTGTCATTGTCTTCTATAATATAGTATCACCCTTGTTGCAATAAATGGCACATGCATCGGCCAAGCAGTCCTAAACAAAACAGTCTAATCCAGTAGGGTGAAACAAGACCACTGTATGGTCAAATATCTCTGTCTTACGAACTGGTTTCGAAAATGTGTTCCCTAGTTGTAAACAATGCACACATTTTCCAAGGTCATGTTACAGCAGTCTCCTTAAAGGGGATGTTTCCAGTGTGTCATTGTTAGGATGTAAAGACGGTCAGTGATAAAAATGATAATTTAGACTGAAGTGAATATTCAACTTGACCTTTAGTCGACCAAGGATTAAAAACTAAACGGAAAAGCAGGATACAATAACGTAGAATATATTTTAACAGAGATGCAGATCAGCGTGCCTTTCTTTTTTTTTTGCAACAAACTTTATTCAAACATCCATCGGCTGCAGCTAAGGCTATCCATCATTTTTTACCTGTAAAGATCACTTTATATGACTCAGTGGACTCCACTTTATTCTCCCACAACTTAAACACTGTTGGCTTCTGCAAAGGACTTAATGTTAATATCTAATATCCATTACATTTAAGATTCTTGCTACTTTTGACTTTGCCACATCGGATAGTTTTGATAGCTTCCATATTGACTTCAAGAGGTCACGTGTTAACAGACTAGGTTATAATATTTGGTCAAATCATGCATCTTTCAACATGTCAGCGATTTTTTGTAAGATGTCTTATAGCCACTGTACATACTACAAAGAGGTATTAAAAAAGTGAATGTGGCTTCACGAACAGTGGCAAAGATGATGCAGGATCTGCAGCCTGGTTTTCATTCTGACAACAGGAAAAAAAAGATGTTTTCGTTAAACTGGTGCGTTTTAATATTTAGGCCTAAATATTCATAGAAACAAAATCTTGATGAAAAGGAAATGACTCGTGTTCAACTGTGCCGTTTTATGTAAACAAATGAGGCTGAAGATGAAGTATTAGTGACTGTGTATAGACTGTGTTCATTTACATCGTCAGTTCGATTTGAGGAGCCAGACTTTTATTTTGAAGGCATTATTAAGAAGCTGCATATGTAAATACATCAGGTTGAATATGACCGTTGCAGTTCGGACACAAGTCTGTTTCAAATCATTCTTGACACGAGGCATATGACACAGGTTCCCGAAGAAAATATATCTGATGATGCAATATGATGTGTTAATAAACAGAGAGGGATATGTTCAAATGGAAAGACGCGGGGACAGAGGGACGCACGTCACGAGAAGAGACATATCTTGGAGGGAGAGAGTCTAGGCTAATCTATTTCACAACGCGACCTGCAGCCGAAATGGACTTTGGACAAAGCGCAGAGTCAGAGGTCACTCCGATAGCTGCAGCGTGCGTGTGGCCGCGCGATAGATTGCAATCCGTCCCGGTTCTAGATAATGAACGACATGCCGACGAAGATCTCACATAGGGGAAATGATGGAGCCTAAAATTGGCATTATGATGTATAAAAGTGGTGCGTGCAGTTGCGACAGGCAACATTTTTAAAACAAGAAATAGTTTTTCCTACAAGGTTTTAACTGCGTTAAACTGCTGCTGGGGGTGACGTTTTTGTCAAGAGTAGCGCAGAAGCTTACAGCGGTACTGCACTGAAGAGTTACAACGTACAAATGCAAGTAAAAAGAAGAAGAAGCAAGTCATCCTGAAACATTTGCCTCAAAGGAGGCTTTCTCTTACAAAAATGCACTTCAGGTATTTTTGCCAATGGAGGAACAATGTCCGCATGCATTCCACGTGATAACATGATCCAAAGGATTTATCTTTTTCTCACAGTTTGGGGAAATTTTGCAGCAGAGCAGTGTATGCGGCATAACAGTTAATAATGCAGTCATGTTTTTTTTTCATGCAAAAAGGGGGTTTCCTTTCTCTGTGGAGTTTATTGTCACATGGTTCCAGGTCTTGACTGCACTGCATGTCTGCATTACACACTGATTACACGTGTTTTCGCCTGACATAATGGAAATTTATAAGTGACCTACTCTGCTCACCAACACTGCTGATGACTGCCCCAAGACTGTGGCATGGAAGTTCCCCAGGCAAACAAGACCAGGATATGCAGATGATTGAAATAGATAATCATGTGACCGACTTTAAGTGTTACAGGTAAGGTTATAGGCACGCTATGGGTGCAGAAAAAACACATTGTTCTTTGGGTGTGTGCTGCCTAATCACGCCACACAAGTCAGATGTGCATTAGTTGTAAAAACAGGTTCATGTTGTGCATCCTTTTACACAATCCACATTTGAAATGTCTTAAAACCAATAAGGCATATTCGATGTCTGCTGGTTTAAACGGTAGCCGCTTTCAATTCCCATTAGTAGCAAATCTGCATAGACAATGTGCTTGAAATGAAACTGTAAAATGCTGGTGTTGTCTTCAAACAAAAGGACTATGTGATTACAACATTCTAACCATCAGTGTCATCAGTTTCACTTCATCTCGTGATGTGATTGAGACATTTCCTGGTTGCAGCTCTTCATTGTAGCCGAATGAAAGAGTGTCAGGTCGGCTATTGACGATAGGCTATAAAGAAAATATGATTAGCACCAGTCTACAAATTAGCCACAGACAGATCTGTGTGTGAATAATCGTATGGGGGAAATGCATTCATGTAACAGACATTAAAGGAAATGTGGATTACAGGTGTAGCCTATTATATCTCAGGTTTTCAGTGGGACCCCACCTGTGAGTGAAAATCTATGTTTCAGTTGACTTAAATATGCAAATATAACCGCAGAGACGGTGTCTAAGAATATTTTCATTGCACACTAAATCCGGTGCACGGGAGGGAAATTGCTCGAAGGCTGTGTGGTGGTTTTCATATTCCTCTTCTTGTCGAGCTCCAGGGATTTCTCCACATTTGCCAGCCCCAGCTCCTCAACTCAACCCTCTGCCGCTCCACACGCTACATCAGCTGATCCGTCACGTGGTCTAGTGTAGTGGGTCACCCTTTTGCAAAATGGAGTTGTCTGAGTCTGTGCAGAGAGGGCTACAGGCTCTAGCCGATCCGTCCGCCTTCGACCAGAGCAGCTACCGGGTGCTGGTGGACGCGTCTTTCCGAAGCCTGCTCTCCTCTCATGCCGACCCCGGAGTCCTCGGTGAGCTGACTCTCCCCGCTTTTGTCCCCGCGCGCTCCTTCCGGTTGCTTCCTCGTGTGGATGTGCGGCGGAGCTGCCTCGACGTTTGCGGATTTGTACGGCGCCGCTGCGTGCTGCGAGTTGCTCTGAACCGGATTCCCCGTGTTTATAATAAGATCTTCAATGAGGCGCAGTGGTTCAGCAGCACGCCATCCGTCAGCTGGGCTAAAGCGGTCTTAGCTCTCTCTGCTGCCTGTTTTGCATTCTGCAGCAGTCCCACGTTAACGTGTACGGCCGCTCGGGATGCCTTTTGTCATTTAAACCGGCATCAAGTCTACTCAGCATATTATAAAGGCTATGTTCGACTATTTCAATCACCATTGGTCATAATCCATAATGGAGACACATCCAATTGTTCGCTTTAACCGATCATAGCAGATCTTTGAAACCAGCAGCGCCCCGTGTGTTGCTAATTATGACTTGGATTTAAGCACTAGGCTAAATATATCTAATGCAAAAATGACAGCAGACTTGGTTACCTCCTCGTGCAATAGTTACAGCTCCTATACTACCACGTCATGGCTGCTTCGGTCACACATGTGTTGTCCAACTCCTGCAGCATTCCGACTCTCTATAATGGCAGAATTACATAGAAAGTGAAATGTTCACCATATACAAACAAACAAAGGACCCCTGGCTGATGCAGCTGAGGGGCCCATTCACATGCAAATCGTCATTGATTTCCATTCTACACGTCAATCTGGAGAGCACAAGTACGGATCGCGGATCTAGCCTACATCAATTATACCAATTAAACGCGTATGGTGTGCCCATATAGAGAATAAAGGCTGCGTGTTATAGGCAATGCCTGCAGAGTGGCATCCTCATACCGTTTGTTTGTGTTCGTACAGATCAGCCCGAGCTGAAGCAGATCGACCAGATCCTGCTCAAGCAGAGTCACACTGCAGCGACCACCTTCATACTGGAGGCGGTCAAACAAAACGCAGACAAGTCAACTATAAGGTAGGCGACATAACACAGAAGGTTTCAATGCTGGCATAACCTCCTATGTGCTAAAAATAGGCTCATTAGTTTTCAGCATATGGCGATGAAAATTGTGCTCATATCACCTGCAGTGTGACAGGAAACATGTTGCCCTACATTGTTTTATAATGTTTATTCAGGTCTGTACGTTTCTAAACATACTACTGTGACCTGCTGATTGAATCTCCTAAGAGACCATGAGTCCATACAATATTTCAGCAACTAATAAAATATGTGAACACTGAAACCCAAACATTTAAAATACTGCAAAGCCACTGAGTTAATTAGCCATGCTGTGGTTGTGTCCTGAATGACTGGCCCATATGTCCCAGATACGTATGCTGGTGAACCGGCAGTAATGTTCCCCCATAGATAAACAACACACCAGGTTATTGTTAGTTTGGGGGGAATTAGCATTATTAAGCAACTTTTGAAATCACCTGCAAGTTGCTTAAAATAATAAGTAGGCTACTGTGGTTACATTTGACATATTGGTTTCTGTGGTGCCCTATTATTCAAATAAAGTTTCTCACAATCGTGCATCTATATACATTGCCTTAACGTTTTGCTCTTTAGTCAAAGAAGGGGAGGGGATATTTTGAGAGTTTGGTGTTCAGGATATAGAAGATCAGTGTTTTAAGTTCTTAATGTGTGTGATAATAGCAAACCAATATAGAGCTAAATACTAGTTTAGACTTCTATGAAAGTGTTTCTTTGTTCTTTTGGTTTTCTTTTTGACTTACTTAAAAACCCCAGCTTTCATGTTGTCTTGTATTTCTCTGCTTTTCAACAAACCGTGTGTTAACTTGTTCAATGGACACATCAAAATGAATACATCTATGAGACTTGAACAGATGTATTTGTTCCCCTGTCATCAGTTTTTTTTTGGAACGGGAGAAATACAAATTAAAAATGTAAAGTTGTCCAAAAATATGAAACATTAACACTGTCAAGTCAATGCAGTTTTGTGAAATCTGATAAAAGCGTTGTTTTGTTCTTGCAGCTCCTGCCTTGAAGAACTCTCATTCAGTGCAGACAGAGTAGACATATTCTATAGCACACATCAGGTGACAGTTCTAACAATATTACATCTATGAAATCTTTATTTTTTTTCATATAGTCTTGTGACTGTGGCTTTATTGCCCATTACTCATTGATCCATGTTTTGCTTTACAGAAACATAGAAAGGAACTGGAACGTCTGTTAGCAAGGTAAGTCTGAAATGGTTAAAGCTGTCAGCTGTTTGTGGAGGTCTTGATGTTATTTATCACTTATTTTATCCAAACTGATCTCCAAGATGAAACTGGAACATGACACATTATTTAAGGTGCAAGTTAAACACTGCTGAAATATAACTGAACGATTTGGCTCATTGAAAGTTCACTGATGATCACAAACTGAATGTCGACGTGTTTCCTATTTGTTTAGTCTACTCCACATCACTCATGAGGATTATTGACATGAGCTGTGAAAAATACGCACGGATATATTTAAATAGTTTGACGCAACTTTAAAGAATTGGATTTCCCGAAAATGAGGAAAGAGCAAAACAAGTTGTTGCTTTAGCCCAGTCAGGAGCAGAGAGTGTGGAAAAGGACATGGAGTGTGATTAATTGAATGTAAATGCTGCTTTATGACGCGCTATAAAAAAAAGCTCTTTGTGAAAGAGCCACATTGTCTGCGAACTGATTTTAAACAGTTTAAAAAAAAAAAAAAAGTAAATTAATTTGAAATGCGCAACTTCTTTTAATCTCACAAAAAAGTATGACACATAAAACTTTTAAATGACCTCAAATGGGCTATTTGTGAAATACTGAAAAGCTTTAGGTGGTCCGGCTAAAATGCTCACATGAGGTACATTTTCAGAACACATTTCTCCCTTTTCTCTATACTTTGACCCGGATCGTCTATGATTTATATTTAATCGAGATTACAGATGCAACCGTCTTTCTTGTCCCCCTCCTCTAGCATAGGAAGGTGTCCACCTCAGATCAACGACGCGTCATGGCGTCTACAATACCACGTGAAGGTAACAAGTTTTGGAGCATATTTTTATATCTTTTTGTTGCACAATTTCTTGCGCCAACCCAAAACGTTGTTTCCCCGGCAGAACGGTCAGGTCGATAAGGTCAACGAGCCTTTCTACTTGCTTTCATTGAACACTGAGGTAAGACTAATGCGTTGTTATACCTTCACTGTCCTGGGTGTGTTTGGTACGTTTCTGTGCGTAAAATAGCGATCCTGTTTGTTCCTTTTATTAGAATAAAGGATCTTCAGAAGATATCAACTTCACCTGCACAGTGGAGCAGCTACAGGTAGAGGAAAGGTTTCTTTGTTTGCTCAAATTGTAATATATGTGCTCTTCGTCTGTCATTTCTATTCCAGAGTTAAGTCATTTCTATTCCAGAGTTAAGCAAATTGGCAGTTGCATCCATACGTTTTTACGCACCACATTTACTCCCCCTGAGGATAAAAGAATTGCTGCAGGGCAGTTTCCTTCAGAGATGAGCAGCTTCCAAAGAAAATATATGTTAAATTGCATCATTTTAATAGCACATTCCACATAATGGGCTAAATGAAAGGTGTTGTTCTGCACATGTTCTGCAGCCAAACACTAAATATATAATAAATGGCCCAGATCCCGGTAGATTGCATTGATGATGATGATACATTAAGTCGTTCTAGTATAAAAAATAAATTCTGCTTACGTTATGCAAAATCGCTGAAGCCTTTACATTAAGTAAGTAAGTAAAATGTATTTATAAAGCGCTTTTTACAGACATAAGTCACAAAGTTTTAAGTTTCAGTCTGACCTCTGTTTGATGCTTTCTGTTTATGTGATGAGGGCTGACCTGTGCTATTTAAATCATATGGCTGTGCTGCAGTCAGATTCCCGATGTCGGACGTACAGTCTAATGTTCTTCAGTGTCAAGGCAGACAGAATAACATAATTCTGAACGCATACAAATTTAATTTATTCTTATTCATAATGAGTGTAATTAACAGCGTTTATATTATTTTTCTAAGTGATATTTTAGGTTATCTCACCGGACATGTTCTTATTTAAAATGATCAATGGTTGTTGGTTTTCAGGATTTGGTGGGAAAGCTCAAAGACGCTGCCAAGAGTGTGGAGAAAGCCAGTCAGATGTGATGCCGGTGTCCAGTTTCCTCGCCCTTTCGGCACCACAAAAGCACTGAACTTCAGCAGTTTCCAGCGGCATTGCAATTCTCTTTATAGTTTCTTTTGTACCTGAGATTGACATGACGTGTATACATGTGAGAGACAATTATCATTCCAACGTGTGTGTTTCAATTAAAACAGAATAAATCCAATCCACCATGTTCATTGAATAATTTCACAACTTCATGTGCTCTCACTGTCTTTAGAAATGACCATTTGGTGGGAAAATGTTTTTTTGATAAATACAGCTGGTGTCATTGTCATATAGGTTTTGTGTAAGAGAGATGTGAAACATTAATTTAGAATCTGGAGTCAATGAAGTAACTGGCAGGCATGTGTTTTGTCCACCCTGAAGAGGATTTCTGCCATAGTTTTATAACAGCAGTACTTCGTTTCCTGCAGCATTTGTTGCAACAAGAAGCTCAGTCCAGCTTTCTCTGGAGTCCTCGGACTGTTGGGGGGAAAAAAGACCACTAAAGGAGAACGTTACTTTTTTGTATTTGCTTTATTGCTCTGTGAGAATGTTGTTCCCTTTTTAGATGTTCTTAAGCTTTCAGCATCCACCACCCTGCTGAAAGTTCAAAGCTCATCAGCTGAAGCGCCACAGCGGCTCGGATTCCATAAACATTTTCTGCGGCGCTGGCTGAAGGATAAAGGGTCCAATTCATCAAGTGGAAGTCGCGGCGCATTCTTTTTTTTGTGTGCAGATGTCAGGACAGCCTGCGACAAAGGTTTGACATCAGAGTCATCTGTCACATGGACGTGTTTTAACCCAGTGCGTGGGTCTTTTCAAGCAACGATGAACAGAGATTAATAAGGTAGCCGCCTAGTGCTCCAGCCTGCGTGTTCTAGTGAGCGGATTGAAACACTTTGACAGTCAAAACGACACGAACGTGTGTGAGTGCGTGTGCAGCAGTTATTTTTAACACCAGAGAGGCGAGGGCACACCATCATTAGCCTACTTATAGACGCACCGAATAGTGCCATTTGAACGCAAGTTGGATACATATTAAGTGCACGTATTGTGCTTTTTTGATGTAAAAGTGTGTCGAATTGTATGAGTGTGTATTATGGGTTATTTAAATAATGCGTCATAGCATTAAAAAGACCATACACCGACACTAATGTTGTTGCACCCCCAAAGCAGCTGCCTGTTGTCCTTTTAGCTCCAGTGAAGCACGAACTGCTGAGTCCTTTATGGCATGTTGTGGTTGAAAGGCTATTAGAATGTACACATAAGTGTTATTTTAGGCTATATGCGTAGCGGATCGGGAGAATCGGCGTACACCGACAGTAATTCCAAGGCGCCCTTAAGCGAGGAGACCACGTGACCAAAGCGGGGCGGTCGAACTACAAGCCATTTTAGGGACGGTGTTAGTTTCACCAGAGCACACACACACACTGCTGCATTTTTCACTCGGGGTGAAGCGGTTATTTTGGAGGCAAAGTTATCGGCGCCGAAGTGCGAGCCTTCCCGAGCCGAACCCGGAGCACTCGGCTCCCTCGAAGCCGCGGATCGGATACCCTCACGGCGCGCAGGGCGGCGAGGAGAAGAGGAGTTTTATTCGCACATCTGAAATGCGCTCCGGTCCGCCGTGCGCTCTCCGCCACTGACAGCGTCTGCAGCCTGCTTCAAGATGGCGGCTCGGCTCCTATTCATTTGCTGCTGATCGCCTCCCAACTTTCATTGTCTGCTCGCCTCAAGACCCACCGATTCCCTGTTCAGCCTCCAGGTATGTCTTATTCGATATCGTCTCTAACTAACGGGGGCACGGCGAGAGGTTTGCGGTGGTGCTTTTTGTGGTTTTACACGTACCGATCCAGCGGTTGATGTGGAGCTTTCAACGGTGGCTGCAGCGATCACTGACGTGGAGCTCTGTGTGTGTTTCTGCGCACCACTTTTTTGTTGTTGTTGTTGGGCAAAACATGTTCCCCGCTCGGGCACGAATGCGAATTAAGATCCACGCTCACCCGGTGTTGCATTCTATACTATTGAGTGATGTGTCTGTATAAGTTGATCACGGCTGGGGTTTGAATAGCGTCGTCTGGATTTATGTAAAGTGGGAGATCTCGGGCGAACCAGGCTGGTTTGGCTGAGATGTTAACAGCAGCAAGTGCTCCTAATGCTCCTGCTGTGTTCATATTTCCACACAGTGTCTTTATTTTATAGAGTCTGGATGCCTGGGCTGTTGTGAACAGGGTGTTGTGTTGCTTTTGGCTGTATATGACTAAATGTTGGATTTATTAACTTAACTTGGATCGCTCCCATGAACGTGACAAGGAGGCAAACCGTTTCCACTGTGCATAAATGTTTCATGACGGCTGCTTGGTAAACGCTTGATCATCGTTAAACATGCACTGTGCGCTCTTTATGTCTTGGTGTATGGTTATCATAATTAAGAATGGTGGTTGGGTTTTTGAGAAATACAAAATAAAAAATAAAGTGGGCGACTCGTCGGCCAAGAAAAGGCTTGTTGAGTCTCTCAAGCCGCCAAAGCATCGGTAGTTTGACTTTATTTCATATGTTATGGTCAGCATAGCCTGTTTTTGTTTGTTGGCATTTAAGCTCATTTAGGATTTCCATGTTTTCACCTTCCTACGGCTAAACGCTGGCGCACTTTGACTCTGAATCTTTGCTGGGACAGGCAGACATGAGCCAGGGCTTTTGCCTCTTGGGGGGGATACAAATTATCATTTCACTCATGAATGCTGTTGGGCACCCTCTGTGTGTGCGTAATGAGTTAAAATTAATGTATTAACCCCCCCCCCCCCCCCCCCCCTCCTCTCCGGGTTTGCAGGTTGAAAGCCTCACAGGTCTGTGAATAGATGTTACAATGTATGACAGACTGGATGGTTCACTTTACAGTGTGCGGTGAGAACATGAATACACACCCAGCCTAACTTAATCTTGTTTGTATGGACTTAAACACGTTTCAGTCATGTACCCAATTAGGAATCTTTATTTCAGGATTTTCTGACTTGACTGGCGGCGGTTAATATGCCGATTTTAATTGGGTTATTTCCAGCTGCTGTTGATTTACGTGTAAGGGGAACCTTTTCAAAAGGAGCTGCTCTCATTTGGCAATAAACGAGGTTTGGGTGATTGCAAGAAGCCAAGGACAATCTCCTCATTTTATTTTTTTTTGTTGCCTTTATTGAGAGAATTAACGATTCAGTTCTGAATTAATGGATGCTATCAACACCGACCCCGTCATTTAACTGTACATATGAAAAGAACATAGCCCATGTAGGCTGCATCTGCAGTCTGTGTGTCTTTACGGGGATCTTGAACAGACTCGATGGTCTACAGCGTTTGGTGCTGCAGCCATTGGGTGGCATTCGTTCCCTCACACACCTCTTTACGTTTGTGAAGTGATTGACTTGAAGTCTTATAAAGTGAGCGTGCAGCTCCCACAGGACAGAAGGAGAGCAGTTGTCCAAACACCAGTCAATCGATTCATGACGCAACCGGCTCTCCCTGATTATATGTCGACGTTATCCATCATTATCCATGCGTGGAGTCGGAGTTGATGTCCAAACTTGCCCGCTGTGGTCTGCTCAGAGACGGCCAGGAGAGGTCGGGACTCTGGCATGGTGCCGGCTGTGGCTCCATACAGTAACAGTGTGGGTTCAGAGCTGGACAGGCTGGCTGTCATCCAGTGTTTGAAGAGGAGCACCTTATCATGTCCAGCCTATGGGTTACATTTAGACTTTTAATGACTGTTCATTTCAAAAGACAGAAAATGGTGCACTTGAAGAAAGTATAGCTTTTATTAAATTAATACTCACCGATTTAAATGACCTTACAGCCAACATGTCCCATTTGGCTCATAAATACTGCAGGACTCCTGGGTAAATGGAACGACGGTGATACTTCGGCATTGGAGCACTTAATCTGTTGTTGGTCACAACCGGGTTTATGAAGTTGAATGCCAATTGGCCCAAAGTATAAACAATGCTGACGCTTAATAAACGGGCTTTTGGGAGTCGTTACATGGCTCAGAATAAATAAGTATGATCCAGTGTGCGCTTCAACTTCAGCAGTCGCTGCCGTCTGGCCATGTTGGTGCTGCGCGGTGCTGGTTATCGCGCACACGCCATGAAAAACACGGCGCGAAGCGAACCCACAATAGAGCGGGGATTATTCTCCGAGTCGGACGCACGTAGCCTACTCCTCCCGGTGGTCTACGACGATTTGGGAATCTGGCGCAAACGCGTCAAAGATTGGTTTTATTTGCACCCCCCGTTCCCCTCTTTCGAAGGAAACCCCGCAGCCCGTTGAACCGATACGGGCTTTTCTGTTTTTTTTCCTCCACAAAATGGCAGCCGTGCTGTCGGCAGCCTGGCAGTCCAGCCGCTGTCTGTGTGCGCGGAGGGACGGGGAGCCTCCGGTCCCTCCTCACTCCCGCTCTGCACGCCGACAGCTCGCCGTGCTGTTGTTTTGGTCCGAGATCCTGCCTCGTTCTGCTAACTGGTGACCAGCCATGTGGGCTAAAAAGCAAAAAGGAGTTGCCATAGAAACGCCCAGCCCCCCCCCCCCCCCCCCCCCACCCACCCACCCAATAAGCCCGTGTGGCACACCTGACGCAGTGTCTCCTCCCGCTCACCAACGCGAAGCGCGAAGCGCCACAGATCCCCGTACTTAATGTTTTCCACCAGAATTTCTCAATTTTGGGTAAACGTCCTGCTATAAAGTGAAGTGGCCACTATTTGTACATTTTTTATGGAGAAGTACGTTATGAGACGAGATGCCCAATTTATTTTGCCTACATTTGATGCTTCATTAGGCCGATTTGTTTTTATACTTAATAGCCTGCTTCTAATATAAAACTGCAGTGTCTGTTGTTTACGCGCAATCACGTGCCGCATACGCATTTAACATCAGATTATCCGACTCGTCCGATATGGCAGAACACGTCCATGAAACCCAGAATATTCTGTCCCATCGATGCCCTGTTTTTCTCCGGAGCCGAGTTAACCTTTTGAATTAAAGCCCGTCTGCGGTGCGATCCTGCACTGCACTGTTCCTCTGATGTTGCCATGTGTTAAACCATGTTGATTTAAAATGAAGCGACGGAGAGGAGCGCACGGCTGCATCGATCTCAAAGTGATTGATTTATGATTATTCACTGCGCCTCGGTCAGGTGACTCTGTGGCGCTGCTGCTGTTGCCCATCAATCTGCCACCGATCTCCTTCCCCTTTGGTTATTATTTGACTAGCATAAAAGATGATGTTTCCTTAACACAGTCAAACAAACAGCGACCTTTTTTTCTCTCTCCAAATGGTCCGCGTTGAGTCGTAAAATGAAACCTGCAGCCCTCTGATGTCTCCTCTCCAGCCATGCATGCGTTGTTTTGACTTGCTCTCTATTTTCTTTTTTTCCACGCAGGATTGTTGTCGTCGTCCCCCCTCTCTCAACATGCATCGGACGACCAGGATAAAGATTACCGAGCTCAATCCCCACCTCATGTGCGTCCTGTGCGGAGGATATTTCATCGATGCAACGACCATCATCGAATGCCTTCACTCATGTGAGCAAGCGACAAAAACGATAGGCGGGAAATGTTAACATGGAGTTGTGCACGCTGATGAGAATACATTGCAGCAAGTTCTAGCCTACTGGAGGCTTTCTTGCAGGTTTCCCTGCACTTACACTGCAACTGTTAATGCTGCAAATGAGACATCTCTTCAACAAATCCTTAAACCAGATGTAGCTTCCAGTGTACATTCAGGATGTCCTTTCAGATTACATGATGTTGACTTTTTTTCCCCTCTTCTTTTTCTATGGTTTGCAGTTTGCAAGATGTGCATTGTGCGCTATCTGGAAGCCAGCAAATATTGTCCCATCTGTGACGTACAAGTGCATAAAACGAAGCCTCTGCTCAACATTAGGTGAGAACTGTGGTTACTTAGATTGTTGCATCTTTTTCTTTTCTCAGTTTCCTTTTTTATTGTTTTTTTTAATATAGATTTTCTTTATTATTCAGGCAAATTAATCTTTCCTTATGGTACAGGTTTTGCTGAGTAAACAATTGATGCACCTTAGTATACTTTTAATATTCTTTCAATATATTAAGATTTGATTTGATTTTTTTTTGGGTAATGTTTGGCAGCTACATTAATAGTTTGAACATGCTTTGTTTCCTCTTTCTTGCCCTTTATGTTTTTCCTATTTGTGCGCTGAACAGCTCGATCAGCAAGTGATTGGTTTTAAAGACACAAGGAACACTCTTACATAACATATGAGATTTTTCACAGCCTTGAATACCACTCATGGATCTCTATTGAATATCTGTGTGTCACACGCAGGCTGCATATGTGTGCTGCAATGCAATCATTGAGTATAAATGTATATGTTAAGCCAAGCGTTTACAAACAAGGAACCATATGTTTACCATACTATGCTGTTGTTTCTCTTCATCATAAGCTTTAACTGAATCGGAAACAATTCAACCATCTCTATCAGGTTTTCTTTTTTTACAGTTTCAACTGCAAATGTTGAGGATTCCAGTGTCTTAATGACTTGACTGAAGGTTCTCTTCCTCTTTCTAGGTCTGACAAAACTCTACAGGACATTGTGTACAAGCTGGTCCCCGGCCTCTTCAAAAGTAAGAGCGTGACGGTCAAACCATGTCTGTATCTAACGTGGGTTTACTTTCTGGCTCTGTATCTGCACCCATTTTCTAGCTTTGCTTTGATCAGTGGTTTCATATAGGCAGCCAGCAGTGTTGGGACTCCACAACAACTGTCTTACCACTTCTGCAAATGAGAAGTGAAGACATTAGAATGTATACTATCTCCCCCCCCCCCCCCCCCCTTAGCGACAAAAGCAAAGTTACACATTTTTATGATTTCAATATGTTCATAATCTGTTATAAATGTGGTGCTGGGGTTGCTGAGATCTGTTGTCGTCATCACAGCTGTTTTTTTTTTTTTTTTTTTGTGGTTACTTTGTCATGTGCTGCTTTTGTTTGGTGTCATTCTGTATGCTGTTGATAAAACCTCTCGAAACAAGTGAGGCTAAAACTCCATTTTGTTTTACTGCCATGTCTCATATATTTCCCTCCTATAAGGAAGAGTATTATGATGAGATGGATGTCAAATGTTTGGCGGGTTTTGAAGCACAGGCTGTTTTTGCTGTATTAAAATGACCCATAATGCAACCAAATGTTTTTCCATATATACCTATACCACTATTCTGATTCTGTTATTTAAGAATTAGACTTATTTCTGTGTTAAAACTGAACGTGAACTGACTTGTAATTGTTTGTCTTCCTGAATGTCCTCAGATGAGATGAAGAGGAGGAGAGACTTTTATGCGGAGCACCCTGTAGATGGTGAGTTAGAAAGCACATATTTAGCTTTATTATTTAATTTCCTAAGTTTTGGATGACATGAAATAAATTCCCTCCGGTTGGCGTGTTACTGCAGGCCAATGTTCCAAGTTATATTTTGACTCATCTTTCTTTTTTTTTTTTCTTTACTTAATTTTTGCGGGTACTCATCTGTCTGTGTGTTTTCCTACAGCCTCTAACGGATCAAATGAGGATCGTGGAGAGGTGGCAGACGAGGACAAGAGGATTATTACAGATGATGAGATCATCAGCCTCTCTATTGAGTTCTTTGATCACTGCAGGTCGGCTTTTTGGTTTGGTTTTGTTCCAATAATTATTAATGCTTCATTTTTTTTATGTAGTTCTTGACAGAGTAATAAACTGATTATTTAATTCAGTTACAGTGACAAGAAATGTCTTGATTATAACGTCATTTTATGCTTAAGAAAGCATTTGATACGTATTGTCCTGTATTTGATCAGCTCTCTGTCTCAGATAAGATACTACATTCTAATTGATCAGATCCAACTTGAGTGTTGCTAGACCGATCAATACCTCTGGTAACCGGCATCAGAAAGCATTTGGTCCTTTATCCTCCAAGCTTAGTTTTTCCTACTGTCCTGCATGATGGATATCCAGAGCATGAACACTCTCAAGTGAGTCGTATCCTGCTAAGTTAGGTCCTCAACACACATTTTCTCCAGGTTAAGAAAGTTTCCTTTGTCCCAAACTCATTACTGGATATCACTTATGCAGGCTTATTAAATAAATGAAAGGCACTGATAGAAATGTAATGGATTGTTCCTCACTGTTTCAGCCTCATTGAAATTATTTCAAGGATTATTTGTCGTTGTAATTTTACTTCCAATTATGTTTTACAACTTTATAAGGGCTGTTGACATGAGTAATAAGCCACAAGCACTGTGCGTGTCAAATATAACTAATATATATATTTTTGATTATGAAATAGCCTATATTGTGAATAATCAATTTGTTTTATTGAATAGATATGTTGGCTCATAAAAAAGTGTCACACAGTATTCATATTTTCTATTTTAATTATTTGCAGACTGGGAGGTTCACTGGAGGACAAGCAGTTGAAAGATCAAAATATGGTGAGTTGATTTTTGCCACATTCTCTTCTCTGCCAGTGTTGTTTCTTGTGAACATTTAACAACAAAACAATAATAAAAGGTACTACAGACAACTTTTTTTTTTTCGAGGCTGCAACTGAGTATTTACTTGTCCATCTCTGTTGTGAAATCTGACACATTTGAGCCAAACATTGTTTCCTCTGAAGGGCTTCATTGTTTTGCTAATTCTTTTTCAGCTTTTAAGGTGGATCATGTCTGTAATGATTTAGATGCCTAGTCATTCTAAATCAATTTGTATTCAAATATATTGTCTTATGTATAACTTTGGAATGCTTACATAATGTGCAGGTGGCCAACAAAAGGTACCTGCAGTGTCCAGCAGCCATGACAGTCATGCATCTGAGGAAGTTTCTGCGCAGCAAAATGGACATCCCAAATGCCTACCAGGTCTGTATTGATTATTTATTTATTTATACATTTTGGGGTGTATAAATTGGACATGGAAACTATGTGAATATATTTTTTTCTGTCAAAGGGAATTGTGATATTATGTGACTTATTTGAAATCTTATTTAAATAAAGATTTAGTTAATTTTTTATTAAAATGTACTTCTTTTTTCTGTCTAGGTTGAAGTCATGTATGAAGACGAACCTCTGAAAGATTACTACACTTTAATGGATATAGCATATATCTACACTTGGAGAAGAGTAAGAGATGTTTTTGGTCAAAATAGACTTGATTTCAGTTTGTTTATCCACGTTTATGCTGTCTAACTAACAATCGTAAATCAAATCATCTTATTTTGTAATGTAACAGTAATGTATGATATTGTATTGATTAATTTAAGTCCTCTACATTGTCAAATACATTTTGCTATATTTTTGGCTTATCAGCTGGAGCAAACATTTAAATACATTTATTTTTATTTTTTTAATGCAGTGTTAAATTACTTTAAAATAATGACTTAGACGAACAATGTTAATCTTGAAATGAGTGTATTTAGAATTAATATACTAACTAATAAATGGAAGATCACATATTGTGATTTAAGCACTGAGTTTCCTCCCCTTTTTGGTCAATGTGGTCAATTTAAATATTTTTTTTTAATAAATATATATATATATATATATATATATATATATATATATATATATATATATTTATTTCTATTTTTTTTTTTACATAAAATGCAGTCAGACAGGAGGTTGTTTGATGGGTTTATGGACAATTTTATATTCATTTCAAAATCTTAATTTGGCTTGTAGGCCCACATGGAGGTTATTTCCTGTGGAATGAAAAAATATAACTGACCTGAATATATATTTAATTATTATTAGGCGAAGGAGAAGTGCTTATCCTGAAAATATTTTGATGATGCAAGAAGCTAATGCATCTAATAAGCAGACAGTATTTTGAAATAGGTTGTTTGGACAAATTACTTTGGAGTTAATTTAGTTGTAGACCAATTAAGGCTGGTTGGAAACCTCTTTAAACGTGCAGAAGGCTGTGTTTTTATGATTTTATGCATTAGGTTTTAATTCATCAGTTCTTATACTTCATTATCTCTTTATTCAACCCTTCCTCGCAGAACGGCCCGTTGCCACTGAAGTACAGAGTCCGACCCAACTGCAAGAAAATGAAGGTGAGCCATGCGCAGCAGGAAGGCCAGAACAGCGCGAGCAGATCCGGTCCCGAGAGCGATTCTGCCAGCGACAAAGCTGGAAGTCCAGCCGGGGCTCCGTCCACGTCCTCGTCGCTACCGAGCCCCGGTACGCCTGCGCAGTCTCCGCACCCCCAGCTCCCGCACGGCCCCATTAAAGTCAACGGGACTCCGGCTGCTGCTGCCGCCGCCGCCCCTCCTCCGACCCCCAGTCGGTCCTTCACTCAGTTCGGCAGCGGTAGCGGCTGCAGCAAGGCCCGGAAGGTTTCGCTGAACGGCTCGTCGACCTCCTCCGGATGAAGCGGGACTCCGGACCGGACCAGCCAACGCCAGACACCCGCTCAGCTAATAGGCCTACTGTTTTCATGCCAACGTAGTTCCATTGTGTAGACAATGTTATCTCTTTTTCTCTCTCTCCATTTGTTGTTCTAAATATTATGGCATCACATGTAAGTTTAAACGTAGTGGAATCAGAGACATTTCAAAATAAGAGGAATGAGGAAGTTGGGGAGGATGGGAATGTTTTTAATAGCCTATGAAATGATGTTGATGTTGACAAAAAAAAAGAAAGTTGGAAAAGAGATGGACAAGCATTTATCCCATTTTAAAGCTACATCTTTATTTTACAGAAGTGACTGAAGATAGACTTTTATATTTTCTTCTACATTTTTCAGATTCAACGTGTTGATCATGATTTATTTCATGTGTGTTGGGATGTTTTAAAACGGTCTGTTGAAACATGCATGCTCATGATAACACGTTTTCTTTGATAAAAGAAGATTCTGCGTGTTTGCCCCAGAAGTCTCGTTTTGACGGGTTTTTTGGAAGTGTTTCAGACATCGATCTTGTTCTATCTGAAGGGAACATATACGTTTGTATGGCGTTGTTGGCTTCATGGAAGACATGGAGGAAAAACAACTTTAAATTGCCTTTTACTGAAAAAAATTAATCAGTTTCTTGTAGCTGCAGTGGAATCAGATTGCTTATCCACCACGTCTTTAACGCGTTTTAAGCAGTTTTAGAGAATCCACGTGTACATATAAACAAAATGCATATTTAATCAGCGATGGTGTTATTCTCTTATTCCCCTTTGTTCTGAGGGAATGACGTGGGCTCCTGTTCAGCTCCATGTCATGCTCAAAGAAATGTTTTGATGTCTCCCGTGTTTTCCGTATTTGTATCGCTCGATTGTATGGACAACCTATTGTATTGTTACTGTTGCACAGTATAAAACATCTAAATAAAACATTTTACACTTACTGAAGAACGATTTTTTTTTGTGTGTCTGGTGAAAGATCACGAGTCAGTCTGGTGTTTTGCATTAACAGCAACCAAATAAAAGAATAATTCAAATTGGGCAGAAGGTGCAAAGCGCCAGATGTCTTTGTGAATCAGCAGTCCTGTAGATAACTCGGTTAAGGAGGCCAGCTATGAGCAGCTAAGAGGAGGTCTGCATGGCGCGTGATCCAATCATGTTTCTGAATACATTCAATGACGATTGAAGCCCTTTTTGTTTTGTATTAATGATTTATCACATGAGTAATGCAGCGGTTTTAATGGGAAGTTAAAATGATGGACTTTGTTTAATTTCTTTACGAGGCAACAATTTATTATTGTATCTTCCTGAGCTGAAATTCAGTGTGATTTTCATTGTCAAGTAACGCTCATCGTCACATTAGGCATTTTATGATTAGGCATATCTTGGACGCTTAAAGGCTAACCAATGGTTAAACAAAAATAACAAAAAATCGAACTAGCCCAAGTTTTGATTAACTTTTTCTTTTACACATATTTTTTTTTCAGAATTGAACTGAATATAAAACAAATAACCTACACACAGTTGTGAGTTGATGTTTAAACCACTCAAAAATATGTGGTGGGCTAATCTAATCTAGCTTTCCAATAAAACTTAAACTTTGGCCAAAATAAATAAAAATATAAGTAGGCTAGGCCTAAATCCGGCAGGCAGTAGGGTTTAAGAAAAGGCCTTTATCAAACAGATGGACAGATATCAGACTGGAAACATGTGTTTAAATGTTAACCTATTCTATAACCAGTGTCTCACAGAACATCTTCCTTACCTCATAACTTATAGAGCAATACAAACGAAAATGTTGCTCAGTTGAATTTAGTACACAGAATTATCTATTCTTTGGGGCTTAACTGAGTGATAATAAGGCAATCAAGGCTACTGTTGTAATTCAATATGAAAATTATCCCTCCGGTAAAAACATGACCTCAAACGGAATCGAAAACACATCGCATTCATAGGCTACATCTAGTGTGAAAAAACGTGAGTATGATTACAAAGGCAGAATTTAGGTTTATGTTAGTGGATTTTGAAATACTTGTTAATTAGGCTGCATAAAATGTGTTGACTTAAAAAATATATATAGGCTTAGTAATAAATCATCAGTCCTGGATCGGATTATCTCAAATAGACTTTATTTCAGCCTCTGAGTTGTAGGATAACATGGCCAAACGCAGTGATATGTCTGTTTGCCCGATTGACATATTTCTATTCATAGGCCTACTTTTGTTAAAACTCCTTCACATATTGTTATCATCGCCTTTTCGTTTCTGTCATCTGCAGGCTAGACAGCACAAATAGCCCCATGCAAATACCAACCGAGAGAAGGAGGGTTTGGAATGATCACATTTCAATGAGTCCCCATTGTATAACGGCCTAATCATAATAATGATAAGCTTTATTTTGGCCATGTCACTTTTTAAATACTGGATTTACAAAGAGCAACAAGAAGAACTCGTACAGGCAGCTCGTCTGTGGACAAACTCCTCGAGCAGGCAAGGCAAGCAAAAGTTGAAAAGAAACAATCGAGCACAATGCCATGCTGTGCAGGCTAAAAAAAAAAAAGGCGGATTGCGAAAGTAGCAGGGTGAGTCATCTTTACACGAGACGATCTTCGACCGGAGCGACATTCTACTTCCTGTCTGTTGCCACGCCAACACTTAACAACACCACCCAAGTCAAACCTGGAGAAACGCTGGATTAAATCCTGTGAATAAGTCATACGAATAGATAATCCGCACTAACGTGTGATAGTAACTATTTAGGATGACTCAACGACAGATCAGTAAAGGTAAGATCCATCAGCTGTTTGGGTTCATAAAAATATAATGCAGCTATAAAGTCAAACTGTCTGTAAGAGCCATATTCTATTTGCTATTACATATTTACTTGTATTTACATGTTTTACTTTAATCACATCTGTTTCTACATTGAATGTTACAAGGATGCTGTTATAATTTGTTATAGTAAGAAATATATGTAAGTGTCAGACTGCCGTCACTTTAAGGACACTTAGCGACAGTTGGTTAGTAGTATGTGGAGAGCGACAGTTATTGACGGTTGGTTAGTAGCCTAGTATGTGGTGAGCGACAGTTATTGACGGTTGGTTAGTAGTATGTGGAGAGCGACAGTTAGTGACGGTTGGTTAGTAGTATGTGGAGAGCGACAGTTAGTGACGGTTGGTTAGTAGTATGTGGAGAGCGACAGTTATTGACGGTTGGTTAGTAGTATGTGGAGAGCGACAGTTAGTGACGGTTGGTTAGTAGTATGTGGAGAGCGACAGTTATTGACGGTTGGTTAGTAGTAGGGCTGCACAATTAATCGAATTTTAATCGCGATCACGATTTTGGCTGCCACAATTAAATGAGCATGATCGTCGTCGATATTGACGTTTAAAATGCGTGCTCTGCTACGTATCAAATCAAGCGCTTCCGTCATGTCATGTCTGTCTCTACATGGTCGCGCGTTTACAATGCATGCTCTCTGTATCGTGCACGGCGGAGTTCCGCCACGATCCGCGCACAATCCCACCAGCGGATGTGGTGAAGATGCCCCCCCGCCGAGGACTGTACACAGCATGGCAACAGTCGGTAGCACCCCCTGCCGACGCCGCTAAGGTCCAGTATCCGGTTCATACCCAGTAGCACCCCCGCCGCCGACGCAGCTAAGGTCCAACACTGGATGTTGTCCCTAAAATTAATTAATGAATAATCGTGATCTCAATATTGATCAAAATAATCGTGATTATGATTTTGGCCATAATCGTGCAGCCCTAGTTAGTAGTATGTGGAGAGCGACAGTTAGTGACGGTTGGTTAGTAGTATGTGGAGTTGCATGGATGTGGATTAACCTGTGGATCCTTAAAGTGTGCGACGTAATCGGGATACTTTTAGGAATAAGGAAGTCGTTTTACTAACACATATGGAAGGATAATTGGATCAATAAAAACACGTATTGCTTTCAACTACGAGCGGTATCGGTGTGAGCTTTGTGCTTAGGACCAGAAACACGCGTCAACTTAAGGTTTACATTCTGATAAAGGTTTGGACGCTACACTGTCTTTCTGTCTGTTTGTGTTTTTTGCAGTTTTTGACCAGTATCACAAATCAAGGATGCAGTTTGTGGTAGCGGTTGCTGATCTGACAGCCAGACCGCAAAACATAGCAATGCTTCAAAATACTGGTAAGAAACCAGCGCTGGATTATAACCAGGGTACGGTGTTAGCTTTAGCTTGCTATTCCAAGTGTTAACGGCTCTCTTCTCCTGCAGATGTGATCTCCATGCTGTGTCCCCTGCTGCTGGATGTGGTCCCGAGCATCCAGCAGACGGCAACTTTGGCTCTGAGCTTCCTAGCAGACCATAGCGATGACCTGGCCACGGCCGTGTTGAAGCAAGACATCCTTCCCCAGCTGGTCCACTCTATGGTCTCGCAGAATGTCAGTATCGCATCCTTTGGTAACACAAGTGCCAGTTTCATAGAGACAGGTTGTCCAATGCTCCGTCTCCGCCCCTTTAGAGGCCGATGTGTTTATGTGTGTGTGTGTGTGTGTGTGTGTGTGTGTGTGTGTGTGTGTGTGTGTGTGTTTGTCTGAGAAAGAGAGAGGAAGGAGGCCCTGCAGGCCCTCAGGGTCAGCCCCCTGGATGCTAGAGTGGGTTTTGGGCTACTTGGCAGCTCGCCTGGGGGGTACTTCAGAACCTAAGAGCCCTTTACCATGAGAGCAACCAGGCCTTTGTTTTCTCTCTTCCTGCCTCTCAGCTCTTTCAGAGAAGACAGACAAGGTTTAGCTCTTGTTATTAATTGGATATTGCAGTCTCTTATAAGCATAACATTGCACACAATTCAGGTTACATTTTTCAACGTTTTATGTCAAATATGAATTTTGAGAACCTTTGGGAAACAAAATGACAATGTCTGATGTGGCTTTACAGCTGTTTACGGTGGGTTGACAACACACAGATGGTCAAATATGAAAGCCCAGTGTTTCTATTGCCTGGAAAAGAAAAGAAAGTTGTTTTTGAAAGAAAATAATGAGTTGATTTTTGCAATTATTCCTATTCTTACACATGCAGTAGGTATAGAACCCCAAACAATGAGGAATTACTCTTGGACCCGACGGTGCCCAAAAGGTCTCCGTTCTGTTCCGAGGCTCGGTTCCGAATGTGGCAGAATGGACTTTTCATAAATAAATAAATAACAGAAATATAATATAATAACGTTGTTTTGGAAAAAGTCTCCTTAATTTAATTTGTTTGTCTTCAGAGGTTCCGTAACAAGGCAGCAGCATTTCTACTGCGTGCAGTTGCCAAACACTCCCCTGAGCTGGCCCAGGCTGTGGTAGACTGCGGGGGAGTTGATGCCCTGGTCCTCTGCCTGGAGGAGTTTGACCCCGGGGTGAAGGAGGCTGCTGCCTGCGCTCTGGGCTACGTCGCACGACACAATGCATGTAAGGAACACGCACTTACATGCTGAGGTTTCTATGATTTCCATTCTGATTTCCATTCTTTGTCAGCACTCTCTCCTTGCACTAGCACTACATTCTTTACCTTTGTGTGTGTTTGTTTCCATGTGTCACACCTCTCTCTATTGCTGTGCAGCGTTGTCTCAGTCGGTCGTGGATGCGGATGCGGTCCCCCTGCTGGTTTTGTGTCTTCTGGAGCCTTTGTTGGCCCTCAAACGCTTCGCAGCTTCCACCCTCAGCGACATCGCCAAGCACACAACTGAACTTGCCGAGACTGTGGTGGAGAATGGAGCCATTGCACATCTGGCACTGATGATCCTCAACCCAGACGTCAAACTGAAGGTAGGAGAGCTCAAAAAGACTGTCACACTTAAAGAGCTTAACTCAGCTGATGATGTATAAGGGCATAGACGGAAAATAAATAAATCATTAAATAACATCCCTGTGGATCATTCTATGAGATTACACTAACTGATCATTTTTCCTAACTTTGCTTATCCTTACTTAAAACAATGCTTGCCAAATAAGGTAAACATTACCAATACTTGAGACATGCATGCTAAATAATCATGTAACCTATAGGTGCCTTATATTGTTTTTGAGGGCTGTTTTTTAATAGTAAGAATAGAAATGCTTGTCTTTGGTGCTTTTACTTTGGATATATTTGATATTATCATGTCAAATTAGATCACTTACACATAATAGGAATGAATAATTATAGCAGAACCCTTAAATGCATATTTGGGAAAAATGTTCTGTTCAAAAAATGTACTCAAGCTATAGACGTACGTCTAACTATATATATTATTTTTTATTTTATGATTTTTATTGGGCTCAGTGTTATTCTCCATTCTCCATCTATTTGTCTTGTTGCCCTTTCATTCACCTTTTTAATAAACATCTTGCTCTATGATAATTTAATGTAATGCATTGTGATCCAATTGTGAATGAATTGGGATTTAGAAAGAAATCTTCAAAACATTTCTATTGAAAATGCAGAGATTTAAATATTCTTGTTCATGTCAGGAAACATTCTCCATCACACACTCACATTTTACTATGAGGACAAATTACCATCTTAGTAACTCAACATTTCTGACAAAACATTACATGGTGGAATAGAAAAACTAAATTGTGTGTGCAATACAGATCTTGTTAGCAAAACAGCCAGACAGTAGTCAGGTTTCTATCAGCCTTGGAAACCTGAAAAAGTGATGACATTTGAGAAAAAAGTGGCATCTTCATTTTTTTTAATTTAAAGAATATTAGCATTAACTGCAGGTAGATTTTTTTTCAATTTAAAAAACAACTACACAGTCAATTTAATTAAATGTAATAAATGTAACCTCCAAGTGTAGCTCAAAAGAACCAGGTATTTAATGAATAACAGTGAGGTTTCAGCCTAGATGCTGGACATGAAGCTTGTGATTGAATTTACAAAAAAAATGCACGAGCTCCGGAAATAATTCAGACATGATTTTGGTCTCCACTCAGAGGCAGGCGTTATCAGCCCTCAGTCAGATCAGTAAGCACTCGGTCAGCCTGGCAGAGATGGTGGTAGAGGCTGAAATCTTCCCTGCAGCGATGGCCTGCCTCAAAGACCCAGATGTGTATGTGAAGAAGAACGTCACCACTCTGATGAAGGAGGTGGTGAAGCACACACCGGAGGTACGGCACTCTCTCACACTTGTGGGCACCAACGGTGCATGTCTGGACACAAAGTAATCTGTGTCTGTGTTCAGCTGGCCCAGGTGATTGTGAGTTATGGTGCCATGGCAGCTGTGATAGACAATCTGGGCGATTGCTGTGGAAACCTGCGGTTGCCTGGGATCATGATGCTGGGATATGTGGCAGCTCACAGTGAGCGCCTCGCCATGGCTGTCATTCTCTCCAAGGTGGTAATCTCTCTTGTGATTCCCCTCCTTAAACCATGTGATAACTAAACCCACCCCTAAAATCCACAGACTTCCCCTTCAGGTCCAGTATATAGGTCATATTGACTGAACCAGCCCTATCATGCTGTGTGTCTTCCTGTCCGGTAGGGGGTGTCCCAGCTGGCCCTGTGTCTGTCCGAGGAGCACGAGCCTCACATCAAGGCGGCCACAGCCTGGTCCATCGGCCAGATAGGTCATCACACCCCTGAGCACGCTAATGCGGTGGCAACCGCTAACCTCTTGACCAAACTGCTGGAACTCTACATGGCCGCCAGCAGCTCAGAGGACCTGCAGGCCAAAGTAAGAGCTGCAGCTCATGTTTTGCCTCTCAAAAAAGTTTTGGGACAATAACTACAGTAGCCCTGAGAGCTCAACAAACAAAAAATTAAGAAAAGCCATGCAAAAAAAAAAAAAAAAAAAGCAAATAAAAAAAAGAAATGTCACCACAAAAACACAACCAAATATGTATATATATATATATATATATATATATATATATATATATATATATATATATATGTAATATACTGTATATGCAAGTAGCTCACACTACAACAGAAACTGTCTCCAGGGGATACAACAAATGTGCTTATTGGTGCCATGGTTTTTGATTTATAACGTTATTGAAGTCTCCCATCCTCAGTGGTGTTAGAAAATGAGCTAGTATATAGTTTTATATGGTTGTGGTTTATTTCAACATTGGAATCGAAATAACTTGATAGTATTGCAGATATATAAATAGTATTAGCCTTATACTTTTTATTAGCCTGCCAATACAAATACTCTGATGAAATACACACAATGCATTTTAAAACAGGCTAACCTTATGGTATTTATATCAAATTGTTATGATATACTATACCATGACTTTGTTATGACTTACTCATTTTTTACTTTTTTTGACATACTATACTGTGATACTTTTCGACATGCTATACTATGACTTTTTTGACATACAATACTTGACATACAAAGACATTGTTTTGACTTTTTGATCATGCTATACTTTGACCCTTTTATGAATTTTTTCGACATGCTATACTATGACGTTTTTCAACATGTGTGAATTTTTTATAACTTTTTTCAACATACTATATAGTGAAATCACTTTTTCAGACATACTAAACTATTAATGTTTACCACATACTATACTATAACTTTGATTTGTTTTCTATATTATCTTCTTAAAATCAAATTCCCATTGTCGAAACCGGGCAGCATGGGGGAAAACCAGGAATAGTATGATTTTGATATGACTTTCTTCAACATCCTATACTATGACATTTTTAGGACTTTTTCAGTAATAGTAAACTATGAATGTTTACGACGTATTATAAATTCTTGAATTGTTTTCTATATTATCTTCTTAAAATGTGATTCCCATACCAAAAGTCGAGCCCAGGTCACCTGGGTGAATACTAGGAATCTTTACCGCTAGACCATAAGGGACATATTCAAACACTCTTCAAAGGCTTTATCTGACATATGACGCTTTTCAACATAATATATAATATCTTCTTTTATGATTTTTTCAACATGACCTTTTTTTGACATTTTTTGATATGTTATACTATGACCTTTTTATGAGGTAGAAAGAGTGAAATAAAATAGACTTACTATACCATGACTTTTTCTAACATACATAATATACTATGAATTTTTGAAGGATATACATTTTTTTTTTGTGTGTGCAATATTTTGATAGAGTTAGAGTAAGATTGAAAGGGATAACTGATTGGTCGTTTATCAGGAAATGGTTACATAAGTGAGATTCGAACCTGAGGCCACCATGAACATGATTCATGGTGGCCTCAACATAGACTATGGATTTGTTCCACATGCACTACATTGATGTCTTTTGACATGCTATACTAGTACTTTTTAATGAATTTTTTCAACATGCTATTGTGTGATTTTTTTTATGACGTTTTTCAACATACTATACTATGTCTTTTTTATAACTTTTATCGACATGCTATATAATGACATTTTGTTTCCCTTTTTCAGACATACTAAACTATAAATGTTTACCACATACTATATTATAACTTTTGGATTTGTTTTCTATGTTATCTTCTTAAAATCAAATTCCCATACCGCGAGTCAAAACTGGGCGGTATGGGTGAAAACCAGGAATCCTTACCGCTAGACCATATGGGACTTTTTTCAACATGCTACTGTGTGATTTTTTTGATGACTTTTTTCGACATACTATATTATGATAATATAACTTAAGGATTAATGCATGCACCTTGTAAAATGTCATCAGTTGACACTTATATTGAGGCACAAGTCACTGGTTTCTGTAATGGAAAAGAGCCTTAAGAGCAGTTTTACCAAGCACTAAAAGAGGACGAGAGCATATTTTGAGTCACAGGTCAGCTGGTGTCAAAGATCACTTGGTTAAAAAAAAAGAGAGGATGGGAAATGGTTTATATGACTTTATCATTCATCTTGTTCTTCTCAGAGTAAGAAGGCTCTAAAGAGTATTCTACAGAAGTGTACCTACCTGCCAGGGCTGGAGCCCCTACTCTACGATGCTCCAAGCAACATCCTGAAACATGTTGTCTGCCAATTCAGCAAGGTGAGTGTATATCTACAATTAGTATCACAACATGAATCAGCAATCTGCATTTTGAAAATGTAAAAAAAGAAAAAAAAAAAAATATATATACACTCTGTCTTCCCTTCCATCAAAGGTGCTGCCTAATGACAGTAAGGCTCGCTGTATGTTTGTGACCAGCGGGGGGCTGAAAAAACTGCTTGAGATCGAAGCAGAGCCTGGCTCGGCTATAGGGGAGCACATCAACACTGTCAAAAGCTGTTTTCCTGAAGAGATACTCAGGTGTGTTTCTCTCGCCAATACAAACAAACAAACAAACACACACACGCATGCTCAAACACATACTTTGTTGACATCAAAACCTTGTACACCTCTGAGAGCTGTAAACACCAATCTAGGAGTGACTTATCACATGACTGGTATACACTGTAATGATTTCAGAGCTGTGTGCTGACGAAGCAGCACATTTATAGTACTATATTCTTCCTCCACCCCATTCTATAACAATCATAACAACACAATCATCATTTTTTTGCATTTATTCAGAGAAACAAAATACTTCAACAAATAATTAGCCTAAATGAAGAAGAAGAAAAAAAGGAGAGAAATACTCAGTATAATTAGAATCAAGTAAGAGGAAAAACAAATTAACAAATTCAATTAAATAGGTTAAATTGGGTTTGTAGAAAGCAAATTTAGAAATCAGAATTTTGCTCTATGATAACGGTAAAAAGTATATCAGTGTATATCATACAAAATATCCTTCAGTACAAAACACAGTGCAGGATATTTACAGGTTGTGTGTTTTTTTTTGTTTTTCAGGTACTGCGACCCCACCTACTTAGGGGTTTTGGTTGATCAGTTAGAGCAAAACCAGCTGGCTGAACATAATTTCAACAACACATCTTCATGAAATGTTAACATGTTAACAACAAAGAACACAATACCAGAGGTAGAGTTAAGCAGAACAAGTGCTTTAATTGGTTTGAGTGAACGCTTATGGAATGGAGTGTATTCTCAACACCATCATTTAATGTGAAGAACAATAAACATACATCATCATTTTGGCCTCTCTGCCACTGAAAGAGAACTCTCACCAACCATTGTCAGACAGCAATAAACACACAAACACACACACACACACACACTCGCACAGCAATGCATACGACTTTTAGATGAAGTATTCAAACAATTTGTAAATAAATGTATTTTCTCCACAAAGATGTCTTGGTTTTGAATCGCCCAAAGGGATTTTTTTTCATCTCTGCAGTTCCTGCCTGGCCTCCGGTCATTTGCATTTGTAATCAAAACTTTCCCTTAACACGTTTAACACTTAACCACATGAACACAGGGTTGTTTCTCATAACTTGAAGATGTACCATACAGTAAATGAATGCTAATGTGTCAAGTTTTTGTTTTTACACCTTTAAATGCATGTCGGCAGTAACTGCAGCTTGTATTAGGACAGCTATAGATCGTATATGCTAACATTGTCACTATACGTTGTGTAAGAGACCCTACAAATGGAAATAAATAAATAAAGCATATTTCATGGAGCTTCATGGAAACGATTCTCTTATGCCCCAATAAAGAGGTCAAAGGTCAGGTTCAGCAGAGCAGCCTCAATGAAGATGGTAAAGGATTATTGTGTTGCACAAAGACACTTCAGCAGGCTGGATGCTTGCTGGCTCATGGATGAGAACCCTTGTTTAAAGAGAAGCTTCCCGGAAGCATAGCTCATATGCATCTTCATTTTTCATTGCACACAATTTACATCATGATCCTCGATCTGTCTGTGCTGTTGCATGGGTTAGACTGCTCCCTGGCGGCCACGACTTCTCACTGCAGCTCAACTGTGCGTTTGTGCATGCGTGTGTGTGTGTGTGTGTGTGTGTGCCTAGCAGCTGCAGCGCACATGGCAAGCCTTGCTTTGTTTATTGTCTGCTGGGTTGTCTCTGCTTGTTCTTCACATTGTACTGACGGTGAAAATGAGCCTCCGCCTCTTACCGCAGCGGAGATCAGAACATGCTCCGGCTGCAGCTGCCACCCCCCCCATCTCTTTACACATCTGATTTTATATCCGAAGCTACAGGGCTCTTATCGCTTCTTATGTTTTTTTAGGTCTGCAATGTAAATGTTTTCTTTCTAGTGAATTTAAGCAGTTACAAGACAGCTTCCCTTTTTAACATAAATTAATAAATACAGACCGTAGGTTAATATAAACGAATACACGTATAGCCAATCGTCGCGTTTAACAGGCAGTAGGCTAAAAATCAAACCAAAACAAGATCGAAAACACGACCTCAGCATTTTTCCTGCCAACCCTGTAGGATAGCTTGGCATTTAACCAACTGTGCAATATAGTCCGTTGCAAAAATAATAAGACCGCCTATCGCTCCTATTAGTGCGAGATTTGTTTACTTACTTACCTACTTTTTATTAGAATGTACTGATACTGAATGGAAATGTGTGAACCTGTCTTTGAAATAAAAATATTTTAGATTTGATGGCATTCATTATATGCGGTTATACAAATTAGGATAACGTGACCCCCATGGAAACATTATAGTTACAAGCAGAGAGAAAGACATCTTTTAAAAACTGTTCCACTCCTCATGTAGCCTCATTCTGCTCGCAATCTTTGAGATGATCCTTCTGTAAATAAGAAAAAGGAAATAAAATACTTTAAATGATTGTATGTACAAATGTTGTGTTTGTGAATTCAAAATGTATCAATGACATTTTCTATTTGTGACATTTAATATTTAGCTGGCATAAAAAAAGGCAATAAGGGCAATATCTTGACGCTGGACGTTTCTCCATAAACGGACTGCCCCTCGTATTTGACCAGTTATTATCCGTTGTGTGTTCGGGTCATTCTAACGCTGCTGTGAATATGTTCACTTCTGCAATCAGGTTACACTAAATTATGCATCAAGTAGTTTAAAGCATGTCGCTATAGTGTAGTTTTTTTGTGCAAAATGCAAGTAAATGATGCAACGATTTTAGCGATTATAACGTTTTGATCCTTCACGTGCAACTAACTGTGTTTGTTGAATCTATTGAAAAACGCAAACGGTCTTTTCAAGAGGTGGTTTTTATTACAAACAAAACCACATTTTTTTGGTACATGCACTGTTCTCCAACTTTGATTAAATTATTAATTCAAATGTTGGTTGAAATGTATTTGATTATATCAGAGGAAAGGACAGACTTTAACTCGGGATGAGACGGATGCACGAGGTTGAGCTAATCCCCAAAAATAATGCTTCAAGTTTTCTTTGCAAAAAAAAATTCATTTAGGAGCCATGGGAAAGCCATTTCTTTGTGCATCTCCTCCTTAGCAGAGACTGTGTAAACTAGAAACCATCTCATTTCAAATGTAAAGTCAGTGTAAAACAAACGTATTTAGAAATGAAAGAATAAAATGTTGGAAATGGAATAGTAAACAACAAAGAACACAATACCAGAGGTAGAGTTAAGCAGAACAAGTGCTTTAATTGGTTTGAGTGAACGCTTATGGAATGGAGTGTATTCTCAACACCATCATTTAATGTGAAGAACAATAAACATACATCATCATTTTGGCCTCTCTGCCACTGAAAGAGAACTCTCACCAACCATTGTCAGACAGCAATAAACACACACACACACACACACACTCGCACAGCAATGCATACGACTTTTAGATGTTTTCTAAAAGTACATGGGAATTTTGTGAGACCAAAGCTAAATTGCAGACGGGCATGTTTCCGAGCCCTGACGTCTGTTGACTTGACTTGCACATGCAAATGCAAATTCAAACAATTTCTAAATAAATGTATTTTCTCCACAAAGATGTCTTGGTTTTGAATCGCCCAAAGGGATTTTTTTTCATCTCTGCAGTTCTTGCCTGGCCTCCGGTCATTTGCATTTGTAATCAAAACTTTCCCTTAACACGTTTAACACTTAACCACATGAACACAGGGTTGTTTCTCATAACTTTGGACATGTTCACATATCAGTGATGCACACCTCGCTCCATTTCCCAGTGCATGTAAAAAAAAAAAAAAAAAACACAAATTCATTTCAAACAAACACACACTATACACAATGTTCTTCAAGCTCATGTGTGGTAGTTCTGACCATTGAAAGATGCTTTTGGCAAGTCAACATGGCAGCAGGTTGACTGGTGGGGTTAATGGGTGAAGGAGCTCATTCATGAGAGAAGTCACAAAAGCAAGGACTCATTAAAGTCAAGGTACAGCAGCAGGGCGCATGTGTTATTATCGTCATTAATTTGCATTTGTTTAGTTCTGGCATCATCATCGCCTTCCTTACATAAGAGCCAGAGTTAATATTCCCAAAACAAAACAGAAAAAAAAAAAAAAAAATCACTCTCCCAGCATGCACTGCTCTGTTTTTCTACTTGCTGATATCTGACTAGAGGGAGGCCTCCGGGGCCGAACAGAGCAAAGCAGACTAGTGTGTGATTATGTTCCCTCATTCCCTGTTTTCTTTATGACACAACCTATGTACAGTATGAGCTATGTGACAATAGAAACAAAACAGCCCATAAATACTGAAAGAACACTGAAATATCAATTAACCACCGACTCAGGATGAACTATCAGCTGGGTTACACAAAACGCAAGAGAACGTAAACCTGTTTCAGAAATGAGTAGGAGTTTTATATCAATGGTAAGTGAAATTTTTGACGAAAAAAACCCCCAACACATTCCTGAAATCTGTGGTTAGAAGGTAAACGTGACAAAGATGCTGACAGACTCCTGAGGTGGGGGGTGGGGGGGCAGCTGTCAGTTAACGAGGACGAGTACGACAAATCACAACCACATTTCACAATGCACTTCCACACACGCACGTTCTTTATAAAGGCAGGACCAGCGTGAACGAACAAAGGATTAATATCAGCAGACGCCCCGTCACTCTGAGGAGGAAAGGGACGCCCGTACACACTGAATAATCACAATGATAGATTTGAATTTACAGAATCCAAACCAATCCACCATATTCAAATTTAAGACAGCTATTCACTTTTTAATGTCGGTTAAAACCCAATCAGTCGGATGGTTTTGTTTAACCGACCGAATAATATGAACACATTTAAATACAGAGGTGGTGGAGTGGAAGAAGGTTGAGCAGGGGGTTGGGAATAAAGTTGGAAATAATCCATGTCAAACATACCCTATTGTTAAAATAACCTTTTACCTTTGTTTTAAAAAAAGATTACAAAATATAAAATTAAATAATTTTGGAGTATAAAGGCACACATCTTGCACAGTGTATACAATGAAAAACAGTTATTTAAAGCATGGTAGCGACTATTTTACGCTGAACAGCTCACAAATATGGTTAAAGTGTAGGGACACAAAGAGAACCTGAACAGCCAACAACACAGACTAGCGAGGGGAAAGGAAACTTAGTCCTGTGACATGCAATTTTTTTTATGATTTTCTTTTCTTTTTTAAGTACATCTATCGTAAGTATTGTGTAAATTCAAGCAGTATCATTCTTCATTTACCACAGCACCATCATTCATTCCCAAGGGTGGCTCCTTTTTTCTTTTTTTTTTAAATAAAACTATATTTCATGACTAAAATCCAATGTAAAAATATAAATGTGATTCCTAACAAAGATATTGTGATGGAAGCTTTTTGCATGGGTTACAATGGTCAAGGAGGACAACTTTACTTGTTTTAGTTGGTTATCCAGAAGTGATACACAACATCACACGCACAACTTTTCTCACTTACACACAAGTATATTGCATTTCCCTTGTTAAGACTATATCAACTAATTGGGATCGTATTCGTAACATTTGGTTCCTTTCCTCTTGTGCAAAATATACAAAAAAACTCAAACAGAAACAAAAACGATTATTAAACCGCCAAATTCAAACACAGATAAACCACCTTTAAAAATGTCAACAATAACAACACAAACAACGATGAATAACAGACTCACAGCTGAGGTTAGAGAAGAGAAAGATGCGGTTGGTGTTAATGTCTTAATGTGCATCTTTACATCTGCAGCTACTCTTTCCAATCTTCCCTTTCTTTTCCCCCCATTTACAAGTTTTGAACACTGACACACACATCGTTCGCCATCGTCGAGTGTGTGCTGGTACGATGCTGGAGGTAAACAGTCTTCTGCCTGCCCTGAACGCACACTCACACCGTTGCCTGGGCCAAAGCCCCGCCAATCAGACACCTTACAGCACTTCTGAAAAGGATTGGAAGGTTAGTTTACAAAAGCCCTGTAAATAGAACTCGTCCACTTTTCTGTCTAATATTGCAGTAAAGTCTTCCTTACCAATCCCGACAGTAAGTGTACCCATAGGTGAGAAAGGAGGAGACAGGATCTGAGATCAGGGCCCTAAAGATTCAATTCTTAAAGAGCAGAGTTCCTTTCCCTCTTTGTTGCAGCACAAGTAACAGAACAAGAGCTCCTAACCTCAAATAACAAATAAAAGTGCAACATTTTTGATTTGATAAGGTGCTGATGGCAACAGAAAGGTAAGGGCTGTTGATGGTTCAATCTGGAACACCCTACATGAAGATATAACAAAGAGTGACAGAATCTCATCACTACAGCCACACGAGTTCTGGGTCATTCCCTGCCACAGGAACAGAAACCAGGCCGACATAACAATGCCCAACGTATTCAGAGGGAACGCAAGTGAACAACATTTACTGTATGCTCAAATCCCTCTTTTACTCATTTCTAGGTACACATCCTTCCCTTATTCATTCTTAATCCTTGTGCATCACAACAAAGCGGAAGGGACAAAGCACCGACAACCACTGAGGTGCGACTCGTGCTGGAAACAAGCATCCTAATTTACTTTAACAAGTGAACTCATCTCGGCAAATGACAAGTGTTTGTTGTTGTGAGTGTGTGGCAAGAGGATAACCCAGAAGCACAATTCATTAACTGTACACGAAGGAAAGGGTGGGGGTGGCGTCTAAAAGGTTGGGTGATGCAGAAGGAACCCAAGTGGGAATATTTGTTTGGCCAAGTGCTTGTATAGCATTTGGGTGGGTGGGGGGGGGGTCTGGCTGTTGGCCTATTGGAAGACTGCTTCCCACTCCCTGAAATGAAGCAATTGCATTAGGCGAGGCTCAACATGAACTTCCTCATTACATCCCGCTTAAGCCTTCTCCTTGCAAGAGGAACCTCACCTTGTGCCGTAATCTGACCTCTACATCACAATAAAAAAAGAATGCAGGGTGCTGGATGTTGGATTAGATGCAATAAAAAGCCATATTCCCACATAAACAACCATACAGACAAAAACAAATCATATAAAAAAAAAAAAAAAAACGTAATGACTTGGATGCTTTCTTTCGACACCCTTATTCAAAGTAACACATTAGCAAAAGTCAACAGAGGAGAGGTTAAATGTAAACGAATGACGTTTCTGTTTTAGCTGCAGAGCATGGCACGCCATTGAAAGAGAGAGAGAGAGACAAACAGGGAGGGATGAGGAGAATGCATGAGGGAGAGTGATAAAAAGCCATCACAGCACCTTATTAATTCAGCCTCTTGATGGGTTTTTTTTCTCTCTCCGTCACCCCTCTGCCCCGACCCACTCCCCATTTGCCCTCCCTTTCCTATGTGCCTCGGTGCCCCCTGTCGCTCCTGGAGGCTATGACAGGATAGTGGCGATGAAATCGTAAAACCTCTTGGAGTACTGCTCTGGGTTCACCGTGGAGATCTCCGCTCCGGCCTGTGAAAAGGGACACAAAGACGACCGTCATTCACCAAAAAAGTATATTTGGCTTCTAACTCAAGTCGGTGTGATTCTTCTTTTTTTAACAGAAGCATTCGAATAGCTTTTGTGTGCAGCTACATACTCCATGTTTGACAGTCTTGGCGGCGTGAGCAGCTTTCTTCTTGGCATCGTAATGCTGCAGGATGTCTATGACAGCCATGAAGTAAACCTCCTTCTTGGGAGCACCTGTGGTTTAAAACAAATGCACCCTGGATGACAATCTATACATAAGCACAGTGTCATCAGGCAAAATCAGGTATTGTTAAATAAGACAAACAGCCGGATTGACAACTAGAATGAGAACTACAACACCCAGTAGGGGGAGCTCTCAGTACAGTCTATATTATTTAGTTGTAAAGTACAACCCTCACATTACACGGGTTGTATTTATCATTGTCTCAAAAAGCCTGAAAAACACATCGCGTCTGGCTACTCACTATCATTGCTTTTGATGGCGTAGACATCAATGGCGGGATCAAACTCTCCAGGTGACAGAGGCTTGGTGCTGTCCAAGGTGTTGCTGGGACTGTCGGGCGGTGTTCCGATGCCTCCTCCGTCGCTCTCGCCCTCCTCCTCGGGCTCGTTGTCCTCGCTCTCCACATCTTCCTGCTCGGCTCTTTCCACATCGTGGATCCCAACCAGCAGACTGTAGTCCATGAGCTTCAGCTGGGCAAGGAACTAAGGACAGTGGGAGAAGGTAGGACAGTACAAGCAAGTGAGGAGACAGGTGTGTTTATGTAGGAGGGAGATGAAGGAGAAAATGTATTTATACAGACAGAAAGGAGTGATACTGAAGGGGGGTGGACTTGTTCTGGAATTTGCTATGACACATACCTCTACGTCTTTCCTAAGCTTCTCCAGGAACATTTTCTTGTTTTCCCCGTCGATGCAGATCTTCTGCCCGTCATTGATGAAGTCATTGTCCTTGTAGGTGGGCAGCTCCTTTGCCTGCCCATTAGTATTGGAGATTAGTGGCCAAATAAACAACAGCCAAAACATATAAAACTTAAGACGGTTCAAACCTGAGAAGCATGGCACTGTAGGCAGTAGACCTGGGCAAAAGAATCTGACAGACTTCTGGTGAGCAAATCAAGTTTTCTTTGAGATCAGACCAGTTCATTTAATAACACAAAGTCAAATCCCTAAATATGATTGATTATTGTTTGAGATATTTGACATAAAAGGTCAAAAATTGAATAGAAAGAAAATATTTACTAAAACCAATAACACCAGAATCAGTGTTCTTCATCCTTTTCCCCCAGAATACTTGAAAAACATCAACAATTTAATATACTGTATATGATTACACAAGATTAAAAGATAGCATATAGCCGTCTTGTTCAACTACAACAATTAAGGGGTATTTCGAAATGCCCGACGACAAAGATTAATACTAATCTTAGAAATGAGTCATGTCAACAGCGTGTTTGACTACATCTGCTTGACAAGAAAGTCGTGCATGTTGAAATGCCCCTTTGTCATAAATGAGGCTTTGAGTCTGTGGTTTGTTAGATAAGCCCGTCTGATTCAGCCAACCACAACACACATTACTGTCGAAGGAGTTGTCTGACAAGGTACAGGCAGGTACAGGTCAGTCCAAACCGAGGCTAACTGTGCAAAGTCGTACATGCAGCATGCTCACAGCAGGGCACAGATCCATCTGATGCACCATTTGCATATTTTCCATATTGTCCACAGTGAAACATATTCACTTCTCAGTGCCATGAAACACGCGGCATTCAGCATTTTTGTGGCGAATTGCACAGAAGTTTGGTTTTTAGCTTTTTAAATGCATCTGGTAGATCCACACTCTGTGTCATGAAAAAAGGACGTCCACTCAAAGACATGGAACGTCCTTGTTGGCACTGGGCTGGTCTCCAAAAAGCTTCCCGTTCTTATCGGTTTGATAACAGAGTACATCCCTTTTTATAACTCTGTTAACCCAGCGCATACGGTATCTTTGTGACGGATTCCCACTATTCAGCCTACAAACAGAATGAAGGAGTTTCCTATTTAAGTGTCTGTCCACTGGGATTAATTGACTTCGTGACCAGGCTGCTGCAGAGCTGCCAGCAAGCCTGTAGGGGGTGCTATGTGAGGAGGGACGGGGCCTTGTTCTGAGTCACTTAGGAAAAAGAGAGCAGGACATGAGGTAACAAGGCAGCAGCAGCAGCAGTTTAGTTACTACAGTGTTTCTATAGCAGCAGGAGAAGAGCAGCAACACAACAGCACTCTGTAGCACTAGAATGAGTTTGGACGGCACACATTGACACACAAACACACATACATACAGATTACACCGTTACACGGATGAAGACAGGATTACATCTCACAAAATAGGACATTTGCACACACATATATATATATATCTATATATATACATACATACACACACAGACATAGACCTCCAATTTGCAAGAAATATAGGATGTACAACTTGCTCGACTGACTATAAACGCAACATAAAAAGTAAATGAGGACGCAACATAAGGCTGACTGCAAAGGGTGAACATCGCCTGAAAGCATTTCGCAGGCCTGTCACCTAAACAGACACCTCGACTCTTACATTCACCCGTCTTTTGTACGCCGTCGTTTTCAACTGCCCTGTATTTCTATGCCGAACACTCTCAGGCTTTCTAACCGGTTCATTGAGCCTCATGCTTCCTCCCAGTCATGCGCAGGGTTCTGTCAGTGGGCTCGTTACTGATTTTCTCGAGTACATTGAAATGTGTCTGACTCTTGATCGGTGCACTGCATTGAGGCAAGTAGAAGAAACAGAAAGATATATTAGAGGCAGGAAGAAAGGGTGGGTTGTTGATGAGGCTTGTAAAGCTGTGTGACAGGTGAATCTTTTCACAGGAAAAAAAAAGAAAAAACGGTTTCATTTCTTTTCTGTCTCCCGACAGCTGGCTGGAAAATGGATCTTGGCCTTTGGCAACTCGATGTCTTGCCGTGTCAGAGGAGCAAAGCTGTGCCTTTCGGTAGTCTTTGTGGTATGCTAACACTGGGCTGCTCCTAGACCTTTGGATGCACTTATATTCCCACTGACGTAGATTAACATTCACCGATATGCAGTTTGTAAATCACGCGCTCTGACTTTAAAAGAATGTGTCTGTTTATCATCAACAGTCACTTTCTTTATTCATGTGGAATCGTCATTCAATACTTCGATCAGCTTCCAGCAAATCAGCAGGTTCATATCAACCACATGCAAGCCAAGGCAACGTCAAGCATTTCATGTGTTGACTAGCATCGGTATATGTGAACACAGTAGAAGCTGTGAATGTCATTTATGCACAGTCAACTGTTTGGGTGAGGAGGAGAGCTCTTGAAAACAAATACTGTAGTTTGCATCTAGTTCATTTCATAATTTGATGTCAAATGTCCTGAAACTATTTCTGCATTTATACTAAAAGCTAAATATACAAAACCATACTGTCTGTCATATACTTGACTTTTTAAAAAGGAAACAACAGGGAATGTCCCCCAAAAACTAGAAACAAACTGAGAATTGAGACCCATGTAATTGCCATACTTACTCAAGGATGCCTAAAAAAAAAAACAGGACTCATTTCTCAGACTAGCCCCACGGCACCATCTCAACTACTGCCTAATACATTATATTTAGCAAAGCAAAGGGTTTTGGCAGCAGTGGGATGTAAGACATAGAGAAAGGACACGGTATCTTCTGCCATCTTGATTTGAACTCTTCAGAAACTGAAAAGATGCACTCTGTTCTATATACTGCTGTGGTTAGTGTACACAGGTCAGTTAATGTGGTCTGCTCATCAATTGTACTGCAGAAAATTGTAGCATTTTGTTTTAAACTTAGAATAAAAATTGCAACGAAGCAAGAGAATTCTCCAGGAATGCAAGTATACGTTCCCTTTCCATCTCTGGTTCCTGATTTTTATTTTGTTTCCATATTGTTTTTGACAAAGCGGTGTGTCCCTCCCATTCATGCCGCCACCTTACTCCTCCACTTCTTGCTCTCCAGTGTTTCACATACATGTTGTTGCCGTTGAGTGAATGGTGGGAACAAAAGCAAACTGTCTGGCAACTAAAACATAACTTGCTGACAAGTTGAGCAAAAGGTGACTTTAAATGGACAAAAAGTGTGTAAAATATGGCCTTTAAATAACAGCGTATCAGACTGGATTAGACGAGGAAACGAAAATGCTTGACCGTAAAAAAAATATAAATAATAATAATAAAAAAAGATTGGTTTAATAGATCATGCCTGGTATATGAGCCCTGGTTCGCTTACATCTCTTACGTGTTTCATGGCGCAGTAAAAGCGCGTGGCAATCCGCAGTGTTTGCAGCCTTTGCTGAACGTTACCAGATTTGGGCCGCAGGGGCACATCCTCTGGTTGGGGCGGCTGCTAGAAAAGGGGGAGCGAAGGAGGGACGGTAGGGGTGGAGGAGAGGAGAGAAGAAAGGAGAGAGGAAGGAAGTTGGAAGTAAAGGCAAAGTGTTTAAAATGTAACAGAACACAATTGTTTTTTCAAATTGGTAGAGGGTTGGAAAGGGCAAGAACGCGAAAGATCCGTCTATAAACTTTTTGCAGTTACACTAGTGAGTTTAATTAGTCAATAGGATTTTATTTCTATTCAATGTATGTCTGCCTACACTGGTATTATGACTGTTTCCTGGCATAAATGCAAGGTAGAGGAAGGAAGCAGCGCTACTCTAAGGAGGCTAGGAGCTGGAACTGCGAAGAGCAAGCAAGCAACCGCAAACTCATTTGCATTCTATTAACCTGTGTTTTGCCATCAATTCAGGTGTGGTACTATTTCTAAAAGCTTATTACAATTACTAGACAAAGGGCTACTAATAAAATATCAAAACAGTTCACACTCAGTCATACAGACACATTAAAGCCATGTTCCCCCACAAGAGATACCAGCCGGCGCTGGCGTGAGGAGAGAGACGAGTGTAGCCGATAGCTACTGAGCCGAGGCCGAGTAGAGACGGGTGGGATTCCACAAACCAAGGACCAGCGGCTGTTTAATAACTTACAAACAAAACCTCTACATTTTCCAGGTAACATAACAAATGTTCGCAAGAAGGCCTAAATTTACTAAATTGTGGGTCAGTGTCCTAAACGGGTCATAGACTGATTTTTTTGGTGGATAACCACAAAAAAAGTAATGTGGAATAAAGCAAGCAGTGCGATTTGATGGGCCTAAATGAGAACATATTTACCCAGATCGGACTCTAGTTAAGATTAATTAAGAGTAAAAAAACAATTAACGCATCAACCCACTGCTTGGTAAAAGGCTGTACTTAAAATGTGTTAGAAAGCCAATTGCTGCTGTTTGACAGCCAAAACCCTCAGACAGAAGCTACCAAGAACTGCTGAATGGAATTGTATGGAAAGAAAAATATATATTAAAAAAAAAAAACATGTCCACAATGTGCAACAGAATGGAGCTGGTGTTCATACACATCGGAATGTGTTCGAAATAATGTAACTTTAAAAAAGATGCAGAAAGAAACATCATAAACCATGCAGACGCATGCATGAAAGGGAGACGGTCATGCAGTCAGGAGAGAACCCGGCCATGCTTGTTGTTTGAGTGTGTGTGAAGGTTTTCTTTCTTTGTTTTTTTGTCACACAGACAGACAGACAGACACGCACACACACACCCCCACACACACCCTCGGAACAAAACTCATGATTATTCTTTCGTTTGGCATGATTCACCCTCTTCTTCATTTGTCAGGCCAACTGCACTGTGTGAGTGTAGTGTCATTAGTGTAGTGTTCACGTACTTAACTAACAGACTTAACTACAGAAGATCTACTCGAAGGAAAGAAAAAAAAACATTTACTCATAGCCGCTGGGCACTTGTAGTAGGTAAGTGCAGGTGTGGGTGGGTAGGCATATCTGCAAGTGCGTGTTTGTACAAAGATGTTTCATGTGATGAAACCAGTCTTTCTCCAGATCCTTGTCTTTGATGTCTGAGCCTTAGTTGTGACACAGAGACCTGTTGTAAGTTGGGAGAGAACACGTGTGTGCAGATTCAAAAGTATGTGTGAGATCATGTACTGTATTTTGCATTCTGCATGCGAGCTGAAATAGTGAAAGGCTTCACTTTACTCGTAATTACTGTATAATGCTTACTGTATGAGCTGCCTTTCACTGAAAAGGTAAAATAAGCACAGAATTCCGCACAGACTTACAGCAACCACTTGTAATCATTTGTGAGTTTAGAGTCAGTGTGTTGGAAAATAGCATCTTCGTTCATGTTAGCTTGACAAACATGTATCCTGTTCCTCCTGTTTTGCTAGACTGTAAATGGTGTTTCACACACACAGCTGAGCCGCAGCCAAAAAGAGGTCACACAGGAGCCTTGCGTGTGTGTGTGTGTAATCCTCAGCTGCTTTGTTTTTCCATTCATACGTTTTAAACCCAATGCTGTTTTGTTTCTTCTTCCGTTTACAGAAGGATATATTTAGTTCAGGGATTCCCTGAAGTCTTCCATGCCTCACTGCATGGTGCCCCACGATTAAGCCCCCGTGAAACCTGTTGGAAAGTTCAAACCTCTCTGGGTCAAAACTGTGACGCTTTCATATAAAAACCTTTTTCATGGTCAGACAAACCTTTGCAGGGCAACGATTGGAAACATGCAATGAAAACCAAAACACTTTGGACAACCACCCCCCCTCCAATGCCGCTGAGCCGTCCGGTCAAACGAACAGTGGTCCAAAGTCAAAGTGTTCAAGGACGCTGTCAGCCACTTCCATCCTTCGGAAGGTCAAGACGTTTATCCAAACAAAATACATTGTTTACATCTGCTGAAACATCCTTTCTAATTGTTAGCTAACACAATCCTCAGTGGAAGAACGATGAACCATCAAGTTCTTCACAATTCATTTTGAGGTGACTGTCCAAGCAGCCAAGAGCAAAAACAAAAGATAGCCAGGCTCCCACAAACACCAACATTTTTATCACTATCAGTCACACAAAAGCTCATATATACTGCTAACACACACACACACACACACACACACACGTACGCACGCGCAAGCACACACACAGCCCAGTCAATATACACAGCTGTATAGAAAACACACCATGAAAAGGCATTTGACTGAATAAAACTCTTAACCCAACACATACCCAGACACACAACCCTCAATCTTTCACACACGAACAGCAGGCAGGGGAACTGATGGAACAGCAGAAGCGAGGTTATAGAGGATGAAGCAAATTAAAGAGACATAAAAAGCGTGCAGGGGCTAGAAAGGGAATGGGGTGATGAAGTAGGTGCTAACTGAAGGAGATGGACATGTGCTACTGTCATCCCCACCCAAAGGGAAACACAATTAAGACACCAAAGTTGTGTTAGTTTGGCCATTTGGGTGACGACAGTGAGCCTGGAATTGTTTGAAGCTGTGTAGGTTATTCAAACCACTGGAAACAGTTTGTTCTCTCTCATTCTCTGATTGTCCACATGGCTTTTAATGGACATCAAGTTCAAACACATTATTAAACCGAGTCATTTTCATTACATGACATCAGTGTAAAAGTAAATTGAAAGGTAGAAAATTCATGTTTTGTATGCATTTGTAAAAAAAAAAAAAAAAAAAAACTTTCAGAACACTTTTTATCTGCTTTTGTTACTAAAACTAAATGAGAATCGAGACGGCAAAGTACTATGAAAGTGTCCATTTGTTTAATCCACACCGACTTCAACCTCCACTGTCATCAGAACCAGCTGGTCTTTCAGCAATGCACCTCCTGATGTGCTGAAAGGACAGCAGTCTGCTCAGTGGAAGTAAACTACGTGAAAAGTAATACAAGGAGAAAATGCACATTGTTCGTTAACGGATTCACTTGTTCTATTTTCTCCACAAAATATAGAGAGTGGGTGATCGCTTTACTAAGTTCACAAAAAAAGAAAAGAAAATAAGACTCGGTGGTTTGCATATAGACTTGTGGAAATGTGGTGTCGGTGTGGAGACACTTGTAGCACAGATGACGGCCGCATTAAAAATGTGTTTCTTTTTTTTTTTTCATGTTTATAACTGTTGCGCTAGTTTGATGCATTTGTTTAATTTTCTTTTAAATGGTAGCACTCTGAGTTTATATTATCATTATTATTGTGTCTTTAAAGCACACAGTAAAGGTCCAGAGGTTGAAAGTTACGTGGAATGTATAACGGTGGAACCCGCCTGACAGGTGACTGTACCTTCTCCTTGTCGCTGGCCTCTCTTGCCACCGTGGAACCCTAGAAACAAAAGAAAGGAAATTAAGACAAGAACTACACGATAAACATTCTTTTAATTCTTGCACCAAAGGCTCAGATGATTGAAAAAAATGAGTGCAAAAAAGGGAACTGGTACAGTGCAACTATAAATTACACAACTCCGTGTAATATTCATATTCTATCTGATCACTTTGTATTTCATTGCTTCCTTTATTCTTGATCCGTTTTCCCCTCCTACCTTGAGATCGTATTTTTTGTAGACGGAAAGGCGGTGAGAGAAGACATTGCGAGTGACAATCATGTAGGTCTCATCTCCATCCACGGTGAGCCGGTAAATCCCCAGAAACTGAGGCAGCAGTGTGTTGCCATGGCACTCCACGATGAACTAGGAAAAGAGAAGGAGGAATATGAATGTTTAAAGCATATGTAGCATTTGTATGCTTACTGCCTTTAGAGGGGAGACAGTGAGAAAGAAAGGTTTGTTAGTGATACCTTTAGTATCACTCTGTGATCAACTGTAAGGTGATAGATAGACAAGAGTGCTCTAACAACAGCTGGATTAGGAAATGATGAATGAATTTGTACCCTCACACTTAGAGTTATTGACCAAACCAAAATCAATATTTTAGAGCACAAGCTGTAAAAGCATCTTTCACTCCATTGCGCACAGAACGAACAGCTGGCAGACCGTGAAGATATTCGCTGAGTTTGACAAAAAAGTGTCTTATTATAATTGAAAAAACATAAAATGACGGCTAATAAGATACGACAGACTTTTTGCAACACTGTCAGTCAAAATGACGGGCAACGAGAAAGTCTCACTCAACCACTGGTTCTCACCTGATGATATTTCTTTAAAATGTTGTGCATCTCTGCCACATCCTCGCTGCTGATGGTCTTGATGACGTAGCGTTTGTCATAAGAGGTATGGAAGCGGGCCCCGCTCCGTCCCTGGGCCTCACTGTTCAAAGGAGCACTGCGTGTCAGAGAGTTCTGAAAACACAGAAAACATTTTGCATTTCAAATGCTTTTTCAACTACGAGTACACGTTTTCTTAGTTGGTTCAACGGTTGAAACAGTCTGGTGTACTTGAATGCATCCCACAATACTGCATGTCCTGCCTCTACGCTCTTGTAGTCCGACCACCTTCCACCCTCCAGTCTAAACATGTGGGGTTCTGACTCCTATGCCTGCTCCCTGTCCAAACCTACACACAGACACAAACAGCTGCTGCCCAGACTTTGGAGCTGAAAAGTAACATGATCCAACACCCCTGGCTGCACGGCTCATTCTCCAAGAATTCCTAATGTCCTCTGCCCTCGGTGCACTCTCCCCTCTTCAAGCCATCGCATCTTTGGCTTGTGCGTAGGACCTAAAACAACAGTTTGACAGCGTTTCTTTGATGCGTTGTATCTGTAGGATCATAAAACCATGGAACCTTAAGAGGTCCACTTACAGTCCAGGTCCTGGTGCAACCTTGAGGTGGTTTGTGTCCCAGGCTGAAATGTTTAAGAGGCCCTTCGCCTGAGGCTGGCATAGATAAAAAAAAAAAAAGCTTTCAAAGGAATATCCTAATGTTTGTTTTAGTTTGTAATTTTCTCCACCAGAGATTTATCATGATGTGGGGAAAAAGGTTAATCTGTTTGCACTTCAGTTACCCTCCCAAAACTTAATTTAATACTGCTAGCATTGCTTATTAAAACTAATGGTTACTGTGCATGTCATCAAAAGAGCCTGCAGCTGGTGGTCCCCCCTTGGTTGTAATGAAGAATTTCACCAATGGAATTAGAAATAACACCACCGGGCCTTTAGAAAAATATAAACCAATAAACCTTTTTGAGCACAATATGACTAGTGCCTCATGTAGAAAAGTAGTTGAGAATGTCACAACATTTCTTTGCACTGGCCAGTGTCTTAACAGCCCCAACTGCCCACTCACTGCAGCCAGCCGAACCCTAATGTAAACATGTGAGAAGGACAGCTGCACTGAGCTGGGACGCAACGACCTCCAAATACTGCCAACTCATTGCCTGCACTGGGAGTGGGGATTTACTAGGGAAGAGTGGAAAAAAAAAAAAGAAGGAAATCAAGGCTGAAACAAAAGAGGGAAAGGAAAAAGTGCAATCATTTACAGAAGAAGACTGTGATCAGATTAGTTTCGAAATAGTGTTTCAGTGGTCCAATAGGACCAGAGGGTTACATTTATTAGATACACGCGGTTCAGATACGTTTCAGGATAACGTTTCTTACCAAGAAGTCCTGATCATCGATGCCAAACCTCTCTCTGAGGTTTCGAAACACCAGAGGGCAGTACTCCTTGAACTTGAAATGGCTGGGCATGTTCTCCCTGTGGGTATAAAAAAACACAGTGACAGAGTTTACGAGATGCTCTAGGTTCTAAATTCACAGATTTATGAAAATAAAATACTATAATTGTATAATATACTTAAAAAGACCTTACTTGTTGAATAGGTGATTGTCCACTTTGATCTTAGAATAGGCCTTGAAGTCGTCTGGCATGAGCATGATGGGAATCTGAACGTGGCTTAACTCATTTATCTGGGCAGGGGAAAGAAACAACATAGAAAAGAAAGGGAGGTCAGTGAAGTATCGAGCAATAAAAAGCAGTCGAAAACATGTCCGTAAAATCACAGGTTACATAAGTCATGCTAGAAGTTAGGAAGTTAAGCCTTGGGATACCCAGAGTGTACTGTTCAGCTCTCTTTCATGTGCTAGCTGTGCGCTTCCTTTTCACGATGCAATATTATCACACCTAATCAGCAGCATCTTTTAACAGACTGGTGTAAAGATAAGCAGTGGCATACACATGACCGGATTTAAAAGACATTCAGGGCAACACAAGGATTTGGTTTTTGCATTGGCAGCACAAAACCTACTCGCATGATTAATGTCACTTTTCTTTGTTAATCATCTCAGATAAAGAGTGAAGTGTGGTGTGTTGCGGAATTACAAAAGCGACCATAACGGGCACAAGGATGAACCGAGAAGTTTTTCCCCCAATCAAAGTAGCCTGAAAGTTATTTATTAGGGCTAATTTAGAGATGTGGTCTGGGTCATAAATGAATACCGTTTTTTTTGGCACAAAACACTTGTGATGTTACCATTGAGTAGTTTAAAGATTAGATTTTCAGGATGATGTATCCTACAGGGTTGATGGACGAGTGGAACTGCTGTGTTTTCAACGTACACATGAATGAGGCAAGACGAGGACTTAACAGTTCAGAGAGATTTGTTCGAGTGAAAGGATGCTTGTGTGTCACTCCTGCAAGACAGATAAGATCTGTGTAGTCTGTGAAGTCGTGCAATTTTCTAATCTTCTAGTTTGAGTGCGTTCACCATTCAAGAGCGTATTTGCTTTCTACTTGCACTCATATTTGAAAATACATAAACTAGACGTTGTGTACTACCAGGTGAGTTAGACTGTTAACTAGAGATGCACCACATTTTCTTGGCCAGTTCTGATATCCAATATTTGAAAAGTCTAACCTGCCAATTCACAATTTCTTTCTAACAGCTATAATTGACAAAAAGGCTCCATAATGCCGGTGAACGTTAACGTTCGCTGTACAGCTCTGTGCTGCTGGCAGACGAGCCGGTCACTGCGATTACTCTGAGCAGCAGCATGGGAATGAATTACCATATAATAAGTGTCTGATTAAGTTGGTTGTTCCGAATGTTTTTAAGATGAACAAACTGTGAGCTTTAAGTCTTCTTCACTCAGCGACACGTGTGTGCGGCTGTGAAGTTACTATCATGCAGTAAATATAAGACTGACCCGCCGGTAACCAGGTCACGGCCGAATCAGCTGAAAACGTGCGTCTCGACTGTTCACACTTGATTATCCGAGTTCCATGTTTCTCATGATTGCCATCCAACAAAATGCAAATTACAAAACACTTCAATAAACCTCGCACACTGCATAAACAACGGGGCTTCTAACACATACGGCACATTGCAGGGGTTACAATTTGGAACTGGTCATGCATCACATTGTTGCAATACGCAGACCTGACATTTGTTATGACTCAGGCACAGCTTGATACAAATATGATGATGGTGTGTGTGTGTGTGTCTGCGCACCCTTGTGTATTCGTTGTTGGCTGCAGACAGGAGTGTTGGCAAGTTTCTTGAATCTATTAATACCCTTTCATTCTACCAAGCACACTTGTGATGTAGGTGTACTGAATACACTTAAACGCTCAAACCTTGGTGGCAATAACTGCCTGGCACACTCCGTCAGGCTTTCTGCCAGTGAATTGCAAGCCCGGCGTAACGTTACAGAGTGTCCTGTCGTGAGAGAGAGCGTTTGTGCAACGATGAATATATAGTCAGCAGTAATACTATTTCGCTATTACAATATTTGCTGTTAACCAAGTCAGCAAACAGGCACAATTTGAGCACAGAAGCGTTTCAAGAACAAGCCTGTTTACCTTGATGTTGTCTTATTAATAGGTAAGAGTTAAAATTCTAACTAAATATCCCTGACCCTGCACTTTAAATATCCTCGAGGATCATTGTAAGCTTTAAGCAAATGTGTGTGCACGGTTAACAGAAGATAACCTAAGAGCAGGAGAGAATTTTTCGGTAGGAAAGGAGAAAAAAAAAAAGCGTGATTAAAAAGATATGCAAAGGAGGGCATTAGAGAGACGGAGCAAGCAGAGGATCCAAGTGCCATATCCAGAAATATTTCAGTGCCCTGGTGCGACAGGCACCAACGTCACAGTGATGCTATACCACAGATGCATCCTGGGTACTCAGCGGGGAGATGTCGCCTAATCAACAAAGCTGTGTTTCACACAAAGGCAGAGACAGTGCCTGATCTTACAAAGCACACATGCACGCAAGCGAAGACACTAGTGTACAAACATGCATAAACACAAAAATCAGGTAGAAATAAATTCGACAAAAACGATGCATAAATAAAAAATACTCTTATCATCTGCTCGGCTCTGGTCATAATGTCTCTCTTGAGCTAAGTGTGGCTCTCGCGTGTTGTTTAATCAGATGCCTCCAGCGTATCTGCCCATCTTCCTGCAGCTCGCAAACTTGCAGACAATTTTCACACCACCACTTCCTGTTTGTCTCCATGGTGATGAAGACTGGTTTTCCGGCCCAGAGTGAACCAAGCGTGTGCTGTTGCTCCATCGGACGGGAAGTTGGTGAGTAGAGTGTGCTCTGTCAGCAGCATGGCGTTGCCTTATCTCTCTGAACAATGAGATAGATGACTCACTCTCGCAAATGACAGCCTGACGATAGTGTTGAGTGGGTGACATTGCAACAAGTTTGAATTTTTTTAAATCTTGACATTTCTTAGGTGCAATATATAGAAGGGTAAGGAAAATATGGAGAGAAATCTCTCCCAAAGGAAAGAAACAAGACTAAGCATCAGGTATGTCAACAGGATGGAGGGAGAAAGCGCTAAAACTGACCGTCATCTATTCTAAATTCTGACAACTCAGTTAGTGACCTACAAGCTACAACCAGAATGTGTCATAGAAGAGATTTTAGGGCTGTCAAGAATACCAGTTTTTGGAATCCGGAGACCAAGAGAGCCGGTTTTACTCCGTGTGAGAACGATGCATGATGCCGCTGTCGGCACGTAGCGTGTCCTCTCCTCATTCCTCTGAGTGAGCGAGTGTAGACATTCCTCAAAAACACGTTTGCAGGCATTCTCCCCCTAAATGGTGGCTATTGGAGGCTGCTGTCTCCGTGCATTATGCGATACATCAGTGCCTGGCTACCGCTCAGCCCATTTCGGCCCAAGTCCTGTGTGGGTTGTGCCGACAAGCAAATGGCCACGTTTGATTGGCTCATCTCCACGACATGACAAGTGAAGGACTGAGGCAGACATTTCTCCGTTCTAGGCTGAGATGGACGGCTTAGTGCTGCAACATAGATCTTTACCTTGAATTAAAGGTAGTCATTTTTAAGGACTCTACAGTATTGTGGGTTGTATTTATATTTGTTATTGAATAAGAAGCATTTTCCAAAAGGTTTGGTTTGATTTCTGCATGCTTCTTCTCCCGATGCGTTCATGGTTCCCCTGCTTCAGTGTCACCAATACATGAGTGGTCCTCTGGGTGGGTGTCACCCCAATACAATCTTCAGTCAAGCTACTTTTTAAATGTATACAACTCTTACAATTTTGCTTGCAAGATGGCAGGAGTCAGGGAAATAAACAAACCCGGACCAATGCTAATATTAAGAATAACATCATTGGTTTAAGTGAAGACCGACAACAGCCAATTTGGGAGATTTATCGCCTCAGAAAAGGAGCTGACTTTGTAGGACATACCAGTCATACCAGTATAGATAAACAGGAGAGTTGGGAGAGAGAGAGAACAGCATCATTATAAGATACATTTTCCATCAGAGCCCAAATGTGTGTCAAGCTGTCAATAATGAGACATGTGCTCGGAAGAACCGACTCCTTGAAAGCGTGTAGTGTTAGCGTGCACTTCCTCTATGCTAATTCACGAGACATTAAATTCTAAGTGGCTGTAATTAAAGTGTAATCAAGACTGACTGATCATGTAATTAACCAATATGTAGAGGTGTAAATATAGTAAACGGGAACATGAATTTTCACACTGGTAAAAGCTGCACTCAAATCACTAGTGCAGAGCAGTATTTAGTGAGTATTTAGAGTATAAAGCGACAGCTTACAAAACCATCAGCATACACTTCAGAATGTTTTCTCAACACACACACACACACACACACACACGTCTTTTTTAGGAAATGGCTCTAACACACAAACATTGAGCCTTAGTCAGCTGGTACACTCGCTGACCACAACATGACAGATGATATTCATACACAGTATGGATACACAAGCTAAATGGAGATTTGCCATTTAACAATCAGATAGTGAGCATCAAAGGTCACAAAGAGCTGTAGTAGATTGCATTGAGTTGAGTGTGGCCTTAACCTTTCACTGACCACTTTACAAGGCTATTACATCATCTCCTGACCTGTTAACAATCCCAGAACTATTCATAGTATGTAGTAGCAATTTTAACATAAACAAGAATACATATTACCCAAGGAACCAAACCAAGGTTAGGTTGAAAGGCCTAAACACAGTACAACAATGGTATCACAGATTCATTGAACCGTAAAAAGGAATTATCGCAGAACTAGAGTTAGGGTAGGTAGATAAAAAAAAGTTGAGTGGGAAATTTACAACTATCCGTGTTTAATTGATCAATAAATCTAAATCGGTGTCTAGTTAATCTTGGAACTGTTGTAGCAGTACTTCCTTACAGGAGTACTTCTTCCGCTTTAAACCACATGCAATGCTCAGTCCCTCACAATGTAACAAAAATAATGTGACCATGACAGGCTGTATGTGACCTAATTCTGTGGAGCAGCTTTAAGTTCTCGGTCAGGGCTACCCCCTTACTCCCATTCCTCCCTCTGCTCACAACCACAGCATGGAGAGGTCAGCCATAATGAGGACACATTGATGCTAAAAGTAGAGCAGTGGTAAGGTAAAAGGACTGCTGCGTGTGTGTGTGTGTGTGTGTGTGTGTGTGTGTGTGTGTGTGTGTGTGTGTGTGTGTGTGTGTGTGAGAGAGAGAGAGACAGAGACACACAGAAATAAACGGGGCAAATGCAACCAACTACCTGAGTAAGACATCTGCAGTGCAATTAAAGGCTTATGGTAGTCATGCCTTGTATTGTGAGACGTGCATTCACATCAGACACTAACAGCTGGTTCAGGTCTAGTTCAGCTGCTGTTCGTCACCAAATCACACACACTGAATTGCTGAAGTGTGCGTTTCTGAGTCGTAGACTACCGTAGAATATGCCAGGTACACCAAGCCTATTCAAAGTATAATTCAGACAAATATTATTCAGTGTTAGCATCTCCTTCAGGGCTAGGTTCTTACAACAGTCAAACTCCTCCTATCTATGTCGAAACACTAAATGACGAATGACTACGGTCGAAATAGGTCACACAGAAATTAAAAGTTGTCATCAAGGTACATGCAGACAAGTCAACAAGTCTGTTATGACAACAGCGCTGTGCAAGTCCAGCTATTAAAGGATATAGTGATTTAGACTGACTGAGCAACAAACAGGTATTATGGTATATGGCCTGTGCTGTTGAGGGAATGAAGCTGCTCAGCAACATGTCACATTGCATTTAGGCAGGTGTGCCACAGGCCCATGGCACAGTGACTCTGTGGCAAAGGACACACACACACACACACACACACTAGTAATGTAGGCACTTGCATACATGTTTGCATGCATGCATGCAAGAGCAGATCAAATATATTTTAAGGTGTTTTGAGACACGTTGGAATGAAACCACAGGATGCTTCTATGAGTTCCTCTAGCTGTCATTGCCTCAGGGTGCAAAGGATGTGAGGCTCCAGCTTTTCTGTTTTCCTCACCATAATCATCACACATATTAGCTGTGGGTCATTCCTGCAGATATTTATAGAATCTTGCTTTTATGCAATCCACAGAACCAGGCACAGCTACTCTGAGTCAGACAGAGAGGCAGGACACGGCAGAGAAAGGGAAGAGAGAAGGAGACAGGGAATGAAAAGTGAGCCAGATAGACAGGGTGACACAAAAAGGGGCTACGACGAGAATAGTGAATGAAGCTGCAGGTTGGGGAGGGTTTAATGGAGGTGCAGCAAGTAAAGAGTGGCGCATAGAAACACTAAAAGTAAAAACCTGAGGAAGGCCCAAAGGAAGGAAATTTAGAATTTAATTATTTAAGATATTGCCTATACGATACAAAGTCCTCTTGGAAATATCAACAGACAAAAGTCTGAAGGTTATACTAATTAAAAGGCCTTAAGTGGCACTGTACTTCATAACAATAAAAGAGACTTTTACCGTCTCTCGTGATAAGAAAAACACGCAATTCTTTGTGTACCGTTGCCATTGTGAGCGTTGTAGAAGGGTAACTTCCGTATGAACTAAACCAACTTAAGTCATGGACACACCGAGGTGAGGTTTTGCAGTAACTACTAAAACGAGCAGTGGAGTAGAGATGTTACAAAGCATAGAGAGACAGAATAAAAAGACGTAGTGATTCATCCACACACTCTTGACACACTGCAGGAAACCACATTGCTCCCGTTAAATAAGTGATAACTTTCTTCAGCTTATTTTCTGTTATCAGTGTAGCATTAAAGCATTAACAGCTGGCTAATTAGTTAGCTTGCTAATCCCGCCATGCTTTAATGCTACACTGGTTACAGAAAGTGAGCAGACCAGTGGGCCGGTGGCCAGCAGGCCGCTCTCTTCCTGGCGAGCTGCGACAAAACTTTACGGCCCCTTTGACGCGCGTCGTCTTCATAACAACTGACAACAATCGGCATTTTGTTTTTTACGTCAAATGACCACGGAAAACAGTTCAATGTTTCTATGGACAAGACAATGCAGCTTTCCAGCCAGTGACAAATCTAGTCCAAAAACAACAGTGTTACATTATGATGTCCACACACCTGGGACTGACAAGACAAGCAAGGACTAAATTCCTTTTACAGATTCACAAATTACAGAAAGGTGACGTGGCGAGCAATCCTATGGGATATATTTGTGCTTAGTGTCTATTTTGTTCATGTCAGCACATATTCAGCATAAGAGAGAGAGAGAGAGAGAGAGAGAGAGAGAGAGAATGGTTATTCTGCTAGTTTCACAAGCATACAATAAAAGGGGAAAGGCTCATTTACACAAAACACTTTGAGGCAGCCAAATCATAATGTGTGAAGAATAGATCACAGAGAGACAAGACCTATTCTACATTTGTAATATCATGCAGACCAGGAGATGCTGTTGTAATGAGTTTGAGATTGATTTTGGAGACTCTGGTTTGTTTAAGCTTTTGCACCCACTAAGCTTCAGTTGTTACAACTTAGATTTCCATTGAAATCCTTTTCTGTAAAACCATGAGCTGTGTAACCTATTTAGGCTCTGAGGGATGCAAGTATTAGGATTAAAGTAAAATTGCCTACCTGTCAACAATGGTTCTTTTCAGCTGCCACACACCTTTTGCCACACAAAGCCATTTCAAAAACACACACCCCTAGTTTTCCTCGGCTGTTACACAAGAATCCTTCTGAGAATGTACAGCGGATGTCCTGGGCCACATAAACGTCTCATACATGTTCATCCATCTTGGCGCTATTGGACTCATTCTACAGAACATGTTTGCTTCATTAGACCAATAGAGGGGCAGTACTATCCACGGCTCTTCTGTATTGTTTTTCCCTCTTAGCAGGTTCAGATGTTTAACCATTGAGCTCCCAGAGTACCAACACTGTAAGAAATCTGGTTTTCAGGAGGCACCAGAGTGGATGCTTTTGACTGACAGGCCACAGTGGATTTGGAGGGGGTGGGGGTTACATTTTCCAGAACATGTGCATGTGTTTGCATGTTGTCTCTGCAGGCTGGTTGCATTCTCAGGCCTCCCCTATTATTCATTCCCTTTCAGTGTCCTATCATTTGCAAGTTTAGTTTACTTTGCACACCCCATAGTGTAAAGTTACATTACATGAACACTTACAAACTGCAGCGTTTACACTCCGTGCCAGTAACTCAGTGGCTCAATCTGGTGACCTGGCATGGAATTCCATTTTTATGTTGCCAGTGGTATGAGAAACATAGTGCATTATCAAGTGGTGAGAAAAACAGCAGGGGAGGTAGCTTAAGGCATAAGAAGGAAATGTGCTGGCGGCAGTCCTGCTCTGTTATGCAATCCAGGGGAACAGTTTGAACATGTAGATTCTACAAACTTGTAAAAGGTTTTTCTGGTTGAAAGTCAGTGACCCGTTAGTCCACACACACTGCGTGGATTAATCACTCTACTGGACATGCATGGCGAAACACATCGATGATTTAAATGATGCCAATCCGTAACTTTGAATTAAGATTTGAATGTTTTAATAATCTTTTTGTGTGCTTTCTTGCATGACAGTCTGGATGATATCATATCTGACAACGCATCAATGTGGTCACACCTGTCTGTTCAATGCGACTTTTGTCATCCGATCATGCCAGGACACATTAATTGTTAAGTCTGTACGCTCCAATGTCGGATCTTGCTCGCATTGAGTTCCAATCTCAGTGAGGTGTGGTCAGCATGAGGAAGAGTAAGCAGCAACATTACCGGGGGACTTTTATGAGGAATTTATAGGACATTAAATGCATTTGTCCTCCGTTTTACAGCCGCTTCTTTGACCAGGAAATATATCCAACCACTATCCGATCAGGTTGAATTGAAGTGTCAAGTGCGAACACAAGTGAGCTGTGATATGGCGCATCTGACCACAAAAGTTCCATAGTCAAGCCACGTAACCTCGGCCAATGTTCATCTCTCTCAAGCATTTCACGTGACATTCAAAAACAGAAGGATTAATCAGTAGTACTGCATAGCAGCATGTAGGTAAACCTCGAGTACCTTACTTAGATTGCAGTCTCAGGACTAACACCACAGCCAGGTGACTGTGATCTATCTACAGAAGCAATCCAAAAGCTTTGGATTTTTAGCTGTCTTGGCACAATGAACAACCACCAATCAAATCGCACCGTCTACGCAGCAGGAAATAACAAACGGAGCTCAAAAGAGGCCAGATCATCTGTGCACAAAGTGCTGGTGCATGAGCCAAAAACTGCAAAATCATTTACGAAGTCAAAGGGAACCGTCTCTAACATCATGTCGAACTGCATCAACAAAGAAACAGTGGTCACTGGTAACACATTGTGCATTTCAAGAAGAAAGGATACAGTATGAAGGTGAAATAGTACAAATTGGTATGCAACTTTGACACAACCCACTTTTGTGGTGATGTTCACCGTGGCCATTAGATTAGGTTTCACAAAGTGTTCTTTTTGCAATGTTAATCCCCTGTATTTACCTTTAGTCAGGCTCTTGTAAACAGATAGCCAAATAGTATTCCACTGACCCATTAACTGAATACAAAGTCTGTTAGGGAACTAGTGAGAATAGGTGTATTACTACTGAGATGGGGAATTATGAATTACTTTGCTAAAGCAGCAATTGCTGGCTGATACAGTCTGTTAACATCACGTGATGCAAAACCAACATAGGTACACATCCATAAAGAGCAAGACAGCAGAGCTGCACTTTGCATTAAAACATTTTATACACCATTACCTTTCCCATGGGAATAATGTCTTACTAACATATGAATAAACATTTATATACTAAATATAAAAATGACTGCTCATCTCTTTTTCTACATTTTGGAAAGCAGTTCTCCTCAAACTAAATCGCCAGATGAACCGTTCTGTAAACAGGCTGGCTTTACTGTAATACTCATGGTACGATTATTAGGAACAAGCCGAGTAAAGGATGAAGGAGAGGCTATATATTAATACGACTGCAAGAGCGAAGGACTTGAAAGAACCACTGATTATATACCTCTGCTGGCTGTCTCCATTCCCCTTGTGTAATATAATAATGTTTGTTAAACATTGGTAAAAAGGTTTAATATTTAGGATTTGGTGCCAGACATATTTGCATGTCCTCTGCTTTCTTGCCAAGCTTGCTCTCTCTCTCTGACATATGAGTATTGGCCCAGTACACATATTCAGCAAAGGAAGAGAAGGAGAGCAGAGATAAGCTGTCTTGCATGGGAAGATCTGCGCTTCCATGACACAGACCCCTAGCAGCTTATCCTACATGTGCACAACAGGAAGCCAAAGAAGAGTTCGACACACACACACACACACACACACACACACACACACACACACACACACACACACACACACACACACACACACACACACACACACACACACACACACACACACACACACACACACACACACACACACACACACACACACAGAATAGTAACGGTAGCTGTGCAAAACTTAATAGAGCAAACATAAATAACGATTTGCAGTACGAGTCCAGGAGACATATTTACATTGACAACAACGTAGCCGACCTCTGGACAGCTGTCATCGCGTATGTGTCAATCAACTGCAACAACACAAGGACTCGTAGTTGACAGCTAGTGAGGTTTAATGTGGCATATCAAAGGTCGAGGGAGACATAACTGTGGATCTTATAGGGACATAAGCTGGTCTGACTCACCGAATGGTTGACTCCCCACATAAGCACGCTGAGCAGAGGGTCGCTGGCACGGAAGAGCTTCACTTTCTGAGCGACGAAGTGTTTTTTCTTGGTCTTCGTTTTGCTCGCAATAGCTGCGGCAATGCTGCTCGCCGAAGCCATCTTTTTAAAAGCAAACTGGTTGGTTATTGCAGTCTGTGCGATAGTCTTGACTGTTGTTCACCCTGAAGCTGGCACAGTGGCCACTAGCTCACGACTCGGTAATACCAATACTATTCATTTAGCCAGCTCGCAAATCAAAGTGCCCCAATTCTTGTCTTCATCCAACGTCCCCGGACGGTTTGGCTGACGCTATGACTCTACCTCGACAAGGATTAATAGGAGAAAATACGACGTGTTTAAGCTAATACTGCTGCTCCGCTTCGCCGAGCACTCCGCCGCTTCCCTCAGCCCACATCATAAGTCGCCTCTCTTCCTTCCTTCACTAGTCTTGAGCTCTCCGCTGTGATGTGAGCTCTCACTGAGCTGGCGTTAGCGTAGCCGAATAGCGTGCTAGCTAGCAAACATCAACGATAAATTAAAGTAAAACTATGACACGTGTAAAACAGGAAGAATGCAACACGAATTATTATGCAGCCTCAAAACAAATAATTAAAATGACACATTCATGACGCTGAATGACTAACTAAACGTTCTTGACAACCAGCTAATATTAGTCCCTCCGACCTTCGTTAGCGAGTCGGCTACGTAACGTTAGCCGACTGAGAACCGGTCTCCGTTCACCAACGAGCTACCGTTAGCCTGCGAGCTAACGTTAGATAGCAGCACACGACTAGCAAAGCGGCTCAGCCCTCCTTTCCTACGCGCTATGTGATCAGTCCGTAGAGATGACAGGGGAGGATCCTGTCATGTTCTTGCCCCGCCTGAATCAAAACGCCGAGGAGCGGCTATCGAGACGTAAATCACCGGGTGATCAACTCCGCCTGCTGCATTGAGGCTCATGTGCGCTGCTGTCAAGTGACAGCTCGACGGGGGGGAGGTGACAGTGTCTGCTGCAACCCCCTCCCTCCACCAGGCCTATGACACTTTTTCTTTTTTTTTGCTTTTTAAGAGCACACAGCAGTCTTTTTTAATATCAGTATGAATTAGTATTTTGATTTCGTCATGAATGAATACAAAAAATCCTCTCCAAGTGTGAACATGTATATTCACTGTTCCCATTTCCAGATGGCCATATGACTGCGCGTGTTTGCAGCTCGTATAATAGAAATGCATTAGCAGGTAAGACCTGTGCATCATCCCCCCCATCCCCCATCCTTGGCTTGCTATCGTTTAGATTAATCTGAGCCTCATTTCAGGGACTGGCAGAAGGGTGACAACGTCCCACACCACCAGGTAATGTCTGTGGAGGTCATTTGGTTGTCTGGTGCATGCTGCGCTGTTCCCACTGGCATTGCTGTGTCAGTGATTCTCTCAGAGCAAGCAGCCTCAGTGCGATGATGCTGTAGAGATCTCATTTGTTTTATTCACTCTTCAAAGATATAGCACGTTTACCTAATACTGTTCCGATGCACAGGACAAGGCCGCCACCCTCTCAACATGGAGAAGGTCCTACATAGACTGTTTATGAGAAGGTTCTAACTATAGACTGTATATAAGATTGTTCTACATAGACTGTATATGAGAAGGTTCTAACTATAGACTGTATATAAGAGGGTTCTACTATAAGAAGGTTCTACATAGACTGTATATAAGAGGGTTCTACATAGACTGTATATGAGAAGGTTCTAAGTATGGACTGTATATAAGAGGGTTCTACTATAAGAAGGTTCTACATAGACTGTATATAAGAAGGCTCTAACTGTAAGAGGGTTCTACATAGACTGCATATAAGCAGGTTCTAACTATAGACTGTATATAAGAAGGTTCTACATAGACTGTATATGAGAAGGTTCTAACTATAGACTGTATATAAGAAGGTTCTACATAGACTGTATATAAGAAGGTTCTACATAGACTGTATATAAGAAGGTTCTAACTATAGACTGTATATAAGAAGGTTCTACATATAGACTGTATATGAGAAGGTTCTAACTATAGACTGTATATAAGAAGGTTATACATAGACTGTATATGAGAAGGTTCTAACTATAGACTGTATATAAGATGGTTATATAGACTGTATACAAGAAGGTTCTACATAGACTGTATACAAGAAGGTTCTGCTCACGTGGCATGGGTTGCCAAGCAACGCGGTGTCAACCTCCGTTTTCACAACACTACACTGGGTTTTTTCTGGACGGTTGTCATGTTGATCAAGAATTTTAGATTTGTCCTTTAGCTTGTAAAAGTAGGTAAGTCCTCGTGAATATTTGAGAAAGTGATCCGCGTTGTTTGTCTGTTTAAGCGTATTTTGTGAACACGTCTAACGTTACTGAGCTATAAGCTGTCAGCTTAGCTCGGTCGTTTAGCCAGCATATGACTGCAGCTTTTAGGGTTGATTGCATTGAGCAGAACGACGATCCGTGATGAATAAACGCTGTTGACACAACTATTGTTTACCTCTCTAGGTCACAGCATGGGAAATAAAGGGAAGAAGGAGAGGGAAACTCCATGCAAGGAAACGGTATGAGTATAAAAAGCTTAACGTTAGCCAGCAAACGTGTTTGTTTATTTCGTGTCCATTAAAAAAAGATGCACATCGTCTGAAAACGTACCCCGCGGGAACCGACACGAGATCAATTATAACGCATTTACATCTCTCCCTCTCTCCTCCCTAACACAGTTTGAGCCACTACCCTTTGAGGGAAAAACTCCAGAAACAATAGTGCTGCTGCTGAGCTCCCCAGAGGAGGACATCCTAGTCAAAGCTTGTGCAGCGGTCCACAAATTTGCAGAAAAAGGTGCAGTAGACTACCCACGGGAAGAAACCCGCTACATATTAACTTTTTTTTGTGAGCAAACATGCAGCTAAACACCACAAAATGTACTAAATGTCTTATCTTATTTCCTGCTTATTTCCCATGATATCCATCAGCTAATTAATTCGATTCTATACTCATAAACCACTTGTATAGTATATATTGTATATATCAAGAGCTTAAATAAAATAATCAACATGTAATAATATTATATGTATATAACTATAATGAACACCCCCTGTTTTAGCTTGTAATCTGTTTATCTTCACTACTTCACTGACAGATAGTAAATGCCTACAGGTCTGTTTGTCACAGTGCTTAATGTCTCTGCTCTTGGTCTCCCCCTGTTGTTAGGAGATGAGAACAAGGTTTGTCTGCTGAGACTGGGGGCATTGGAGCCTCTCTGTAAGCTCATCACTCACATCAACAAGTTGGTCAGATGCAACGCCTTCATGGCCCTGGGCATCATGGCCAACAACGGTGTGTCAGACAACATATAACGAAATCAATGCAGAAGAGCCTTTTGAGCCTGTTGGTGGCTTACAGTACAATTGATTTGACTTCCTGACCATCTATGTGCTTGTCAGACAATTGAGTGCTTAGAGATTTGTCAACTGGCTAGAATTCACTGTTTTGTTGACTTACAGACTGAGAAAGAGATGGGTTTGCTCACTTTGTTTCATATTTCCATTGAAAGATGATGTAAGGATTGCTCTGAAGAAAATAGATGTCATTCCATCAATCATTGACAAACTGTCCCTTAAAGGTGAGTAATTTGGATCTCAAGATGAATAGACTCAGAAATAGATATAATAAAAGAAACAAACAATACAATTTTCCTTCCTATTCAAGAAGATATAGTTGTCCATGAGTTTGCAACACTGTGTCTGGCCTCTCTGTCAATGGATTTCGTCTGTAAGGCCCAGATCTTTGACAACAAGGGCCTGCCACCTCTAATCCAGCTCCTATCCAGTCCAGACCCTGATGTCAGCAAGAACTCACTAGACATCATCTTTAACCTGGTTCAGGTGACTCAGAGGAGGTTACAAGGCTAAGTGGTTATAAGGTTTTTCATTTTAGTCAAATAGAAGTTACATTTATCAGTATCTTAAAAGCCACTAAACGCATCACGGTGTGTTTTGTAAAATATATTCTTGAGATGGATGAAATTCAAATGGTTTCATTATTCTCTTTTCACTTTTGTATCCGTGTTGTAATGTATGCATGAAGGACCACCAAAGTCATCTGGCAGTGCATGAGTTGGGAGGGATCCCTCCACTTCTGGATCTGTTGAAGTCGGACTTCCCTATCATTCAGTTTGTGGCTTTAAATACGCTGCAGAATGTCACCATTGATAAAGCTGCATGCAACACCTTAAGGGAAGAGCAAGGATTTGAGAAGCTCATGGATATCCTCAGCAACACGGTAGGTCTGTGTGTGTATGTGTCTGAGAGACAGAACACATGCTTATGTATGTCTTCATCCTGCCCTTTAGTCCTAGGTAATGAAAACAAGAAGACAAAATATGGATAGGGTTATAACTGTCTGTGTGTAGTGTATGTTTGCACCATTAGCTGGAAATGGTTCCCTTTGAATGAACACTTCTTAACCCATAATGACTCTATATCCTCTAAGACATCTTCTGTCTCTTATCTATCTTTTTATTTCTTACAGGAATTCAGAGACCTTCACGCTGTGGCCTTACGGGTAGTTGACAACTGTATGAGTGACGGTGAGACTTTACAGCTGATCCAGCAGGGTGGAGGATTAACAAGGCTGATGGAGTTTGTTCTCACCCCCAATATGCCTGTAATCCAGTCCAACGCTGTGAAATGCATCGCCAGGGTTGCTCAGAGCTGTAAGCACAGAAGGAGACAAGAGATAATATTTTTTTTCTTTGCTCTCCAGCAAATAGGTTTGGTAGTCAAGCGGGTGTAACAGTTAATCCGTGTGTTTTCTGTGTTTGTTTCATTGTTTTTGCATACACATGTGTAGCTGAGAATCGCGAACTGCTCCATGAGCAGAATGTGGAGAAGGTGCTTGTAGAACTTCTGTCTGTGGCGGACATCAGCGTGAAAACAGCTGCCTGCCAGGCTGTGTCCGCCATGAGCTTCCGTCTAGCCAGCAAAGACAGCTTCAGAGACCTGGGTACGCACGTGCACATTCGCACAAGCACCTTAACATCATACACTCTCAACGATGTCGTGTGAATGAGTTGGATTTATGTGTGTTTCAGGTGGGATCCCTGCAATTGTACGGTTGCTGAGCAATGACAGTTTGGTGCTTAGAGAGGCAGCAACCCAGGCCCTCTCCAACCTCACACATAGCAACCAGCTCAACGCATTGTGAGTGACAGACAGCCGATTACATAATGCAAATGAGACCCCGACAGTTAGTTACTCAAAAAGGACCGATGACAATTAACAGTTTCAGGGTATTTTAAGTGTGTATGCCACAAAGTATAAATGATATGTGCAACTTGCTGCCAAATGTGTAAAACATTAAGTGATGAGTTTGCAGTCTAAAACCGGGTATTTGAAGGAGGTGGTATTTTAAAGTTGAGCAGTGTGCCTTCCTGTCTGCTATTTCACAAATGATTTAATGCTTCATCTTTCTTTCATGGTTCTTACTCACTGAATATCTCTACCTATCTTCTCTCCCTTTCTCCATTTCATCTTCCACCTTTTTTATTCCCCTGACAAATCATCCCTTTACCCTTCGTCTCTCACGTCTCTGACATTATATTTCAGCATTACTGTCTCCTTAAGTTCTCGGGACATTTAACCACCTCCCATCCTTAATTCCCTCACTTCCTTACTCTTAATGTTTGATTTCCCTTAAACTCCACTTATTTGTGCAAATCACACAAACATTACCTTCTACGTTGTATGCTTTGTTATGAGACTGCATGTAGTCAGCTCTGTAGGTTTGCAGTAAATCTCCCATCCATTTCTGTGGTATCTGCAGTGCGGTGTACGAGGCAGAAGGCCATGAGCTCCTTGTCCAGCAGCTGTATGGAAGCTGTCCCAGGACTGTGGCCAATTCTGCTGCCACACTTGGCAACATGGTGGGACAGGAGGTCATCCGCTGCAGTGTCTTGTCACATGGAGCCATACAAGCTCTGGTGGAGCCCTTGAAGTCCACAGATACACAGGTTCTGGTCAACTCCACGCTGTGCCTGGCATTATTGGCCTGCGATACGGAAGCTAGGGCAGAGGTTGGTGTTTGTGTGTGTGTCTAATGACAGTTTAGACTCCTGCCTTGCTGTCATATTTGCGAATGACAATGACATTTGGAGATGTTTTGCATAAAGAAAATATCAGTTAATGGTACCAATACTGGTTTTACTGTTCCTGTTTTTATTCTTAACAGTAAAATGTATGAAACTAAAAAACAATGTTAATTATAAACAATAGTTTCTTATGAATTGTCCAAGAATAGTTTATATGCTTTCCCTGACCACCTAAAATTCACTCCTTGTTCATAGCTACTAAGTGCAAAAGGCCTTCACCCACTGGTCAATTTGCTGCAAACCTATGAAAAGGAGGTGTTGCACAATGCATGCTGGGCTATCAATGTCTGTGCCGGTGATGTGCCCACTGCTGTGGAGATGTGCAAATTTGGGTAAGACACTGAGATGGCAGCTAACTATTACATCAAACATGACTGATGTCATGTAGAACTTTGATGAGTGTTTTAGTGATTTAAAGTTACAGCGACACAAAGGTGTAGCGTCTTAAACCCAATTTAGAGTAGTCTCTAAAATAGCCAGTAGATGGCAGTATAGGACAGTATTATGTATGGCTCTGACAGAAAGTACTAGACTTTTATGTGAGTGTGTGTGTTTGTTAGTGTGTGCATTTTTATATTTAGCATCAATGTCTTAATATCTGTTTATATGTGTCTTAGTGCCTTGGAAATGCTTCAGCAAATCAACCAATCAGTGACTCGAAGAAGCAGTTTCAGCAGGTTGGCCATGATCAGCCTGCTTAACTCCAATTTGTCTGTCAAATACAGCCTGACAGGTAATTTGGCCTCCACTGACGTCATTAGTGAGGGCTTCTATGATGCCGGGAAGGTGTGTATATGTATGTATGTAAGGAATGTGAGTCCAAAATAAATTACTGTTGTCAAATCTAAAAGAAAACACTGTAGCAAAGGATATATTGACATGTCCTGTACATCACATCTCTGTCTGTTAGGTTCCTGCAGGTCAGAGGATTCTGACTTTAAAGGAACTGTCCGAGCAGCCTGTCAACAAGCAACGGCCCGTGATTGTTGTCAATACTGCAACAGGGTATGTTTTCTTGATTTTCTGTGATTAGTTAAGTTTTGAAAGAAATAGAACTAAACATTGTTTATTATTAATATGCATCAGATTAACCCAGTAAAAAAAGTTTAGACAACAGAGGTTTTTGAAAATATATCCAGGAACTCCCAAAACTATGACAGCTAACATAGCCTCTTACACAACAAGTACCAACAACCACCACACAGATACTGGTAGAGCATTGGCTGAGACATGACAAGTTTCCTAAACTACCAGCCACACCAGGCAGTCGGTACAATTTATTCTGGCTGTTAAATTACTATCACCCTCCCCTTGTCTGCTCCAATCCAGTCGCCCCCCCCCCCCCCCCCCCCCCCCCTTAGCGTGGCCTCTCACGGTAAACGACCCCATTTTTTTAAGATGGCAACACACTCACGGTAAAAGAGCCTTTGTGTTTAGACTAATGGACTTACACGCACAATCATGCACATGCATGCACAGCCATGAGGATGCCTGCACGTAATACACATGCACGCTGACGCACACGCAATAAAAAAAATACTATACCTATAAAAGGCTGTACATGCACACTCACACACACACACACTCACTAATGCTCCCAAAAGCTTTCAGCATTTGATGATGAATTAACTTTGCCAAAGGGAGCAGTTCCCCCTCAGGGTACCTCTGGCCCACCCCATTACCACCATGTCCCCCCTTCAGCATGCCTACACTCACAACATCTCAGGAATTCTTAAGCAGTGTGTTATGTAACCTGTCCATGACTTTGTAACTTTAAAGCAACTAGAACTAATATAAGATGTAGTTGTGTTACTTCTGTCTCGTGTTCAAACACTGTGCATTGTATAACTTATAGTATAACTACTCTGACCGGGTTTGTTTACATGATATCTCAAAAACATGAGAATGTAGAGTAGTAAGACATGATGGTGAAGAAGTCCCAGAAGTTTTAAAGTCATACAATTAATTAAAATAGTTTTGGTCATAATTTTAAAATAGCAGATGAAAAGGTTCTTGTGAGGTCTATACAATAATATGTGCAGAAATGAAAGACAGCAACATATTGTTACTTATGCGTGTTATGTATGTGGGCTCATATGGGTTTTCTACGTGTGCTGAATGTATATATTCTCTTGGATACTGGCAAACCATTTAAGAGACAAGAACAAAATAGGATCTCTCTGACACACATACATGTACATACAGTGCATTACTTAAATACTATACACACATAGTAATAACTGAAGAAATACTAGAAGAACAGTGAAAAATAGAATAATAGTTCTATGCTCCGTTTATATAATGGAAACAGACACCAGCAGCGAGGGAGACCGCAGAACACCGAGCTGAGTGTGTCTGTGGATGTGAGGGGTGGGGACACTTACAGTATCATCAAATACTCACTTATCTTCACTTACTTTTGCGCATAGTATACTGGTTGGTGTTGCAATCGTTAATGGGTGGACCCAAACGAAGAAATAGCAGAGAATGTGTCCTAAATTAAGGATTTATTGTAGAAAGGTAAGGGTGATGAGGACAGTGAGAGGTTGAGCTGATCTGAGCTGGGCAGCATGGCTGATGCAGTAGCTCTGGGTTATGGTAACAAGGCTGCTGGCAGGCAGGCAGGCAGGGGAGTTGGAGGGTAATGTTTCTGGAAACACAAGGAAACAGGGTAAGTTAAATTAAATCAGACACATAACTCTGAATGCATAAAACATTGCGTCCAAGAATGGCAAACTTCCACTGTGGTTGCAACAACAATCTGGCAAAGTGTGAGTGAAGAACCAGGGTTGATATACTGCAGAGTGATGAGCATGATGGAAGGCAGGTGTGGGTAATCAGTGGTAAATAGAAGCCAGGAATGGAGCGCCACATGGACAAATATGAGTTCCAGGGCCCATACTACCATATTTAGTATGCCAGAAAAAAATGTAGTACGTCCCAATACATATTATGTCAAATGCCGTATGCCACAAATACCAGGTTGTCCCATGCACTGCATTCGGTCAAATTTTGCAGGATGCAAGCCAGCATGCTTTTCTAGCTATGCTGACCCACAATCCTCTGCGAAGGGGATACATGAGAAAATTAGCAATTTGGAAAACGGGGTGTATCCCAAGTCCCTAAAATTGCATCCATATGTCCCTCACTTGCGTCTTTTTCTACCAGGGATGCATGGAGGGACGCAAGGAAACCATGCGAGGAGAGAAGAAATGAGGAAATATGTTCTTAGAGAAATGAGACGTATGTGTGGTTAGACAGACAGACACAGTTGGAGGGGGGAAAAACACTGGGAAACACAGGGAAAACACGGAGTCACTGCCGAGACTGTGACAGGATGGTAATCCTAAATGCTTGGGTTTATTTTGATAAAGATCTATGTAATTCATGAACAAATTAAAAACACGGAATATACTATTGCTTTATTTTATGGTGAAATATTTAGATTTTTTTTTTTAATGAACTGTCTGTCAATACAGGAAGAAGAAAGAGGATGACAAACAGGAAGATGAGACCCAGCCTGGGCCTCCTACAGAGAAACCATGGAAGATGATGGTTGACGTCTCTTTGCAGATTCTACTTAAAAAGGTCAAAGAATTCATTATCCCCCTAAGTGATGAACGAGAGCAGTGTGCTGCCTTGGCCAGGTAAGGGAAGGAAATAATCTCATATTATATAATTGGCCACCAATGTTTGAACCGTGAACCATGGGGGGGGAAAAGAAACACGATACCCTGGAAACTGTATTTGTGAACCAACTCATAAAGAGTTAGTAATGGTTCACAAAAAAGGACACAAGTGGCATTTAACAGCATTTTATAAATATACCACTGTGAGCCTTGAGAATGCAAAACAAATGCACCACACATTTTTAAGGTGCCTGCATTGTAACGGGTTTTGTTTGCATGGTTTTGGATGCCAGGTTGGTGAGTGAAGTCATGGGCGGAGCTGTGGAGATGGAAAAGTTGCACGAATTCTCATGGGTGCTGCACCTGAGCGAGCTCAAGATTCAGCTTCAGTCTAATGTTATTCCCATCGGTTTGATCAGAAGGGGAATCTACTGCCATAGGGCACTTCTCTTCAAGGTGCCACTGACCTACCACAGCATTATCCCCTCTGTAGCGATCTCTTCCTTTGCAAACTTTACAATTCACCCACATCTTTTACCATACTATTTTAAAGCTCTTCTCTAAAAGTTCTCCCCATCCTGAACTTAAAGTATCACTATAATAACCCTCTCCATTCCATCTCTTCTTTCCAAATCATAATATCCCGACCTGACTCCTTTCGTTTGCTTTTCAGTGTCTGGCTGATTACATCAACATGAGCTGCACACTTGTCAGGGGCGAGTACAACCGGGCTTGGAACGAGGTACTCCTCTTCAATGGGAATCCTTCCAGTAAGGAGCTCTCTCCAAGGCTCTGCTGCTACATAGTAGACCTCATGCACCAGCCTGGGAGCTTGCTGACAGCCAGTACCCCCGCTGCTGTGCAATACCAGACTATATAGATTTTGGACTTCAGGAAGATTATCTGGTGCCATTGGCATCAGCTAATGGGGATCATTTTAAATAAATAAATATAGACTAACACTGTAGAAATATAGTAGTACGTAATGCTGTGACCAGACATTTTACTTAGATGCATTATAGATATTGATTTGTATATGTATTTGATGTATGGGAGACCATTCATAGAGAATCAAATTGTCTGTGGATCACTTTAGTGCATACTCAAGCCAAAAGGAAAAATGCTGTTTGTCTTCCTCTCAATTAAACACACTGCTTTGACCTGGTTCTTTGCCACAGAGGGTTTACAATGATGTAACTGCAGAGAAAAGACAGAGAAAAGGTGGGGTCAGACAGTGCCACAGTGCTACACCAGTTAAACTCTGTTTGTGACTCAACTGAGGTCAGATAATTGTAAGGAAAATATATATTTGCCTGCTAGAATAAACTCAGCACTGAATAAAGTTCCTTCGAGTAAGTGTCTGCTTCTTTTTAGAGTTCCCATTATACATTTTAGTATACAATGATCTCACTGCTCAATACTGTACTAGATAAAAGTTGTGTTTAAACATGTGTAACATACTTCTTATGGTAAATGTAATGTGGTTCAACGGCCTTTGAGGCAAATTTGTGATATTGGGCTATATAAATAGAATTGACTTGAGCACCTCACCAACCAAATGGTTTCCCCCAATTCAGCTTTTTTTTCACGCAGTAAAACCGCTACACGTTTGCGTTGCCCTTTGCCAAACGCCAGCGAACCCAGTCCACCTTAACCTACTCAAGCTGGAGGTGTGATTTTTGACCGGGTCACCCATGTTACCAGCGTGGATCAGCCGGGGTAGAACCTGCGTGAACTCGCCTCGGCATGAACGATCCGGACGCAGCGAGCGCAATTGGCTGCCACTGATATCAGCACTTGACTTTAGACGGACACAGCAGCAGCAAACATGTCTCGTTTCGTCGCCCGTCTCTTCGAAGTGGTTTCTCGGCACGCGACGCTCAGATCCGTGGTGTTACCGAGGAGGATCCCGGTATTCATTCGTCCTGTATCCACATCTCAAGGTACTGGGGGGGACGTTTGGGTTCTTTACTGATACTTCTTAAAACGTTTTTACTATCCTATCTAGTAGTTCAGGCTGCAAACTCTCGCAGGTGCGCCATGCTGCAGTTTTCTCACGAAGCACTAAGATTAGGAAACACACAGCTACAGCTTGTTGGTGCAAAACGTACTGTGGTTAACGAGAGGAGTGGGTTTGCAGGGGTTAACAATATATTTGGGATTGGAGGATTTTTTTTATTCCACTATTTCTACTATTTTTCATCTATTTTAGGAGTTAGGATTGAGTGAAAGTTTAAGAATAATTTGTTCAGAATCTTACCCTTCCAGCCTTCAGCAGAATAAACAACATTTTCTCAGTTTTCCATAGTGTTCAGGGTATGTGGTGTAATGTTGCGGATTCTATTTCTGAAAAGGTTCAGGAAGTCCTGCCAATGGGTTTAATTGTTTTACGGTTGATTGCTGTCAAACACGTTTTATTTATTTATGTGTACTTGGGCTATACTCGATTGACCAAAATGTCCTTCTACTGTTCAATATGCACTTCAAAACTCCTCTGTGACTTCTTCATTGTTACCTCTGCTCCCTGCAGGCCTGCAGTCTCTCACCCGTTATAACGAGACTACAGACTGGCAAAAGAAACTGACCCCAGAACAGTATGTAGTCACCAGAGAAAAAGGGACTGAGGTGGTGAGTACTACACGTATATCGGTACACCGATTTGTGTCAAACCAACATTATATCTGTCTATACCAGACTGACATACATTTTCTGATATACATCAGCACAGTTCCAGGTGGACTTTGCTCATGTGTATTGTTGGCCTGTGTCAGGTTCAACCTGTCCAACTACAAACCTGGTGTTTTATGAATTTGAAGCTCTCAGCTTGAAACACAGAGCATGCAAAAATACAAATAAGGACAAGTTACTGTATTGTACCTACAAAGTCATTATCATCAAAAACCTTAAGAATACAAAGCAAAAAAACATGTAACTGTTAGTCATGTATCTGCTCCTACACTGTGTGTGTGTGTGTTCTCAGCCCTTTAGTGGGATCTACCTTAACCATTCTGAAGTTGGGATGTACCACTGTGTCTGCTGTGAGGCTCCCGTTTTCAGGTAACAGTTTGGAACTTACAGTTAATGTTGTACATATTTTCTATTTATGACATATATTTGTATTTATTTTACTGTTTGATATGTCTATGCACCGTCAGGATTGCTACTTGATTTCATTCTTCTTTGTGCAATGACAATAAAGTAATTCTATTCAATAGTACTGTATGATTTTTTAAATTTATTCTCTCAGGCATGTGATCATTTTAGTGTTAGACGTTTGTATAGAAATGTGTTAGCAGATGCTCAATGAGGACATGTTCCTTCCTGTTTTAAAAGTTCAGAGGCAAAGTATGACTCTGGGACAGGCTGGCCTGCATTCAAAGAGGCTCATGGGACATGGGAGCGGGATGAAAGCCTCGCCTCCATCATTCGTCGCCCTGACAACAGCCTGGGTAGTGCTGGGACAGAGGTTCTTTGTAAAAATGTGAGATTTGTTTTCTGAGCGGTGAAAGCCAATGTTCAGTTTGCTATAGTTGCTTATATAGCTTTGTGTGCAGTTTTTTTTAATATAGCAGTATAGTTAGAATTGCTTATTATGCATCTCATTGATACTTTGCATTCAGAGTTTCCTTCACAATGTTCTTCAAATACAAGACTTATGTTTGTATTTTTGGTTAGTGTCTGACTTTCATGCGTTTGTGTCTGTTGCAGTGTGATTCCCACCTGGGTCACGTGTTTGATGATGGACCAGACCCGACTGGTCAGCGGTTCTGTATCAACAGCGTGGCCCTCAAGTTTAAACCCAGAGAAAACAACAAACCTGACATGGATGAGCAGGAGTAGTACCTGTACTGAAAACACAATTATGTTTCATTTCAAACAAGTCCATTTAGGAGGCAAATTGAAGGACCACCTAATTCCATGGTTTTGAGCTTAACATGTTTGCGTGAGAAGCTTTCTGTGAGAAAAGGTGTCTTATTAATTTAATTTTAAACATCCTGGTGTTTATTAAACTGGTAAAGAAGAAAGCTTAATCTGGACAACGGATATATGCACTGGAGGGAAGTCTACATACAGAACATACTTCACACAAACTCAATCTGCAGACTACTCAATTGAGATACTTTCCCCCCCCAAAAAAGTCCCTGTATTAACTTTTTTTGTTTTTTGTTGAGTTGGTCATTTTGATTTAAACATTTTTTTATGAATGTCTTCATTTCAGATTCAGAAACGGTTTATTGCCAAGTATGTTTGCACATACAAGAAATTTGACTTGGTGATTGGTGCATACCAATAAAGTGCAATAGTATAAAAACATAATAGGAAATAAGAAAATGTACAATACAGTATGAAAAACAAATAAACAAATATATAAGAATGCCTTCAAATATTTATGTATGTTATTAGGTGTCTAAGATAAAGTATAAAATTGTTCAGGGATGTGCAAATGATTGTCCATGTAGGTTTTGGGCCTGATTTATTGTCCAGGGTGGGAGGGGTCATCCACAATCTCACATGCCTGCCTCAGGGTCATAAGTAATGCCCTGGAAGCTGAAGAACTACAGTGTTGACTGGAGAGTCACATGGTGTGATAGGGGCGGGTGGGGCTGCTCTTTGCCTTGGCCTCTCTGTAGGCGAACTGCAGAGAGTCCAGGAGTGGGTGGGTGAGGATTTTGAGTTGGCACATGACAAAGTGCTCAAAAGACTTATAAACCAAGGTCAGGTCTGATGTCGTGAAGTCCTGTGTTACTTGTTTTTTTTGGGGACAGGGAAGGCTGGAGGTCTTAACCAGGCTGGTATGATCAGCATAGTGCTTCAGGCTGGACGGAGGGACTGAGTCTGGGCCGGCTGCTTTGGAGAGGTTCTGTCTTTCAAAAAGCCTGGGGGGGGATAGATGGCTCTGGGATAGATGGTTGTGGGGTGCAGGCCCCTGCTGAGGTGGGGGAGGGGGAGCTGGTGGATGGGGTCAGGACAGTCCCATTGTCTTTCAAAGTGACAGAAAAACATTCAAGTCGTTTCATCGATTTGGTGATCTGCCAGAGAAACTGTATGTATTGGGGGAGTTCATGGCTGAGATTACCTTTTTTAAAGTCACCAAGGACAATGACTAAAGAGACCGGGTTGGTCCGCTCTTCACACAGTATCTGGTCGGCTAGCATGAGCTTTGCCTCCTGCACGTCGGCCTGCGGTGGAATGTAAACACAGACCAGCATGAATGAAGTGAACTCAAAGGGGGAGTAGAAGGGTTTTTTGCAGTTGATGAAAAAAGTTTCCAAATCAGGAGAACAGTGCCGCAGAATCACTGCCACATCGTTACATCAGCCCCTGTTGGTATAAAAACAGATTACTCCACCTTCCGATTGGCCGGAGAACTTCGGGTCATGATCCGCTCTGAATAGCTGGAAGCCTGCCAGATCGGGCATTGAGTCCGTTATCATTCCACACACCCAAGTCTCTGTGAAGCACAAAATGGAGGGTGAAGCACAGTCTCTGTTTTTCCTCCACATTCCCCATGTTTAAAAAATATCAAAATACACTGGACCTGAATTAATAAGACATCGTTGTCTGTAGAGATTGCAAAACCCAGGAAGTTATGACATTGGTGCTTTGTGTGTTTTCCAGTCTGGGGCCACATTTACAGATTAAATTGTTTTATATAAGGAATCATGTATACTTGAATGGAAAATGTTCCATACGTGCACATTTTGTTTGTTATACTGTAGAGGGCATTAGATTTTAAAGTCAGTATTTAATAATAATTTATTGCTGCCGCCTTCAGATGAACACACTGCCTCGTCTCTGCCAGTAAACCAAGTTAATATTTAACTAAACAGACCATCCTCTCTGTCCCCCACTCTCTGTCTGTTTATGCATTTCTTCTGTGTCTGTTTGTTTGAGGTTGAGCAAAGCAGATTAGGAATAGTTGACTGCAGACAGAGACAGAGGGGACAGAAATACCAGTACAAAAAGAAAAGTTAGGATACGGGAACCTGAGAAATCCTATAGGAGAAGAGGACTGATTCTTGTGTGCTCATGGCTGGAGTATGGCGTTGCATGTTGCCAGTGGTGGTGTTGATGTGTGTGTGTCTGTGGGGTTCCACTGAGGCTGTAGGGGGGGCTAAGAGTCGACCGCGACCCCAAAGACGACCTCCCAAGAAACCGAAGGTCGACCCAATTGACTTGACCCCACCTGCACAGAACATAGACATACAACAGGTAAAAACAACTGGAGGAAGGGGTGGAGTATATATACTATTGTGTGTAGTATTTCTGTTTGTGCGTTGAGTGCTCTTTTCATCCCTTGTTTGTGATTGGCATCTCTAAATCAAGCTACACAACTAGATAGGCAGAGAGTCCAGATTGCATTGGGTTTGGCAAACAGTGACCATTTATAACTTCCAATCTAATTATAATTGTGACAAGGCTGGAAAAAGACTCCTGAAAAAGCTGCACTGAAAGGTGAGAATGTCTTATTTTGATAAATGAATCTAAAAAACACTGTTTCCAGGTAGTTGAGTACAGTCGCAGCCTGATAGCAAAACAGTTCCCAGTGCCTTCTGACCTTTGCACGCTGCCAGTGTGATTCTGTTTCTCACATGCTTGTATCATCGTGTCCCAATAAGACAAACAAAAATATTTTCTAAATAATCAGTGGAAACAGAATTACCTCAACAGAATAGTACAAATATAAACTATCATTGCTTTGAGGAAAACACAAGGTAAGTGAGTTTTGGCGCTTGTTCGATTAGTGTGGGGGTTGGCATGATGGTCATGCTTGTGTAATTGTGTCAATTTGTTGGTTTAGGCAATAAGGGGGATTTTGAGTGAGAAAACAAAAGACATTAAAACAGGATATTTGAAGCAGATGTATTCATTCGTAGTGAAAGTTATTGTCACCCTAAATATTCTATTTAAGCTAATTTGAATCTGGTAGAATAAGGCAAATCTTAGGTAGAAGGGGTTGAGGATTGTTTGTGAAATGTAAAAAAAAGTATTTTCAAATTGCAAATATTGTCTCTGAGGCTGAAAATCTTGCTTCTTCCTCTGTCTCTGTTCTGATCCTGCTTGTATGTGTTGCAGATGACAGGAACATGGTACCTGCTAAACACGGCCTCCAAATGCTCCTACCTGATAAATCATGGAACCCAGGTGGAGGCCACAGTCATGACCCTCACGCATTCCTCTGACCAAACACTATTGGTTAGCACCAAAACACGGCGGTAAGTACCAGCATGTACTGTGCATGTAGCTCACCGTGACTCTTCAGTACCGTGGTTTATCGGCAGAGGGGGAAAACATACCACAAATCAAGTTTCAACCACATGTGTTCGATTAGATTTGTGTATCCTCAAAAACAGGAAGAAGGCAGAACAGTAAAATCCATCCAGCTTTTCCCTCATCATCTGAAAAACTTTTAGTCATCCTGACCTGGCATTTGCAGAATGACAGAATGTGCAATAGGCAATTTAAATGGAATGAGTTGTTGTTTTTGTAGGACATTTCGTAATATCTATGATTTGAGCTTGTAAATCTTATTTGGCCCACGCAGAGGAAATTGGTCCCTTTTGTCCCATTTCTCAACCTCAGGCCTAGCTTTCATAAGAAAGCTAGGCCTGAGGCTGAGAAATGTGGTTAGATTATGAAATACGTGGTTAGATTATGAAACATTAAATGTATATGACAATCTAGAACATTTTGAACAACACACAATGCTTTCAACAAGCCAAATCTACTCCAGAGGAAGATAATGTAAGCCTCCATATTGTTTTAGATGAAACAATAGCATTCTATGAGGGTTTTCAAATGTTTTAACGACATGGTTGTGACATAATGCCTGTTTTTACTGACTGTTTCATCAAATATCTCACCTGACACAAACTCTTCTCTTCTGTCCTCAGTAATCACCAGTGTTGGGAGATATTACAGGTCTACAGTGCAACACCAACCCCGGGCAAACTGACACTTAAAGGTCAGTGCCTCCCTTATTAAGCCTTATTGATAAATTATAGAGCAATGCCGCATGCATACCGTGCTCTCTGTTGGTTCAACTAGGAGGTCATTCTGAGCTGGACACCAAGATAGTGATTGGAGAGACGGACTACAACTCCTATGCGATCATGCTCTACCAGAAACTGGGCCAGATCACCATGAAGCTCTATGGTGGGTTCCTCAGCCACGTGGCCTTGTTTTGGTATTTCACATCTAAAAGCCAGGTGGTAGTCCTGATCTTGTTCTACTCTAAAATGAGACGGCACTGTTTGTTTAAAAATGCATTCGTAAAGTCATGATGTTTGTTTTTGTGCTCTATATGCAGGCCGGTCTGTAGACAATCTGTCCGAGCCCATGTTGACCAAGTTTGAGCAGCTTGCTGAAAAACAGGGTTTGGGACTGGCATACCTCTTCCCTTTCCCCACCTACAGTACGTCTGTGTCCACCTGGACAATACAATGAAATAAACTATATTAGCAAATGCAATATTAAATGTGAGATGGCATAATAAGCCAGTAAAGATTACAATCTAGCTTGAAGAGAACTCCATTGCATTAATGACTGATATAAAGGATTACGATGTTGTAGCACACCTGCCTGCTCAGCTGCCTTTAAATAGATTTGTTTACTTGTTTTCTTCCTAGGTCACTGTGGTGTTGTGGACCAGCACCATGTAATCAGTAAGTTTAATGTGTAATAAAATAACAGATAATTCTTTGATATAATGAAAAAGTGTGATAGTTATAAGACTAATAAAAATGGACAGAGGTGAATGCAGCAGCTGACACATTTTTGCAAATACAGCTCTTTTAATTAAGAAGGTTTTCTGGAGAATGATTTCCAGTTCTTAGCTGTCAATGTAGCTCGCAGGCTTAATGTTTAGTATATGGGGTATTTTCACAGGCCATTGCCCACTGCAGTACATTCAGAATTGTGTCTTTGCTCTGTAGTGCTCCGGACTTATTTCATGCATTTCAACCTATTCAGTTACTGATGATTCACTGGTTCATGTCGATCATCATTTCACCTTAACAGCTGCACTTCTGGTGCTAAATGACAAAATATGTATTCTTCTGCTCTGCTTCTTTGTAATAGGTGTGGAATTTTCTGTAATTATGTGTATGGTAATACTAGGTGTCTAAGCTGTAGACATGTTTATGCAGCAATGCCAATGAGAGAGAGATTACAGTACAGTAATTGCATCTGAATAAAGTGGTTTGATTATGATAGATTAATGGAATTAGTAAGAAATATTGTGCTGCTGTGGATAAGATATATGGTGAATGGACTGAATCTATTAGATTACTTAAATGTATTGCTTTATTATGGATGTTGTAAAAGCTATTTGGAGGTAAATAATACCTTACAATTTAATTCAGTTTAGAGGAGTATGATTTAGGGTGAAAAATTCATTAAAATCCCTGCAAGACCTTGTTTTTGCAAAAGCACAGCCAACATGGATTTAGCGTGGATATTTCTCCCTTTCTTGCCTAACTTCCTAGTGCCTCAACGTATGTCAAAATGTTGCAGGTGTGTAAAAAGTATGCTGTAATATCATTGGGGGGGGGGGGGGGGGGGGGGGGGGGGGGGGGGGCAAGATTAGTTGAGAGCAGCTTGAAAGGAAACCAATGACCCATCCGAGACCTTCCCAAACGCTTTTCACATTTACTCCTGCAGGCTGTGTTATGTTCAGTTCAGTTATTTAAACTTTGTCAACAACATGTTATTCAATCGTCAATCCCTGATTAAAAAAGCTGCCCAGCTTCTATGCAAACCTGAACCTGTCACTCTTTGTTATACAGACTGTGTCCCCACATGCTGAGGAGGCAGAGCTGTGCAACGGGGAGATTCCAGCCCTGCAGTGTTCCAAAGTTCACATGCGAATATCTGAGGATTGTATCATTTAAAAATGTGAATGTCAGCAAAAGAGCGTTGATGAAAGACTGCACTGAGGTCTTGAAAACTTGAAACGTTACCAGTTCCAGCTGAATAAAACAAAATGAAGCATAATCAAGTTTTTGTCAAATGTTTTTGTGGTGGAAAATAATCTTTTTAACCTCCCGGTGAGAAATAATCGAGATGAGAAAACTCTTAATATATAGAAACATATTTATTTAACAGACACTAATGGTAATTCAGCTGAATGGATAGAGCTCTTTCCCCACAGATGGTTCGGAGGTCTAACCACAAGGAATAGACAAAAACACAGTATATGCACATTATCTCGTCTCATCCCTTCAACCCCCCACCTCGCAGATGTCATCCTCCGCTATCTGCCGCTGCACCCACCAAGGCCAGGTTCCCAGCCTTTCCGTGGGAAGACGGTTAGGTGGTGAAATCAGGATTACACTACAGCAAGCCAGAAATGCTAAAATACCTATGAGATCATTTATCATTAGGTTTTAAATGAGTCTGGTTGGCCTCATCTACATATATGCAGGTATAAGCGATACAAGTTAAATCTCTAAGAACGATATGATACATTTCCACAACAGTTTGAGGCTACCTTCCCCTCTTATTTGTGCAGAGATTTAACGTTCAAAGTGTGTGCCTGTATGCATGTTTTCTGTTTCTTTCGGGGGAGGGGACAAAAAGACTGGAGGGGAGAGGGCGGGAGTTAATGTAGCCCAGATGTGGAGCCCAAAAAGGGTTAAGAGAGTTAGGTTACACAACTAGGTTACCAAATGGGCTTCTTAACGCTGCCCCGAGCTCCACCCAGCACCTCTGTGTCTGTGTGTTACACAACCAGCTGATTGCAAGTCTGTGCTCGTCTTGTCTCTTAGCAAAAAGGAGCTCTGAAGAGTCCGTCAATACATTTTTGCAAATGAAGAATTCAAAGCCAGTCAGCAAATTACATATTACACATTGTAGATCAACCAAATTCTTATGAACAATGATGGATTTAGGGGGTATTATTTATCACATAAAGCAGAGGTTTACGCAACATTACATGTCAAACAAGATGATTTAGTTCATCCAACTCTCCTTCTCACTCAGTTGTTACACAACTTAAATGACTCATGTTGCAAACGTTTTCTGAAACTATCAACACTCAAAAATGATATGCAAAGAACAATCACATCAGCATAAGCAGCAGAGCTTTTGTATGATAAATAGTAAACATGCTTTCATTGGGAAGTTCTTACATATCACTTCCTCAATGCAGCCGTCGATGCAATTCGCTGCAAAAGAATGCATTTGGCTACAATTGTTTTTTTTATATCTGGAAAGATCAAATTTGTATCTTCTCTTTTGAGGATGCTTAAGTTTAGCAAATGTGACTCTAATTCGTTATTTATTGTTGTGTAAGTGGTGCTTTCTTTAGCTTTCGTGTGCCATGTGGCTAAGAAAATGTGCACTCTTACCAAACAGTTGTTTTGATAGTCCAGGCATGTAGAGCATTTGTGATGGAGGAGGGAGAAAAGGAGGGGCTGTTAAAAGAACCCCATTATGTACCTACTCTCCCTTTGCTTCCCCTCTCACCTCCCCCTCTTCCATCCACACGTGCCAGTTGTGTAACGGCAGTGATTTGCATGCCAGTGAGTGAAGGCCAAAGAGTTTTTGTAATCCAAAAGCTAGCAGTGGGACGGGGGAGGAAACAGAGAGTGAGGAGGAGGAGGGGATGGGGAGCAGGACTCTGCAGGATATAAAGGAGCCTCCACTTCCCCTCTGCTCCTTACCTCTCCCTGATACTTCACTCAGAAGCACAGAGCACAAAGGAGAAGTCATGAGGAACACACTGCTGAGGATGCTGGGCGCCCTGATGTGTGCGCTGGCCGCCTGCGCCGAAGTCACGCCTGTACAAGGCTTCGACCTGCAGAAGGTAAGAAAGAGGCACAAGTATTACTACTTCAAGACTACTGCAAATCATACTGACAGCTAATAGCAACACGAATAACTAGGGAATAAAGTAAGGAAGAGGTATTAGTATCTGTGGTTGGTTAATGTGTTTCATGGAATCACTTAATAGAGCAGTAAAAGTAGTTTATATGGAAGATAGGTTTCGTTAAATACATGTGCTGTAGTTCAGACTACATGAAGCACTATGCTTTGATTGAAGAACCTTTATCGCCCTTCATTCCCCCCTTCTGTCTTTTTTTTTTAGATGACAGGCAAGTGGTATATTGTTGGCTTTGCCACTAATGCCCAGTGGTTTGTGAACCATAAGGCAGGGATGAAGACAGGCACTGCCATGTTAGTGCCAACTGGAGAAGACCTGGACCTCTCCTATGCCAACCTGAAGTGAGTGATTATGTAACCATTCAAATTAAAAAACTTGATGATTCTACTGTAGAAGACATGATAAATAAATGGACCTCTTTTTTCCCCCCTCATTTAGTGCTGACGGTACCTGCTGGAGAATGACTCACCTGGCTAAGAAAACTGACACTCCAGGACGCTTCACCTTCCGCAGCCAGAGTGAGTATAGAGCACACACCAACACGAACACACACAAGAGACACAAACAAGAAACGTTCAGCAGCATGACTGGTCTATTTCTGCTTTCATCAGTTTGGAACAATGACAATGACATGCAGATTGTCGACGTTGCGTACGATGACTACGCTCTGGTCCACACCGTCAAGACAAAGGACGGAGTGTCTGAGGTCCTCAACAAGCTTTACAGTAAGTCTGGATGAGCAGCCGGGTGCAGTGTCCCTGAAGGGAAAGTGATGCATGTTGAATTTGTGTATTGAAGAATTAGTTTAGGTTTAAAAACAACACGTTCTGTGTTTGCAGGTCGCACTCCTGAGGCCAGTGCCGTCACGCAGCAGAAGTTTACCCAGCTCTCCCTGGGGACTGGCATCCTCCCTGACAACATCGCCATCTTGCCTCAGAATGGTATAATTAACACATAAACCGGAACAGATGCTTTGACATAAATGCATTTGAACTGTTTCTTCAGACTTTTGCTCACTGGCCTCCTCATCTGTGTTGTTACAGGTGAGTGTGCCGAGGCCTGAAGGGTCCCCTGCTATTTTCCATCCTTCATCTCTTGCTGTTGGAAGTCCCCGGCTTTCTTCTCAGAGGAATCTCATTTTTTCCTGCTCACTGTGATATTTGCATCATCTCAAACCTGAGACAATGAAACTTCAGCATTTTAGTCATGTCCCTGCTGCATACCAAAGACCAGTCCTGATCCTAGTTCAGGACTCATTCCCTCCAACACATTAACTGTGGCATCAGAGTGGAACGACAAAGGGCTGATGGTGAAACAAAGGGAAGGAATGAATCACTACGAACGCATTTTCTACTGTTTTGTTGACATAAAGTCAAAACCAATACAAATAATGAATGAATCTTTCAGTGTTCAGCCTGGTTCTTTTTTTTTTGGGGCAGAAATAAAAACTGCATCATAAATTCAAGTGTGTGAGCTTCTGGAAGTCAGATCAATGAATGCATGTAGCATACTGCCCCCTATGGGCTGATTAACAGGCACAAAGCTAGATCCCGAGAAAAATGACATTACAGTGCACAGTGTCAGAAAGATAGAGTTAGAGTTACAATCATGCACATACGGGTCTGCAAAATACATTGCTCAGATAAGAATGTTATGGGTAAACACAGTTATTAGATATAACTGATAGTAATTGAGTAATGTTACTGAATTATCAGCTTTTACACTTACATCTATGGACTGTACACCCTCACTATAATAACGAAAACAATGCCAGGGGTCTGAAAGTGTCTTGGTTCTACTATTTAAATGAAATAAAATGAAAATAAATAAAAAAAATGGAATACAATTAATCATAATGTAGGACTAGAATGTGTTACCCAGCAATTAGTCTGTTTGACCCACAAGTCTTTCGGAGTAACGTTAACCTACTTCTGTTGCTCCAGAAGAAGCTGAGCAAAATCACGCCCAACAGGGCCGAAGACTACAAGTTTGAATATGACAGAAATGTGTGTGTGTGTGTGTGTGTGTGTGTGTGTGTGTGTGTGCACTTAATAAGAAGTGCAATTACCAGACCTCTGTTGCCCACTCCTCATCTCTGTATGAGGCTAGAGGTTTCGAAGCGTCATTAGCCGCGCACCTGAGTCATCACCTGAATATCCGACCTGATTGGGGTTGATCGAGTTGCATTGTGGGTAATGTAGGCGCCATGTTCCACGTCCCGACTCTGCCAAGGATTGCAGCGCTGAAGGCAGCAGTTGAAGACCTGGAATTCAACAGTGTTTGAAGTCTCATTGTAGATATGCTTCACGCTCTGTTCAAAGATCACTGAAGGCTAATTTGTGTGACTAAGGATATCACATTGAGAGCACATCACAGTAATTAAATCTGAAGGCTACAGAGATTAAACAGTTCCTCATTGATCATTGTTGTGCTTTTGTGCAGCTTAATTACTATTTTTCTTTTAAAATATTTGTATTTATTTATACTAATTCCATACAGCCTAGTCTGTCAACATACAGCATTTGATTGTTCTTAGTTTGGAGATTAACAGTGTTTTTTCTTTCTTCTCTTATCTACTGAGTTACTAATTACTCTTAGGGATAAGTATAAGTATTGCCTTTCACTGAATGCAGTTTTTTCTTAAATCATGTCTGAAAGAAGCTGCACCCTCTGGCCACAAGGGGGCAGCTTATGAGCAGTCTCAGACAGACCAGACATAAATATTGTCATTTCTCCCTGCATGGTGTAGATAGAGCAAAGAGCTGACATTGCGTCAGTTGAACTAAAACTGCTTTATGAAGGGATTCATTAGATACTATGTGTAGTTGTGATTCATTCCATCTGACTCAGTGTCTTTCTTTCTCTCACTTCACCCTGGTTTACATGAAGCTGGAGGTCAAGAGTCAAATTCAAAGGCCTGATGATGTGATTATTACATGGTATAAGGTCCAAGATGTCCAATGAATGTCTTGTGTAATGTATGCTTCATAACGCTGGCTGAAGATATCTATATGTCAACATGAAAGTGATGCATAGAAAACGACTGATATTAAAGATCAAACACTCTTTAATGAACTTAGAACTGAAAGCAAAACATGGGTTATGTCTGTCGGAGCTGATAATCCATTATCATCGTTATGTTCAAACCACATATCAAGGGCGTGTGTGTGTGTGTGTGTGTGTGTTTATGTATAGTCTGAGTAATATAATTATTAAAAAAAAGGAAAGTAACAGTTTGGCCTTCATGGATGTGATGTGTGGACGTAGAAAGTCTTTGAGGCCGCGTTAGAAGGCAGGCTGAGTTCACCAGCTGTCCTAATGTCTCTGATAAAGTGATGTACAGTTAGCACTCAACCATGAGGCGACGACGATGTACAACACCATTCACGTAACGGGGTGTCATGGCAGCAATTTGAACAAACAGACGTAGAGGAAGCTAATTCACAACGAAATAACAAAGTTGGCGGCTGGTTTAAACTGTAACACATTGTTCTGTAAATGCTACGGTAAGGTAAACACACACACAACGATGACAGGGGAAACAACATGGTTAAAAAATATACATCGTAAATCTTGTATGTTGGACAACAGTGGCACTGTTAGAGTGAAGGTCAATTCATTGTTGACAAAGCAGCAGCCTCCTCATTCTGAACTCGTTGCTCTTGTAATTGAACGAACGACCTTAACTCATGCTCTGTCAGACATGCATGTTTGCGTGTGTATGTGCGTCACAGAGGGGAGGTGTAAACTCCTTGTGTATTGTATGTAGCGTGCAGCTCTCCTATGTGTCATAAGGACCCACACAGCTATGCTTCGAAAAAGTCAGACTTGTTTACGACTTGAGAGAAATTTGCTGGATATTTCCACCCAAGTATTCTGAATTCAAAATCAAGCTTTGATTGAGCACCACTCATATCAGGAAACATAAAGACACCCGAAAACTCTGATTAATGACAATTCATGCAGCAGCAGCAAGTTATTCTAGTAAATTCAAGGCGCAATGGCTCAACACCTTTGAGGCACAACGGATTAAAAAGCCAATTATCATCTTAACCTTTCCCAGGTCTTGAACAAATATTAGGTTTGAAAGATTTTTTTGTATTTTATGCTGCTTCAAACACTTAATGCATGAAGTTTAGTGCATCAATAGAACTCATTAAATGTCAGGCAAGTTGTTTGATCTCATCCATGTGACTGTCCTAATTGTTTTATTATGGCACCCCTTCTGTCCAATACACAAAGTACTATCCATCTGACCTACACATATACGCACAGATGCATGCAAGCGCTGCAAACCCACATCAGTCTAATGTAATTAAATGAATTCCTCAATTCAAAGTCTAAGACTCAAGTGTTTGGCAAGAAACAAACGGACTGCTGAAGAAGTCTGAATGAGTAAAGGCTCACGGTTTGACCCGTTCAAAATTAAAAGTAAGCTGCCATGCTGAGCTAAACCGACAATGGAGTGTCATGATTTCCCATCATTCTCTGGGAAACCCCTCTCTGCTCTTCCTCAGAAAGGAATGTCCCATACAATCGAATGTCATAAGATTTAAACATAAAACTCTATATTTAATACGTATATAATGTAATGGAAGGACATATGATATTATTGTAATATAGATCCGACATTTCTCATTTGTATTTATGTACTGGACTCTGAATAAATCTTTTAAGAAAAAAAAAACACAAAATATTATATTTACAAAGTAAGTTTTGGCATCCATATTCAACTCTATATTACCACAATATAAGTGGCATGTCATTCGACGGATATGAGTGTTGACAGACTGGTGCAGTCACAGCCCGATAAGTAAAGAAAAACAGGGTTTGGCATGTTGATTTGATCATTTTTGATATAAGACTTTTGTTAAAAAATAAAATCAAAATGCAACAGAGACTGGAAATAAATCTGTGCTATCACACGACCCAGTAAGTATAATTATTTGTCATATACAGTATTCAAAGGACTCCTGAAAACTCCCAAGCACGATACAAAGAAGGACAAGCCGGTTAGTATATACATGTACAGTCTCTTAGAGCAGTGCTCCGCTGCATAACTGTCCCTCTTCTTTTTCTAATACTCTGAATATATAAAAAACCAAAACAAATAAACGAAAAATATTTCTGTACACGTCTTTTCCCACATCCCCGCCCTCTCTGGGAGATTATTGTCCTACTGGATTTCCTTTCCTCCATCTTTCCTGTGATTGGTCATTGAATTCAACCTCCTCCATCTCTGTGGCACCTGGTGGTCTGACTTTCTCTCTCAAAGTCCCGCCATTGGCCGTTAGATGAACCACTCCTTCTTTGATTCGTCGATGGTTTCTGGGTTGTCGGTGCCGATGATGGCCGTGTCCGCCGATTCTCCGGTGGACTCCCCGCTGCCCTTGGCCTCGTTGGTGTGGTAGGTGCCTTTGTGACGGAACATGTAGCGGATCAGGAACACCAGCGTACATAAGATGGTGAAGATCACAACCGCGATGATACCTGCAGAGGACGCGGAAATCATTTGCATTTTGAATCACTGCTACTAGCAGAAACAATTAGTTGATTAATTGATTGGTCAATTGACAGAAAATACATCTGATCAAACATCCCCTGGTTTCAGCTTCTCAAATGTGAGGATCTGTCAAATATTATAGGAAACTGAGTGTTTTGGAGTTTTAGACAAACTTGAAATTTGAATTTGGCACCTGAGGCTCAGTTAATCTCAAATGCAAATCTGAAAAAGGCTGCTCTCAGAAATGACATTCTTTACCTCCAATGATGGCTGAGTCTCTGTTGACGCCATCAGGAATCACTCTCTCCTCATTGAAGGGGAACTCTGCATCTGAGCACGAAGAAGGACAAATTCAAACCGTACATTCCCACATAAAGAGACTAAAATAATAATTCCATTATTTCTAGTAATATAACTAAATATAAGCTTCACTAGACCAATTTGTGAGCATGAAAATAACAAACAGATGGTGGAAGTGCATTTCAAGGTCAAGAAAATACCAACATGTCACAGTCCTGCTTGCAGCAACTCAAAATAACAACCGTTGGTCTTTTTTTAGCAGTAAAGAAATCACATGTAATTATATCATTGTGCAGAATTATAACAACAAAGTTTTGCTTTTAAACCCTGAAGCAAAAAGCTATGGCGCACAGTTTCTACTGTAGTGGTTTCAGGATCACTGCATACATACGTACATATGACCGCCCAATGGATGGATACACCAGTGCTAAGTATCCTTAGGGGATGACTAGAACAGTTTATTTAATGTATCGTTGTTTCATGTGTTTTATTAAAGATTCATAACAGAGAGAGGTTAATACCAGCTGCTAATTTTGCCTGTCTGCCGGAATTCTCTGTCAGCAACAATTACCTAATTGCCGTGATTCTCCCTGAGTGGATAGAAGTGCAGCACAGGAGGGTGGAGATGGTGGGTGTCAAAAGGACGAAGTAAAAGGAGAGCGAAGATATTGTTGAGATCTACAGTAACAATTTCTTTAATTCGTCCACTTAGGAACACGCACGGACACGGGTGACAGCATGGATAGAGCTGCAGACATGTATAATCAAGCCTTATTGCAAAACAGCAACCTGCATATACACTCACACAAACAGCTTCACCCTGCAATGAGCTGTTTCAGCTATTTCTGCTGCTGACTGCATAGCTCTCCAGGGAAGTAAAGCGCATGAGTAAGACGGAGAAGAGGAGGCTGAGGTGGAAAAAAGAGGTCAAAACGGAAAGCAACAGAGAGGAGGAGAGCAATCACACTCATTATAGTCTGTCAGCTGCTTGGATGTGTTCGGTAATAATGTCAAGAATTGACAGACAAGGGTAGAGAGGAGAGGCGAGCAGAGAGAACCAATAATATAAAAATGTGAAAGAAAAAAAACGGAAGTGAGGAGGATGGGAGCTGAAAAAAATGAAAAGAAAACTTTTAAAAAAATCAATGAGAATCCAGACAATGGTCATGACGGATTGAGGGAGGGCTGGATGAATAATGGATTAGAACTATCTATAGAAATTGTAAAGAAAGACAAACACCAATCCTTCCACAGGAAGGATTGGTGGACAGCTGACTGTGAGTTTGGACCTGGAGTCCAGATCAATGGACTGGATCGATCTCTGATATCTCAACGTTTCCAAAGGCACAGTTGGCACCAAGCCTGAGGAATAGGACCGCATCCAGATTGTTGACACTCTGAAATACTAAACACTGGTGTGGAAAGCAACCTTAGCCGCAGAAGTGTCGGACATGTGTGTACATGTCCAACTTCGAGGTACAGCTGGAGTACGGAAGCATGAGAGACCAATTGCTGAGCTCGTGTGTGCACATGTGCATCTTTACGTCACTAAATGTGCCACCTTGAGGTGATTCAAAGCAGAACTGCAACACATTTCGTTTGCAGACGTCAAGTGACCGTTGTTTCTGTCGGAAGTTATGACTGAATTTGAAATGGACAGCAGCATGTTATGGGTGTTTGGTGTAATCCTGACCTGTGTTGTCCAGATGCCAGGGATCTGTCGCAGCAGACATTGGTGGGATCGTGAGAGGTGACGACCCACAGTTGGACTCCAACAGTTTGCCCTGGTAAGATACCGGTGAGGCGGCTGCAGGTTGTCTGTCGGGCTGACCGGATGTCAGTGTGGCCTGGGCCTGTGCAATGGTTCTCAGTGCAGTCTTGAGGGGGGCGACGCCGTTGAACTGTACCCGCGAAAGACACCCGATAAAGCCTGGGGTGTTGTAACGCTCGATGAGGACTGGGTCTATGTGTCCAGTTTCTGCACAGAGACACAGATAAAAAAAAAATGTCAATGTCAAATGTGATGTTAAGTTATGTGGGACCATGCCCATACATTTGATTGATATAGAGAGACGGTGGGGAGACGGAGAGAGAGCAAGGAGAAACCAGGCATCTCAAGCACTGACCACAGCAACTTTTAAGGAGACAGCATCAGCATTGATTTTCCAAAACACACAAAAGGATGAACACACACACACACACACACACACAGCACACTTTCTCTGAATGCTATAAGTCCTGTGTTCATCCAATCTCAACTTCTGGTTGGCAGAAATTTTGCTGATGCACAGAACCAGTAAACCAACACTTGGATATGAATCTGCACAAATGAGGAGGGAAGAGAGGGAAGAGAGATGAGGAGGAGGAGGAGGAGGGAAAAAGCGGAGGGGGAACATACACTGACATTCACCTCTATTGTTGAATTAAGAGGATGAATAATGAATTAACACCCCCTTCACTCTTACAGTCTGTCTCTCTCTGTCTCTAAATTCATTCTCCTATTTACAGGATGCCTTAGTAGCAACGGATGTGGATTCATATGTATCTTAAGCAGAAAGCATCAGTGCCAGTTTCAGTCTCCACGGCACACAGAGAGGAAAATAAGATTAGCCTTTGAAAATGTTATTTCATAGATGGTACTTGTTGAGGTTTTCCAGGCAAATTCATATGTGCCTGTTCAAATGCAGCAATTTGTGCACTTTTAGATCTGTGGCACAGTCTGTTTCTCTCTCTCTCTCCTTTAACTTTCATCTCTCTTTAGTTTTCAAAGAAAACGACTTCACACACACTGAGCAGCTGGCCCGCTGAGCTCAGTCCAGCCAGTGCTTTATCCTTGCTCAATCTGGGGATTATATGGGCTGTTTGTAGGTTGAATAGGTTGCATATTTTCCAGTATTGACAAACATTGTCTGTTATCTGGAGGTGAGAAGTGTTGACTGGGGGATTTGTTAGTTTTCTCAGAGCTGATATGATCCACGGGGCAATCATTAAGACAATGTAAGTGTTGAAACCACTCAGCATCATTCAGTGCTTGTCTAATGTAGGCTCACATTAACGGTCATATCAATCAGCAAAAATGCTTCTTATATCTTTGAATAAATACAAAAGAAGATTCTTGTTGGCTGTTGTTGTTGTTGGCACACAGGCACACACGCACAGCGCACACAAACATAACTGCGGAGAATATAAAAGAGAAGAGAAACCGCAGGCAGCAAACAAAATGATAAAAAGAATCTCTCCAACACCTACAGTTCAGTTAAGACTTAGACGCTGCATAAAAACAAACATCCTCAGACACGCTCCACTCCAGCACAAACCTGGACTGATTTCAAAACAGCCAAACTGTCTTTAGCACTTCTCGCAGAGCCGCAAAATTGCTTATTCCTTCACATGAACCCTGTGTGCAGACGGAGCTGGGTTTTAGTGTTAACATGCGCGACTGCTCTGCTGCTACACGACTGAGCCACACCCAGAGGGAACTGCTGTTTAGACAATGCTGCAGCAAAATATGAACAAGGGGTGACTAACAGGAGTACTGCTGTCTGTGTGTCTGTCTGTCTGTCTGTCTGTCTGTCTGTGTGTGTGTGTGTGTGTGTGTTTATTTATTGACATGTCAGTTGATGGGGTTCTGAGTATCTGGATATGGCATATAATGTAATTTTCTCTCTTTATTCCATTTTGGTGGGTCTAATACAAGTGTGTGTGTGTATTAGCGTGTGTGTGTTTGTACACTATTGATTGTGCTGCCAGGAATAGAGCTCAGCACCATCTGAGTCTTCTACGTATTCATCATCTGACCAGACCTCCTTCAGACACTTGCATTGTGTGCATATTCACTGTATACTTTATCTGTGTGCTGAAACAATCATTTGACACAGGCTCTACAGTTTAGTTTTCATTTCATTTCTTCGATTTGGTACTAATGCTGCTGGCACGTGAAGCGTGCTCTGCACTGTGGCTTAGCATCTCCTGTCTGATACGGTCAGCCATTTTTCTGCAGGACCAGAGACGAACGTTTCTGCTATCATTCACTTCACACCTTGAAAAACGGTGTGGATGGCGTGTACGTGAGCGTGCGTATGAATTTGCATATACAGTACATGCGTAGGGGTGTGCAGAATAAGCGGAGAGACACAGACACAGTAGGGAAAGAAGTGCACAGTGAGCAGAATACTGATAACAAATACAGAATATGAATATGAATACAAGTCCTCTCTCTCCCGTATGCCTGAACATGTGTTGATCACTGCAGAGGCCGGCGCGTGAATACTAATAGGCTCTCTGTTGGGAGGAGTATAACAGGCTGCTTAGCATACAATGCCGGTGAGTAAATAGGCGAACAGCTTCCCTTGTTTCTGTTTTTTTTGTGGCCAGTGATTTCACGAGCAGTTGTTCCTTAGAAAGCAGCATGTTTTCATTTTACGTAACATAATGTTGCCCATAAACATCACACATGATGAACCGGGGGCTGCGTTGTCACTGATAAGAGGCTTCGTTGGTTTTTATGGCATCCTATCCATCTAGTACTAATGGAGGAACAAGAGGTGAACACAATTACATGTCTATTACAATCCACTATATTAGCCCTGCAGAAACACTGTGGAGTTGTGATTGTTGACAGTTCTGGTGTTGATTCAGCTCTATGAAATATTCTACAGGAAGAAAAGAAGTAACATGAATAGCTATTTAAATAAAATCAAACCGCAAACAGTGGCTTATAAAATGACCAACACTTCTCTAATGCAGTCTCAAAGACATCATTGCGATTATAACCTTTCCATGTTACGTTCTTGCCGACAGAGCTTTATACAGTATTTTACACCTTCCTCGAGTTTTTTGTCTATCCCCATTTCTCAACACTATACATTACAAGTAATAACTTTTCAGAGCCAGTCACCACACACTGATCTCAAGGCTTGTAATCCCTTACCCTGGAAGTCTTCTAATGGGGTTTTCCAGACTGATCAATAAAACTAGTACACACTCAAACCTACAGCTCCACACTAATCATGATTAGAATAGAGCAGAGACTAATCCGTTTGGCTTCAGATTGAAATAATGAAATGCACCATCACATATGATTACAACTATTGTCATACCACGTGCCATATGGGACTCCTCACACATCCACCGCCAAACACACACGCGCTGACACCATCACAACAGCAACAGGGTCAGCATGTTGCTCAGAGGATTGCACCTTCTGATTGTGTGTCACCAGGGTGGCACATGAATAATTCAAAAGGTGAGGCAGCACATAAAGCTGTGACGACAGGGCTGGAGTGTGGACAATGGATTGTGGTGTATTTTTGTGTTTTTTTTTGGGGGGGGGGGGGGGGGGGGGGGGGGGGGGGCGCTGGAGCTGGACGAAATAAAGACGGGAAGATGGCAAGACCTGCAGAACTAGCAGAGAGGGAGGGTGTGGCTGCCTCCCCAAAAAGGGCTGGTAGTGATGGGAAAGGTGAAAGCCATGGGAGGAGGAGGAGAAGGGGGAAAGACAGACATGAGTGTCTCTAGTGGGTGTGTGTGTGTGTGTGTGCGTGGGTAAGTGTGTGAAAAAATAGAGTGGGAAATAAATGGGGTGACAAGAAGGGGCGCTCAAATGGAGGGGCAGGGTAGAGGAGATCAAACACAGTTGCCATGGCTACAAATGGAAGCTGATGTAGAGGTGAGAGACAGAAAAAGAAGGGGGGGGGTTAATGAAAGTATGATGCATTTGAGACATATCAAAGGAATATCAATGTGAATCCACCCACCACACCCTCTGTAAAACCAAAACTAATATTTAACATGTGGTAATGCACACGCACGAACACAGTCGCAGCAGAGAGAGAGAGAGAGAGCGAGAGAGCGAGAGAGAGAGAGAGAGAGAGAGCGAGAGAGCGAGAGAGAGAGAGAAAGAAAGAGAGAGAGAGAGAGAGAAAGAAAGAGAGGCAAATTCAAAAAAGAGAGAGAGAAAGAGAGAGAGATAGAAATTAAAAAAGAGAGAAAGCTGTAGAAATGAATCTATGAAAGAGAAAAAGAAGAAAAAATTAGCTTTAAAAAAAAAAAAAACGAGTGAGAAATAGTGACCTACAGATGTGAATAGATAAAAACAGACATGTAGTCAATGCTCTTATAATCTCTTCAAATCTATTTGTGTAATGCTTCCTTTTTCTTGGTGTACATATATTTTTATACTTAGTTTGATACTCAAGTCAAAAACCACAAACTGACCACAACTTTTCTTCTTCCTCTCTAAACTGTTGGTATGAATGTCACTAAAACGACATGGTGACAAACTGCAGTGAATACAGACAGTAAGTAAAGATAGCAGGTGAGGGGTGTGGAGAAACAGAGTGATGAATTAAGGAGGTGAAGAGGAACGGATGAACAAGGAGGGAGATAAGAGCTGAAGTAGTATGTATGAAGTGTTAGTTTTAGACATGTAAAACACACCTGGTGGTTGCAACGCCCTACTGAGCACACACATGCAAACAAACACAGGTGTATTCGTCAATGCCAGCTCTAGCTTCCTCCTCCAATAGGATGTCAGGTTGTACAGACGGCAAGCCAAGAAACACAGACATAACAGAGACGCGGCAACAAGCGGTAAAATAATGATTATACAACTCATTTTTCCTTTTGACTCAAGACAGACACACCAGGGTTCTGTTCAATTTGCCTGCAATCCAATTACTTCAGGGGTGGATTCCCTTTGAAATGATAAAGCATCACACATTTGGCATAATGTCAATCTTGTTTAGCAGCAAATTTAATACACATTTAGTGTAACAGCAACGATGGATTACTCAGACCTTGGCACACTCATGCATAATGCAAGGACACACACACATGAAGATATACAGGTATATATACACACACACACACACACACACACACACACACACACACACACACACACACACACACACACACACACACACACAGATGCATTTAACTATAGTTACCTATCTGCAGTTTGTGTCAGTATCTGCACACAGTATGTGAGGCAAAAACAGCTTCCTCTTCTCTTCTGGGGCTCGTTCTTCCTCAATGTGCTATGTGGATCTCTTGACACGGTACCACAATGATGTCCCTCTCTCTGTCTCTCTCTCTCTCTCTCTCTGTCTGTCTCTCTCTCTCTCTGTGTCTCTCTCTCTCTCTCTGTGTGTCGCTCTCTCTCTCTCTCGCTCACTGCAGTGCAGTCCCACCCCCACTCCGACACAGCAGCTGGAGAAAACCTGGATCCTGGAGCCATACTACCATGGATCAGGACTCACCAGTATTAAGTACAACTAGTGGTGATAGTCAGGGAGGATGACATCATGCTATCCTCCCTGACACACGCACACTCATAGAAAGCAGTGGCCACGCACAGGTACGTCCACCTCAATGTAAAATCCGTACTGAGATTACAGCGATTATATAGCCTGGAGATAGGTAGGAGATAGAAGTACTCTGTGGTATCAGCCTCATCCAAAATCAGGGTTCATCAGCGCTTTAATCAGAGTCGGGACGTCCGGTGGCTCTGCCCAAAGGTCACAACACAAAGGCATTGAACCAGTGGCTGCCTGGAAGGGAGGAAACTGATAGTACTTCATCATGGCATGCTTTGGTAACCATTCAGCGTTGAGTAAAGTACAAGTGATTTGTACTTGATAAAGAATCAATTCTACAATGTGCGAGCTGACTCCTCAAAAAAAAGAAACCCCCAAACTTATCAACAGCCCAATGAAATGATTTATGAATGTATTGATGTTTCAATCAAACACCCTCATCAACTTATGAAGTGGCATCTGCTGAAGGTCTGTAAATTAATTTGCCGTTTAATTGGAGTGCTGTCCTGCTGAACTTTTTTTAAAAACTAACTAGGTCAAATAGGAAAAAACTGCAAATAAGTCCTTTACTATGTGTGGACCATCCACTTTATATATTCAAACGTGCTCATGTTCATAAAGTCTCTGTATGACAGTATGCTCTTGAAGGTGTATGTATAAATATGTAAGAGTACTTACATTTTATATACACATATATATAAACAAATTAGTTTATTTGAGGGAATATAACCACCTTTCACCAATGAGAACAATGTTGATTTAAATTAGTATACACTCAAAACACACAGACACACATATATATATATATATATATATATAATTTCATTTTGGACAAATATCCATTGAGCCTGATTTGTCATGTGACAAAGTTGACCGTATTATGATCTGGCCTATTGATAGAAGGATGAGCAGAGAAGGATACCTTGTTCAGTGGACAGATCTACATATACAGTGGTGATATTCATTGTTTAAGGTGTTGGCAAGACGTCACTTGTACAGGCACATGGTTGAGAGTTATGATTGTTAAAACAGGGTTATACAGGGCACTTGCAGTTAATACCACTAATAAGGCACAAAAAAGGCAGTTGGTTCACATCCTGCCCTGCTGAAAATGGTTCCGATTATTCCTTGAGGGTCAATGTATGTTTTTAGGTGAAAGAAAAGGTGCATGAAAAGCACAATAAAAGCACGTGAAAAAGGGAAAAATTGGAAAAAAATTCTGAATACAAATAATAGCCATTATGCCTTAACATGTCTCAGAATAAAGCCATTACACCTGTAAATGTCGGCATGACTTAAAGCCTGTGTAAAATAATTGGCAGCACCCACTGGCTGCAACGTGTTAAATGAGTGTGGGCAGAGTTAACAGAACAAGAGAGGCCAGCGGCATACAAAAATAAAATAGGAGAAAAATCCCAATTTCAGTGTGGTACTGATGTACATGTCCTTTACAAGCAACCCTGAGGGCTACAATCATCTGTCTCTAACAGCACTTTCACAGTGCCACTATCTTTCTTGCTCTGTCTCTGCCTTCGGCCCTGAATTTATTCCCTTCGATAGACACGCTCACACACAGGATTTGTGGCAATGAGGACTGGGTTGGGAGTGTGCCTGCTGCTCTGGTGTGTGACTCATGTCCCCAAATCTATGGAGAGACCCAGGGAGGACAGACCTATACGCAATACAGCAACCCATCCACCAACACACGCACACACACACACGGATGCATGCTGAAAGACATGCCCACCTCCATCCTAACCCTGCATTTGTAAATATACTGTTAAGCGCTGATGTATATTTACCTTTGCACACTGCATAGGGCTACATTAAACACCAGCCTGCAGCAGTTTCAGTAGCATATGCTGTATGCTGCATGTGCTGAATCACCCCTGTGCTTCATGATCAATACCACTTTAGCAAAATTACCCCTGGCAACAAACACATTAGAGCTCATGACCCTGGACCTGAGATTTTTACTCCGACAGCTACAACAAACAAACGCAATTAAATTGACATTGGTTTTGTTGTAGTTGGTCGGTGACATTCAAACGTGCCTTTCTTTTGTCAGTTATATACAAAACTTTGAATGTGAGACTGTGCCTGCATGGAGCCTGCAGTGCGATGCAGGTATATCAGGGATGCAACAATTATTTTCCCAATTATTTGATTAAGTGCATGTTCAATAGAATGTAAAAAATATTCAGTTTCCAACAATATAAAACAGAAAAAGCAACAAATGAACACACTGGAGAAACTAGAAGTATGGCATGTTTAGCATTTTTTTTTACTTAAAACAACTAATTCATTATCAAAACAGTCATTCATTTTCTATAGATTGACCAATCAATTAATTGTTTCAGCTCTCACACTAAGCATTGTCAGGTCTTATATCTAACACTATAGATCCATATCCATGGCACAGTTTTGGTGTGATATTTTTGGGTCAACTCAGTTGAAAGTGTCTTATGTGATGGAAAGAGATGCTCAAAGAGATCGTCTGAGGGAGACTCAGGTAGACGACTGGGAAAATGAAGGAACTGCTTCGGAAAAAAGTGTCTAATGTGGAAGAAACAATACAAGCGATAGTGAAAGGTAGGCTAAATTAGTAGCAAATCACGAAAATATTCCATTAAGATTCAGTTAGTGAGGGAACGATGGCTATTGAATATTGGGGCCCTAATCAATGGCATCCTTTTGAGCAGATGTAGATAGACAAGTACGGTTTTAATGTGAATTTGTGGTACCAAGTACAGAGTTAACTAAGGAGTTAGTTCATAGAAAAAACACATGTTTACTGTATATTAATAATGGTTTATACATTTCTTTCTGCGTATCTCTCTATTCTTTAATGTCTACCTCGCTTTATTCCTACCATCATTATTCGAGCCAGCTAATCCCGTCCCACAATCAGCAGATTGTGAGGTGATAGAGGAGACGTCGCTGTGATCAGTGTGTGTGTGTGTGTGTGTGTGTGTGTGTGTGTGTGTGTGTGTGCTGTACCAAACACAGAGTCTCTGTGTCCCAGAAATAGAGAATCTGATAGCCCAGCTGTCTGACAGCCTCTCTTGTCTTTGTGGTCCCAACACTGAAGTGGAACAGATCTGATGAGATGTGCTAAATCAAACGCCTGCTTTTGTTCTGTTTTCTTTCTCTCTCCGTCTTTCTCATCCCAATGTTCTCGTCATCCTTTTGTTTTCTTTCTCGATCCAATTTACCTCCTCAGATCTCTCTGTATGTATTATTTTGTGATGTTTACGGGAGACTTATAGTAACATCTATTGATGTGTAAAGTGTAAGGCTGTTTCGGCATGTGCTGTGACTTTGTCCTGCACGTCCTCAAAGCATCTGTGCTGTGTTAGTTGGGTTAAGATGGATGGCTGTGTTCTGTGTGTGCATGTGCCTGTTCATGTGTGTGTGTGTGTGTGTGCGCACGTGCACAGTGTTGTATTCCCAGGGGTTCTGGTGGTGTGTGCAGCAGTCGATAGTTCTGGCTGGTAAGTGAAGTCAGCCATTACTTCAACCTCACCGACTTTCTCGGTAGAGGACAAAAGAGACATAGTGGAAGGAAGGGAAGAGAGCAGAAGAACAGGACAGAATAGACTGGAGCAGCCTGCAGCGGGATGCAAATAATGAGATACAATCTTCCATCAGAAGAACATTATGAGTAATTGAACTGAGTCAAGTCAGTGGGAAAAGATACACTGATGTAAAAGATTATGAATCCCATTCTAATCAGCTTCAGCACTGCAGTGTTAAGAGTTTCCTACAAGTAATGTGTCAAAATAGCAGTGACTGGGGGGATTAATATGTTCTGTTATCTAAACTGGTCAAGCCCTGAGGGAATTACGAACAGTCTAATGCTAGGCAATGTGATATCAGGGTGGTTTTAACCAGACAGACTTCATAACCTTATCAGCCACAAATGTTGTGCGTGCATGCAACTGAGATCATGTACTGCACCAATATCCCCCATGTAGTCCTCTGGCATCATCTAGTGGACAGATGAGTAATTACAGCCTCTTTTCTTTGGAGCATATTCATTTATCTTCTTCCTTAATTATTTATTATTGCTCATTCATGTGTATACTAGTGCTTTAAGAACCCGTATGTAAATTGAAATGGTTTAAATGTGTATGAATTTACAGAAATAGAATAGAATAGAGTTCATAAATACATACAGCACAAGCGGATCAAAATATACCTAGACATGACAACAGCTGAAAAACAACAACACTGTGTCAGTCTTTTCACTTTTGGACAGAAGAGATGTCAACTTGCCTCACACGACACGACTGTGGTTGTTTTTATGGAGTTTAACCCAATTGGATAAACTCCAGTTGTGGATTACAGCAAGGTCAATCCACATACATTATATACATTTGAATAACTGAATGGATGCTTTATTTTCCTGAAATTAGTTTTTTCCAGCATCAATAGCGTCGATCTGACTTTTCAGTAATCCACAATTGAATTTATTACCAGGAAGATTAGAAAGTTGAGCTCCATAACGCTGCAAAAAGCTCCTGAAGAAATAGTTTGAGTTTGGTTGTGATTGGAGTTGAGGATAAAGTAATATCATCACAGTAAGTGTGGTAAAAGCACAGTGCACAGTGTGAAAATGGTTAAATACGAGCTGACATACTCACCAAAGACTTTGCCCAAGAACAGCGTCTTTACCAGGTTGAACTGTGTGTCGGAGGCGTCTGGCAGAGTGTAGCTGACCGGAGGGTAATGATCCAACTGAAACAGTGGGAGAGAGGGAGCAAGAGATGATATATTAGTTTTAAAAGGGAGTCTGGGTATACAACTACTGATCACAGACTTTTAACAAGACACCCAGCCCAAGACCTGCATCAGCACATTAAACAAGATGATGAGGAAGAGATGGTAATTCATTACTTCCAGGCACTGTAAAGCTACAACACAGCACAGCCAAAGGCTCAATAGCTCCCTCTTGTGGTTAAACATTTTCAGTTAATAATTCATATAATTCATATGACCCAGTAACATAACTAACAAAACCAGACAGTAGACAACCAGCACTCAATAGCATCACCAGAAACTAGGAGTGAAAGATGTCCGTTATCACATTTTCATCCAAAGTCTGTCTTACTCCCTTTACCTCCCTTTCCCTTATATGTCTTGGCCAGCCAAGCAGTTTTCAAGACGCTAAGTTATGCTGCTCAGAAAAGCCATAATTTGGCATGTGAGTGACAATATACATGTTCTTTAATACTTAAAAACAAAAAGTGGAACACAAGTTGTATCCAGATGGTTGCAAGGAAATACTCAATAAATAAATAGAGGATTTCAGTTGAAAAAAGTATCTTATCAGAATAAGAAAATGTATCAATCCACCGGTGCTACAAGTGTTATCATCCCTCTCTGATCTCTCTCTATAAATCCTCGAGTGGTGTCAATATCTCACTTCATACTATCATGGTTGCTCATAAGTCCCTCTAGACCAGATTAATAAAGAAAACCCTTTAGCCGGAACGTTTTTTTTCCTATTTGTTTATTCAATCTAGTCATTGCTAAACGCAAACTCAGAAGCGATCTTCAATAATGATCCTGCAACACAAACAACTCTTCACCAGGACTCGAGAAGACATTAATTAACAATATGCAATTTCTAAAGTCTGCGGTGGGTTCAAAGCCTTTCCCGGGAACTTAAAAAAGAGCGAGGAGAAGCAGCGTGTTTACACAGAAGAGCGTCAGTGGAGATGTGAGAGCAGAGAGGGTGATGAAGGGAGGGAATACACGACTTTAATATCACTGCAACATAAATAACTTGTTATTGCAGTTTCACTGAAGTTTCTAATTAGCTTGAAGGCTGCAGCCGGCGCTATTGATGAGAATAATTTCAACCCCACAAATTGGTTTCTGTGTGTGTTCCAGAAATAAAAGATCTTCCTTCTGTCTGCTCACAGGAGAACTGTATCTCAGCACACACCCGTCAAGCAGAATGCACACCAGCGGCCCAAGCCGGGAGAGGGGAGGTTGATTGAAAACAATGACTTTTGTTACTGTGTGCTTTATTGGAAATTTGTTTCATTGATGTGCTGAATAGCTGTCGTAGCCTGCAAGCAGGGAGCTGAGCCGGACTGTCACTAAAGGGTTGAGATTTATGTGTGTGTGTGTGTGTAGTTGCTCTTGTTTACAGGTTTAAATCAGTAGAATCCTCCCATACAGAGAATTCCCTCTACCTCTCCGGTACTTTTGCTCCCTCTTTCTCTTCCTGCACACACACACACACACACACACACACACACACACACACACACACACACACACACACACACACACACACACACACACACACACACACACACACACACACACACACACACACACACACACACACACACACACACACACACACACACCATATTCTAATTTGATTCTTTCCAAAAGCCCGGTCTCAGTGGAGCATTGTGTGGGTTTTGTTTTCCACGGTGACTGGAGGGTGGGATAATGGGGAACAATTAAATTGTGTTCAGCTTATTTACTTTTATCTGAGAAAACAAATTGGCTGCACAGTCTGGGAGGGCGGTCTGAGTCTCAGAACCCCACAAAAAGGTCCACAGAGGAAGACAGCCGGGGAAGAAACCTAATTTTACCAAACTTTGTCAATTACAAGCGCAATTATTGGGATCCTTTCCTTTTACGCTGCACCATTTGGGCAACACAATTTTCTCCTTTAAGCGCTGTTGGTGCCTCTTAGGTTACATAAGGCTTACATAAGCAATGTAATCAGGCGTTAGACAAAGAGAAAATTAACAATGGGTGAAATCTTTTTCCCTAACTATGTTTCTCAAAAGGAATCTAATTTAGCCAATCTGCTGTATATTGTCAAACTAATTTACAGTACACTGAGAACTTTCATGGCAGCTCTGTTTCCTTAATCATATCTGAGGGACAAAAAAAAGATATCACAGATTCAACTTTAGAGAGGATAAGTGCAAATAAAGGCCCTTTTTCTTTCACTTCAATGATAGTTTGACCTCATTAATAAGTGAACTGAATTAATGTATTTTCCCTTTACAGAGCCAGCCACCCACACCACTAATATCAACCACTGCAACAACAATTAGAGGAGAGGAGAGGAGAGGAGAGGAGAGGAGGAGATGAGATGTTTGTTGCCTGAAGGGACTCCTCACTTTCATCTCTAAGCCTTCACAGTGTGTGAGAGTTTGAAAGAAAGCGAAAGCCAGAGTTGGGAACTTATTTTGATCCTGCCTTGATATGCCTTTGATAGCGAGCTAACCTGACGAGACCTCACAAACTGCTTGAAAACCCAAACACTTGCTTCCTGCACTGCATGCTGTATGCCTGTGTGTACATTTCAGCAGGTATTTGTGTGCACATGCAAATCCACGCCCCGGAAATAAGCCTCAGGGCTGTGATGGGGCGAGATAACCTTAATGCATCAAAGTTTGTTATTTTATTTTTGTGGGTCTACTTTCTTTATCTAAAAACAAAATCGTACTCTTCTCAGCCCCCTCCTCTCTCTCTCAGACGCTGTAGTCCTTTTTCTTTTGGTCTCCATTTCTCCTCTGCTCCCTTTTCTCTCAGATTCCAATTACCACACTCCCACTTGTCTTCCCACTTGTTCTCTGCCGTGTCTTGAAACTAAACAGTTGCTTGCCTAAATGCCTTTAAGATTTGAAGCCCTGATTGCACAGAAGTGAGACCTTTGCAGCCTCAGGTAAACAACTCCACTCACTCTTTTACCCTGGAAATTGAATTTGATCCACTGGCGAGCCCACCAGCATAACTGGCTCTTATTGCATCTGACTCAAATCTCTGCCTCTCACTCATGCTGTTGTATCTCAGATCAAAGCAGCTGTAGCAAGGCCTCTGACGAGCATGTGAGCAAAAATAATAATGAGTTGGTTAAATTTCAAATGCTTGTGGCTTGCTATAACAAAATTGGCATTTTAGCCGTTAATGCATTATGCAATAATTTGTGATCTAATTTCAAACTCAGTAATTAGCACGTCTACGTTTCAGCCAACGATAATTCAGTTTAAAGATTAAATTACAACATTTCAGCATAGGACTCATTTTGATTGACTGTAAATGCTGTTGATGGATGGCATTTCAAAGAACTTGCTGGAAACAACACTGACATATTTTCACATTCTAAGTTGATACAGTCCATTTGTTAGCAAACAGCTGCCTCTTTACACATCTAAGGCCCTGTTCAGACCTGACATTAACATGCGTCTTGAGTAATCCGATCACTGGTGGACAGCTTAAAGTACAGGTGTGAATGCACCCAAAACCCCATTGAGGACACATCCGATCGCTCAGACCAGAGGTGGTCTTGTCCAGTGTCCACAGGACTGTATCCTGGGCCCCAGAAATAAAGCTCCTTGCCCCTCCTGAGATCGGGCCTTTTGTGCTCTGATTAATTTGACAAGCAATTAACACACCAGTCATAATTTGGTTTGAATGAAAACTCAAACTCCTGACGCACGTTTTTATTTGCATATAGAGCGGAGAGGTGAGAGCCGATCTCAAGTGGTCACTCGAGACACATTCTAATGTTAGGTGTGAACTGACGTATTTAGAGCTGTCCACTTGTGATCGGAACACATTGTCACGCATGTTAATGCCAGGTCTCAACAGATACAGAGTATAGTTGATCTACAGTTTATTGTTTCATTGGTGAATCGTGGCATCTGCTTTGGGAAAAATACGGTTTGATAATTAACATATTTTCTCTATATTGCTATATTTAAGAATTTAATTTAGTTTTTTGCAATTGCTAAAACACAATTTCTGAAACTAAGGTCCTCTTTGTGGAAAACCTACATATACAAAAGCAAAAACATGAACACAAAATACAAAATATCTTACATGTTTTGCATAAGCAAACATTTCATCCCAAACTTTAAACTATATACTATCTTGTGATAGTACCTTAGTGTTGTTCAGTGTTTTTGTTGTTGCTCTCCTCCTGAGCAGAACTATGTCCTGTTCCTCGCAACTCATCAATGTGAGTGTGAGCTACAGTCATGGTTTCTGGCCAAAGATAAATTAACTATAGCTAAAAGCCCTCAAGGATGTGGGAAGGCAGAAGGTAGGAGGAATGGTGAGGTAGAAGGAGAGAAGTGTAGTGGACAGATGAATTATACTGAATAATTATGAATTTGGAAGTATGGCAAGTCTTCGCATTGAGTTGACCGGACTGTCTGTTGGTATGCATGTCCACATCTGTTTACCCATGGATATTAAGGGCATGTTACCTTGAAAAGAGCCCAGAGGCAGTAAGGCAACATGAAAGTTTTACTCATCAAAGTTATCTTCGTTAGCACACCTTCTGGCTCTACTTTTCAAGCCTTATCTATAAACGTAATCTATTTCCTCTCTACATCTGACCCCCACAGTTCCCATGCTAATGTTTAGGTGGTGAACCTATCAATTAAGGAGAACAACATTCAATGTATTGTTATTAGAGTAGCCTACAGCCTGAGCACATGGGGAGTGGTAAACTGGGGATATGCAATTGATAGTTAATATTTCAGTCACACACTGAACACTGGGCTGAACATCAATATCTCAACTCAACCAGGCAACGATCAACCAGTGGAGCACACAGCGTGTGCACGCATGTATGTGTTTGTAATAAGCAAATAAGTGCTCTGTTGCTCCAATCTCTCTCCGCGCCAGTAAAAAGGGGTTGTGTTGTGTTGAAGTGCTCCCACTGGGGTGATCAGCAGCTGCAGGATGTGATTTGCTCAGAAAATGAGGACGATTTCCAATGGATGTTTCAGTTTTCAATTTTCTTACTGCCACAGTTTTTCATTGTAGTGTGTGAATGTAGGTGATCTACATGCAATGAGATACAGAAAGGGATACAGACTTATGCAGAAGAGGAGATGTAATGGTTATTGGTTGTCAAATGTACTGTGATTCATTCTGGCCAACACCTTAATGTGTGCAACAGTGAAGGAGCTACATTTGTGTTTATCAAAAGAGACGGTGACATCTTGACACGATAGCCAATTAGAAAGAACACAACTAATTACATATTCACCGTCTACTACGCGTTTTATGGACTCAGCTATATTCTATCCTGTGTCAGTATAATGCAAGAGACAAACCTTTCCTTTGAAAATAAAAACCTAATTGAGATTACATAAACATCATTATGTTTACATTTGAATCTCATTTGTCAAATATTATATTTCATTAATTTACTTCTATGTTCTAAAAGAATAAATGAAACATCCTACAAATATGTCGATTCACACAGTATTGTCATTCTCCTTGTTCATACTTCATTTGTTCTAATGTTATTAATGCAGTGGTTGGTTGCTTTGTCAAATTACATCTTTGGTCTATTGTTATTGTTATGAAATAGAGGTGATGCAGACCTAGGTCAAGTGCCTCATGGATGGAAAGTAATCCATGAGGATACCATGGATAAGACGATGGAGCAGATTCTCTCAGCATGATCATTTAATCCAAAGAGAATAAACAGGCCAGAATGAAAGCAAATAGCTGAAATATCAGTAAGAGCAAGGTTATACAAAATGATGGACATGATGCTCTCCACACAGTTGTCTGCACCCTAATTTTGCGGACAGGAGATGAGTCAATGGCTCGGGTTAACGCAATGCCTCCCTCTGGCCACTAGGGGGTAGATAGTGAGCATATGATTGAGTTACTCTGGATGTTTAGGGATGCATACTGTATGAAATGGCTGAACTATGTAAATCCTAGAATGTATGCCACTTGCAAGCAATAATGTACATGATGTGAAAACAAGGTATTCAATTTACACATTCTACAGGAGGCCATGCATACACAAACTGTAATGTAGCTTTTCAATTCAAGAATTCAAGCTTTTATCATTTTCCCTTTTGGTTCTCAAATAAGAAAAAGCAAACCATGCAACTACACATTTATCCTGATCTGGATGAAACCAGTAACTAGGTTTTACAAGCCGCTGCCATCCATTGAGTCCCCCTTAAACTGCAGTCTGCAGCCAAATTGGAGCATTTTAGCACGGAACAATGTCTGTAATAGTTTAGCTGAATTCTCACTCCATCCTTGACAGCTACTGACTGAAGCTTGGCTGTATTGATCCGCACTAAGCTGTTTAGCTGCACAAAACGCAAGAGCCAACAAAAAAAAAAAAACACCCGCACACGACCATACACACAAATGTGTGTGCGCAAACACATTGTCATGCACAAGCACAAACACGGCCAGTCTCTCTTGCTGTGTCTCATACACACGCGTCCACGCACGGCAAATACACGAAACATATGCAGCACCAACAACACAACAGTGTGCAGTCATACAACACACACAGATCGATGCATTCTCTCTGTTGCTATACTTAGGCTGTCTAGTGGAAGTGGATTAACAGTGGCAGAGGACAAGCACTTTCATCACAGCAGAAAAAAGAACAGGGCACTGCTCTCCCATTTGACTTAATGCTAATAGTGTCTGGGCGTCGTGTATGTGCGTGTTGGATGCTCTCCATGCTCTCCTTCTTTGCTTGTAATTAGGATCTTGAAATTGAAGCGTGAGTCTTTTGACTTCAGAGCATCAACTAAAAGCCTAAAATATGTGTTTGAGAGTGGTCAGATGTGTGTGTGTGTGTGTGGTCTGTACCTGGATCGTGATGCTTCTGTCGACACGGGACATGTTAATGCTATGTGGCTGTCCGTTGGCCAGGTTACGCTGGTCCACATCTATGGAAAATGGCTCCCTCAGGCCTCCCAGGTAATACCGGACCTGTAGTGAACCTGGAGACATACAGGCCAGTGGTTTGAAACCTGGTCTGGTTATATGAAACCTCACATCTCTTCTTTCCCACTTCTCTGCAATGGTTTAAGCGCGAGCTCTCATCAATAAATACCTGAAGTTCAAGTTTTAGTTTATTGTCATATACATACATTAAAAAGTACAATCGTACATGCAAATGCAATGGAATGCACTTGCCCTGTAAGCCCTTAAAACTGTATATAATAAGAATGCATAAAAGACAAGAAGAAGAAGAAATCCTACAATAATAAATCCCTGTGAGTTATTCAAAGTGCTTGCTGTTCAATTGTCTAACTGCCTGGGGGAAAAAACTGACTTCGAAGCTCTGATGCTTTGAATGAATACATTGAATTTTCTAAATAGTTCTCAAGGACTGGCTGCATAAATCATGATTGCTGAAAAACCCATAAGTAGTTAGTGTATTGCTAATTGATGACACTGAAGACTTCTTTTTTAATTAATCTTGTTCATTATCTACTTGTTTTCCTACACAAATACTCTGAAAGAACTGGATTTAAGGCCAAAATGTGAGGGTGATGAATAGAGGGTGAAACCCTGAATGACTCAGAGGGCCCACAGCTTGACTGCGACTGGGATTATAGATATTGACTATTTTAGGCCCTGTGCAGGGGGGCCCAAGAATCTATAGCAGCAGCCCTAGGCAGTGTGAGTATTTTGTAGTTCTATTTTTGTGGTTGTGCACATTGATTTGTGAAACGCTAGATGGCAGTGCCAATTTCTTTAATACTTTATTTAATCAAAGCACTTCGCTGCCTGTCAGCTGCTCAGTGGGAGGCCGCTGACTGGAGAGGATTTTTGGAGATTATAGAACTTTCTAAACTGTGCTGCAAGGAAAGCCTTTAAAAATGTACTTTGTAGCACTAACAAGCATTACTCTGTGCAGACTTCTCAGTGGTGCGCCACCACATATTGCATGTGTGTGTGTGTGCGTGTGCGCAGCTTACCATTCTGCCTTAACACCACAGCCAAATAATCCTGTGTCTTGGAGCTGACATACATCAGAATAGCTGGAGCGTTGGAGGTGCTGAAACTGAAGGCCACTTCCTCCTTTGTTAGATTCACTTCATGTGGCGTCAGCTGGTGCGTCAGGATCTTTGAGTCCCTGCTGGCTCCTGCAACTGCTTCGGGCATGAAGTTGTACTTGACCAATGTTCCTGCCTCAAAGAAACCCCCAACATCTGGGATAGAGGAGAGAAGCCAATAAGAAAATCATATTAACACACATGTGAACACAAACAAATACGATAAACGCTTGTCAATGTGTCGACGCTAACACTAGAATTATCATATTATAGATGAATCTATGCATACAAAACAGGGAAGAATGAAAAAGGAAGAAAGAAAGAACAATTATCGCCCCACGGTTGTATGTCTCCGCCTACCAATGAAGTTGCAGATTACGTCCATGTCTGTCCAAAATGTCATCACCTCATCATTTCATGTTATAGAGATTTGTGAGAAATTGTCACAATTTGCAGTTTAATTCTTGAGTCATGTCCAAAAAAAACGTGTTTTGTGAGGTCACAGTCAAATTCTAGAGATATCGCGTTCATGAGAATGGAACAGATGCGAGGTCACAGTGACCTTTGACCATCAAAATCTAATCAGGATGTTTGTGCAAAATCTGAAGACATTGCTGAGGTATCACCTTCACAAGACGGATGGACGTATGAGCGACTCGAAAACAATACCCCCGGCCACGCATAAAATCCCTTTCCATCAAAATAAAGCCACAGGGAGCCGCACATAAACTCACACATGATGAGACACAACAGGGCAAACATATTAAATGGCGAGAGAGAAGAAAAAGCACACACATAAATATGCCTGTGTTCAGGAGATGTAGTAAAGTGGGTGTTAAATTGCTGTGCTCCGGCATCTGAAACCAAACAATACATTGTTTGCCAGTACATTAACAGACCTAATGGCATATTCCAGCCATTCCAGGAGGCTTATTGATTCATGTAATCAAGTGTTGAGAAGATGAGGCATTATTTTTTCAATACTCGTGTTATGCTCTTGTTTGCGTTTAGGTGTGTGTGTGTGTATGTGCAAGCATAGCACAAGGTACTACGTCAGTAACGGTTGAAAAAAAAAAGGCACGGTGTGCGTGAAATTAAAGAAAATGGTTCCAGGGAAAGCAATGAGCCTTGGGTTGTGTGTGTTCGTGTACGTGTGTGTGTAAATGCCATGGAGTATTTCTTGACATGTTCGCCTTCCCAGCGCGGCAGCGGAGAAAATGTAGAACTACGCCTCTTACGAGTGAAGGATACTAAGTGAACACATTTATGCATCTTATTTTAAAGCTTCATGTCACCCATCGTCTCCCGCCGGACACAGAACAATAAATATTTCAAGCTACATTACTTCAATTCAATACAAGACTTATTACTAGAAAATAGGGAAGTTCTCTGACTGGTGCTGGCGTTCAGGCTAAACCTTGCTTCCATTCAGCTACACCACAATTTTGTCCTCTATTCTGCTGTGCACTGATATTGTTTCAAGCTTTGGAAGTCTGGGGAGACCCATTTTACCAATTGTTCTGCGTTAACCAGGCGAAGAGCTTGTGAAGTTTTCAAATAGCCTGCTTCTCACTCCGTCTGCTGATGCAGCTGCATTGTTCTGCCAAGATCAATGCTGCTGGGTATTATTTTGAATAATAACAAGGGAGCCCTGCCCTAAAGCATACAGAGGTTGCCGCCTGATTCGGACATAAAACTATAAGCCTGAAGAAAAGGCAGGACGTCAAACTTTAAATAATCCGTTAATGGGTAAAAGTTGGGATTTTAGTTTGTTCATCGTTTGTACATCGTCTTTACTATGTGGGGCCTTTGTGTAACCTGTCTTAGCCTTCTCTGCCCTGCTGAAAAAAAACAGAAGAGAGATTCTGATTTGCTGCCCAGAGCCTCAGCAACACACACACACACGCACGCACACACACACACACACACGCACGCACGCACGCACGCACGCACGCACGCACGCACGCACGCACGCACGCACGCACGCACGCACGCTCGCACACAGAGATTCTGATTTGCTGCCCAGAGCCTCAGCAACACACACACACACACACACACACACACACACACACACACACACACACACACACACACACACACACACACACACACACACACACACACACACACACACACACACACACACACACACACACACACACACACACACACACACACAAAACTGTCCACTCCAGGTCAGGGACTCTTTATGTGTGTGTATTTTATGTCAGTGTGTGAAGAAGTTTTGGAAAGGGAATTTGTGCAAGCATGCAAACCTCTACAGGTATCTACGAATGTGTGCGTGCGTGTCCATGTATATGTACATGTGCACATCGGCTCCATGTGACCCTCCAGGGCAGAAAAGCAGAAGAATGAGAGTGTATAATAATAATACTGTGGGGTCCCCTGAGCAGTGTGTAAATATGGATACAATGGAAATGCACTATGCAATTATGGCTGGCTTCATGCATTTTTCACTCGCTTGGAGGATAGGGAGAGAGGGGGAGAAGTTCAGAAAAGGAAAAAGAAAACAGGAGAGGGGCAACTGGGAGAGTAGAAAAAAAGGCAAAGGAGGAGGTGGAAGGGTAGATTCAGAGGAAATGGTAGAGAGGAATCGGTAAAGGAGATGAAGGAAAGAGGCAGTCGAGAAGAAGAAAAAAGCTGAAGAGAGAAAAGAAAATATTTTAGCTGGACAGTAGCACAAAGCGAAGCAAGAAGAGGAAGCAGTGAATCGTAGAAAAAAGCGAAAGGAGATGAGAGAAGACAAGGAAAAATAAGGCAGATGTGAGAAGAGTGAGGGGAAAAGGGGAACACAAGGAGGAGAGAATAAAGAATACAAAGAAGATGAGGACTGAAAGTACAGATGAGTGAAAAGAAAGAACAGAGGAGACAGAAGAGACAGAAGAGGAAGAGAAAAAGTCACATGTCATGCACAAGAACAAATAGACACAAAGCCGTGCTCTCTCCCTTTCTTTGCCTCTCTCTTTTCTCTGACACGCGCACAGACCGACTAATACACACACACACACACACACACACACACACACACACACACACACACAAACACCCTCGCACAGACAGTAATCTCTGTTCTCTAAATCCTTAAATGCCTGATTGGTCATGACAGGATTCAAAGGAGGTCTTCTCATGTTTTACACTAGCATATCATCACACACTGTTACCCTCTTCCCAGGCACACACACACGCACAAAGAAAGACACACACAAACACAGACACACACCCACTTCGCTTTCCTGTCATCTTGTCACACCCCCCCCCCCCCCCCCCCCCCGCCAAGAGCACGGGGAAAAACACTATTAGGCTTTAGGAAACAAATTAATTCACGTGTCGGGGATCAACTCTCTGACTGGGAGCTAGCAGAAAGCCTCTGACAGCACTGCAGCTCTTCTCCCCAGAGCATTTTACGAAAACTTGTTTTGGGAACTTTAATGCTGCATCTAATGAATCCCTGTGAAACAAACATGATGTTGTAGCAATATGCAACAGTGCAGGAGCAGAGCTACAGTGTGACATTTCTCATCTCTGAACTTCAAAAACCTGGAGCTACCCAGCGCTTAGGGAAGTGACTTGCATTTTGTTTTTTAGTTTGATCTCTCAGCTCTGCATTTGCACAGTTTCAGCATTCAGTGAGTGCACTCTTACGTCCGGGAGAATTGGTGAGTAAGCACCATATCACTCTCAATCGATGCCTTTTATCATAAGCCCAAACACTTTCAACACCGACAGCTCCAAATTGAATAGGAAGTGAGGACAATCACAGAGCACAGCCAAAACCACAGTGGGTTGTCAGGCAATGACGCTCATTGAAACACAACTACTCCAGCAGTAATCATGGCACTATTTGCCTCCGGCTTTGTGAACTAAAGAGGGACGATGCCAACGATAACGCGGCTTCACAAAGATGCCCGTAAAACTTGCTGGAAAAGTGTAAGCTGACAGATAATGACTCAGTGTGTCATCCTAAAATTTGAAGCAGAAAGGTAGTTTGTGAGGTTTGAGGAAGGAATAAAGGAAATAAAACAATAATTTATCTGCTACTACCTAAGGGAATTGCAAAAAACCCTGCAGTGTCGTCAAAGGGAAAATAAAATCGGACATAAAATAGTTCCTGAAAGCCCACACGAAGAGAGATTGATGTGTCTTGCAATTGAAGCTTGAAAGATGAAGAGCAGCATGATGCATTTGAGGCATTCATAGTCCCATGATCTACCAACAACAGGAGACTGAAAATGTCTCTCACCTCTGGTGCAGAACGGGCCGTCATAGGCAGTGACGGTGCAGTCACACAAGTAGCCATTGTACCTCTCCACACACTTCCCTCCGTTCTGGCAGTACATCCCAAAACTGGTACAGTGGCCTTGGCAACCGGGCTTGACCCCCGGCGTGACCTTGGCCCTCTCCTCCAGGTCGAGGGTGATGCCGTTCATCCGGAGGGCTCGGATGCAGCCCAGGAACCCCCTCTGCCCCCCTGCAGCACCTGAGGAGCAAGGAAGAGAGGGGTGGTGGTAGCAAGGAGATGTAGCATTAGGAGATAGGAAAAAAAAACAAATACAAAGAAGGCCAAATGGAAGTCAGGGTCACAGAAGTAATTCTGAATGTAAGAGGCTGTTTTAATCTCTTTATAGAAACGTTAATATCCTACCGCCTGGAGGAAGCCGCTGATGTCACGTTAATCGTTCCGACTGTGACGCTGTTCTTGAAACAACCTTCAACTCGTTTGATTTCTTCACTAATTAAAACAGCCTAATGAACACTGTGTCTTAATGAACATCTCACAAGTATACACGCGCAAATGGCTGCATGAATGCACATAAACTACATACTACAGACAAACACACACATTTGAAACACACCACACACAGCGCCCCTGATGCGAACGAGTCAATACAAGCATTAATGCTTAGCCTTGGGCTGTCGATAGCCATTCCTCTAAAGCGCCTCCATCGTCATTCTGGCCCTGCACCATTGCAGTCTAACTACCCATTAACTTGGACAGAGTAGGGGTGTTAAATAGATTAATGTGCACCTAAATGACTATAGCAATAAACACACTCATAAACATGCACCCACAGGTATATATTCAAACGTACAAAAGCACACCCACAGAGGATGGCAACACTGTATGGATAAGTACACGAGTATGGGCGCACACTCACGCACACTGTCATTAACAAGAGCCGAGGGGCATTTTAGTTATTAAAACCTCTCAATTGCATCCTTTGGATTATAGAAAAGCGTTCGTTCAAGAAGACGTGTTAAGGAGACTTGAACACACACTCTGATTCCCCCCTCAACAGCTGCATTCTCACACACACACACACATCTGCTGGCTTAGCCAAACAGATACAATAAGATTACTAATACATGTACTTTGATTTTCTCCAGCCGATACATTATTCACATATCAGGATGCAGCAGGGCTTTCACACGCTTTCTCTACTTTCCATTCCCACAAAGGGTTTGACTTTAGTAGACCTGTTAATTAATCTATTTTGTACCACTGATTGGCTGGAGGTTTCTGCCACCTGTTTACCCAGGTCTAAATCAGTCTCTGATTGAACGGACAGCAGGCTCTGAGGCCTGCAGAGACCAGTGCGGACACGTACACAGGTACACAGGTACGTACAGACACACACACACACACACACACACACACACACACACACACACACACACACACACACACACACACACACACACAGGTGCATACAGATTCTGTACAACTCACAAATGGTGTGTAATAGAGCCTGACTGATACTGACTGAAGTCAACATTGGCTTCTCACAGAAATACATGTTTTGGTAAGTACGGTGGCATACAGGCAAAGATGTATTGCTGCGCAGTAAAGTGCAGCAATATTTTATAGGTTGCATTTTTTTGCATGTGTGCTGTCATTCTTACTTCAGGTAAATATATTTTGTTCTATGTGTTCATCTAATTATTTTACCGTTAAATAAATGATCCTTTCTTGCTGCCAATGATAGATTTGTCTTTTTCTTTAATATCAGGGTAATACTCTACTGACAAAATACTGACATGATTACAGAAATTCAGACACAAACAGTAATAAGGGTCAAACACAAATGTACCATGCGTTTGCACCAATTTATTGTTTGTGATATGTGTGGCTCTTGTGTATGTTACCCTCTAATGATGTGCTAGTGAGGGAAACATTTTATATTCATTAGGCTATACACTGTATACACATATACACCCAATTAAAATAGATGTGATAAAATGTAACTTTTCAACCTTTACTGTGTGTTTGTGTTCATGTTGGTACACCTTCTACATTACTGAGTAACGATGAATGAAAATGCTGTATGCACTTAATACTGTATAGAGTTAAAAGAATGGACATACAGTCTGCATGTTTATGTATGTGGACTGTTATTTTAAGCCTGATCCTACAACGCAAATTGAGTCCACATCTACACCGACTGGCTGCACATCTGCTGCCCTGCTGTTCTTCCATTATCCTTGTATGGGTGGTTTAATAGAATGGTGGTTTGTCCTGTTTATTTCTGTAAGTCTGTCTGTTCTTCAGCACTGAAGAGATCCCCAAAACAGTGTTTGCCCACTCCATGTTTATTGGGGATGAACTTTAAGATGCAATTTGTTTTGGTTTTAGATGAGTATTTCTGATTCATATGGCCTAAATGCCATTTCAAAAGCATTCCTAACCCAGGAGGTAGATATTATCATAGAAATCCCATTTTACCTGCCCAGTGCTTTATATCTGTTAGTTTACAGCAATGTTTTTTTTTACCGACTATCTCTCTGAGACGTCCATAATGGGCTCGCTTCTGATGGAAAATATACTTGTGTTCTGCAATAATATACCGGCATTCCTCATACCTTTGTGTTAATGTAAAGCATGAATCCAAAAAGTAGCAGCATGACTGCATGAGAAGTTACATATTAAAAGGTGAATCAAGGCTTTATTTTAATCACAACTCGTGTAGAGCTGCAGCAAAATCCGATCCAAACACTCCGTTTGATCCGCGAGGTCCGTTACATTCCCGTTTGTGTGTACTGTGAGAACTGAAGACGTTTTGTCTGCATCAATGTCACAGAGGCATTTCATTATACTCATTAAATGTTACCTACTGTCTTGGCAGGTGAGCGAGGCAGGCTTCCCTGTGACAGGTGTCGCACACATGCAGTGAGTAGAAACAAGCAACAAGATGTCGATCCGGAAAGACAGAAAAACCAAAGTAGAAAAGAAAGACAAAACAATCCAACCATGAGAGAATTGAGCAAAAACATGCAAAAACATTTTTAAAAAAAGGTACGATGGTGAGCATTAATCAAGAGGGGAATCAAAAGAACAGATGGTGGCATTAAATTAATAAAATGTGGCAAGATTGATCGTTATGTGCATGTATGAAGTGAATTGGAGAGCTAAAAGTTAACAGTGTGAAGGAAATGACAGCAGGCTGATGGTATAACATTTACTCTCAGGGCCATTAGAGCAAATGAGCCACTGTGCAGTAAACACTAAAGCAATCAAATGCTTGATGAGGAGCATATTGATTGAAAGAGAGAGAAGGAGCTGATACAGCCACAGATATGAGAACAAGGTGGGCAAAGCTCCCTGTTGTACCTCCCTAATGCGAGATTATGTGAAATCATACAAACAGATCATGTCATCATTGTTTGAACTCCTTTTGTAGGTCTCTGAATTGCATTGTTTTTTTTTCTACCTCACTACTTTCAAACGGCTGCATCAATATCAATCAGAGACGAGGTGTGAAGTGAAAGGGGAAGAATCTGTTCAGACAAAATCCTGACGCCTGTGGGGCTCTCTCCCCACTCTTACCAAATCAAACACGGCGAGATGTCTATCTTTTCTTAGTGTCAGAGGCCGAATCTAAACCACTTCCCTTTAGTGACTGGGTCACTTCCTCTGTAACGTCTTAAAGCATTCCTCAAATGAGGATTAAGCAGGGATTAGAAATCAGATATGAGAAGATGCTGACACCTCTATGGCTGTTGTTACATACAAGTCTTTCCCTGCTTTCTCTCGGTCTTCCACTATCGCTTGTGTTTTTTAGATGTGTGCCACACAGAGCAGGCCCGAGGCTTCGCCTGTCTTCCTTCGACAAAAAAGACAGAGTACACACATGCAAATGAGGCCGAGGCGCTATCTGGAAGCCTTTTCGTTCCCCGGTTTCAAAGTCACCAGTCGCACTGCAACGAAACCTTTTCTCGCACCTTTTCATTTGACTAAACGAAAGTACAAATATACTGAGAGCCAAATTGGGACATGATAAGGAGAGGAGGCTTCAGCAGCGTTCGGATCAGCAGAAGTGACGAGACAGTGAAATTATATTATAAACGGGGATCAGGGGGTTGAGGCTATCACATCGCGATGCCTGATTGGAATTTGGAACAATCTCCTTCGGGCAGAACTTTTTTTTCCATGAGATAGTAAGAATTCTGTGATCCGCCTCAGCAGTTTTCCTTCTATCCGCAAATCCCTGAAACTATTTTAGCCCAAGAGTTTGGTTGATAGCATATTGACAGCTCAGCACAAAAGGCAGCATGATACAGAGATGTACAAGAATAAGAGGAAAACTGGACATATCTTGTGCCACGTGAACTGCTGATGAGCTTGAGACACATTGTGTGGAGAGGAGGATGAAGGGAACTAACCAGACCTCTAAAAGAAATGTAGGCATAATTGGTGTGATAATAAGGCTCGATCTGTCTGGTACGGAATGTGTGTGCGGGATAGGAAAAGCCAAAGGGTTGATATCGTCCTTGTGCAATAATAGTTTCTTAATCCACAGGAATATAAATGCTGAGTCAAAGTATTAAAGTATAAAAGAAATGACCTCTATAAGTGAATTAAGTTAGTTTTAGTCACACGCCCTCACAGCCAGCACAGAGGCTCAGTTTTAACTTTATCAAGATCACTTACATGGATTAATTTCTGAGGATGTGCGCGTGTGCTCATGTGTGCATATCATTAAACGTGAAATGGCTGTGTGTGTGTGTGTGTGTGTTCTGGATTAGTATGAATTTAATTAGCAGTGTCTGTGGCGAAGATGGACTGAAGCCTCTTTATGAGAGAACCCGGTGAGTTCAAGTAAAAGCTGCCACGCCTTTAACTTCTGAAACAATCAGACGTCCTCACAGTGGATGTCCGCATCTGAGGGCAACATTACTAGAAATAAAGACAGCACAGAATGTTTATTAAGTCAATCAAAGTACGGTTACGCTACTGATGTGTACTTAGGCATTTGCCTTCCACACATAAGAGCTCGCAATTATGGTGTGTTTGTCTCTGTGAGAGTCCCTTCTACACAAAGCGGGTATTCAATGTTGAAATTGCAATCAAATGTGTGTACATGAGTCATTCTTACACGTAAGCGCTGTTAATTGTCTGGATTGTGTGGGGGAGTGTGTGTGTGTCTTACCCACGTAGAGTTGGCTGAACAGCTCTAGCCGTGTGTGCCCCTGAGCAGGAGCAAGCTGAGACGCCCGATATGTCTGATCCAACTGAAGGACCGACTCTTTGACGTTTCGCTCGGCCATCACGCGATGCCATTGGTCGTCGTTGAGGGGCGCGGCCGAATGCACTGTCAACTCCACCGGTCCGTTTCCAACGTCAAAGGAGAAGGAGATGACTTTAGGAGCTGCATGGAGAGAGTGAAAAAGAGAGTCAATTCTCCTGGAATCTTAGATACCGAAGTCAAATGTTAAACCACATGAAGCACAACTTTCTAAAACCCCCAAACTCTGTTCTGTCATAGTCCTCTCTGCAGGTAAATATGCATTCAATTTCTAATCTAATGGCTCATTTGTTTCAAGGCGATTCATTTGGCTTGTATAGATTTCAGCTTTGCAATACACGACTGCTCACAGCTTTGGACAGGACTAATCTCACAGACAGTCGATAGATGCCAGGAACTGTTGGTTTTGCATGGCATATAGTTGTATCACAGCAGTTTTCATGTTTTTTTTTTCTGTTCTAGACTTTAAGAAGTTTTCCTAGTTTTTTAGGGAGATGAAAGCCAAAGAGTGAGAGAAGAAACAGAGAGACAGTTGAAGATAAATGACAGAGAGAGTGTGTTAATGAACAAAAAGAAGGAAAATTAATGAAAAATGAGGGCGGGGTGGCCTTGTTTTTCATTAATTTTCATCATCTTAGAGTAAGTGGATTTGTGTGTGTGTGTGTGTTTTGATGGAAATGCCATAAAGTTGATTGCTTCTCTGCAGTTCAGTTGCCTAAGATTTCAACAGAACAACAGGGGGCACTGTTATACCTTTTATGACTATCACAGGTCAAATGTTCATCGATATTTCTGAATTACAGTGTGAGTGTGTGCGCGTGTGTTTCCACCTACCACCTGTTCATTCCAGATGTTTTTGCTACTGCATTGGTGAGGTCACTATCTGATGGATTTGAACTCTGTAGGGAACAGTGATCAATCTGTAAACTGTGTGTGTGTGTGTGTAATCCCAGAAAAAGAGTGCGTGTGTGTTCTTATTTCAACCCCTGTCTCAACTTGACACAGTCGGTACATTATGTCCACACGATGAGACATTTTATTTTGAGACAAAACTAACTAGACATACTAGATATTATACAGCTTTACATGAAGCTAAGTATCTTTTCTCTTTCTTGACTGGAAGACACTGTTGGTTTGGAGTTATACATCGTTTCTGACAACAAATGCTCCATAACGTGTGGACCAAAGGTGTTTAATTAATGCTTGTCACTGCAAAATGTCAAAGGAATCATTTTTGCCTTGACCTATGAAGGGAACGAAGCGACAGTATGAAAACAATGAGGGTATTATTTCTGCTGCTGGAAAGATAATTTGCAATTGTCAAATTAAAACCCAATTTGACTCTTTCCTTAATGTGGTACTGTGAGGCCGCTGTATAAAAGCTGTGTATTCTGGGTGGTGCCATATAGTGGTTACTGGCACCAGTGTGCTGCAGTCTTAGAGATGATGAATAACTACTTCACAGCTTTATATATTACTGCTCCATTATAGCTTCATTAGGCTCAGATATTAGAATGGATCATTTTATGTAGTGGTCAATTGGGAAACAAACATTATTTTTTTCCCTTTGCCCAATCAATATGCCTCGCCCCATTCTCCTTTTCATATTGCTTTTATCTAATTATCTCTTTCATTCCTCTTCCATTTTTCAAATTCTTGATTCCAGTCTACACGACACAAATAGTTCTTATGTGGTCTTTGTTCTTTTGTTTGCTTGTTCTTTCTTTTCTTTCCAGCATCCCCACAGTCCCCTGTGTCTCTCCTCCTTTCCCTCCTTCCTCCATTCTTTAATTTCTTCAGTGTTCGTTATTTTGTTTCTTCATTTTAAGCTTGGTTTCTTGCACTCACCGATCCCTTATTAATCAGTCACCCCCCCCCCTCCCCATCCTCCCTTCATTCCTTCCTTGATCCCTTTCTTGCAGACATTATCCCTCCCGCTTGAGATGAGATACAAGTACACCAGAAATCATCTCAGCAAAAGCTTGTCTGGATGTGCATTAACCTATAAGCTCTGAAAACGCTTAAACATTCAACTACCCACAACACACAACACACAACACAGCGAGCCACAGAGTGTAAGCCCTCTGACAGGTTTTAGTACACTGAATTAATGACGTCTCTATGCAGAGAGCAAGTCTGAAGGGCAGGGAGGAGCAACATCAGTTATTTGAAATGTTGAAAGAAAGCCAAACATATATCAGAATACCCCGATAGAAACAAAGCTATAGCAATGCTGCTATAGAAACGCCGGACGGCATGTGAGTGTGTGTTTGATTGTTTGTTCGTTGTTTAAGCAGCACTGCAAAGCAAGATGGATGCCCTCCAACTTTCTTTTTTATACTCAGGAATGAAAACTCAAGTACCCTCAGAGCACAAAGCTTGCCTCATCTATTTAAATAGCTGTGATGGATGATAGAAGTGTTAACGTAACGTAGGTTTATGTGTGTGAGTTACACTTACATGTTAGCCTAGAGAAAGAAAAAAAAATGTTCTCTTCGCTTTCTATTAATCTTTCAATATGTAGGCTTAAGGAGCTATGTTCTAAATTACGCTTCAGTCTTTATGTGAAATAGCACTGCTTGTGTGGCTGTGCATATGCTATGTGCATGTGTGTTTGTCTAACGTGAAGTTTCATTTTGCAGTTTTTCAGCTTTCTTCAGATGGCTGGCAGTGTATTTTCTCTGTGACCTCTTTTCTGTTATACTTGCTAAATCTTTGTTGTTTGTTTCATTTGCTTTGTTAGTCTTTTGCTCTGTGTTCTACATCCCGAGGACGGCCGGAACAGTGAAGCGTTAAAGCAACTTCTCAAAAGCTATGCATCTCTTTGTGACAAAAAAAGGCTCTTCAAATAAAACTTTGTTTATGCTATCAGTAAAAAACATGCATGCCCACAATCCAAAGAATCCTGAGTACTTCTTAATGTTCCTAATGTGTACACAGAACAGATATAGTGAGATAAATATTCCCTTCTGACAGTTTTTGAAGAAAAGTCTGAAAAATGTATATAGTGGTGGCTGGTTGCCTTTCTATTTAGTAGATAACTTCATATTGCTTTACAAGTCATTGAGCCATCTGACAACTTTGGAAAGCTAGAGATGCATAGTGCTAAACTTCAGATGTAAACTTTGTGTCAGTCTGGTCTTCACATTAAAAAAAGGCAATAATACAATTTTATAAGCCGTGGTCCGAGCGGGAAAGAGCATTTCCCAGCTGGATCCCAGGCTGAAAGTGTTTATAACCTTTGGGCAAGACAATCACTCAAATTGCAGCCTCTTAAAGACTCAAAACATGGCACATACATACTTTCCACTGAGCCACAAAGAACCCCAGAAGTCAAGCCTTTCTGTATTTAGGGAGCTTTCTATCTGTCCCCAATCCTGTTACCAGTCCAGTTCACATGGTTCAGAATATGTCTTCTATATCTCAAATCTGTCTATGTCAAGATTCAAAGAGGAAAAGTGTCCGCCTGATGGCTTTGAGTCTTCTGAGGTCACAGTAACGTGTGTTTTGTACAAGGTCATGTGTGTGTTTTGAGCTCCTGCAAAGGCACAGCTACGCTATTCTGGCCTAATGCTAGTTATTTCATACCTTGACGGGATTGTAGCAGATACAGTTTTTGCACCAGCGAGAGGGCCGAGATTAGGTGTGTGTTTATGTGTGTGCGCGTGCATGTGTGTGCATGCAAGTCGCTTTGTGAGTGTGTGTCTAAACGTGTGCTGTGGGGCAAAACGTAAGATGATAGCAAGGGAGAGGGGAGAGGAAATCGATGTGGGGCATTTTGACAGCCTCGGGGGAGACACACACACACACACACACACACACACACACACGCACACACACACACACACTCACTCACTCACTCTATCTCCTCTGGTCTGCTGTGCAGCCGTGACGGACTAGGTACTTACTATATCTTTGTGTGTGTTTTTTCCTGTGCACGTTTAGAAGACAAAGACACTACACTGTACTTGCATGTACAGTGTAGTGTCAGCACATAGTTTTTTTTCCAGCAAGAATAAGCGTGTGCATGCGTTGGTGTGCATATGACTTTGTGCAAAACCAAGATTAACTGTAAGAAAGATTTTGGGAAAGAATATGAAAAGCTTATGCAGCATTTAGGTCGCAAACCAGCTGAGATAATGTCACCTTGCGTAATGGCTTTAGAAAGCACTTTGGCTCAAAAATCGTTGACTTTGTGTCTATTCAGTGGTAGGCATTTTGACACAAAGTGGCGGGCCAGGAGCACCAGCAGCAAATGGGAAGCAAGCCTCTCTGACAACACGTGTTCAAGTTCCTATGAATCTCAATAAAATGCAATTAGTTATCTATCAACAGCCATTCACAATGGGATTAAATTGAAGCCACTGGGATGTTAATTTGAGACGTTGGAACACGATCATAGACACCTGCTACATGACTTCAATGATGCGTCTCTGAAAGGACTCAAAGAATGTGAAATGGGGTGGTCCAAAACTGTCCCATTTTTTTATATGTAAGACGCTTTGTTCTTCTCTCCTCTGTTGCCATTTCTTCCATTTCTTTGATGAGAATGAAAATGAAATTCAAAGTCTCTGTATCAAGTCTATGAGTTAGAGTCTGAGTCAAGTATCGAGTCTAAAATGTTTCTTAATATGTCTATGCCAATAGCACTCTCTCAGTCCTCCTTTTGGATTTTAATGAATTTTAATGTTTTGGTGTAATTTATTATCAAGCTGCATCGCGCATTTGCTCCGCTCTCTCTGTCGTGCTGAGCTCCTCCAACTACACACACAAACACACACAGACACAAACACACACGCACAAAGCGTGAGTAGACGCTGTGGTGAAGTGAACCAGGTGAAGTGAAGGATACTTGAGATAATGGCAACTAAGCTTATTACTGTATGTACAATAACATATTTGCAAGTAAAAAGCCAATACTTTATCAATATATCTGTTCAACAAGCACGGACATGTAAATGAAAGTGAAACCTAATTCATTCCGCTCAGTCTTTCATCCAGCGCTGCTATGTTTACACAAGCACAGCTCGCACGATAAGGCAAAATATATATTATTATATTTGTTTGTAATGTTCTCTGCTGGCCGAGACAAAGCAGCCAGGAGGAGAGAGAACAGGAGGAACTGATACTGACGGATGTCTGTGTTCTTCATTCTTTATAAACTTCACTCAGAAATGCTATTTATTTTATCAACATTTCACATTTGTTTCCAGTGAAAAATCAATGGTTTTATATCGTGACTTTGCTGTTGCAAACACAACTGTTGCTGCTCTAGAAAAAATATTTAGATATATTTAAAATATAAATCTTAATCCTGTTCTGAATTGGTTTTTTAAATACTATATATGTTTTTAGAAGCAATTATTTCATAATCTAGTTCTCCAACACGCTTGGAGGGCTGAGCAGAGGGGTATTTAGTTGGTTGCAATCTGAACATTTGACTGCTGACATGTTCATACAAAATGATTGGTTGAAGCATTTTCTCCAGTTTTACAGTAGCATAACATTGCATTGATATTACAATAATTCTATAAATATCTTTAAAATATTTTTAATGAATTATTTCATTATTTCACAAAGCACAAATAGCTTTGTAGATTATCTGTGCAGTTTTCATATCAACTAAGATCACAACATTTTAATGCAATTTAATAAATACATTGGTTGGTTCATAAGATTCCGATCAATTCCCAATTCGTATCGCTCTCTTCTGTAGCATGAAAATTGTATTAGTGTTGATTTTGTTTCCCCGTACCTCCACAAAGCAGTTAATGAATGGAACCACGAGAGAACAATACCGTATACATAGCGATTTCTGATTCAAGATATCTTTAGTTCTTTATAATATTGCTATGGTTTTAGCGTTTTTGTTTTTCCATCATGTGTGGTTTCTAACACAAGTTATGACGAGCCCAGAAATTTATATTCATACACTCTTTCTATATTAACATAATTTATCATAATCTTTAATTGATTATTGATTTGCGGATTACCAAATAATCAATAATTATAAACTGCTCTACCCTCTTTCAATTTCTGTGTGTGCAGACGGCCTTGCAGTCTCATGCCCTTTTGAGTAGATGGCAGGGTGTTTACTCATGCTAATTAAGACTGGGACATGCCTTCAATTTGAGAGGACAATGGGATTAATCATTATACGAACAAAGGGAGGAACAATTCTGTGGTTTTATCAACACACCATCAATCTGACGTAGACTTTTCTCGAGAACAAATTTAAGAAAAAACGTATTCCACGTCAGCTTGGTGACAATCTCCTCTTCTCGTATGGCAGGAGTCGTCCAGGTCTTCTCCCTCACTTTCAGCCGAGGCCACAGAGGGAAACCAGAGCGCGGAGGCCCCCTTCACATTAGAGGCATTATCGCAGATGATGTAAGGTTATGCTTTATTTCAGAGTTATCTCAGTGTGTTCATAAGCATCACTTTTTCTCTCTCCACTGTGAGATCCTTTAAATCTGTCATAGCTCCGAACAACAGACTGTAGCTTTGACCTTTGGCAGGAGAAGCTTGTGAAAGATAAGGTTTGCAAAAATAAGCAACACCTGTTATGCTAATGTCTCAAATACATATCGAAACACATTTTATCATGCTCATCTCAGTTTTCAGGGGTTAGCTACAGAATGTCCAAAAAATAAACTTTAGTGTTTCAGTGTTTCTGTCAGCTGAGTCACCGAAATACAGATTGCAATTTAATATTTTAGATATTTTTAACTAGCTGACTTAACGATGCCTCTTTTCTGGTCGAGAGCTCTGTTTGTCTTGCAGGTCTGCCACGCCCCTTGCTGAGCACTGAAGCACCCACACCTGAGAGTCCTCATCTCATCAGTGGAGCTGCATATCAACCCCCGACTCCAGTGTTTCCCGGCCCCCGGTTTTGTTCACTCTGGGCCTGAGGCGCTGTGGGTTTTATTGTTGCGGATATCAAGAGCATTTGTACTTAATGGAAGCTTTGTAGGGGTTCTCTGCCTTTTATTTTGTAACGTTTTTCTCCTGTTTTGTGGCTAGCTAGGGAGTTCAGTATTGTTTTGTTTGTTCGTAGGCCAGCTGACCTCTTCTTTTCCAGTTAGCATGGGGGATTTGTTTATTAGGTTGGCCTTAGAGACCCTGACGGCTACGCTTCCTTATTTAGTGTGTTTGTTCCTGTTCATCTATACTGTGAATAAATGTATCTAATTGCCGCTGCCTTATTCTCTTGGTCTTTGTTAAACTCTTGTCAAGGTTTTTCATCACCTTTTATGTTACTTCCTGTGTACCCTTAAGCACACTATATAGGCCGTAACAGCATGTGTTTGTCTTTGTATTAGGAATTGTGAAAGAGTTGAAATGTGACACTGCAGATGCTTCCTGCATGGGAATATCACCATCTTTTGGATGTGTGCAGGCACACACATCACGAAATACACACAGATTACCCATTTCACTGACACCGTTGTGACCCTGTGTGTGGGTGTATGTGTGTATTTGTACTTTTAAGAGAGTTAAACGCTCACATTTCTAAGAATGTTTTTTTGAAAAAGGAGAAAGAGACAGAGAGAGAATATGTGTACATCTGTGTGTGAGCTTGTGTTATGTCAACCCTGAAAATGGGTGATTTGGTTAAACAGAGGTTTATAATGGACATAATTATTGCACACACCAATTACCTTAAATAAATGATTGCTCTCTCTTGCAATCACACAAAGTAGTGCACTATAATCAGGAAGGCAATTGACTGTTGCTGGTGTGTGCGTCAGCATCAGTGTGTTTGTATGTGACTCTGAGTGTGGCAGGTTGCACACGGCCCTATCACACTGGTGGATTAACCCTCACACTAGGCTAGATAAAGAGTCTGAGCAAGAGAGAGAATATAGAGGGCACAAACCGAGAGAGAAATGACTCCCATGCACACACGCAATCACTCAGATGCATCTTACATTTGAGCTCCAAGCGAATGAAGTCAGTGTTGCCCAGGTTTTCCAGAAAGACGCCGTAGGGCGCGCTGGTCTTGAAGTAGAAGGAGATGTCGGCGCTGGTCTCACCCTGGAAGGTTGCAAAGTGCAGGTAGGATGACGGGGTGGTGAAGGATGCGGCATTCCAGTAGTTATCTGTGGAAAAATAGGAATGGTTTTTATTTCAAATGGTTATGCATACATTTGAATTTCATTCCAAAGAGCTATCCATCTATTCTGGATAAAACACTGTTATCTCATGTCCATTGTCAAATGCGGCTCATTTAACATCTCCTCAGTAAAAATTATTTCATCAACTAAAACTCCTTTTCTGAGGTTTTAACTTGGCCTGTAATTTCCTGCAACTTCAATGATATTCAATAGAAAGTTGATCATATCATAATAGCAGAGGGAGACTATTTATTTTCTTCTAAATGAGGACCTGAGAAGGGGACCAGGGTACATGGATAGAGTGCTGCGGGATCTTTGATAACAACTTTTCTAATGACTTTTATGAAGCAAAACCAGTGGCTGCTAATGAAGACAAAGTAGCAGCACGCTAAACAGCCGCTGATGAATTATCGGACTGAGGTTGATGAAGTGACTTCTCTGCTGTCCCCTCTCCTCTCCCCTTGCCATGCCCCTGTCTTACTCCTGTCACTCAAGGAAGATGAAGAGCAGAGAGGAAAGAAGAGGACTCCCCACTTTGTCTGATGAAGATTTCTAGATAAATATAAAATGCTTATCCATGATGATGATTGTTGCTGATTAAAAACTAATCAGCTTATTGAATAATCATTTTAGCACTCCTTTGCTTCCTGTCAAATGTGTGAGTTTATACTGTTGTATGCATTTGTGTGAGTGCATGGCTGTAAGTGTAGGTATGTTTGTGTGTCTCCTGGCTCAGTGCGATAAGCGCTATGACAGGGCTGAGCTTCTCCCCTCTCCTCCTTGCCTTACATCCTGTCACCAGGGGCAAGGGCAGATAGTGGCCAAGCACACACACACACACACACACACACACACACACACACACACACACACACACACACACACACACACACACACACACACACACACACACACACACACACACACACACACACACACACACACACACACACACACACACACACACAACCCCCTGCTGATGCTGCCTTTGTGATTAGTGTGTTTGAAGTTGGAATACTGTTCATTTCTCAACGGGAGGTGCAGCCAATTATTGAACAAGGCTAATTGGGGAATAGAACAGGAGGAAGCCTGCAGAGGCGAAACAAATAATTAAGTTGACTATGATGTTCCATAATAGCAAGAAGGGCCACATACTGCAGTTGGTGACACTCAAATGCACAATCACTGACTGATTACAAAGGAATTGTTTAGATAATTGCAACAAATGCAAGGGCTCTAACGTACAATTTTGATTTTATTTTACAAGAAATACTTAAAAAGTTACAGGAGTAGCACTAAAAAATCTGTTTATACACATGCTAGCTAATTATTTGTTCAGTATTGTTTTGAGTAGACTGCATAAACAGAATCAGCCCTCACAGTACAAATACATCACAAATACAAACCAACATAATAACGTCTCATGTGCTTGGATATCTATTTGTATGCACTGAACGAGACCTCAAGTGCTTCAAGCAAGAGAGTAAAAATGTTGACAAAGACATAGAAGCAAGAAGGACACAAGGATATAGAAATACAGCCTGGAGGTGAGTCATGCTTCAGAATGAGGGAGAGAGAACAAGAGGAAAATAGGGAACTGGGAGGAGGTTAGAGAGAATGGGCTCAAAAGGGATCTATGGTGTGAGAAGCAAAGGAGAACAAAACATTAGGGGGTTGACAGAAACTGAGTGTTGGAGAGAAAACAGTGTTAGAGGAATAAACATGGAAGCCAAATCATAAACATCTGATTGCCCCTGTACCAGATCCACAGATCCACAGATGCAACTGCTTGGCTAAGTTCGGTGGCACATTTAACTCTCCAATATTGAAATGTTTATCAAACAAATGTTTCAAAAACTGACCCAGCGCAAAACTGTCTGACTGAGAGATCACACATATTAAACTGCCAGTCATAATGCATGAAAAGGCAAGGGGAATTAACTTCATGCCAAAAAATGTATTGACCACAGTAACAAAATGATTTTATATAAACTGAGCTGCCTGCCACACCAAACAGCCTTGGTATTAATTAATTGGAGTTAATTTGTGTGTTACTATAACCTCTGTGAAAGCAAGCCATTTCATTTATGTATTCATGTGTAAAAGTCTTACAGTACATAGAAACTAGAAACCCTTTTGGGAACCTTGTCAATGGTGAGCAAAGAGCACTTCAAAGAAAGGTTTCAAATGGAATCTGTTAAGGTTTTCTCAACAAGCCATTTTTCTCTGTCTAATTGGTTCCAAGGTGACGCAAATGCCCGAAATTCACATCCCGTTGTCATCTCTCCTCACGGACGCCCTTGGTCTCATTGTGAGGTGCACCAATGTAGTAGACGATTTGGCTTACAAGAGTATCTTAGATCTATCAGGATGTAAATGACCTCTGCTGCTCAGCTACTCGATTGTTAGACACCTCATTTAGTGGAGAATCAGAACAATGTTGGATTTTATTTCTTCTTTCAAAGCTTGCATCGCATGTTTTGCGGTCTCAAGAGTCTGTTGCTTGGTGGTGGCCTTCAACACTTCCAATCCTAGTGCGCCTTCCCAAAACCACTATTTGAAGCACTTCACAATGCACACTAGGACTGAGTGCAGCATACAAAAACAACGTAGCAGACCAGCAATGTGTATAGCGATCACTTCTGTCCGGAAGAGAGGACGACCATCAGTTAGCAGCATGTAATAATACAAAATCCAGTGAGTGGCCACGACCCACATGCTTGTGGAGGACACACATGACACAAGAATTTACAGGCTTTATAGCATTTATGCCCGGGTTTGTTGCTGCAATGACCATGAAGCTAAGAATACAGCAATGGCTCGATCTGCACGGTTTGAAGGAGGAAAGAATGTGGGTATGTTTGATAAATAGCTACTGTTTTACATTAATCCAAAGTTGGATTAAAACCTCATTTGGTAAAATGTTTAAGCCATACTAATGTCAACAACTGTTGGATGGACTGGTCGTGAAATTTAATACAAACATTCATGTCCTCCTCGGGAGGAGTATTATACCTTTAGTGATCCCCTGACTCCTCATGTGGCGACATCATCAGGTCACACATTCCAGTTTGTCCAGGACGATGGTTTAAAACCAAATACCTTCAAACTAATGATCCCCATGATCTCAGCTGTTCTTGTGTTTAGAGCTAATGACCAAATGTCAACAATGTAAAATGCAAAACTAAGCTAGTGAGGATTTAACATGCTAGACATCAGAAGTAAACCAATCACAAAAGAATCATCCCTCAACCATCATGAGCGTAACCAAGAAAAACTGAGCACATCTGCAGCTTCATTATATTCTTCTCAAATTGTCTGCACTTCATCAGTATCTTTCTATCTTTACAGATACATGATTCTTTACAAGCATGTTATGGATATCTTTTGGACACATCAACTAATTTGACTGAAACATGATGTTGCACTGAAAACAGCTGCTGACCTCTGGATTGGGCCACAGGGTCTCCTCTAGCCCACTGAACTGTAGAGACTGACATGATGTGAAATACAATTTGAGGTGAAGTTCGGGTCTGGAAGCCAACTAGATGATGCATCAGTCCGCGCTTGACCAGATGGGTTATGTGTCAGTACCAGCAGAAGGTAAGGATGACTAACTGCACCTTCTCGGGTCATTAACAAGGACACACACCCACACACCCACACACCCACACACCCACACACACACACACACACACACTAAATTCATGTGCATACAAATGTACACTGTTGGCTACAGGCAGAATAGGCTACAATTACTGCCACAATAGCTGATATTAATAACCTCATCCTGCATGTACAGTACACACAGTGTGAAGGGTGTTATCACTGCAGCTCGTGACATTGAGGATCTCAAGACAGCTACAGCGCTTATTACTCAGTTTGCTGGATCAAACACAAGCATCTCATTTCACTTTCACTTGCCACTTATTCTGCTACAGGTGCAACGTTGTTGGGTTGGTGAGGGGGGTTTAATCAGAGGACTAAAATAGTGGCATGTAACACGAGAAACAGCAGCTCCAATCTCGGAAGATGACACATCAGCGCCCCTGAGGGCATGTCTCAGATATAACTGTTCAAAATATAACACTTGAACCTACGGTATATCATTCGGAAACTTGTGAAACTGTGGCCCAACACGTATATACTTCTTTCGCGCTCATTTCCACAATTCCAATGAGACCTGTATTTCATCTCATCTACGTGCAATTGAACTCTGCGAGGCGTGTAATTTGATGGCCTAGGTTCTGTATGTTTACAGTAAATACAGCATTATGAAACTTCAGGTAATTAGTTTGTGTGTCATTTGAGACCTGCAAAGCCTTCATCAATCTCATTTTGTAATGAAGTTGCTTGTCATACATTTTTAGCACTAAACCTTCAGAGATATAATGATATAAATGGAGAGATGATAGCAAAAAGTTGTAGTGTATAAATAATCATTAGAGGAAGGACTGCATGTAAGCTGTCTTTTTCATGAATGCAATGGTATGCTAAAACTTTATGAGCATATGGGACTGTGAAGTGCTTTGGTTACAAATATTGCAAATGTGCAAATATTATACGATGGGAATTAGAAACACTCTTGTGTTTATTATTGGTCTTCTGAATCATTAACATGTAGGCAAAAACGTATCTGCTTGTAAGAGCATGCACTTACAATATTATCATATCATCATGTTAATAATTTTACGTATATTCCATAATAGTGCATTCATGCTGCAAGAAGATGCTGACCAACATAGTTAACAGTAAACAATGTCCTGTGACAAGCTCATAAAATAGTCAAACATATTATGCATTTGATCCCCTTAATTTAGTACAAAAAAACAACCCATAATAAATAATTAAACTACAAAGTACTTGTGTAACTAATGGTATTTTTTATGATTTGTTACGGTTTAGGTCTAAAATTCACAATGAACACATTCATTCAGACTTTATTTAAAAACAAAAGTAAAGAGCCCGCACACCAGATACCTCGACATCTTTAAAAGCATGCTAGGATGACATCAATTACAAAGACATTTTATGTGGGCATATGAACAGCGACAAATGGGTAGAGACCAATTAATTAGTTTTGAACTATCATAGGTGACCCTTGTAAGCCTTCATTTGTGGTCAGTCATGTGGCCAAGCATGTCTCATAGCAGGTGCATTATATTATAATAATGGAACACATGCTGCTTTGCGTCATTTGCAGTCATTTATTTTTATTCCCATCTATTAAAAAGTCCAAACCCTTTTAACATCAATAAATGAGACTAATTCCTCTCTGTCTGCCTGTATAGGCTTCTATTAAACTAGCAATGGAAATGGCCTTCATTAATGCCTGAGCACGTATAAAACACACACACACACACAAAGTTACACTCTTACATGCTCTTGTGCCCACCGCAGAAAGACAGACGGAAACGCACAGAGTGTGCATACGCGCATACATACACACAGTACCTCCTTGCTAAAACTTTCCCTGACTGCCCAAGACATTAGTCATTTGCCTATGAAAACCCATTATATGGCAGCCAATCACCATTGCTCTTAGTGAGACAGAGGTCCATGCTCAGTATGAGAAGCATCAATCATCACGGAGTACCAATTCACGTGTGAAATTTTTAATATATGTTTAATATGCCTTAATGGGCCAATTTATAATGTATGCTCCATGTTTCGGTGTCTAAGCCAGCACCTCAAAATCATCTTCATTTTAAAGTTAGTTTGTTCATTTGGTCACTCAATATAAAAGAGAGACATTGTCTCTATTGTTGCGTTATTGTGTGTAGCATATAATATATTACTGTTTATGAATTAATAATAAAATAAAAAATAAACTGGGTCTCATAATATCAGGGTTGCTGCTAAATTCTTGGGCATGTTGTACACTTATTTCATACACACACAAATCAAACGACCAAGTTCTTTATAAATAAAATATTTATTGAACTAACTGCAAAACTAAACAAATAGACAAATAAATGAATAAATGATGACTAAAACCAACAAAGGATAAATCAGAGAATAAGGAATAAATAAATGAGTGCGATGAATAATGATGATAATGGGGGCTCCTTTGGCAGAAATGGAATATAATAGTGAGAGTAAATATGTTTACTCTATAATCACAATAAGCTGGAAAGAGAAGACAATCCTCCCTCCTCAAACTAATTCCAAAACCAATATGTCAAAGCAAACGTTTCATTACTACACACATCTTAGCTCAGCATAATATTTTAATTAAAGTGCAAGTTATTTTGCCTTTAATGTCAGTTTCCTTTCATCTTTTATTTGTAGATGGTTGTGTCTCTGTGTGTGGGTGTTTGTGCGTGATTTTAAGAACCACATGTGGGTTCGTACTCAAAGTGGACCGGGGTCATATATATCTATATCTATGTCTGTAGCTTATTATTCCCTCAGCTTCTGCTTGTTAGTTTGAATATGTAAAGCATGTCTTGAGAACATTTTAGATGGTGAGTTAAAGATAGTATGCTAATTAATGTATAATTGAATGGGAAAATTAGTTTGGTTCTGTTCTCATAAGTTCAATGTGTCTCATTGGGTGGTCTCCAGTGTCTTCTTTAAGTCTTTTGAAGAAAACCATGATATCAGGTCCCTTAACCCGTAAAAGAGTCGGGATTCGATTAAACTGCCTTATGTAGTCAGAACCGGTATTCAATCCTATTGGTTCTCCTCTATGAGTTTATTCAGACCTCAGGTTGTAATTCAAAGGTTTGTCACTCAGCACCATTAGTGCCCTCGAGTTCATGCAAACAGTTCCTTGAAGACGTTTTAATATTCATCATCCTCATTATCACGTTTCAATATTCTTCATCCTCTAGTCTTAACCCATAACACTCACGGACACACACTCACACTCGCACAGTGGAAGAGTAAAACAAAGAGAATATGGCTCCTTCCAAGTGACAGAAGGATGTATCTTTGGTAATTGTGTCTGCCATACTGCTACGTGATAGACCCGCACACACAAACAGATGTGATGTCATGGGTCATTAAATCATGGTTTGTTTTTTGTGTTGGCAGCTCTCTGATGAAGGGACATTAGTGAGAGTGGCCCCAGATTGTTGATGAAGGGGCCATGATGAGTGCGACCCCGGTTAGGAGTGAGGGGAGGTGTTCTGTCATGTTCTGCAACCTCGACAGGCCACTTCCTGTCTCCCTGAGGATTGGACAGACTGAGAGAGCGAAAACAATCTGTGCATTAGAGTAAACCATAACAAATTGTAACCCTAGTTCTATTACCATCTCTGAAGCACAAGAACAGCTGTTCCCCGCATGGGGTGGAAGACAAAAAGCATCCAGCTGTAAAAGCCTCGACCTGAATGAACTCCTGAAGTTCTTGGGAAGAAAGGATGGATGTGGTCTGAGGGTAGCCCAGCTATGGTCACCACGAAGCAGCAAGCAACTGGGGTGCACCGACAGGGCGGTTAGTTCACACACTCTCTTAGCTGAGGTCAGTGCAAGCGGCAAAGCTTTAGAGTCTAGAGAGGCACGCTTTAAAGGCTCAAAAGGACCCTTCACCAAGGCCTTGAGAACCAATGGCAGTTCACACTGCCGGGAGGAGGCACTCATCACAGGGTGTTGCCTCCTGACCCCCTGCAAGAACCACTTCACGGGAGATTGGCCAAAGAACGGCCTGTTGCGAAAACCCTCGCGGCAGGAAGACATGGCTGCTGCATACACTTTAATAGTGTCATGAGACAGCCCTATAGCCACCACATACACTGGGGTCTGCATGTATTCGGGTAGGCACATTCTGATTGGCGGTTTACCCTTATGCAAATGTTCAGTGGGCGAATGCATTGGAGCATAGTATTAATCTTTGTTTATACTCTCGCTTGGCACTGTAGCTAGAGCCTCAGCATATGGTGAACAAGCTTGGAGCATGCACGGAGGCGTTTATGATCAATAGGCTATTCGTTGCGTTATTCTCGGAAACGGCAGAGGGCGTACAAACAAAATGTACTGTGAAGAATCAAAAAGACAATGAGTGTAACCGGCAAAAAGCCATAATACAAGCGCCACAATATCAAAGAGGGATTGTAATTATTTGTAAACTCAGATCTCATATTCATGGGCTACTTTATTGCCTTTTTACAAGCCCAGTAAAGAAAGAAGCCAGGTATTACATGCATTACAAAGAACCTACGGTTAAATACCCTGTAAACTATTTGATTTGTCTGGCAAAATATATACTGAATAGAACATTTTCAAGACCTCCTTTTACTAAAGCAACTAAATAGACCTTCTTTGTATAATCCCTAGACATGTAAATAGTGCTTTTATCAGTAAGCTATTTGTGAGAGTCACGTGATTGATTAATTCAGAGGTTCACGACCAAGCACCGCGTCCACTTGCGGACCCTTCGCACACTACACGCAGGGGGTGTTTACGTTATTTTCTGGCGCATACCTCAGACCGGCTTCACTACGGCAAGTATAAACTAAGCTTTACCCATAGAGTCAAGTAGTGGGCAGAGCCTGTGTGAGTTAGAACTATGGTATTCTTATACATGTCCCTTTTTTTTTTAACCGTGTTTTGAATTCAGCGCCGTCTGACTGTACAACACGCAGAATGCACTTATCTGCCCTCACACCCAACTGGGATTGCATAGCCCCACTCTATTATTCCTTTTAGTAAGAAAACTGAGCAGTCAATAGATAATATATGACGCTTTATTATCGTAATGATCATGCTGCCATGCGCTAAAGATTAAATCCATGTTTGCTTTTTCCTCTCCACAGGATATTACTTTCCACAAATCCTCCCTGGTACTTTGTTACATCACACAGCAGATACCGACATAACTTCCTCTCAATGCTGTTTTAATCCATTTCGTCTTAGGAGATAAATAAAATAAAGACAGCAGATGAGGGAGGCAGACCCAATCTCAAAAGACAAAACTACTTGATTGAAGAATTCATACAACTCTATCCTGAATCCTCTCAGTGGACAATATGTTTTTGATGCTGCTTTCACAGCTGTAGTTTGGTTCACTTGTTCCAGACTGAAGAAAAACATGATATATTTCCTTTTACTGTAGTTTTAGTCTATTTTGTGTAGGGATGAGAGAAAAGACTCCTGAAGACGCTTGATGCATAATAAACCTCCAAAGAACAGATTGTACTTGGGGCCGCAAAAAGGCATTAGTGCAACACATGCTGGCCGTGAAGCATTGCGTCATTTGATGCGCATTGATTAAATTGCTGCATCGTCTTCAAGTTGGCTTACACATAGAAAACAATGGTTGCGGTTGCTTTGGTGTGCATCACACACTGGTATGTGTGTTTCCAGCCCTGCAGCTACTAAATATCCACTTGTAATGGGAGCTATGCCTTATAGTTGTGTGGCTTTACATCATTAGGATACATTTTTCATTATCCATTTGACTTTTGATGAGTTTGTTTGAAAAGCCCACTCAGATTTAGAATGAGAAAGGTTTCATTTAGCCAAGTATAACAGCTGCATCAGAATGTGATGCACTTAATTCATGCCGACCTGATAGAGACACAGTACACACCGCGGGACTGACAAACCGCAGGTCAGAACAAAGTAAAACAGCACAGCACTCATGCGTTAGGAGGAAAGAGAGGTGGTCAATATGATAGAGCGGCAGAATCTGTGTGAGTCTTCCAGTTGACCCAAAGTCCCACAGTGAGCAGTGTGCCAACACTGATTAGAGGAATAGACAGGAAGAGAAACAGCAAGGATTAAACTTTCTCATAGGGTGTTCGTGTGTGTGTTTCTGCAGGACCTGATATCTGACTGTTTACCTGAGAAACAACCAAAACTACAACTACTAGATAAAAAGAGAATGAAAGGATAAGAGGGGTGTTTAGATGGGAAGTCTCTGAAAAGAGTTCAGATATGTTTATCTGGCCACACACGCATACATAAACACAAATGCATGACAGGAAAACATGCGTATGCACAAGTGCACAAAACCCCCACGTGCATTTTTCACAGCAGAAAGACATGTCACAATAAAGCAACTGAGTTTCTGAATGATCCGCACAATGTGAGTATGAGCAATGTGTTATCTTCACACTCAAGTGCAACCCTAGAATAACAATATGCCCAATTCTACTCCGCTATGCATGTGTTTTCTCTTTTTCTCTGTCACAATAGATTTTAATTAAAACCCTGTTCAAACCATCAGAAGCAAATTAAAATCATCAAAACAGGTTTGTTACTTTCAGAATGTATTGTTTTGACAAGACTTGCAATGTTTCATTTCCACTGGGATTGGGATAAAAAAAAAGTATTCTTCGACATGAGGGAGAAGATAATTAAGACCAAAATCTCTCTCCCTTTTTTGAATTCTTTAAATTACCACTTTCTTCATTCGTTAAGGTGAAATAAAGTGAAACAAAATAGCCTATTTAGCATGACTACATCACAGTGACACCTTTTTTGTTTGCTTTTTGGTAATAGAATCCTCAGTAATTTTAACTATTGCCATCACCTCACTGTCTAGATGTGTGTGCAAGCTGAACGACCAAACAACAACTGGAGGTCCATGGCTGACACATTGTTCAAATGTGCAGGTAGCCTTCAACATGTGGAGCACAATAGTCGATGTACTGCAGTCAGAAGCTTCTCCCAGTAAACTGTACAGCCATCATGTATCACTCTGTGCATATCATTGGGAAGTCGGACCAAGCAGACAGTTCTGATTCTGAGAGGGGAAAGAGAGGAAGAGTGTGTGTTGTGAAGAATGAAGATCGGGGTCCCTTGTTAAAACGCATTTGTGTTTGGTAGTCATTATGATATATGGTGATATAACAAGTGGTGAAGAGGATTTAGTGTCATGGCAACCTCCTCTCCTGGAGTGCTCGGGAGACCAGAAACTAGTGTAACGAGAGCTCATAGGACGATAAAAACATCTTCACAAATGAAAGGAATATCTCTGCCACAGATTTAGGCTCACAGAAATAGAATAGGAGTAGAACGGACATTCCCATTCAAATCAACGTAACAGGATTATCAGAGAGGCAGCCATTTAAACGTGTACTGTTGCCATTGTGACCGTTGTAGTGCGCTAACGTCCGCATGAACTAAACTGACTTACGGCAAATCGAGGAATCACTGAGGTGAGGTTTTGAAGTAACGACTAAAACAAGCCGTGGAGTAGTAACGTCACGGAGCGCAGAGAGCCCGAGTAAACGAGTACAATTTAACAACTTAATTCTTCCTCCACACACCGTAGGAAAGATTACCATCGCCAGAAGAGTGACAACTTTACTGCTACTGGTACCGATTTAAAAAAAGCAACTTGGGCACATTTCTTTGAGCGTCGTCTTATATTTACTGTCTCCCCTCGTTGATGTCTTATTTCACCATGAGCTGCTAGAAACAAATGTTTAAGGGGTGGGGAGCTAAACCATGCAGTATCTTGAACTAACCAAACATTCACGTAAACAAACAATGTACAGAAACACGAGCTCAATGTGTTCAGCTCTGAAAGCTTCATGAGCTATTCCAACTTAAAGCGTATTTTTAAATGCAAACATGGTCATGACCTGCTTTTTTTTTACGAGACACAAACACACCAGTTGAGTCAACCAACGGGGCCTCAATAAATACTAACTGTCGCGTTGCATTACGCAAAACTTCACTCAGACAATCAGTCTTGAAGGATCAGAATTATCGAACTGTTTACCACCAGTCTGGTTTCAGGCCGCTTCGCTGCATACGAGACAGTTCTCCTGAGGATCACAAATGACCTTCTTTGGACAAAAGATATACTGTAGGAGAATATGATCTTATTTCTTTTAGTCTTTATGTTCCATTGTCCATGCAGTACTGCTTGACCTGCTTTGGCAATGTGTTGGCATTTCAGATGCAACACTAATATGGTTCAACAGACATCATAGAGCCATCCGTATCTTAATAGGTAAGATAACCTTTATCCTCTACATTACTGTACAGTCCAGTGACCTTTGTTGTAAGCACCATCTAATTTTCTCTATAAATTCTTCCACGGAGTAAAATTATCACGTTATAACCCCAACAATTTCAGAAGTCTGCTCAAGTAAAATTACCTGTTTGTCCAGGAATTTCCCACAAATTAAATAAAGGCCATGTGCTCCACCTGACTGCTCAAAAGCTTAACACTTTGCCAACAGGGGGATTTTAATACAAGCTGGAGGTGATCTCTTGATTCGACCTTTGATGAGCCGTTCACAAAAGGTGATGCAGTCATGCCCCTAGACTACAATCTGCTGAGAATTATTTTGAAACTGAAACCGATCCTCTCAGCAGCTGTCATCAAGCCACATATTTCCTCTCAAATAGGCCATTGCAGCTGCAGCTCTGCTGCCTTATTAAAAACTCCCTTTTACACCTGCAGCTAGTCCAGAATATTCACACAAGTCTACATTTTATCTGTGCGGGTACCCTGTAAGGTTTGGAGTTATCTTTAAGATCGTACTGATAATTCTACAGCACAGTGGGATTTAGCTCCTGGCTACATTACTTGCCTTTTCAGTCTTTGAATCAGAGCACACCGTGGCACCCTCCGGCCTCGTGTGCGTCTTCTTTTGTAGGTCCCTTGAGTCAATCATTCATGAACATTTACAGCACATTGTAGCTCATAGGTTCCTGTTCTTTCATCTCAATATTAATCTTCACAAATGAAGCTCTAGCGTAAGTTCAGTAAGGAAGACTGTACTCTTGTATGCGTAGGCTTGTAGTTTATTTCTCATACATCTGCCATTCACTCCTCACGCATGTTCACTCATTATTTCCTTGCTGTCGTTGTTCAGGGCTGTCAATCATGATATCAGGTGTTTAAATCAGCTGGTGTCCCCTGTCCAATAGCACATCGAAACAATTTCATCATCTTGCTGCTATGTCTTTTTAAATATGATTGTGTCTTTACCTTTAGTACGCTCATGCAGCTGTTACACACCCCTCCACCTCCCCATCTCCGCTCAATCTTCGCAGTTCCATCAGCTTCATCAACTCGTCATTCTAACAGCCTCATCAGCCACCACCACCACCACCAGTGTCTGGACTCCACGGGGGGATTTATCATGCTGCTGCTCGGTGCAGACGCCCCTAGATTACAAATCTCCCCTTGGAGTCCAAGCGCCAAAGACTCTCAAGACTTTATCATCACATATCATCTGTTAATAAAAAAAACAATTATCTTTTCTTCATCTAACTCGTCTCTCCTGATTGAAATGAGCTTGTTGGTCCAAATCAATCATCATTCTGGATTCTATCGACCAAGCTGCCCATCGGTCAAAATCCTAAAGATTGCTGCCGAGTGTTGCATCATCAACTACAACTCCACAAGGCATACAGTATGTATAAATGATAAAAACACTTACTATCTCCTTGGCAACGGAGTGGTCCAACAGTCAGCTTGGCTTCAGAGCCTGGTCTGTTGGTGTCACCCACGGCAACCTGGCTGACCGGCAGGTGTTCTTTGTATATCAAGAGGCCAGAATCGTCTCTCCTGTGAGACGAGTTGAAAGAGACATGCAGAGAGCGGGACGAGGACAAAACAGGTTAAACAAATTCTGCATCTTTTTCTGTTTAGAAACCTTCTTGTATTTTGCACATTTGTGATTATATGGCTACACTATTTATACCTGTTCCAAGGGAAGGCTAATGTTGCAGATGAAAAATATAACCTTAAACGGGAAACAGATGAATAGTGTTCCGACAGTGAAGAAGGTATCGCAGATGACAGCTATATTTATGGAATTATCTTAAATAAAGCAGCGCATACAACCTAATATACACGTATGTATATGGCAGAATATGCATTGTTTGTATGGAACTGAAAGCACACGTATAATTTCTGCAGCAGAGGCATTGTGTATAATCAGTATGCTTCATAAACTTAACATAACAAAATGATGGATTACATAATCAATACAATAATGCATGGATAGATGGGTGGATAGGTGATGTGATATTTAAAGCAATCTATGGATGAGAGTGAATATAATGAAATCAAATGATTTCTGTTGCTATCATTAGTCTACTGATAATATAACAACAATACAAACATACACACAATATTAAAATCATAGCCTTTAACGTTGGAATGAGTTTCAAATGTTCTAAACTCGTCACATTACTATTTGATTTTAACTGTTTCCTATTCATTGTTGTTTGGAAATAAAACAGTAACATCTAATTTATGGCTTTGTGTATGCATGTGTGTGTCTGTATGTGCATGTGTGTCGGTTTGTGTGTGTGTGTTTCTTTACTATGTGCTGCCAAAATGTGGGTAATGAGTGGAAATAGAGTTGTACGGGTAATATTTCATAAACTCACTCAGCCAAACAATAAGATATTAATGCATACATTATTAATGGCGAGAACCAGACAGAGTAAGATTCATTTGTAATCTCATCAGTTTTAGAGATGAGGAGGGAGACATGAAAGTAAATTAAATCTCTTCTTCTTGCTAACACTTAATTACTCACAGACAGACATACAGTAGGTACACACATGCACACACCCGCAGAAAGCAATGCAATTGGTTTAATGAGAATATCCATCAGCTGGCTGAAGGAGCTTTGAAACACTAACTGTTTGTTCTGGAGGCAAACATCCCTCTTGAATAAATGCATCACTGATGGTGGCATTCATCATTCAGTCAGTTTGAAGTTAGACACCTCATCAGACTGTCCAGCTGACAGATTAATCCAACATTAGCATTAGCAGTAGTGACAATTTTAACTTCAGTGAAATTGTCCCATCAAAGTGTCCATGGGTACGGCAGATTTCACTTTTCAAGTTTAGTTGATGTATAATCAGAGTTGCTATATTAACTGTAGTCTAGTGGTTATGCAGGGATTCATGACCCCTACACCCCTTACTGACTGTAAATTGACCGTTCACTGAGCCCCAACCCGTTTACAATAACGGTAATAATAAATTAGTACTTTTCTGGTCCTTGATTGACAGGAGTAGACAAAAGCCGCTTCTTCTTTCCAGTCGATGGCCGTAGATTTAGCTGCAGTGACAACTTTTCTTTGCAGATTTAATCAGCTCCAGCTAGCAAGCTAGTTAACATTAACTCCCTGAGCTGGTTGAAAACTCCCAGTCTCAGGCTGACTTGATAAATATGCACTTGATGACTACCTATATGGCATTGTGTGAAAAGAACAAGGCTGAAGCAACATTTCCCAGGCAAAAAGTCTGCTTTCCCACCAGTTAATGATCCATGTCACGGAAATCACACTGTTATTCCACTCTAACATAACATCATCTACTATAGAAATAAAAAATGTGTTGCATCTGTAACAAAGGATGAAGACAAACCAATGTGTTTGACTGTTTCGGTTAAGGCTTTTCAACACATGTGCAATAGATCTTCTGATTACCCAGGTGTACTGTAGCTTTAGTGACATGGCAACTGAAGTAGGATGGGTACACAGCATTGATGTGTTTCATCACAGTACAGTCATATCACTTAGTTTATAGCTTAAAAGAAACCTGTGTAAGTGTGCAGTTACTATTGAAGCAGAATGCACAGCAGAATGATGTAAATAACAGATGTGCTGACTCAGCTGCATGAATGTCCCAGTATGACCCGCTGTGCTCCACTGCAGTGGGTGGACTGGGTGTGACCAAAAACCTTTTCACTGGCAGCTGTTTCTGTAGACTTTAATTAAAGTCAATGGAAAACTGAAACTGTGGGGAAATTAATCAATACAATATTAATTGTTTGTGCTCCCGATGAACATTCACGTGACAGGCTGACTTACCATTGTTTGTGGTCGGCGTCACAGTTGCAGTCATACTTGGGGTCAGTGCAGTTCCTGTCGATGCCACAGGCACACTTCTGGATGCCGGGGCCTGAGCCCCCCCAGTAGAAGTGCTTCTCGCTGCCCCGACCCACCCACCATGTGTAGGGGGTCCCATCTGCGGAACAAACACAGACAGAAAAAAACAACGTGTAAGTCATGTCCCTGCTGGTTTCTGGCTGGATACTACAATGTTCACCGTGTTCCTCGCAGAAAAGAGCAAAACACAAACTTTTGTGAAGGCAATTAAGTTGTGCTACCAACTGTCCAAACTCCTTCCTATTGCAAGTGATTCATTGTTAAATCATTCACTGTTTGAGGCTTTTGTCGCATTAATGTGATTTATATTGACAGCAAGCAGCTGCATGGTGAATGTAATTCATTTGCTCAACATGTTTTACACAGCTGGATGGTAAATGCCTTTGAGACAGGCAGGCCCACTTAGTCATAGATCACACCTGTGATTTCAGAGAACTACTAAAACACAGATTGAGAGCATTATTTACATTTATCTTTTGCATTATCTGTGCTTATATAAATGCCTGTGAGAACGTAGGCACTTCTCAACACATCTGTTGACAAACAAACACGTCTCTGTGTGCATGTGTGCCTGTGAGCGTGCGTGTTTTAATGAGTGGATAAAAGGTGAAGGATCGCCGCTTTTCAATAAGAAATGTAATATTGTTTTCTTCACCTTGGATAACGAAATTCTGGCATGGGACAGTAACCAGGCAGAGAGATAGGTGTCAATATTTTGGTGCCTGAAAATACATCACAATATGTGCAAGAGAGAGTGAAACAATATTACATTTCCCTCTTTATTCCAGGAAAATAAGCTGCATTGTCAATATCGCTTTGTCAAACGCTTTCAGAGACAATGAAATCTCCTGAGCCATATTTTTTATAGGAGGGGATTGAAGCCGACTTTTCATGCAGCACAATTACATTGAGAGATATGATATACTGTGCTGTATTATTGCACACTTTTATTTTCTGAACTGGGTCTAAACTCCCGGAGGAAGCTACGGATGTGTCTGTGTGTGTTTATATATATATATTCTGTGTGTGTGTTGGCCTTGGTGACCTGTGGGTTTATTGTCCTCATAAAAAGAATTAGCTTCATCTCTCTTCAGGCCACTGTTCAGACAAGCCATTGTCAATAGGATTAACACTGCCTGCTCAAGAGACTTCACAATCATCTCCCTTTATGTGGACACGTACGTGTATGTGTGTGTGTGAGTGTGTGCACTTCTACACAAGTGAGAACCAAGTTAGAAATTAAGACCTTCACAGATAGGTCAGCAAGGTCCCCAACCACAGCCAACTGAGCTAAGCCCCAGCCATCCGAAACGCCATGCATCTTGCCCCCCAACCCAATTAGTGAGTGTCATGTCATCGTCCTTGAGGCTGTCTACTTTTCAAAGTAAATGGCAAGTTGGTGCAGCAGCGTTGCCTCTAGGTCTTATAACACTATCTCGGAAACGGGGAGTGAATCAAGTCATTAGGACGAAGCGATTTTTATAAGAGCAAAGCACTACCCTATGCTCAGTGAAAAAAGCATCGAGCATCAAAAGATTCAACTTAACACCCCTGTGTGCGACTCCTGATGGCACAAACTCCATACACACTAAATTGCATAAATATATAAAAATAAAAAATAAATAACAGACTTTCTTGCGCTAAGAATCACGTTTTCAAATGTGGGCACATCAGTGCGGTCTCACACAAGTCACATTAAAAAGAAAACAGTTGCTCCGTCTTGTGTGTCAACAGTGCAACAGTGAGCGAGCGTCACTCTAATAAGTCTTATTCACTCACTTCCGGCTTGACCTCTCACCAACCCTGCCATGTCACAACAAACCTGATTCAAGTCTTCAATCTTCTAAGCTTTTTAGACAGGTGGGGAGCATGTAGAATAAGATTGTTTCCATATAAACATTGCAACTTGATCCTTTTCATAACCTATTTTTCAGAATGAGTAATAGAAGAAGACAGAGGAGAGGAGAGGAGAGGAGAAGTCGTGTAGGAGTAACAGCAGGGCATCAGGTGGAATGGGAGCTTTGCATTGTGCCAGTTTAAGTCTCCTGTGTGATTCAGTTCAAGCTCTGCCAAAACAAACAACTGAAGAGTGGGGAGTGAGGAAGAGGGTCGAGGGGAGATGAGAGAACGACAGCATGGGTGGATGGAGATATGAGGGAGGAGAGACGGAATCATACTGGCAGAGAGTTCATATGGAGAGCCGCAGAGAGCGGGCACTGCCAAGATGGGGCTCAACAGCATGTTTGTGAGTGCATGTTTGAGATGGACAGAGTGTGTGTGTGTTTGTACTTAAATCCTGGGTAATTATCAGTCCCACTAGAGTAAGATTAGCTTTAAGAGTGGTAGCTGTTTGTGTGTATTTCAATGCTACATTACATGAGAAAGATTTTGTTTTGAATATGAAAAAATACTGGAGGAGTGTTGGTGGAGCAAAATAATAAAGAGCAAGGGATTAACTGGAATAAAACAGACAAATGTTTGTCAAGTGAAAGCAGTGAAAGAGACAGATGTATGCCTTGTCTTGGGAATTGCAGCACTGCTCTGTTGCACCGTTAACCACAATAAAGGATTATTCCGGTTTACTACAACTTCGGGCCCATTCACGCACTTTTGGCCATCATTGCTATGAGTAATAATAACGTGTAACTCACCAAGTTACTTGCTGAGATCTGTGAACACAGCGACATCGCTGACAAGAAGTCCGAATGGGCAAGAAACACCATACAGATCTTAAGACAGCCAATATTATTTGGAAAGGTGAAATTATTGTACAAATCGTGCGCTGTAAAAATCCTTCATAATTTTCAGACTTACTGTACTAGTTGTGTTGGTATCCTGCACCACATATTATAGAGATAGGGTTTCATTTTTCATTTTTCCCTCTGAATAAAGTGGTTCAGTTATAATCTGGCTAATCTTCTGCTCGTATACTCCCTCGTGTCTCTTACCCTGTTGGACGTGGTTGTAGCGACGTTACGTTATTTCTATCTGCAGGTCTCAGCCATTATTTTGATAAAATGTTATTATCAATCAAAGAAACAATAGTAAGTCCACGAAACTCCAAAGAATGAATACATCAAACAGTCCAGGCTCAGATTTGTATTTACCATCTTTATAATTTTACCCTAACATCCGTCCTCATCCTTTCCTTGCTCTCTGACATCCAAATCCCTCAACAAACATGTTAAACGTTCACAGGAGAGGAGAAAACAGACATGACGGATTGATAAGGCCCGGTGCTGTGTTCCTCTTCTGTCCTCAGGGACAGCCACACAACACTACTTATTGTGATGGTTTTATCTATGTGATATTTCAACATCACACCTACAGACACCCCCCTCTATTTATCTCCTCGCTCATCCAGAGAGGTTAATATCTACATCTTCATCATGTCTGCTGCATTTTGAACAGAGACGCATATTCTCCAAAGCAAAGACAGAGAGAGCTGGAGAGGGAAAGACAAGAGAGATTACAAGGCTGTGTGGGATAAGAAGAATGACAGAGGAAAATTAAAAAAATGAAGATTAAAAAAAAGAAGAAGAGCAGAAAGAGCATGATCGCTGTCTTCATATATAGTGATAAGAGACCTTGCCTCATCCTTCCTTCATAACCATTTATGCTTTAGCCATGCAATAAGATCAAAATGGCGCCCGGAATACTTTCACTCTTCAGGAGGGTTACTGAACCAAATGTTATTCTTATTGTATGCTTCTATTAGCCTGACTGAGCTGAGTAGAGTGTAGGTGTCTGTAGGCCACGCCTTAATACTAGAACAAAAACCAAAGAAACACTCAAGACACGCACCAGAGTTAGGTCACACCTGTATGTTATGATCGTTTCAAAAGTTGGGTATTTCAAAATACGGTCTTTTATGAGATGTTGGGTGTGCTCCGAGTTCAGGCTGACATTTCAGTGACATGTGGTACAATTGGAAGCAGCCTCAGGAGAGGGGAGGGAAGGTCGGTCGGCTGCTTCGAGCTTATCACAGATTGGTCCGCAGCACACAGGTGTCCATGAAGCTCCTATTATCCGTTACAAATACTGGAGCACATGGGCCACACTTAGTTCATATCAAGGGATCACACCCCTGCCAGTCAAAACGCGAACTGAAAGGTCAGTGGGTCCAAAATGGCACTCGACATGCTCAGTCGCTCATATCCCGTCTGGGAAATGATGGCTTTTAAGAAAGGCGGTCAGTTGGAAGTGAAATGCCAGAATGGCATTCATAATCCTTAGGTTTGGCTTCCTCATAAACCTGTCTCAGACATCACCTTTCGTTTGCACCTTTACCAGAGTCATTACACCTAAACGAGTGATTATGATTGCCTTCCACTTACAATGAACTCCCTCTCTGGCCCTGCTGAGTGACAGGTATCTGTACAGTAAGCGGAAACCTGCATGAGCAGAAGCAAATATAAACATTTCTTCTTTTCTCTGCACTGATCTCCAAGGAGTGTGAAAGTGGATCAATACTCTCTAACAAGAGCAGCTACTGTATCATTTAGAAAAAAATAAGAAATGGTGAGAATAAGTCTTATGCACACTGTCGACCCCATCAGGAGACAACAAACGCGTGCATGCCCATTCACACTGAAGGGCTCTGGACAAAGACAAGAGTACGCTCTCCCATCTTCGAGAGTTTTTGCACGCAGCCGCGGATCAATTCGTCTTTGTCGGGGCTCCGTTGGTCTCTGTTCTTTGTTGTCATCATTGGTTTGCGTTTCTGTTTGTTGTGCAGAGAGCCTGGTGTCTCCACTCTGCACCCGCTGGTCTTTGTTAGGCTCCTATCCTCTTAACATCTTTGTTTTTGGAGGGAGACTGCGGGGAGGCATATTAGCTATGCCCCAGGGTCTCACCACAGAGCTACGGATAATGCAGTGTGCGCTTGTGTGTGCATATATGAGAAAAAGAGAGAGAGAAAGAGTGTGTCTTTCTTTGTCCCTGTCCTTTTGTTTATCTACAGTATATGCTAGCATGTGTGTCTGTGTATTCTCCTCTCGGCTCATTTTAATCCGTCTCTGAGTCTTTGCCTCGCTCCCCTGTCTCTCTCTATTGTCTCAATCGTTCTCCTCTCCCGTACCACCTATCCATCAATTTACTTCAAGACCTCCTCCCACTGTACCTCCCGGCGCCACCACCATTTACTCCGTCGCTACGGCTCCCAGATATTTAGGCTTCTCTCTACTTCACGCTCCTCACCTTTTCCTTGCTCTCTCATATCTCTTGGTCTCAGAGGCCTCTTTCTTTTTTTTCTCTCTTCCCATTATGTCTTCCTACCTTCTCTTTGCTCTGCCGGATCTCTTGCTCTACCAGGTTTCTTTTTACCACTCCCTCATATCTGCCTTGCACACCTTTTCTTACATTTTCATATCGGTTGGTCTCAGTGGTCTCTCTCTCGCTCTCTGTCTCCACGCTCCATATCTGTCTATCCCATTTCTCTATGAATCCTTCCTGGCATCTTGTCTCTTTATGTTCTCATTAGTCCCGCTATAATCTGCCCGTTAATCCATGCTAATTGCAAGCTCCCCTTGCTCTGATCCTGCTCTGATGTTGTATTTGAAACACATCCCGCCCTGCCCGTCTATCCTTATGGTTTTGGTGTGCAAACATCTACCATACATACCACCATATCAAACGCCTTTGTTTTTGCTTGTAATTCTTTACTCTTGGTTGAGTACATTTGGGTGAAATGGGGGTATGAATATTCTATGGTAACTCATATGTATCCTGTGGAGTTTTTGACCACGGGTCCCTGTTTTATTAGCATCTTGCTAACAATGGCAAAGAAGGAGGAAACTGCCAGCACGCCAACATGGATGGAAACATGCTGTTCTCATACAGCGTTTGCTATACCTTCAAAAATCAATGTAGATATCTCACAAAATCAATTTGTACGTAGTACACCTAATCATGAACCAGGAGGTATAAAAACCTTAAAAACCTACACAGGCGGGCGGGAGTGGAGAAGGATGGGTCAAACAAAATACCTGTTTCTCACCTATAGGTGACCGCTGTTCGTGTACCATGTGAAACGTATATAATGTGCTTAAGTAACGCTATTTCCGTAGTTATTTCAACCGAAAGCACAATCTTTTTCTAAACCTAAACAAGAGGTTTTGTTGCCTGACTAGGTTGTTTCCTGTGGAGATGGAAGTTTATTTAGAAAAGACTGTACGTATGCAACGAGCGGATATTTTCACGTGTTGCTGGACTTCAGTAAGAAAACTGAATAGTAACTTTTTTGTAAGATATCAAACAAACCGTTGTATGAGTATACGTTGACGTAAACAATGTACATTTTTTATTCTTCCAAACATCTTTTCTACAAAATGTTTTACAAGGAAGACAATGCGTTCAGCACGTTTGTTAGGCACTGAGGATATAAAAAATGTGTTCTATTGAGAAACACTGAAGGCTATGATAAAACATAAGTATGTCATATAATCATAATACTGTATGTTTGTTGGTATTTTGTGTTGTTAAAAATGAAAGCATCCTATAAATAATCAAATCAAGCAATAAGCCATTTTTTGGGTGGTGGAGGGAGGAGGTTAAAGAGGAACAGTGTAGAAATGAGTTCACTGTTGCCTGCAGTGCATGCAATGTCAGGTAAGACATCTCTGTTGTCTACATCAGAACACACAGCATACAGGCTGGGGAAGGATAATGAGTTATTTCAACAATTTCTACCCGAGAGCACCCGTAACGCGATCCACCTCCCTTACAGTTGTGAGGCCGAGCCTCTTTCCCTTTCCATCGCCTGCTGTGCAGCACAACGTTATGCTCTAGTAAATTCACTTTGCATACCTCTGCACCCATCTACAACTCTTCACGGGTCATCACGGAGAGTATTCGGCTATTAAATGAAAAACACCTCGGAAAGAGGAGAGAGCAGAGAGGGAGGGAGGGAAAATTAATATCAATGGTTGTGTCCCTAATTGGCTTGTCTGCTTGATGAAGGACACAATAACCTGACACTGCTGCACCCCCCCCCCCCCCCCACCACACACACACACACACACTCTAAAGAGCATACGAGAATATGTGCACACACATTTCAGGCAGCCGTTGTAACTGACAAAAGTGTAGGCTGAAGGCCATAAACAACTATAATCATCATTACCGTAGAGTAATCTCGATCACCGTGCGTGTCTGTGTGTGCGCCTGTGTGTTTATGACTATAAGTCAGATTTAGTGCCGTGTCCCCTCAGGTCAAGGCCGATGGACAGATGTGTCATGACGAAAATGGCTTCTACCAAGACACAATCGTTTTTCACTCTGCTTTTTTACTCACGCCATCCATCTCCCTGCATATCTGTCAGGCTCGTCATATGGATGGGGATACAGTGAACAACACTCATAATTACAGAGGATGAACAGAGCATAAACAACTCCACAGAGGCGATGGCAAAGAGGAAAAGAGAGAGAGAGAGAGAGGAAGAGGAAAAGTAAATCAGAGAGAGAGAGAGAGGCCAGTGGAGGGAAACAACAGAGTTCAGAAAACAAGCAGCTGGAAAGGAGAAAACAGAGCAGTCAGAAACAAAGAAGATAAAAAAGAAACGAAGGACTCACAAGACGAGGACATGACAAGCGAGAAGGCAGAGGCAAAGGATCGGTAGTGGCAGGAATGTTTTGTAGGATTATAGGTGTGAGAGAGAACACAAGTGCAGCTGCTTTACAGTTCCTCAGTGACGAGAGAGATGTGGGAGTCACAAGAAAATTCACAGGTGTAAACATTCATGCTGTAGTTGAAGGTACATTGTAACAGCCAATCTATTAATTAGATACGGCCTAATCAAGATGGGAAAGCAAATAGGGCCAAAATAGTGCAAGCTGTCATGTTACTAGAGCATATACGTCAAGAAAAATCCCAAGTGTGGATCCCAGAATAACTCAACTTCCTCACGCTTATTTTCCATCTATACGCAGAGAACATCGTTTTAGTAGTTTTAGCTCAGATTTTGGTTTATCACAAGCTGCCAAAGCCACATCAAGCAGACCCATCCACAAACATCCCCTCTTCGAGTATCAATATTTTCCTCGAGGAATAATCATTTTTGAAAATATTCATCAAGGACACAACAAGATGTTTAACATTCAGCTGTGGCGTTTGCTGCTTGGCAAACACAAACTCAAGAGGATTAGGAATATGTAAAGCACAGCGATGAAATGGCATTTTGAAACACTGTCAGCAGAACACAAACCTGCTACTCTACGAGTAGCTGGAGCCATATTGTTGTGTGCAGATACATTGTTGAAGAGTTTGCATTTAGTGCAAATACTGTGGAATGGCCGCTTGCCTGTCCAGTCTTTCTTCTATTTACCTTTCATATTCATATTACACGACAGCCCCGATAACAAGCGCCTCACACATCACAGTTTCACCGTTTAGCACCGAGGTGCCTAAGTTATAAACTGACTGCACTTGTGTGTATGACCCCACGCACACACACGCCCACAACAAGTCTACATTTCTTTCATGTTGCTGTGACATATAGCAACAGAAACAAGCCTCTTCTGGTGTCTATCAATTATCAAAAGAAGTTCTCGCTGCATTTTGGCTTTCTCTTACTCATGAAAGGGATGTGCATCCTGCTGACAACTCTGTGATATGTTCGTCACTGCAACACTTTGTTGTCAGAAGCATGATGGATTTCAGATGTTTATCCTAAAAGACTTCTTTTTTTAAAATTATATTCTGACTTCTTTTTTTGCCTTTCATGGTCCAGCTGTGCTGCTACTCAAACCACTGCTGCGTGATCAAACAATACACCCATCAAGTCACATCCCAGTTCAAATGTATTTAAGTGAAGACAGAAGATTGGGGAAGAAAGACACGTTGTCAACAATCATCAAAGAGGGCTTTACTTGTGTCACTCTCTGTTTTGCTTCATTCCTGTCAGTACTGATTTAAACACTTGGCAGTTGCTTGTGACTCAACCTTGGTGATATATTTGTGTGTGTGTCTGAATGAGACATTTTAAATGTTCTGGCCTTGAAAGTCTCAAGTACACAGCAGAGTCTTGCTTGGTTGCTTGCGAAGCATAATATGTTTGGAGGACTTCATCATCGCATTAGACTGGAGGATATCTCTGCAAGCATGTATTGCAGTCTAAGACTGAGAGCCACGGCTTTGGGGAGAAAAAAAAAAAGAGAAGTTGTCGTAGTCTTTAACAGCGCAGACGTTTCAAAAGGTATACACAACGCCTGTCAAAAGAGAACAAAGGATAACCTCTGACACTCTTCTCTCATCCAGCCTGCTACATTCTTTTCCTCTGCTTCATTCCTACCGTGCTCTTTGTTCGCAGTTGATCCGCAGGTGAACAAGTTGACCTCACCGGGCCAGGCACTAACCCGCTGGGCTTCTTCCTGAGCACACAAAGACCAGCAAACCTTCCCTATCTTATTCAACCTCTCTCTTACACACTCAGTCTCTTCTCAGCTTTGTCCGCTCTCTCGGCTGCTTTCTTTTTCTCCCCTTTGGTATTCCTGTCTCCGTTCCCTCTCTCCTTTCCCCTCACTGCTCTGCTGTCTCCATCTTAGCTTGAGTTATTGATTTCTGTAAAGGTTGACTGCGGCTGTTGCCTCGCCTTCTCTTTTCTCTCACTCCCTCTTCTTTCCTCTCCTGCTATTCTATCTTTCACCCTCATCTCCTTCGCTGAGTCCACCATTTTTTTTTTTTTATTGAACTTCAGATTCAGTCGCTCTATTACTCTGTTGCTCTTTCCACCCATCTCCGTCTTTTTCCATCTTTGGGTTAAAACGTTGAAACTCCATCCATCCATCTACATGTTCCTTCATCCTCTCATTACTACTCCACCTTGATCTGGCTTGGACAGAGTGTTTTCCTGTCAGTATGCAACACTGAACGGAGCACATGGTTCGTCTTTCTGAAATATCCTATAGCCCTCGAGTCCAAATTTACTCAGAAATGTCTGTCAAAATCAAAAAACAAGCACATTACAGAGAGCATGTGTCTAAAAGAAAACATTGCATTCCCTTCAAAGATTGCTCCTCCAACATCATGTGAAATACTTTCTTAAAATGTTAGCCAAAGCAGAAATCTAACATAAATAGATAAATAATAAACAATGTTCAAAACAAACAAAACTAGTAATGCGTGCATGTAAGCATTTGGTAAATGAGCAGCAACTTGTATGCAAACAGTTTGGTGCCTTGAGGCGGGTTTTTAGACGACATATACAAATGTGTTTTGATGCGTCAAAGTTTTCCAAAGGGGGGAGACTACAGGATAAGAATCAACCAGCTGATTTATTACAGGTATGGTGAACAAAGTCCTCTCAGTGATTACTTTTTTTATTTTATGACTTGCAAAATCTGTCAACAACTCACCACAATATATGTTCTAAAGAATGCGTGTGAGAGAAAACAGATGTGACTGGAACATGATAATGGAAATAAACAACTTATTAAACCTCTGTCTAGGGGAGACTCTATCCAGGTTCTGGTCATATTTCATATCTAGAGTGCTCTGTGTCCTCATGTGAAGGCACTCAGCATTATTTATTATGACGGTGAATTGTGATAGTCATCCACGTCCCACATATGTGACGTCATAAACATTTAGTGTCTCCGAGCATGAACATGAAGTCTTACAGAATGAACATTCACAGACTTACTTCAGAGGTTTCCCTACAGCCTTTGGAAGACCTTGATGAAAAGATCTGTATATTAATGGGAAACAACTGATACTGCTGAAACTGCTGTAACAGTTAATGCTTATAATTCATATTAATGCTACCCGTGCATTATGTGCAGACAAGTTGCCCATACTTATTTATTAGTGCATTAGTGGGCATAGTGAATGGAATGAGTAATAGGTTAATAGGATTATATTTAATACATCATGGGGGTAGGTGGGACATTAGGCAACAGAAATACCTCTTGCTTTAAAGGTATTCCGTGCCTTGATATTCGTATGCCACATATAACCCTTACAAACACTTCCGATGTGTAAACTACCGGTCAGCTGCTATACTTTGAGATTATTTTGCTATAACACCCACTGTAAATCAAACCAGTCAAAGAATGACACCAGATTGATCGTGTAAAGCTACAGTTGCCGCTCGCATTAGTAGGTGTCATCGCCACTAATCACCACTAATGAACACTGAGAAAGTTAATCAGACATTTAGTGAGAAACTTTTGCATCACCCAACAGCCGCACTGTTCACCTCACGCTCAGAAGAGCGAGGAGTGTTGAATTTCACAAGACGCAGGCAATTATAGTCCGACAATAAAGGAATATTAAATTGCAAACTTACCTTGAAATAAACATTATTCGCCCTTCAAAATGCTTCGCACAAATCATTAAGGCAGTTAGATGAATCAAATATGCAATATAAATAATACATCGTATCTGTGCTTTGTGTAACTATTGTTTATTAGGTCATGTTGAATTATAGGCAAAGACCTGAAACCTTTAGCAACAAATTGGCTATTTATTTTCAGAAGTGCAGGATTTTACTTTAGCAGTATACTAAGTGTTGCTCACCTGCCCATTATTAGAATGATGGGCAGGTGAGCAACACTTAGTGGACACATTATGTCCTGGAGAACATGATGACCATATTAGTAATGAGGACGTGGCTGACAGGTGAGGCTGCACTTGGCTTCTGGAGGCTCATTACAGAGTCTTAATGACGTGTTGTGTTCAATAATTAGGAAACTTTTCAGCCCTCTGTCCAATCTCCCCGTTTGGCTGGTGTGTTGGCTGGGGGCAGCGCAAGCGCTTTGGTTTGGTTTGACAGCCCGAATGCACACAGTGTCTGAGAGATCTGCGGAGCACTCATTGGTGCCAGTGGAAGGTTCTGAAGGAGTTTACGTGAGGACATGAACGGAATGACAAAGGGATATGAGAAAGAGTGAGTTAGGGGCTGGGATTGGAAAGTTTGAAAACTTAGTTGCACCTGAATGTAATGAGCATGTGCATTTTACTGTTTTTTGGCAATAGTTTGTATTATATTTATGCTGACTGGCCTGGGACCAACTTCCATGGATGATGCAAGTGTGGACGGGCGACTGTGTTTGTGTGTGCAGACCTGCGTCAGCCAAAGTAATACACGTTTGTACTTCTTAACGAGAGCCAGACCTTTGTGATTCACAATCCAGACCTCTAATTAGGGGTTTGAAACTCTTCAAGCTGGGTGATACACTTTTTCAAGTTTGTGCAAATGTGTGAGTGAAAATGCACTTCAGTTTCAAAGACTATGCACCTTTGCACATGCGCTCCTTACGTACGAGTCAATGAGTGCCAGAAGTATTGGGATTCGTTTATTCAGGAAATTGTTCCAGGTTTGTTTTTTGGATTGACCACGGCAACTATATAAAAAAAACAGCCAATTAATTCAATCCACAGACCAGTTTTTTAAACTTTATTTGCAATGAAGATATAGACACTACTGCATAACGTTTGGGGAGTTCTGAAACACATAAACCAACCATTACCAACTATCATTTTTGTATGTAAGTGACAACAGCAATGCACAGTATTTTGTTATGCATGGTGATGGGTATTCTAAGTATGATTGGAGTCTATATTTGTCTGTAGATTTAAATCCCATTAGTGTATACAAGTGTGTTACTCCCTATTATGAGGTTATCTTCATTTTAAAATGACCAGGAAGTGCTGTAGCAGATATGTTATGCATTAAGTGCTTTGAGTGTAGGGTGAGTGCGTGTGTGGTGCGGTTCAATGCGAGTTAATGAGGGCCTGAATGATCGAGTCAAAGTGTTCAGGTCCTGTCTCACAGAGCGCAAATTATGAATAGACTTCAATCATTTCAGGACAGGCCTTCATCATTTGTTGGAGCTGTCAGACAGTTATCAGGGCTCACTGTGGGCAGCTGGAGAGAAGGCCTCGTCCATAATTGAAAATTTAATTTAGAAATGTCACATGTATCTGTCCATCTAAATTTCAAGCTGGGAAATCCCCAATGGCACACAGCATGTAGAGACCTGACAGTACCTATTAATCTAAACTTCAACATTTTAGTCAATAGAGACAATCGCCAGTGGCAGAATTGTTCATTTTTAACAAGGGGCATGTTGGGCAGCTTCTGTATGAGAATATGTCGCAGGCAGTCCTCAGTACTTCATTTATAAATCATTCTTCGGAAGAAACGTTCCTGATTCTCTGCCTTTACGTACTTGTGTAACAGATTTAACAATTTAACCAGACAGGTTGCTGGTATCATCTGGAGATGCTCCCATTTGTGTTTTGTTTAAAGCTGCGAGACCATCTTTGAGGCCCTGCAATTATTCTTTGATAACTACTTTTGAAAAACAAAAACGGATGCTTTAACCTTTAAATCACCAGCCGACTAACCTTTATACTCTTTGCCGCAGGACAAGGCTGCCAATTACACAGACACAGATTGAGTTTTATCAAAAACAAAAAAGGAAAAAAAATCTAAATGCGACGAGGTCAGTGCTAATCCTTTGACTTTCATGTGTGTTTTCCTTTTTCAAAGTCCACAGTGAAGCTACTCTCTACTATGCCTTCACTTTGGAGTATCTACATCCAAGGTCCAACTCCTCCGCAGTGGTTTTTAAGTGAGGAAAATAGAACGCTAATCTGTTCTGGTGTAATCATGCTTTGACCTGGCTAATGGAGGCAGCGTACCCCAGGGCAAGATGTAATCAGCAAGACAGTTAATAAAATGAACAAGACTGCTTTACTGATCTTACTAATGTCCCTGACCTTCCCGAGGGGACGACATGTGCACACATGCAACCCCGCACTTACACATGCATGCATGCATGCGTTCTAACAAACATATACCTCAGATGCAGTCAGCATGACCATACAAATAAGGTGATCAATGTTAACACAAGGATAAGATAATTATTATTATTCAAACCTTCCCTATTATCTCCGCACTAAATAGTTTTTTTTTTATGTAGGGATGGATAAAGGGAAAGATGAATGACTTGCCCACACCTCACAAAAACTTAGTTCAGAGACAGTTTCAAGGCATCATCTATTCCTGTATGTGTGTTTAGTTTACAGCTGGAGGGGAATTGTCTCTTCCCAGGGTCACACATATCAACTCCATGGAGCAGAGTCACGACACAACAGCTGTCTGTCAAAACACTGTTAGGACTGACAGAGCTAACGTACATCTCACTTAGTTACTGGGCTATATTTACATGAATAACATGTATATAAGTAGAGGTATGTACAAACGGGTAGGTGTACCTACATAAATAAGCCTTCATAAAAAAAGATAAAACTCCTATCTTGAGAAAAAAAACAATGAAAAAAAAAAAGATCAGAGAGATGTCAAAAAGTTTTCAGTTTATGATCCCTCCTAGAAGTTAGACACAGTGAAGGCTGTGTTGACTGCAGTATATGCATTTATTAGTGCCTGGCAGCTCAGTGGTAACCTTACTCACCCATGTATGTTTCCAATGAACTACTCTGACTTGCTGTTTGAATGACTAACTACCGACACGATTAGCAACTCACATTAGTCACGTGACAAGCTACAAAATGGCAACTTTACTTTTAGTATTGCACGAGACACGAACAATGGTCTCCGAGATGAAAGTTCTGTGATTTTAATTTTTAATTTTGCCATGGAATCAAGTGTGTGTGTGTGTGGATGCATACAAGTACATGGTCACAGCTACTGCACATTCGTGCTTGTTTGTTGCTACTGTAGAAGATGTCTTCTTCTCTTACAGTCACCAATTCAACACATAGACCACAATTCAAACTTCATCCTAAATAACATGATCCCAAATAAGAAAAATCCCTCAAGTGTCTCAATTCTCTGAGGCAGATGTACACTTTAGTAACTTGTTCCCAATGTTGCTTCATTTGAGAGGGGTGTTGAAAAAAATTCAACCCTTTCAAGTTTTGTTACTGGCCTTATATGTCAAGTATGATGTAACACTGTATAAAACTGTGATATTATTAATATTTGGTACATGAAAAATGATGCAATGTTCTTATCGGTTTGCTTCAACAGCACCACATGGCTGTAAAAATGAAGTGTGATCCTGTAGTTTGCTGCTTAGACATATCTTCTGTTTTCATACAATTAATAAAATGCACCATAATATTAACATGAATGCAGTGTTTACTGTAACCGCGGGTTCCTTGAAAAGACATGCATGACATACAGTGCTGTCCCTGTGCCCAATATGCTGAACCTCACTATAATGATAGACCCCATTCACTTTCCAATCATGGTTTTACGATATTAGCAGTTTAGGGACAGCCTTGGCGGGATGTACTTCAGCCATTTGGTGGATTACAGCAATGTATCAAGGTGCTTGCAGCAAAACGAAAATGTAATTCTCTGAGCGCTTGAGGGAAATACAAGAGGAGGGATCAGGAATGATAGCTTGTTGTAACATGATCATTGGCTGCTAAAGGACAGTTGTCCCGAAGCTCTCACATTCCCAGATGGCAAAGCCCTTTTCATAATTCCTGGAGGTCATTCCAGGGATGTCATTTCCAGGAAGATCATGGCTGAAGAGTGCGCAAGAGAGGGTATGGAAGCAACCTTGTCAGTGCAATATCACCCTCTGACATATTTTAATCAAGGCGTACATGCATGAATGCATCTACATAGAGACAACCAAATTAATACAGTCATGAGTTGGACACTGGGGCATATAGTTGACAGGGATAGAGTTAAATACTATCGGCAGTCCAAACGATTATTGATAATGTCTGAGCCTGTAATAGCTGGTGGTACTGGGTAATGAATGTGGCATTAATTAAAAATAATTAGCTGCATGGGTTGCCCATGAATCAGCCATATAGACTGAGTAACCGATATCATGAAGAGGTAAACAAAAGGTTGTTTCACATTAGTTAAGATTGATTAGTTTACCATTGAGATCCATTAGCTTCTGGACAAAACGAGTCACATTTACCTGAGTATACGGCCTCATCTAAGGGAAATGTTTACAGTATTTCATTCCTACAGTGTATTTAACACATTTTACAGCATGAAATAATTATGTGTGAACTTTCCAACAGGTACGTTTCTAACAGGAACCTTCTGCACTTGGCAGAATTCCTTGGCAGAATTCGAGAGGATCAGTGAAAGGAACAGTCTTTCAGCGGGACGTGGCATCCTTGCCTGAAATTTAGCCATTGAAGGATCCTTCTTGACTTTGAGACACACAACTGTATCTTGCTTTTCTATTTGTTTTTCTGCCCTGTCATAAGCGAGGGAGCAGAGTACTAGAGAGAAAGGCTCAGATACCACAGTGGAAAACACTGCAACTATGCTTTCATTTCCCTCGTAGACTTGCTCCGTTTCCAGCTTCTCCGTCCCTTCTTTCTTTACCTCCCTGTTTGGTTATTTGTCTTACGTTTTATGTCTCACTCTTTTTTTCTAATTTTCAGTTTCCTCTCTTCCACTTCTTCTCTCTTCCTCTGCAGTCCATGTGACAGTATGGAACATGACCTCTCCCTTTGGCAGAAATCCATGCAATCTTAGTTGTTTTTCTGAGTGAACACACACACACACACACACACACACACACACACACACACACACACACACACACACACACACACACACACACACACACACACACACACACACACACACACACACACACACACACACCTGCATAAATCCTAAATGCTATTTCCGACTGCTCTGGAGCTGGAGCAAGACAGGGGCTTATTGAGATGAAGCATGAGGCCTTGGGGGTGACAACGTGGGCACGATTGTCTGCTCTGCCAGCCTCCTCTTCCCTGAACTCTACAGAAACCAAACCCCACCAGCGACCACAGCTAACCACCAAGGGAGAGAGAAAGAGAGAGCAGTATCTCAATACTGTCTTTTGCAATTCATCACCACCCTCTAACGGCAAACTCTACTGACAGTAGGTGAATAAAGGCATATTCAGCTACGGCTGCTTGGAAGAAAAACAGGCATTCTTGAATCAAAGTCTGAAAAACTCAGGTGCTGCTCACCCCAATGTATGTCATTCCTGCAGAAGGGCTTTAAATAGATTTAAGAACATTCTATGCTTTCGTCCTCACAATAAATTCTGACAGTCATAAAATGAATGCGCACCGAAAACCTGTGTGGATGATTGATTGATGATTATTAAAATATTATATATGAAGCTAAAACCTTCCTTTTTTTGACAAATGTAAGCGTTTCTCCAATTTCTTTAGACATCGTAGTAAAATATATTCTGGAAAACACCTCTGAAAATGTCATGAGTGCACTTGGCACTTAGCAAGCTGTTTGCCATCCTCAACCGATAGAATGTCCAACTCATGCAAGTGTGATTGTGTTTATAAATAGAAACGTATTCATGTATGTAAGTGTAAGTGACACATTAGAGGTGCTTCAGGAACAAGTTCCATCATCATCAGTAACTTGATTACAGGCATCAGTATAATTTGTACATAGAAGAATATATATATTTTTTATGCATAATGTACATTATTTTTTTGTTAGAAAAAAGACTCACATAGGGCATATTAGGCATTAGTGCTATTTTCTTTCAAAACAAGGAGATGGTGCCAAGATGGCTCTTTCCCAGCTTTGTCAAAAGTGGTCCATTGATTTTGCAATTTTAGCAGCATCAAGATACCCACGGCTCTGCTCACTTAATATCAAAAGATCAGTGTAGTCTGAAACTCCACCTGAGATGCCGCTGGATGAGGGCCATCTGATGCAAAACTTAACGAGTTACAAGAAAAGCAATGAGTTTTTTAGCTCCTCAATCGGGCTATTTCACGAAGATGAAAACGCATACGGAAACAGGCAGAGAGATAGAGAGAAGAGAAAATGCAGAAGAGCGAGACAAAGAAGAAAGCTTGATGTTGAGCAACACACAAAGACAGGCGGGTGGAAATCGGAACATTTTGAGGGGCAGATACAGGAAAGCTGAACAACAAAGCAAATTCCACTGTTGGTGTTCGCAATAGTCATGCTACGTTATGTGATCCTGTTAGCTTGCCTGAGTTATTGTACTGGAAGCGTTGTGGGGCCGCAAGCATTGAAGACGCAGTAGGCTTCTTAGAGCCACAGGGATAGAAGGCTAAATGACAGATTATACACAGATTTAAACACCACAGGATGGCCTGTGGCAAGCTTGGAGCCACAGACAAGTAAGTACCCTTATTCTGTAACACAGACACTGCAAGTGCATACTCAAACGCATAAACTCAGAGGGACTTGCATATTAAGCATGCATATAAACATGATGCACACAAACACTCAGACACACCTGCTTTTTCTCATTTCAGGGGCTGCTTGCTTTGAAATCTGCGTTTTAAGAACAAATGTATCTTAATGGGCTGACAAGGCTGCACCATTTCAAGGTTCCTCAAATTTGGAGGATAAGAGCCAGTGTATCTTTTCTCTGCCTCGGTTGCTGACTCCAAAAGTTGACGAAGGCCGCTCAAATGCTTTATTGGTTGTGGTTTCTAATGGATACTCACCATGAAGCTACGGTGAAGCCATGAATTTGGTGAAGAGGTGCAAGTTAGTCTTACTGGTTTGAGTCCTCTGAAGGCCACACCGTCGTACATGATGTGCTTTGAAGGAGTTGGCCCCTAAAATGGGGCTCTGTTAAAGTCTCCTCTACATTTGCAAGCACAGAGGTGCCTCGATATCGTGCTGTGAATCTAATCTCAGTTTACAGCCCACCACATGGCATGAGTCTTCTAGTGCACCCTGAAAATGGATTAGGATAATTTTCTAACTGCCTTGGAAAAATGCAGTCAGGGAGAGTTGTGCGGAAACATCAGTAGCCTCCATGTAACCTCCTGCAGAGGTGCACAGCAGGAGGCATCAGCGGAGAGATCCACCAACACATACTTCTGTACAACCTTTCATGTTCCTCTTCTCTCTGGGTCGTTCTGTTCGGCACTTTATTCAACGTCTGTTCTTCCTTCCTTCCCTCCCTCCATTCTCACAGTCTGCTTTTAATCTCTCCACTGCTTCTGTCTTCATAAACGCGTATACACACATCCACGGCTCCTATTGAAATGGGTGAAAGCTTTGCGACAACATCAAGTTCTGTTGTGGCACCTACTGTAAGTGCGCAATGTTGCTGGCAACAAGGACAATAAACAACCCTTGGCTTCACATTGAGGCAGAACGGAGGGAGAGCGACATGCCATCTCAAGAGTCTCCGGCTGTAAAATTTCTCAGAGTAGTGATGGTGGGCTATTTTCCACTTCACAAGGCACAAAAAAACACCATGTACCAAAATATATACTCTCAGTGAGAAGTTGAAGGTCCCTACTCAAATTATAATACAACTGAAAGAGAACGCATATAAAGAAAATAACTTCAGCGCTATTTTCCTCTACAGCTCTGGAAGGCTGCGTTTGTGAAAAAAAAGCGGGCCAATAGTGAGGCAATGACACAAATGGAGAGGAAATTATTTTAGTGTGTCCAAAAGGAACATGAACAGGAAAAATAGATGAACAAATCAGCTTTTATTGGTAAAATCCAACAGTTGTCAGTTTATTTTTTTCATTTTGTTTTACAGGTTAGACCCTCCAATTAAATAGCCACAAGTCCAAACATATTGCTTTCTCAAACACTGACACCATTCCACAACCTCAAGATTAACAAAATCCCTGAGACTAGCTTTTCCAGTGACCTTGCCAGTGGAATACTGATACTTAACTACAGTAATCAAATGAAGTGCAACAAACAATCCCCTTATTATTATTATTATTTGTGGTGTCAATCTTCTCATCTAAAACTCCGCCAGAAAGCACGTTTCCAAAGCTCTTGCTTTAAAGTCAGTGGATTTGTTCCGACATCACATTGATTAATGATGTGATTTCAGCGGCTGCAGCAACAGTATCAACTGCTACTGTGGGACTGCAGAGCAACTGGATGTATCTCACATTAAGAGATGAGGTCACTGCAGGAGGCCTTTTAATTTGTGATTATGAACAAATTTGCCTGCACGGATTAAGCCCGCTGAATTGCTCATTTTGTGTAGTCTTCTATTTGCTTGTTGAGCACATTTATGGTTATGAGTTCAGCACCTCTGTGGTGTAGCTTGGTTTATCCTCCGAGGAAGTAATTTGGACATCAGACGCTAAGCACTTTGATTGGACTCACAATTTATGAACTGCTGGCCTGGGTTAACACACGGACCTATGTGAGTAAAGAAGCGCTCACAAACAACATCAAACTTGATGCTCCTTTAATTGGATGGGATTAGTCTGGACTGAGAAAAGCAGCCCAAAACATGGCTGAGCCACGGACACAATTTGCATAATTCAAAACCACAGGGGTTTGTAACAAGCGAGTTTGAAAAGAGAATAACAAAAGGGATGGATTTAGTTAGGTTGGATCCAGGTAATCAACAGGACACAGATGGACTTGATGTCACTGTCAGAGATAATTGACCATGTTAATTTATACTCCAGTGAAAACGTGTAGATTTCATGAAAGAAATGGCATCTGGCAATTAAAGAATGGATATGTTGAGCAGGAGGTGGTGGTCAGTGTGTCTCTTTAATAGAAGGTAGATACATTCAAAGTGGAGCAGAGGTGCTTTCTGGCTGCTCAGACAAAAGATTTATTTCAACTGTTGAATACGTATTTTTCACATTACTTACAAACTATTTCTGCTACATCTTTCTGCCAGAAAAAACAACAACTTTTGCTCGATTAAGAAGCATATTCATCTTGTAAATGCGTACACACCCATACACATTCACATCCACGGCTCCTATTTAAATGGGGGACAGCTTTGCGACTTCTCCGACTGTAAATAAACAAATAGCTTTCGTGTGATTATTCTCAACGGGTTGGACTTCCTTGTTTATATTGTCATGTAACTGTTCTTACGGAATCGTATGTGTGAAAATGGTGGCCTTGTTTTTTAAAAATCTTTTCAGTACATTGTTTTTATAACTTACAAATACCGCCTACTGAGTAGTTATAGCTATCTGAGTAGCTATGTGTGCCGAAATCCTTAGGCTGATCCTCTAAAACCAGCTCGACAAACGACATAAGCAGATGCACAACCATCACAAATCTGTTACCTTGTACAATTCAAGTATAATATATTCAAAGCTGTAATCAAATGATGTGAATTCACTTCACACTTAGTTACTGAATAGTCCATTTCTATACCCAGGAGTGTGGAATCTATTATCTGTGCAACACCTGATGTAAAAAATGTCTTAATCGTCTTTAACCTGAGCTTACTGTTCTGGTGGCTAATTCAAGGTTGAGGCAAAAGTGTTTGGAGGAGAACCACTGCAACGCATCACCACTCTGGGACGAACAGAGTGAAAACCTAAATTGAAAATGGCTGCCACCTTTGTCGGGTCAATGATCTTTGTGTGCGCGTGAGAGTTTGTGTGTGCGTGTGTGATGGTGTGTGTGTGTGTGTGTGTGAGACAGACAGAGAGAATGACAGAGCAGAGTAAAACTGCATCTAGAGCATTTTTCTTGAGCAATGGAGTGCATGTGCATGAAAGGCAGGTGGAAATCTTGGAATCCTTTTAGTGTGTTACGCACATTTTCACAGTGCTACATAAATCAGAAAGGACTATGCAAGTGTGGCCTTTCCTTCCCTCTCTTTTTTCTGTCTCTCTCCCACTCACCTTTCTTTCTATGATTCGCCTACAGAAATGTGTTAGCCCTTCAAAGCTCAAGTTCCTTCTCTTCCTTTGGTGCTGGTGTGAATGTGTGTGTGTGTGTGTGTGTGTGTGTGTATATGTTACTTTCTGACAAAAGCTGCTCTCGACAAGCCAAGCCTGCCCCCTCTCAACATCCGTCTTATCCGCTAACATCGTGATCCATCATGCTGTGGTTCGCTGGACCCCCCCCCCCCCACACACACACACTCTCTCTCCACAACACCCTGCTCTCCACCCTTCAAGCTGCATGCCTGACCCTTCCTCTTCATCTTCCTTTCCTCATCACACTCTCTAGTTTTCCCGCTCTGTGTGCCACCCTGCCTCGATCACACCCATCTGTGCGCCATTTCCTCCTCCCTCCCGCTGCATCTCCCTTACTCCCTGTCACCCGTCTCCCTCCCCTTTCCCTCTTCAAGTGTTAATCTCGCTGCCTGTGCTCCAGTCATCCAGGCAGTCAGGGGAGAGACAGAGAGCTCTCTCCCCCGGGCCAGTGACCCTTGTCGGGGGGACAAACTGCCCACTGCTGCTTGCCTACACAACTGGAAAATTAAGGACTTGTGGGGGCGAAAAGGTTCAGCGTGTCTGTGCGTGTGTGTGTGCATGTTTGTGTGTGTGTGATAGAGACTGAGAAAGGTGCTCAGAGATTGGTCTGTGGGTGGAAAGCAATAGGAGCAAACACATTGGTGTGTGTGTGTGTGTGTGTGTGTGTTTGGGTTTTAAGAGTTTGTGCAGTTTTTGTTCATGTGCTGATATGTGTGTGTGCGTGTGAGAGAGATCAGGTTAAACAGTCTTGTTTAGACAGGAAACATGCTGCAGATGGTTGGGTGTCCAGCTGTTACTCCTTCTAATGGCTTAATGAGTAGCACAGCATTCATCTAACTCACCATCTCCTCCTCTCTTTGTAACTCTCTCTCCCACATTAGCCTGTTGGCACATGACCACACGACTATTTAGCGAAAACAAGAGTAATCAGCACAAAAAAACACCCTGTTAAAACTCCTGCTCCATTTTTATTCCCATCCTTACATTTACAGTTGATGCCAAATATCAACTGCTGTTTGTATTCTATGAAGGTATTAACTAAAAAACTAATGCCCAGGTTCTGTTATTGTTGCATAACATTACTGCTTTTCTTTGATCGTAATCCAAATCAATTGCCCTTTGGGACTGTTGCAAACACTAAAGTGAGTCGAGACACTTTGTATGCTGGATTATTTTCTCAGGGGGCTTTCACAAAATGCCTTTCTAAGTGTGGCTGATTTAAATTATAGTATAAATACACAAAACTATAAGACAAAATGCTGACATCCTTCAATGCACAGTTTTTATAAGGTATGCCTTTATCATTAGTTTGTTTTGTTTTTTCACCCTGAAATTATTGATATGACATACATTGCACTCCTTTGTGTTGAAGCGAAAGAACAAAAAAGAACATCAACAATTGCAAATTGACAGAGGACAGGATCACAGATTTTTGACTAGACTGCTTTCGCAAAGTTCAAATGTGCAAGCAAATGCAATCTTCATCCATCTGTTTTTCAAGCCTACGTACTTTGAAGCTAAAGCCAACAGGTCACAGTGTAAAAGTGAACAAAAAGGCAAAAGACAGTGAACATAAGGAACAACAGTGTCCCTGGACTTATATTAGACAGGTTCCAAACCAACAGATGTCAGTAATACATTAGATTTAAAGCAAAAATAAAAGTATGTTGGCTTGTTTTCAATTACCCATACACAGCTACAGTTTTAAAACAAACATATATCAGAAAGTAAGTGTCAATTGGCTTCTTAGATTTAAAAAACTAAATGTTACACATGGCAGTATAATAAATATATAACTCCACAGCCACCTACATATTTAAAAAATGACACCTATAGCTCATGAACCGTACACTCGAGTCTGTTGTCAAAGTTCATGAACTTGTAACTGTGGGGTTTTGGTATTTCCTATTCAGGTCATCCTATCCAAAATGATCATGGTTAAGTTACATTTTATTGTCTGTAATGACAAGGTGCACCATTTCCCTTTGCAAAACATAACTACATGGTTGTTACCTAAAAGGGTATCTGTGCAGTTCCTGCTCAGCTTTTTCATTCAGTCCAAGACCTCCATGTCTGTCCATAAGGGTGCTGAGTACTGTACCTTGTCTGGCCTTCTACCTAAATGACTGAGTTATTGCTTTTTCTTGATCCAAATCCAATCCTTTTTCTATCATCTTCAGCCTGGAACTCCACTGCGTTTGTAACTCTGTGATGAACATGTGTTGAGGAAGCTCTCGGTCTGCCGTAGCCAAATTCCTAAATCTATTCCAACTGAGGGAAAATGCATCAGCTACTTTCTTCCAGCCAGAGATGACACAACAAAAATGAGGTCCTAAACAACTAAAGAACTAAAACAAACCCCCCACCCCCATTATTATATATCAGTGAAATGTCACAAATAATAATAATCATAAACCCGAATTATGTCAATACTATATTAGTAACTGTATCCATGCAATTTAGATTATTTTCTGTAAAGGGACAAGAAGACTCTGCTAGAAACAATTTTACAACAGATCAGCACTGAGCATCTACACAAACTACGTATCATAGAGGATTTAATCAAGTTAACAGTTTAATCATATTTTTGAAAAAAAACGTTACTTTTACCAACACTATTGATGGTCAACACGGAATCAATGTGTGAGTCCCTATCAGCACATTCCTCAGCACCGAGCCCAGTCATTCCTACTGAAAACATAGAGGTCACGAGTATAAACTATGACATTTGTAGCTGAGGACTATTTTCTGTCGCGGATTTGGTGCGCTAGGGTATTCACTACATCAGATCAAGTTAAAATAAACTTCAGTGCCCTGATTCATCATAATGAAGGAACAAGTCAGCCAGTGCAACTGTGTGGCTTGTTGATCGGTTTTTGGTTTTGGATCACAATGGAGCGCTACGAACCAGAGGAATGAGATATATCAGGCTTTGGCTACATAGGCGATACTTGTTAGAAGGATCTATCTGTCTTTGGTTAAAGTCTTTGTTGATTTGTCCTTTTATTACAATCCATTGTAAATATCAATATCATCTTGCAGATGTAGACGCAGCTTTAAATTGCACCAGTGTGCACCTGCGTCGCACAAGCAGTTTCAGTATACTTAAGAGATATTGATTGAATTTTAAATCTGATGTTTGTTTTTGTTGTGCTTGCCAACATTTTAGTTCTTTATTTAGCTTGTAATGGATTATTTTGCACAAGTATTGGTTTTGTCAAATGAGCATAATTGCTCCAATTATAACCAAGGTCATGGACTGTAAAAACAAAACATTTCCGGCTCACTTTCTCAAAGTACGAGACTAATTAAAAGGCCAACATCTATGTCAAGTTGATGACAAAGCTGTCATCTGTCGACACCCAAGGGGAGGACGTCATATGCACGAGCACACTGTGTGTACAAACACGCAGTATGACACATGAGCAATGTGTACACAAAAACACACACAGACAATTGGAGCTAAGTAATTACAAGAGAATGTCGCATGGTACGCCAACATTTGATAAGACAAACATCATGAATATTCATTAGTTTGTTTATGCTCTCTGTGTGAGAAACAAGACAAAAGTTGCTCCACAGAGATGTGTCATTGGCACAAAAGGACACATTTACACAGGAATGAGCAGACACACACTGACACACGGATATGAACACACTGATAACACAGTCAGAAGCAGCCACAGTCCACACAGAAAAGCTATCAAAATGTGGCACAAGACTCACATAATAGCGGATAGGTACACACTGATGGACACAGTCGGCTAATTTCATACGCACACAGACACACGCATCCTCCCACTTTGTAAAACTCTGCATCTTCTCCAACTTTGTCTGTCTAACTTTCCCTGGGTTAGTTTTAAAACCCCTCAAGGTCAAGTCGGATAATCGACTTCCCGCCCCGTGTTGCTTCATTAGCACCACTGAGTGATATTTCCTCTGTTCTGTTCCCGTTGTTTTTCCAATTGGCCTAATCTTTCTCTGCCCCAATATCCCGCTGTAATCCGAGAGCTGTGTTAAAACTGCCTCCAGTGATCGCCACATACACATCCACAGACGCCAATAAACCATGCACTTGCTGATGCAGACAGACTCTGCTGCATACATAAACACTACTGACACTGGACATATTTCATGGTTCATAATATATGTGAGGGTGTCTGTGTGTGTGTGTGTGTGTGTGTGTGTGTTTGTGTAAGGGAGACGCAGGTAAAAAAAAAAAAAAGCCCATTCGTATGCATATGCATAAGCATGTCTTCATAATGGAGCGGGATCCTCCTGCAGTGTGATCCATCACTGAAACCACGATGTTTGATGATCAGTTTGTGGTCATACGCCACAGCTCGTCATGCTTCTCTTGTCCCGGGCAACCTTGGGGAGGACGAATGGAGAGCTGAGGATTGCCTGAGAAAGCCCCAAAATGGAGATCAACCCCTCAGCTCGTCACAAATGAGAAGACAATATTATAATTACTCCTCAAGCGCGCAGTTTCTATTTTTCCATTTGCCTTTTATCTTTCCGCCAGGCGGTGGCCATATGGTGCATTGTTCATGTGTATGTGCTTTTCTTGGGTGTGCTGGTGTGTGTGTGTGTGTGTGTGCACGTGAGAGGGAGCAAGTACAGCTCAGAAAATCCCATTAAGGAGGATATGTATCGGTTTGCTGTGTTATTCAAGGCTTTCTGGGACATTAGTACTGACATATCTTTCAATGTCAGAGCAAGCGGCAGGAAACAAACTAATCTGCTTCTCCTTCTACCCTTCTGCCTCCTTCTCTTCTCACTCTTTTACTTGTTTTCTTCCCTCTCTGTCACTCCACATCAATTTCTGTGTTACGCGCCCACTTCCCTATTTCTTCCCTCTTCTCGTCACTGTGCCACTGTAAGATGCAGCGTTTTCCTTCGTCCTTCTTTCTGTCCTTCTCTTCACACCGCAGAAGTCTGAATTGATAAGCTATCTGTGTATTTGGAGAGTTGGACTAAAGTTTCAGTTGTGCTCAGTGTGACTGTGACGCTGTCTGACAACTGAAAGACGTCTCTGGATTAGCTTTCCTCCACTATCTTATGTACACAACAGCAGCAACAACAAATCAAACCCCGAGCAACACAGACAACTACACAATATACAGGTGCTTGCTTTGTTGTATGTAAATGTAAACATGAAAACACCTGCAACAGCTGTAAGACAATATCTCTTAGGAGCACTGTGCTGTTCTTTATCGAAGCTGCAGTATCCCGAGTACGACGGATTGCAGTAAATGTAAAAAAAAAAAAAAGTCTTGATTCTACCACGATATAAGTAGCAAAATATAATTCGGTTTCTGTGACGAAACATTATGAGGTGAAATGCAGTAACTCCTGTATTATTAACACTGCAACAGTAGTAAATCAGAAAAAGAGTTGAAAGACACTTTCGGAGCATTGGTAATGATGAAAGAGTTGTTGATGGTTCTAAAGTGCATGATTATAATACATTTTATAAAGATTTTTCACTGATTCAAAACACTGACTTTACATGGGTAACAAACACTTTAAAAGGATACATCCTAAAAATATCTTGTGAACAATGTCCGAAAAAGTATTGCTTATTTTCAAAGTAAAGGCAGTGGGTGATGGGGAATTTCATTTCACCACAAAGCACATGGATAATTAACTACTCACCTAAAACAAAGACAAACCTGTCTATATCATTATCACATCAAGTTAATTAGTTTTCATCTCTACCAACTTTGTCTCATCTTAAAAGATCAGATCTGTGGGTGTAGTAACTCAAAGTGTGATTTGAAAAATATGAATAAAAGAAAGATCCAGGGAGACACATGACATAACTGCACCAACAAAATTATTATTAAAAAATCTCCTTTGAGCAACACACTGAATTCCCTAGAGCCATGAAAATGAGAACTTCCCAAAGGAGATCAATAAGCTATCAGGTTCATTTTACCATCGCTCAGTATGCTCACATCAACAATCTCTCCCACTTGAATGCTAACCATGCAGGGCTTTATCTCTCTGAGGGGCATTCAGCTTAATGTTGCTGTCTGACAACAATCTCCACCTAGTAATATCAGAAGCATGAACATCCACTGGGGACAACATCTCACTGATAATAACCAATACACACACACACACACACACATTCCCACCTAGATGTTGTAGGCATTGAATTGAATGAATACATTAAAATGCTCAATTTATTTGGTCCATCAGCCAGAGTGTCACACACACGCATACACAGCCTCTTACATACACCATCAACACGCACACCAGTTTAGTTTATGCTTGATTGGCAACTCGTCTTTACAGACATGAAGCCAGAGCAATAATACATGCTGTTAGTTCGATTTGCTGGGAAGCTCTCCTGCATTACCGTGTATATGTTGTATTTGTGTGTGTGTGTGTGTGTGTGTGTGTGTGTGTGTGTGGTGCCTTTGTGTGTGTGGTGCCTGGAGCCCACCCAGCAGTACTGAGCATTTCAGAGAGTAGATGACATAAAGAAGAAGTATATGGAAGATGAAGAAGAAAAAAAGATAGAGGGAGAAAAGAGAAGCTGCAGAATGAAAACAGAAAAAAGTAATATAAAAATAAGAGTAAGGCATACTTTGTGTGGACTTTTGTGTCACTGCACTGATGGGATGTTGCTTTGTGTGATCATACTTATTCACACTTTTTGTGATTGTATTGCTCAACCTGTCTTTTAAGAACATGCTTTTCAATGACAGGTCTATATTATTGGCGGGTGCTTTAGAATAATATGTGTTTTTCTGTGAGTTGAGAGACGTAATGGGCACGAGTGCACAGCATCTCTGTTGCTCTTTCTGGAAATATCCTTATTTTCTGGGAATGCCGGCTCTTTTTATAGCTGCAGCTTTGTGCAGCTTATATTTTCTCGACTAAAATATGAAGTGAACATCACTCTCATCACTCCTGTAACTCACGTGCCCTGTCTTTACTTCAGTCCCAGAAGATCATTACCAAGTTTAATGTCTTATGTTGAACTGTAATGCACCCACTGGCAGTAACAAAAAACATTAGCAAATTGTTGACGATGCCATGTGCTGCATTTTGTGTGTGGATAATGGACTCCCTTGTAGGCTCTTTATATTGACTGATGTCTAATTTTGGCTGAAAAGAGCAAAGGCAGGAAAAAATGAGCAGTTTGAAGCTGCTCTGATACAAAAGCTTGTAATCAGAGGTGTGATGTGCAGCATATTGATACATCGATACATTTCTACTACGATGGGAAAACAATTCCGATACACAAATTCTATACGTCCAACATTAAGGATACGTCAAGGAATTTATGAATAATCCTAATGTCAATCACTCCTGTCATTGAGAGCAGCTGTTATGGAAACACTAGAAGGAGAAACCTTGATACTACTACAGCACCAAAGACACAAAAAACTAAAATATAAGTTGAAACTTAGTCTCTGAAGGGTAAGATGGCATTAAATTGAATTTGGATACAATATTAATTATGTCCCTGGCCTTTTCATGTGTTATGGATTTAAGTAAATTAGGGATTTAGTGGAGTAGCATTCACTAAACCAATGAAGTTGTTTCAAAGTAAATAAATTCTAAGCTCTGCATTGTTCGAATGTTTTTAATAACCTGCTATGTCAATGAAGAGAATCAGGGTGCAAAATTGCTTTAATTATCTGCAAAAAATAACCAAGTTATTATTCATTTAAAATGTGATTTTCTGCATCCGAAAATCCGTAAACTGCCAATCTCTTCCTTAAAAGAGCTCAATTTTCATTGACAATGCTTGATTGGTAGCTTAATTATGTGCACCTGACACTTACTTACCTAAACGATGTTGGCGTGTGACAATCATTTAGTCTACACAGGATTTTGCCTAAACATATGAATCTTGTTATTATTCTGCATTACATTCAAATGCATTTACAGCGAACGCAAACTTCAAAAGACTGCTTTTACTTTCGAGTGTGAACGAGTTTACCTCGAGCACAACATGACCGAGAGCAGCCCATGCCATTTGATCTTTGGCTGTGCCTTGAAACGGAGAAGTAATTTGAGCTTCCAGCAGGTGCTGGTACATCAGACTCAGATTTCTCTTGTGTGATAAACAAAACAAATATGTAAGCGCCTTTGGAAGGCACAGCACCTTTCTTAGAATACTTGATTGAAAGGATTTCTGTAAGGTTCTTGTATTACTGGAAAACTAATCAATTCAGATTAGTTAAAAAAACTACATTTTATTCAATTGTGCACAAGAGGGAATAGGATCGATCCATTTCGTCAAGTATAGGTTTGTCTACCCTGCTTGCACTTAAATATGGGGTTTTGTTGATAAAGTTGGGCGTTTTTTAAACCAATTTCTCTACTGCTTAACAATTCAACTTTGTTCTTATGCTCAGGTAAATTCAAGGATGGCTACTTCTTGTCTCTGCTCGTGTTAAAACAGAATTTGTGCACCCTGCCCAACACTGGGCAGACTGGGTGACCGCTCACTCTATGGCAATGCTAATAAGCACACACACATGCATGGACACACACACACACACACACTGAAGTACACAAACACATACTGAGTAAGAGAGAGAGAGACAGAGGCTTTGAAAACAACACAGATACACACACACACACCAAAAGCCTCACTAGCAGCTGATGTTGTCTTTACAAAAGTTAAACCACATACCATCCATCCACACAGACATCAGACAGATGCACAGTTACACCAGGGCCGTAACTTTATCACCCGTGAGACTCTCATGAGTCTGTGTGATTAAGAGACTGCGGTAGAGAAAACGACAAGCACAATAAGAAAGGGAGCGAAAGAAATACAAAAAGGAAGAAAAAGCAAAAATGAGGAAATGAAAGAGAGAAAAAGAGAGCGATGCTGCCCTCACAAACAAACACCTTATTACTCCAACTTAATGTACTGTAAAATGTGATATTGTTTTTCCCTCGACACTGGCACCTGTGTGGCTATGAGCTGTAAGTGTTGCACTCAGGTAGACAGACATGGTGTGGGAAAAGACACATGACTCTGTCAACACAACATATGACAGCATTATCCCGGGCAATGACGCATTACCGAGTCAACAGCGAACAGAGAGCACATATTTTGGATTGTAAAAGATATGGGCCTCTCTGTGACGGATCACACTTTGTTGCTCTGTGTCTTGTACAGGCTCTCTCACTAAACACCACTTTGTCACAAAAAAAAAAAGACACATACACCCACACACACTCCTGCTGTTTTCCATTAGCAATTAGAAAATCTTCAACCACCACCACCCCCGCAGATGTCTTCAAGTGTCTCCAGTTCAAACTTATCTGAAAGGCGGAAGAAAGGTTTCAGGCTAATTCCATCTATTAATTTGCTGTTCTATATAAAGCCTAACTTTACACGCCAGCCTCGAATGCCTCTTATCAACCGACTGAACACAGTGAGCACCCCTGCCCCCTGCCTGTAATGGGTGTGTGGGGGGGCGGGGCAAAAAAACCCGCCTGCAACCTTGAAGGGAGGCGGATTCTCATCAGTGCATTTAAAGCAGAGAAAGATAGAGAAGATAATTTAACGTTAATTAGCATCTTGACTACAGGGGCTAAGAAAAGGAAAGGGAAAGGATAGGCGGACACTAGGGTGATGGGGAGAGAGAGAGAGAGAGAGAAAGAGAGAGAGAGAGAGAGAGAGAGAGAGAGAGAGACGCCTGAGGACACTGGTGATAGTTCTCCTCTCTCTTGTGTTTCGATATATTAGCTCTTGTTCTCTCCCGGCCCCTGACTTGCTTCTTGCCTCGAGTGCCTTCACAAATTAATGACACTGTAGCCAGAACATTAGTCGTGTAATGAAAGACGTGGCACAATCGGGCAGTGTGTGGGCACAATAGGCTAACAAAAAGGGATAATATATATAATATAAAGGGATAATACAATTAATAATGACATAATCCCAAACAAGGTCCATCGTCAGATTATACATTTTTAAATCAGCAGGAAAACTACTAGTATAAATGACAAAATTAACAGGTGTGAGTTGACACAATAGTCACAGAGCAGAAGAGTGCAGCACTCATTGTCGATTAGTTAAGGATTTTCCGGTGAACTTTTGCAGTTCACTTGGATGTCAGCTCGCCTTGTTCACATTTCACAGCAGTGCATCATTATTGGTGTTATTTTTGCAGATAGGCCCAAGAGCTTAAGAGCAAAAGCGAGAGCGAAGAGAAAATTTGTAAAGGTTAATGATGAACATCAAAGAACAAACACAAAAGAAAAAAAATAAACAAGTGGTTAACCAGCGCTGAAGAATGAAGTCACTCTGGGTAAGACCTGTCTGTGTGTATGTGGAACATTACAGTGCTTCGCTTGCTGTGACTTGTGTGGCAATAATTGAGACCAGAAGTGCCTCAGGAATGGACTGTAACAGCGCCGTGCATACACACGGCCTCATTATCCCGAACCACACTCATCTCACATCTCCGGCTACCCCTGTTCCTCCCCTCTCCTCTTGTGTCCATCACTCTCTATGTTTCCTCCGTTGGCTTTTCTAATCAGTGTGTTTATGACAATAAAGAACTGGAACTTAAATATTCATTAGAAAAGAGAAATGTAATAAAAGCCGATAAATAAAGATTAGGAGTTGTTCTCACCTCTATGGTCAGCCAGTTAATCATTTGTCCCAAGTTCACTGTTTTTCCACTGAGTGCCCTACACTGCACCCTGGTATCAGTTCAGTAGTCTATTGTTGGCACAGTCCTTTTGCTCGACCTGTGACTGAAGTGTGTTGACAGCTTGGACGACAGGAGTTTCAGTTGCTCCCTCTGTTCCATTTTCTCTCTCACTTCAGCTTTCCCCATTTATTCTCCCCACACTAAACCTTTTCATTCTATCTATTTCCTGTATATAGTTGCCTTTTCACTTACTTGTCCCTACCTTTTAGTGACCCGTTGCATTTTAACAGCCAATAAACATGCTAACAGAACAAAAGTTTCATAATTTGATGAAATCCTGAAATAATAGCACTTTATAATGAGAGCATTTACCAGTAAAATAATAATTTTTGACATGACTGGACACAAAAAAAATTACATTGACAATCATAACTGTGTCATCCCCCACATATTAACTGGATGTTGCTGACAGAAAGCTTTCCTGAGCAGAGAGAAAAAGGCTGGCTATTCAGCACGATCAGCAATCTCATTTCAGAGGGGGCAGGTTATTATCACAAAACATTACATTTGCTGTAACTGAATTTTGCTGCTTGCTTACTTTGCACTTGAGAACAACATGTGTTTGATTACATGATTGGATGACGATTATATTGGACAAAAGTAGTTTGAGTCAGTAATGCTACACCCAGTCAATAAGTTCAACTTTTATGTGTAACTAAATTATTGTAAAAGGCACTAATAGCATTCCTTGAGTATGTTATTGGAGACTTAATTACACTTTTTTGTTACATTACTGCAACACATTTGGGAAACCAGATTTAAGGTACAAGCCCCTGTCCACCAACTGCGAAATTTAGAATCAGAGTAACTTTGTAAGTCCTGTAGACATGTTTGCATGACGAGCATCTCAAGTCAAAGCTTCTTCATATAAGCAGAGAATGTGTGAATCAGTGTTGCCTCTAAACTGTGCCCATATTAGACACCCAACAATTGACGGGATTAATGAGCTCATTTGTTTGACAGAGATATTTCTCCCTTCATTAGCCTGGATTCTAAAAATGATTCTATCAATCGCTTCAGGCAATAGAGAGAGACACAGCATGTGTTTTCACAAGCTCACAAAAGCTCTGAGTCAAAGTGAGTGTGTGCACATATGTGAATACATTTGAAGTGGATCTGATACTCGATGCCTTTGTCGTGATTGAAAGGAGTATTACAGTTTGCCGTCTTGGTGCGGATTGCACACAGGAGAAGTGTTTATTTCAACACGATCTTTAATTAAACCTAATCAAGTAGGTATTGTCCCTAAACCTAATATGATTCCTGGCAGAAAGCCTGAAAGCAAACTTCTCCCACACGTGTTAACTAAAAATAGCGCCCCCCTTTTTCGCTGCGCAATATTCACGTTCCGTGTGAAAGTATTCATGAAAAAAACAACAGTTTGAAGAAATATTATATAAGAAATATTTGCAGATATTACATAACGCAAGAAAGTTGAAAATGTTGGAAGAATTGTTGAGAGTTGTTGGATAATTTAAAACGGTAATTTTCAAATGGATACCACCAACTACAACACATGTAGGTAAAGGCAAGTGTAGAACACTGATTGACTGACGGGACCAGGACTTCTGGTACATAAACATAATGTGACAAAGGTACTGTACCTGGCTTATTACATTGGACATTCATGACCCGTCAAGGCAACTGATGTACAGCACTCACCAGCTTCAGCATATGCTTCATCCAAAATCCACTGTGGCTGCGAGTATGTGTGTCAGAGAGTGATTAGCTGAGTCTTTTTATCTGCACAAAGGCTTTTTTTTGTGCAAGTCTTGTGCCATTGGTTGTTTACAGGATGTTTACACTGAAAGGAACGATTGTAAATCATTAGTGAAGGGAGCTAATTCTCCTTTTAAAAGCCGTTATTCCAACACTAATGGAAATAATGTTCAAAGCGAGTTAGAAGACAGGGACAAAGAGATGGGCTGGGAAAAAAAGGAGATTTTAAAAAAAGGAAGGAAGAAAATAAGGCGAGGTGAAGAATGGGTTAAAGGTAAAAATGGAGACTTTAAATGGGATGAAGGAAAACAAAGGGGGGGAGTAGAGGAAGCAAGTGTGGAATGAGAAAAAGACAATAAATGGATATGAATTGATAAATGTGGAAGCAGAAGATGATGAGGAGCAGTGGAGAGAGGAAGAGATTAGATAAAAAAGAGGAAATAGGTGAGGAAGGAGACAAGAGGGAAATATTGCCCGAGTTTGTCCGTGCCTTTGATTTGTCTCTTTGTGTGTGTTGTTGCATGCATCAGCATCACACTCTCCCATTATTTTACCCACCCATCTGGCAAATGAGCCAATGTTGGACAGAGACAAACTGTGTGTGCGCAGGTGCAGGATGTGTTTGAGTGAAAGACGGTAGATAAAAAACGGTGAAGGGACAGAATACGGGAACGAGGTGAGGAAGGGGGTCACACAATTAGGACAATTACTGCCCAAGTTCCAAATTAGGGATGTCACTGGTGGCAGAATATAATTCCCATTTAACGGTTCGTTTAGCTCTTAAATGCCAGCCCTAGTGTAATAGATGAGATCCGGATGAGAAAAAGAGGAAGTGGAAGTGTAGTGTGTGTGTGTGTGTGTGTGTGTGTGTGTGTGTGTGTGTATAGCCATGCGCTTGTGCCTGTGATTCACAGAGAAAATACTGTTGACAGTGTAATTTGATGAAAGCTGACAGCTAATTTATGAAACATATTTTTGGGTAAATGATTTTTGCCGGTCCTACTACTTCAGTCATTCTAAACTGGTAATTGGATTTCCCTAACTCGCAAGGCAGTGAATTAGGAGTAAACTAGTTAATGAAGGACTGACTGTGTGTGTGGTTGTGGGAGGGATGTTTGGATGTTTGTGTGTGTGTGTTCACACAAAAGCATTTAAGCATGACTATAAAAAGAGAGCGTATTAATAAGGTGTGTGTATTTCTGTGCACACATGGTACACTGCAGGTCTAGTTGTCATCTCTCAGTGTAGTGGAAGTTAATGGCAAAGTTTTGGTCTGCCGCACTAATACCCAGCTATTACTAACCACCTGTCGCTTTACTCAGTCAATCAAGGACCATGGACACACACACACACACACACACACACACACACACACACACACACACACACACACACACACACACACACACACACACACACACACACACACACACACACACACGGATATTAGACTTAATACCAAGCTTTGAGCTAAACAAGAGAAAAACACAGCTGCAAGCCCTGCTCTCTATTTTCTCTAAAAACTATTCAAAACTTCATTGAAAGTCCACTAAACCCAGCCATAGCACAAATCAAACGTATCTAATCCAGGGCAAATCTTACACAACTCAGCCATTTCACTAGCCAGCCTAACTAATCCAAACCAAACAAGGACGACCATGCCAGGCCTTGCTGAAGCACATTAAAACCAAACTGACTGAGTCCAAACAAATCCAATTTAAATGAATGTTATCCATGTTAATCTATTCAGAATGATCCCAGCCAGGCCACAACTCATTTCCATTGCTCTGTTTCAGTACTTTGATCTGTAGTGCTAGGTAAAGACACAATGAAAGCAACAATCAAACATACAGATAGACAAAAACCCAACCAAGGCCGGGACCCTAGAACTCTATTGTGAAGCCTTAAATAACAAATGAGAGGGAGGCAATAATATTTGTAAAATACAACACATTCTCACTCCAACTCGTCACTTGGCATCCCTTTCATATGCACTGGGTCGCCCAGTGAACGGCGCAACAAACACAGAGTTACCACAGAGTTAATGAAAGTCCTGTGTTTGAAAGGCTGGCTTATTTCTTCACACAACTTTATAGGAATAGTGCAAGTTAGTGCTCTGCAGTTAAGGCCTTGTGTTTGGATACAGCATCCAAAATTGAAGCTTGTTTGGTGACAGGGGTGCAGCAGCAGCAGCCTGGTGCTCCGATACTTGTATCGCTACTTTATGCTCCGTGTTGCCATGTTTGAAATGTCAAATGTTTTTCTACACAGTCCAGATTTTGAACATCCCCGTTCAAGCGATGCCATACACTTACCCATGTGAAGCCAAACATTACATTTGCACTTCAGATCTACAATTTGTCACGCAGAGAACATGTGTAACCGAACGTTACATGAGTGACACTGTTCAAACTATACAGGTATTAGCTCAACCAATCTTAATTTAATCACATATACGTCTATATTTATGTAAATTGTTTCCATGACTTTTCCGTGTTTTTCATGACTGTATGAAACCGGTTTAATTGTCTCCCGTCTTTCTTCCCCAGATAGAAGGAGATGGGGAGAGTGTGTTGTTAGAATGAACTATGACATAAAGAACATCCTGCCTTTCTCAGACCTGTGAACCTGTGCTCGAGTCAGTGGAGAATAAAAGTGCCATCCTCAGCCCTTACCTGGAGTGTTGAGCAGTCTGGACATGCGGCAGCTGTAGGCGATTTGCTGCTCACAGTATTCCGCACTGGTGGTGATGGCTGTCACCTGGAAACACAAGCACACATTATGAATTTTCATTTTTATCTTATTCAGCCAGACAGGACAATTTCACGTAAAAGCAAATTATTGAGCTGCATAATTAGTTAAAGTGCACTGTAATGTTTTAATTTAAGTTCCCCTGATTTAGAGAAGCTGAAAATGGAACAAGTGATCCATACAAATTAGGAACGAACAAAATGAAAGGAAGCATATGCTGCTCAAACACCGTCTCATGGAGAAACTGTGGTTTTATACACATTGCAGGACAAAACCACAGTCACTCCTCATTGGAACATTAAAACCTGTAAAGTTGACACACACTCTGCTTTTGACTGAGAGAGGCTGTCGGAGAACATGACTTGAAAAAGCTGACTTGTGTCTTCGTGCAACCTGTGCAACCAGCAAGACTAAGGTACTGACTCTTTAGTGTGAGAGAACATATTTGGGTTTTATGCAGCAACACCACAGGAGACAGGTGGTAGGGACATGAGGTGGAACAGTGATATTATCATTGTGCATTTAAAAGAATTAAGACTGCATCAGTGCTGATAATGTAGGTTAGTTAAAACAGGGACAGCGTTAACGTTACCATAGTTTAGAGCAGAAGAAGTTCTATTTCGACTATTCATATGATTTTGTCAACTAATCAATAAGTTTCTAGAAAGTGCAGACTGAGGTGTCAGTGTCTGGCTGACATGTAGGCATGATCCCAATCACCTGTGCTAATTTTGTTTAATTACCACTCATTTCACCAAAACAGTAAAGATACTATTTTAATGGAGCACAGACATGGTGAGATTTTAGTGGAAGGGATAGTTACAGAACCCAGAAATTAGGGGCTTTGAAAGAGAAAAAATAATCTCTTGGACGTGGAAAAAATTGCAATAAAATAAAAAATGAAGAGGCAACACATTAGGAGAACTTGTTTTTATATTCATTGAGGCGACAGATATTCACACATGAATGCTAGGACTTGTGGATCACTTTGAGTTACTTGTAGGAGTCTATGAAAGGGTGATTCTTTCCAGTGTGTTTTGAGTGAGAAAATCTACCTCATTCACAAGAGGATGTTGGTATGCAGTCTCTTGACATGAAACTCTGATGGCTACAATTTTAAATACATGAAAAGCTTTTTTTCCTCATTGTATTTTCACTGAAGAACAGCACAAGACTTATATTTTGTGGAAAAACAGTGTTTGATGGCAGGCATAAAAATCTGTGTTCTACCATTTTACCTATTTTTGTAGTTTAACATAGCAGAAAATCTAAAACTCTCACAAGACTTTCTATGAATAATTCATGCATGCGTGTGTGTGTGTGTGTTACCTGGTCCATAGAGGCACTGTAGTTAACCTGTAAGACGGTGCGTCTCTCTCTGCTGGAGCCAGTCACTGCAATTTTGGGTGGCAGGTTGTTCATAACTGTTGTCCACACTTTGTCCTCTACACACACAAACATGTGAGCATTTTAGGAATTATTCAACGAAAAGAATAAACCATTTATTTATATGCAGTAAATTATTTATTTAAGTATATCCAGATTACATACAAACTGTGGATACATCCCTCACACACACCCACACACACACACACGCACACCAGTTTGGCTGTTATGGCACCAAAGTTCTTTCTGTGTAATCTAAGCTACAGTTATGCGACGCAGGGTTTAATAGACACGTCTGTGCTGTTATAGCATGAGCCAGTCACTCAGACATCTCCCGGTCAGTTGGAGAATGTGTGTGTGTGTGTGTGCGTGTGTGTGCATTTCAACTCTCTCAGGTGTGTGAATGTGTAAACTCTTAACATTTCTGCGGTATGCGTGGGTGTGCTATTCGGCGTGACTAAGGGGCTAGCCAGCGGAGTGCAGTGACATTTCATTAAAAGTCTCGCCTTTTCTCTGCCTGCGTGCTCTGCTGTTCCAGACTACCTACTAATTCCACTCTGTGCGTGTGTGTGTGTGCTGAGTTGGGGTTGTGCATGTGTCGGTTTGGGTGTGTGTGTCTGTGAGTGACAGAAGTGTCACTCGGACCGTTGGAGCACACTTTGGTTTGCATAACAGGTCAGTTTCATATGTGGTTGTGCTGAGTGTGTGTGTGTGTGTGTTTGGTTTGGCAGTGCCTTCAGAGTTTGATGTCAGTGGTAGTGACCGTGTCGCCATGGAAACCCCTGGCAGAGCAGGTCAAGAGTGTTTCTGTCTGAGGTTAAGAATGAGGAGGGCAGGAGAGTTTTATTCCCTCACAGTTCACTGGGGCTGGAAAGAGTAGAGAGGTGCACACACACACACACACACGCACACACACACGCACACACACACACACACGCAGTAGATGCACCGTAGATGACAGCACACACACAGACTCTCCCACACATACCTGTCATGTTGCAATTGACTTTGAAGGGGCCAAGGGGTCCGCTGCCGTCGGGGTCGATCCAGTAGGTGTCAGAGGACCTGCCCAGATGCTTATAGGCCTCACATGATGGCTCATAGATGGCTAAAAGTGGGGCAGGCGCAAAAAGAAATAAGGAGACATATGAGCAGTAGGAAGAAGAAGAAACAAGATTCTCAGAGATTTGCATGGCAGTATTTTTCATTTCCTCTCCTGTGGTTGATGCTGGAGAAGAGGTCATTACAGTAAGCCACTCAAAGCTATTTTCTGATACCTTGAGTAGGGTTAGGAATCACTGTGTAAGATATGACATTATACTGCAAGTGTATGTTGCCCACAATAACAATACAAAAAGAGGCTACATATACTCCATATACACACTATAATATGTTTCTGCCATATTAATTGGATCAAATATTGATAAAACTGTAGAATTTTGGGATGGATCTAAAATAGCATATATTCAAATTAATTGTTGTCCCCTCCTTCCAGAAGACAATTTCATGTGGTTGCCAGTCTCTATTCAGTGCATGTCAAGATGTCGTGTCTTGTCTCCAGCAATCTATCTGACAACATATTGATGTTTGTGTTGATCTATACATACAGGGGGGGGGGCAAAGATTGCACTTTAAAGAGAAATGAGAGTGTGCGACTTGGAGTGAAACGTCCTTGATTGAGGAGACACCACTCACAGGTTTAATAATGACTTTAACAAAAATAACATCTCTGCCTTTTAGTCTAAGCTCCTTATAACGGTTTCTGTTTTTGCATGTCTCTTCTTTCTGTCCCCGCTGCCATCCTTTTCTCTTTCATTACGTCTTCTAACTACTTCATTATCGGTCTTTGTCTCATAGCTATCCCTCTGCTTAAGGAGTTTAGTGATGCTCTTGCTTGCAGAGTATATCCTCTTAAACAAAACCTTGTTGAACTATCGCACAAGGATCTGAACAGAATTTTGAGGCACTACTTATATTTCAAAGCTATTGGTCAGAGGCTGCAATGGAAGCTGAATTACCAGCACTTCGCCCAGGATTTCTTCACAGCAGTGTGAAACAATAACAAGATTCAAAGGCCAACAGAGAAAGTCACGATACATTGCTGTAGAGGGAATGTGATTATAATCATGTAACACCATATGCTTCACTTTAACCTTCACCAGAACTGAATTACAGTCATTAAAGAAATGGAAATAAACCCAAATTCAAATGTAGGTTCTAAAAGAGAAGATATCAGTGAACAACACTTACAATGATATAAAAGAGAAAAGCTTTACAATTCAGAATTTGGAATTGGCAAATGTTTGACACTTCTGTCAATCCACTTATTGATTAATAAAGTATTCTTTTATTATTAGCACTTAAAGTGTACTTTAAACAGAATGCATTATTCACCCTGTCTCCTAACTCATATTTTCCTGGATGGTCCCCCGATTCATCCCATCATCTCCATGTCACTAATGTGCCATCAGCTATCTCTTATTAGTGAATTAGTCCTTCATAGATATAGAAAAACACAGACGGATAAAATGTTGTCACACAAACACATCATAATATGTTGTGTGATTTTTTATTTATTTCATATTTCTGTTATTGGTGTCTGTTTTATTTCCATTCTGATGAATTCAAACTGTCCTTTTGCAATGCTATATTCTGAACAATGTCCTTTTCACTCACTCCACTCTTCACATTTTCTCACACTTCATGTATATTAAATCTGTTGTTTTATGTTGGACATACACAATATTGCCAAAATGTTCCATTCTCATCCTCTCTTAAAAGAGAACAATGTCTGTAGCACATGCGAGGAAGGATGGCATTCTCCAATTTATAAGCCTTTAAAAAAAGAACCGTCGGCTTTTTTAAAAAATCTTTTGAGACTGTTTTATTTGTGTGCTCGTGCTTTTGTTCGGGTCAGACCAGAACAAAAACGCACAAAGCAGTCAGAAAAGCTTGGCCCCTGAACACTTCAAAAGTTCATCTGTCCCACTGCTGAGGATTGTGGCTTTGGAAGAAGAAACAGCTTAAATCACTCAAAGGCGAACAGAGGGAGTCCAAATCAAACAAACACACAAGGAACACAGGGGGGGGCAGATAGCGTATAACACACAACTGCTCATACACACACACACATACACACTCACAAGTGTGGCAGGTGGCTCCAGCGTATCCTGTTCCATCACACGTACAGCTGAAACTCTCCCACGTCTGTTTGCACCGGCCACCGTGCTCACAGTGATTAGGCATACACCTGGAGAAAGAGTGAGGACTTTTAAACATTTGCAAGACATGCGATGCATTTTAAAGGAGAACAAATATACATGTTTGTAAAGGTTAGACGCAGCCCACTGTCACACGTCTATACTGCCAGCATGCAGCAGATTAATTTAGATTTATGACTGGTTGAGTTGATATGAATATACAGCATTAACATCTGACAAATGGCCTGCTTCCTTTCCTACCATCTGTCACGTGTGAGACATTTAGATTAGATTCTTACACAAGAACACCTTTGACTATCATTGTGTTTAATGACAATTGTATAGGGTGAAACCTACAGAAAATGTCTATACGGTTTTGTTGAATACCTTCCTCTACAGAACAGTAGTATACAGTATGGGTAGGGCAAAGGATTACGAGTGTCAACCATCTGCCTGCTGAGGTTGGCCAGGACAGACTCCAGGACAGTGAGAGGGCTGCCACGTCAGACGCACAAAACTGTCAATGAGAACAACTTAAGTGCATGTCTGCCTACACTGAAAGGAATTCTTAGTGATCATGGAAAGCAGGAGGTGACAGAATTAGGGTTTATTGTGCTGACTCTCCATGTATATGACTGTTGTACATGTGTGTTTCTTTTACAGTCATAATCTACATTTCAAAAAGGACCTGGAATAAGGAGCGTAGTGTATGTAAACAGCGTTATCCTTCGCCGTGTGAATACAGCTTTGAGCACATAGCAGCTCAGACGCCACTGTTTTTCTTTCTGAAATTTCAATACCAACTCAGATCTTGAATACATCAAAGTTCTGCGGTTTGATCTGCCTTCAGGCCTGGTGGGGATGGATCCTGAGGCACTGTAGTCTCAGAGCTGGGTTTTCCCACACACAAACTCGCACACATGTACTTTTTTGTCATTAAAGTACAAGCTTCAGTGATAACTAATATGATGAGGAAAGCCAGCTGAAAAAAAACAAAACATTGACTCATGAGAGCTGCGGGGGTCCTTTAACATGCTGAGTTCTTCCTTCTGTAGGGAGTCGGGCAGCTAAGCAGCACAGAGACGGAGACAAGACGATCGCTGTATTACTCTTGTGCACTTACACTTATTTTTCATATGTGGATGAGCTCTCTTTTGTAAGCTGTCAACCCTGAAGTAAAAATAAACTACATATGTACATTCTTACTTTCTGAAAACATGAATGCTGGTGTGTTATTTTGAATGGACTGTATTGTCAGTATTGTAACTATGTGTAGAATGAGAGACATAGCTGCTGCAGAAAAATCACATAATAATCACATAATAAACAAATAATCATCGACCTCTAGCTCCGACTGTGTTGACTGGTGCAGAAAAAGACACTTTAGGTAACACGACTACACATGTACCTGCCTGCCATCTTTCAACAGTGACGCTGTTTTTCCATGAACAAAAGAAAAAGTTCTGATGACAAAAAGTACAGTTTATATACACCCCTGGGTATTCAAATCCTATTAAACCATGACTTTATCAACATGCTAACGCATGCACTGTAAATGAAATAGAAAATTATAATATACCGTTATATACTGATCAACTTGATGATTTGAGGTGATTTGTAGCTTCAGCAGGCTACTAAGTGCAGGTGAAACGGCATTGTGCTTTCACAATGGGCTGCGATTGACAAGCACCGACAGTCACAAAAGACATTATGCTCCGCAAGCTGTGAGCACTGGAGTACACTGACTACATATGCGGCGGGCTTTGTATGAGAATTTAAGATCTTTGAAGAGAATGGAGCGCCTCAGTATGATTATGCTTTCATGTGTGTGTTGCAGTACCCTTACAGAGTGACAGGGACATTGTGAAATATGGGAATTTGCATGCCTTGCCCCTGCGTGTGTCAGCATGACTGTGTGTCTGTGGAGATATTTGTGTTTTCTTCCACCGTCTCAGCCTAAACAGAATCCCACAGTGGAACGGCATTGATCAAAAGGAGGTCAGACAGGGCCATTGAACTGCCTTCAAAGACATTCTGATTAGTTAGATGGAAACACTGGACCCATTCATCTTCCGCGGCAGGACAGGGCCCGCCTCAAATAATGCAGGGCTGATACACAACATTTGAAGTAATTGAGATGGGGAAAGACAAGGGTAGGAAACTGTTGTGGACATCTTAGGACTTTCAAAAGAGTTAGTCAGAAAAGTCTGAGCCAGCCTGCTGCTGGTAGCTATCAGCAGCGCTAATGCACCACAATCTGGTATAATACTATTTTCCTTCTACTTCACATTGCAAGGCAAAACAAATGGCATAGGCATGAAAACGTATCCAGAAAAGAGGGCGTCGTCAAAATGTAAGCGTGCCCAAAATATTACTAGATCTTTACTAAAGACCCACTATATGCTACCAGGCAGGCAAAGCAGGTGACTAGTTGGTGAACATTGTGGGGAATTTTTGCAGGCAAAGAGCCACATATGTCTCTTTGTGAATACAGATTTCATACAGAGTGAATATATGGACATACAGTTGTCAGTTGGCCATAAACACAACTCTAAATAAATGCTAATGGCTGTTGGATGTATAAAGTAGGCAACTGTACTCAAACAAGTCCGGCATATCTTTAAAATGTCATAATTTGTCAGCTGTTCACAACTTGTTTATGCTGCCCCTAAATGGCCAAAAGATCAGTTATTGCAGGATTATTTGATCAAATCACTTTTTTATGATGACAAAGTCACCTGACAACCAAAGCAGTCAATGTAAACATTTATATTGTGAATTCAACCACACAAAAAATAATAATAAGGTATCAAACTTTTAATTGTTCTGCCATTTCGGTATGGACTGAGAACTTTGAGAAAATGATCTGGCCCAAGCTTTGGTCCAAATTGAAGTATCTCAGCGACAAAATGGATCTAAATCAAGCAGTGGTGGTTGGTGTCTACTTCTCTGGCTGAGGATATTGTTGAGGGTAAGTGTTATTGACAAACCTAACCTGGAAACAAATCACTCGGGATAGAGGATATGCTGTTCCAATCAGCGCAAGGTCAACTAGTTATTGCAGTTTCCTACTCACGTCTACCTTGCAATCCATGCTCCATGTGTCTAGTATGCACTGGAATCTTTTTGGCCATTGCATGACTGAAAACCACTGAACTTTTACTGGACAAGGCATAATCCCTGAAGATTAAACCAGTCCACAAAGTTTGAATGTTTTGCACACTGGCATCAGATTCAGTGGAAAGAAGCACTCCAAGGCATGGACGATTCCTTATGAAAAATGCTTCTCAGTGTGTTTGTCTTGTCTATGACAAGGAAACAAATTGGAATGTCAACAAGTTGTAATGAATGCTTCCAGTGAGCCAACATTGGGACGTGCTGTGCAGAATATCCAGCTCTGTTATACTTGAGAAATGAGTGGCTCATGTTTGATGTTTGATTAAGATCATACAGTGTTTTCCAAGGATGAAACCTACTCTTTTTTTTTTTTTTTTTTTTACTGTTTACACACATCCCCTTACCCTGGGAATCCACGGCATCAATTCTATCCATTTATCAGTATGACAAGCACACAAAACACAGCCACAAAAACACTGTACAGTCTTGTACAGCACTCACAACAACACCCAGATATCTGAGTCATACATCTCTAGATAATAATTCAGAGACTGTTTTTATGACTCTCCCAATTCAAAACCATTTGATTTATGACACGTATTAGTGCCTTGCATTTGGCTGAACATTTCATTCATGAATGATTGTATGGATGTGTGTGCATGCAGGAATTATCCTTCTTACCTGTCTATGATTGCACACATGTCTAGGCTGACATTCTCAAAAGCTCCCATAGTGCCTTTTTCCACCGCATGCAAATCAGCTGGTTGGTCGTCCACCAAGATTGCTTGCATGCAGCCCTGGAAGGTACGCTGGGAAGGTGGGAACAGCGTCTGGAGAAAATACCCTAAAACCAGCAAAAACAAACAAAAGCACAAAAAATGTTATCATGAATTTTTTACTATTACAAATTCCAGAGAGTTGGAGATTAATAAACTGACTACACAACAGAATTTGAGAGGGAACAGAAACAAAGGGATACACAGCAGCTTGCATTGGAAGACCGGAGTGAAAGAGTGTGGTAGAACGACAATAAACAACACAAAATTGAATATTTTGATCCACGATTTAAAACGCATCATGAAAAGACGACCTTCTGTAGAAGTAGACATCAGACTGAACGATGATATCATCCTTGACGAGGAACAACAGACCTGGTCAGTGTCCTGTTATTGTCATTTTTAAAGTGTCAAACCTCCATCAGTCCTCAGGTTTTAGAGCTCATCCACAAAGCCCATTAGCCTTAATGCCGGCGCTAAGGCCGCCATAGACTACAGGACATATAGGTTTTACTATATACAGCACCTTTATGAGATACAAGAGTCATTGGCCCGTCCAGAGGTAGCACTGGGCCTTGACTGAAACAAGGACAAGGCTAGGACAGAAATGTGTGTGTGTGTGAGGGTGTGCTTCCTAAATCATTGAATCAAAATGAAAAAATGAAAGTCCATGAATATATGGTAGGCGTGTGAGTATTCTATATGTACCAATCTGTTTTTAGTGTGCACATTTACAGGCGCTATGACAGTGTACATGCCCTGTCATATATAGGAGATGAGAGCCTGGAATTCAATCTTTGTCACAAGCACACAGGTCACACATAAAACTCTGCGGCTCAATGACATCTCCATCATCGTGATGTTATAAGCTGTCACACCCTCCAGCATGCCTATTAGCCTCAAGGCCAAAGCATCAAAAAGGCTTATTATAGAGGGCATATGCACTGTGTGCGTTTGTGTGCACCAAAACTAATTTTTGTTTATGCGGCTGGCTGTTATGCCGTCAAACAAAGCAGCAGAAAAAGTAAAATCTGTGTCCCCGCGTGTGTGTTTGTGCTGGATTCATCCTTTTCTTCACATTTTCTGATTTTCATTTCCTTGCCCAAAAGTGTGTCCCGTCATCCTTGCCATCTGTCTCTTCTCCTGCCACACCTGCCTGCTGTCTTTCCAGGGGAGTGGGAGAGAGACAGACAGGCAGCGAAAGGAGAGAGAAGATGGAAGAGAGAAGATGGGAAACAGAGCAGACTGCAGCTGGCTGGCTGGCAGCACTTTGTGTGCTCTGGATAGCATATGAATGCAAAGGAAATGCAGCCTTCTGACAGTTTGGCAGAACAAACGGAGCAATGCATGGAACGACGGATGGGTGAATGGATGTATGTTGTACGGGCGTGACAGCCAACATGTAGGGCGTGAAAGCTATAGGAGGTGGTTTCTCTTTTATTCTATCTAAACCACTGATGGGTAATTTAACCCATAAGATAAGAAAACGTCCTACTTGTTTGTTGGGTGTCACCTGATTAAGCCCACCTACTGCCCATTTAAACAGAGAACTTCAAATATATTACAACTGAATATTACTAGGAGAGAGAGAGCTTTTGTGTCACTTTGATCAACACTGTAAATGTTCATCTGGCCATTGCACTAAACTAATTTGCATATTAGTTGGCTAAATAAGACTAAGAGGATATTTATCCTGACAGCAGTCATGCTTTAACTTTGGTCAAAGTTCCCCTTTGTTGTCGCTCTAAAGCCACGACCAGCAATGTATCATTGTATCATTCAAAATCCTACATCGCAGCTGCATTAACAAACAAAGAGGAAGAAACAGACCAAGATTAATGATGTGGAGACAAACGGAGACAAACACTTGGCAAACAAAGCGTAGATGTGGCCATACATCTGTACATGCCCCAACAATTCACACACACCCATAGCTCAAATCCAAGCTAAGCATGTCTGACCACATTTGATTTCCTGAAAGCAACGATGCTGTGTGACTTTAATTTGTTGCATAAACAAAAGCTCTATTTCTCATAACCCCTCTGGATCTGGAACAGCAGCAATAATCCCCCGCATTGTTGCTGGCATTACCACAGCCCCTCTGCTGCGCCCAAAGAGCTTCCCTTACAATACACACTAGGAGACCAGCCCCAGCTCCCTACTACCTGATCACCACCTGACTGGCACAGCTGGCTCTCAGGCTACAGAACAGGCTCTCAGGCTACAGACCACATCCAAACACATTTCGGGGACATATCTGCTTTCAGAAGAGGTAGGCTGGAAATCGGCCAAAATGCTTACATGAAAAAATTGAACAAATATTTTGAGGCTGCAATTCCACAACATATTCAGGGGGGACAAAATGTGTTGCCAAACACAATATGTAGAGTTCCCAAATTCACACCAGGAAAAACTGTGTTTATCTATTAACCACCTGCTGCTATTTCTCCCTGAGCTATATCCTCGGCCTGTAAAAAAGAAAGAAAAAAAAGCACAACCTTGGAGCACACCTTCAAACGAACTGTAGCCTACCTGATATGGTTGATGTGCTCAAGACTATGCATATTCACAAACGTGAACGATGAACACATACCAACACATTCTCACACCAATGCGTCACATACAAGCGCTTGGCCAGTGGTAGAAGGCTTTTATGATTTTTTACGTGTCCCTCACGTCTTAGTTTTGGACATGATGTCAGTGATATTGTGTCAATATATGCCCGTCACAAGCGTAATCTTTTCAAAATAGACTTCTGTCTTTACAAGGAGGTTTAGGCTTAGGGAACAAAACCAACTATAAACTAAGTCTCATGATTAGTATTCACTCTCAAGGTCAATAGTCAAAGTACTATTACACATTCAGAGTGAACAGTGAAGGTTTGAGTACGAGCACAGACCACATATCCAGCTATAATCACAATACACATGCACAAAGTAATCACAGATAGCTGCTCTTTAAAGGATAACAGAGTTTATTAAGTTCTAATAATAATGATCTAGTCAACTAATATCTAAAACTAACAACAAAACTATACATTCATGAGCACGCTATCTAAAATCAACAAGCTGTGGTAAGAGGGAGATTGTGTGTATGTGTGCATGCATGTGTGGGGGAGAGGCGAGACAATCAGATCAGGCTGCAGATGCCTCTGCAAACTAGGAAGGCCAGATCCCTTTGTCTCAGAGCACATGGTCAAGCACATGGCCCCAACAAGGTATTCACAGACTTATTTTATATGCTCTTTGATTAATGTCTGAGTCATCACACACTTTAAGATGAAGAGAAACAGGTGATAGTATGGAGAAGCTGCAGGTTTGGTATGTATCACAATTACTGCTAATACATATACTGTGAGTATTAATTCACATTCCAAGTGTTGGAAAGTATTCTCTCTTTTTTTCCCCCCACATACTAGAGTGACCAAATAAACCAACTTGAGTGTAAGAAGCATCATAACGCTTTATTTCAAAAGGTCAGAGACGTTTTTCATCATAGTACCCTGTAGACTGAAATGGAAAGGTTTAAGACTGGCAAATAGGCTGCTGTGAAAATGAAATAAATGTGAGGGAAAACATGACATTTGCCAAAATAATCAAACACCTGCATACTCCAGGGTGGAACATCCCATAATTGACTACAATGTGTCCACTGTTCCTGTGGAGAGAAGAGCGCGACTGCATGGCCTTATGTGTGTATACTCATATGTGTGTTTGTGTGAGTGTCCACTTTCCCTCTTGAGAAATTCAATTTGCGGATGTCTCGTGTCAGTCGCTTACTAATTTCTCTAAGCGCAGCGTCAGGAGTGAGAAACTACTCCCCGTAAAATAGGCTTTGGGTTCAGGAGGCTGCTTCTAAAAGCAGACGCTTGAAGCATAGAAGGGTGGAGACGAGAGGAGACGAGGGCAGGCATAGGAAGGGGCCGACCCGGTTAAAGAGGATAAGAGGGATGAGAGGAAAGAGGAGGATGAGGGCCAAAAAAGAAAAAAGAGAAGATGAACTGAGAAATTGGAGAGAATTAAAGAAAACGAGGGAGGGAGGGAAAGCGGAGAAAAGAAAACAGTGGAGAAGTAGAGAATTAAGAAAGAGGGCATAGTTGAAGATACGATGACAGTGGATCAGAGCCAAGCCTTTTCCTTCCTCTGACATCTAAAGTATAATATCCTGTAACTCTGTAACCTTGGGGTTAGGCAGTGCCACGTGCATTTTAATGCCACAGAATCAGAAAAAAGCAGGGCAATTCTATCCAAAGCAACGCTTTTAGCTGGTAACTTTAATGCCACTGAACTCAAAGAAAACTGTTCTCAAGGAATGTGTCTTTTCAGTATATGAAAAACAAGAGCAGTGACATGTGACACAGCGAAATGTTGCTCCATCTTTTGAAAATAGAGCTTGTATAAGGGAATTACTAAAAAAAGTGTTGTATTAATTGACATGAACATTGCACATACAAAACAGTGTTACAAACTAAACACGTTGACAGAAATAAGGAAGCAAAGTGAAGAAAGGAACTGCATTGCCTGCATAATTTAGCCTTTCAACTCTTTGGCAATGGTATTTGAGCTGTGTAATGTCCCATCATAGTTCTCAAAATACATTAAACATAACCACTTATGGAAATAAGGCAATTTATTAAGTTAATTAAAGCTTTATTTAGCAAATGTTTTTTTATGTCAGCGTGCCTGTCGTTGCATCACACCTCGATGGTATTAATATTAATGATATTTAAAAGCATTAAGCAGCTCGGTTATGTTAGCTCAGTTTTTTTTTTTTTAATGATCACTTAAGCACGATTCTCAATCTAAATCACTTTTAAAATCGCTACTTTTCTTACAAAGTCTTTGTCTGAGATAAGGATAGAGTGGAGTACATGAATGTATTGACCAAACACAGCACACAACAGTGTGTTGCACTGCACACTGATGAAAATCAATCAAGATATTAAAGCATTTTGTACTGAAAATCAGAACAGAGCATATTGTAAATACAGTATAGATTGGAGTTTTATACCTAGCACATCAGTGTCTACGACAAACTTAATTGTGGCTAACACCTTAAATCTGGAGTTTTAATATCTATATAACATTATGCGATATCAACGCTCACTGCACAGAAAGGAGGAACTTGCTGCAAAACCCGGGGGGCAAAAAAATATTGCAGTGCCTCCAAAATTGTGTGTTGTCAAATGTTCTTGCGTTTTGTGAAGTATCATTGTGTTTTCTGGAGTTTTATGTGTGTCGTTAATTGTTCTTGTGTTTTTCGAAGTTTTGTTTTGTTTTGTGATATGCTGTTGTGTTTTGTGAAATATCGTCGTATTTTCTGCTATGTCTAGTAAAACACTGCTTCAGACTTTGTATGTATATATATAATGTATGTATATCCCTGCATATGCTTGGCAGCCAAGCGTCAATATAATATTATTAAGTTCTAATTTGGTTTAATGTGCCAATTGGGTATGCTTAATAAACATTAAGCCGCAGTGGAAAAAAAAAAAGAAAAAACATTATAAATGAGGAATATATAAATGGATTAAACCATCTTTCTTCTGGCATTCAAGCAAGGTTTCTACAGTGGCTCTCACTCAAGAGTAATATATGGGACGGCTACTTTGAACCCAAAATCACTTTACATGCAGAGCAAACACTACAATATGTCCACTACAAGATGGAGAGAGGACAATTTAAAACAACCTAAAAACAATTATCAAAAACCTATTGTCACAATGAGTGTATGAAGAGCAAAGTCATTTTAATACAGTCAGATTAAGACGTAGTTTCATCATTACTTTGTCTACAGGCTCATGAAAACTGTGATCACTGATCAACAACTGTTGCCAATGAATAACACAGCAGATTGGTGCCTTGAAGCCACGAGATTTGAAGCGGATGGCTGCCTAGACGAAGCCTCATCCGGTATATAAAATAATATGGATTGTTCAGAATACTGACTGGCACACTGAAAGAACAGTCACATAGAAAGTGCTGATGGAATATGGTTAGAGAGCTTTAGTACAGCTTATTGCGCTTGGCCTCTCTGACTCATCAAGCTGAACAATCTAAGAGACTAATTGAGGGCAAGTCAAAGGCTAAACTGTCTTTTGTTCACTAACTATATTATTCGGCTACCTCTGTGCTGGGATGAAAATTAGCCCCTGAATGTGAAGAGGTGTTTTGAATAAATGCTATAGATATTCTGTCTGAACTGTAGATGAAGTGTGTTCCTCTACGTATGAGTGCTTAGGAGTTTCAGGGCATGTGGTCAAAAACACCAACACAGTTAACAGACATACACGCTCACACTAACCGACATACACACGGATTCAGATGGCTTCAGGCCTTCATTGTTAGTCTGTGATAATGGGGAGGCAAGTCATAATAAAATCAGGTCACGCAATTGGACGACTGATCAGTATGCTGTACAAATCTAAAGTAAAACCAAACCCAATTGTCAAAAAGTTGAGAGCAAACTAAAATAACTCCCGGAGCTGAAAACAAGCGGCAACAGTACACGTACCTTTTCACATGAAAAAGAACTTTCGAGTGTGAACTAAGAATGTCTCCCTAAAACTTCTCCCCTAGCCTGTGAAGCGGTGGCCTAAATATCTCTTTGTACTCCTCGCCATAGTAATAATCAGCAGTTCTGTAGCCCCTGCAGCCTTCAAACTTGTGTTTACCACCAGACTCCCTGCTTCTCTCAGTATTCATTATGTCATGTAAAACTAACGAGTAAAACCCAGTCGTGCCCGTTGGTAGGGGGATACAAACTTCTGAAAGAACATATCTGTATTTCTCTGATTTGTAACAATGCATACATGTGTGAGTGAGTATATGTGTGGATGCAAAGCCAGGTGCTAGATTTTTTTCTCAGAATGTGAGTTATGTGTGTCTGATGACATGCATGTACTGCCTCTGGGATTTTATGTTTCAATGTCACCATACCTCTCAGCCTCTCAGCTCCGAAGGATATAGCTTTCACTTCCCTTTTCTCTCTCTCGAGTCTTGCACTCGCTTAAAAACTGCTAGAAATTTCTCTGCCAAAAAAAGTCTCTTCATCTCAGTATTTGTCTCTACTTTCCTCCCATCTTTTATCCGTCTTCTCCTCAGTTTCACTCTTCCTTTCTCGCACTCTGATTGTCTCCTCTGCCCTCTTCAAGGGGTAAAGACATTACAGAGATCCTCTTCTCTCAGCCACTATTGATTCCCAACTCAGCTTACCAAAATCAATAAATCACCAATTGGATCAAAACGGAGGCTAGAGGGTGAGAAGGAAGAAGAGAGGAGAGGCGGGAGAAAAGACAAAAAATAGCGGGTGAAAAAAAGACAAGCGATAATAAAAGATAAAGTGTTTATACTGTATAATCCTCCTCGGATTAAAAAATGTAAGAAAAAAGTAAAAGATGTAGCAAGTTTTGGATGCTTCCTGAGTGAAATGCAATTAGCATATCAAGGCCTCAGAAGCTTAGATTTTAGAAATAAAAAATACTCATCATGGGCTTAAGGGTGATTCACTTAACAGCAGAGAGGAGCTAATTAAGATGGACAACATACAATAAAATAATCTGGATGTGTGTATGTGTGGCGCTATGATCCTTATTGACTGGCCCGGGGAAATAGTCTTGCTTGATCGAGGAGATTATACTCTGATAGAGAGAGGGAGAGAGAGGGACAGAGGCCTGATGGAGCAATCAGAGCCCAGACCATCTCTCTCAGTTACTGTAATTTCATACAGGTGCCAACACACACACACACACACACACACACACACACACACACAAAGTCACATGTGCACACTTAGATACAAGCCATCTTCCAACAGACGGACAGCAGTGTCTGGCATCATTAACCTGGCGTCTTCCTAATTCAGACAGATAGTGGCTGCTTCGTGTGTGTTAGTGTGTGTTCCCACTGGTAGTGTATATCTGGTGATCTAGTTGTGTCTGTGCTCTTGCTAAGTGAGCAACTTCCTGAACTCTGGCCACTGGGATATAGATTTCTAGTGGGATAAATGATTTATAGACATATTTAGCCTGCAAACACACAGACGAATAAGACTTATGTTGGTACGGTCCATCTAATAAGTTTCACGGAGCCCTGCCAACACATCTCACACCCAACCCAGCGGACAGCCGCTTCTCATACAGATGCTTAAGGGTGCCTCTGTGCATCGGTATCATTAGCCGAGGGGCACTGACCAAGAGTCCGTATTTGACGAGTTGGGAGTGATATCAGGTTGGTTTCATAGCTGACTAACACCAACATTTTTTTTATTTCCAAACATATTCTATACAAATTAACAAAAATAAAGAACTCCAAAGTAAAGGCAGATTAAATAGCATGTATCTGTGTCCCGGGCTTGATCAAGCAAACAATAGGAGGCTAAGAAAATGAACCAGAAAAAGTTATATTACACTTTTAAGACAACACAGCAACTAAAAACTGAAGATATATGACAATATTTCGTAGAATTTATGAAAAAACATTGAGATGTGTGAAATTGGATGCTATTTTCTGACACTGCCCCATTTCTAGACCATCTTTTACCTCCGTAAAGCATGAACATCTTATACTCTGATGCCTCCCAGATGGGCACTGGAGAGGAATGTGATGGGATAACAATGAGTGGAGGTGAAAGTGAGAATTGCAATGTTTTTGTCAAATCTGTGGCAATGTTCTTGGGGTGAGTCTTACCTCCCAAGTGGTAGGTTCCTCCTGTGGTGATGGTGAGAGGTGAGGTGGAGCGCACAGCAGATGCCTCCTCGCCATCGACTGTCAACATGGCAAAGTTCTCCTTGGCGACCAAACGTATTGCGTGCCATTGGCCGTCGTTAAGGCCTGAACCTGGAGGGGGACAGAGATCCACTTTGACGTCAGAAAACGCACTCTGCTAAAGTTTCTTTGCACAAGTTAGTTTTTGCTGACTGACTTCTTGGAACAGAAGAATTTCCAATAAGACTCCTGCAAAAAAAAAAGAAAGAATAAATCCCGATCCAAGTCTGATAAAGATGCAGACTTTTTATATATATACACGTTTTTTATAAGGATAATGTCAAGGACGTGAATAGGATTTAAGGTAAAGACTACTGGGTGACTCATCATGGGTATGTGGGTGGTGAAATAAGGAAATACAATTTCTGGCTGTGATGTGTCGCTATCGCTCTCCGTTTACATTTTACTTTGTCATAAAACAGTTTTTGTCCACAATAATTGCGCCCCTGTGCTTTTTCCGTTCATCTCAGCAGACTGGCGAATGTGTTTTGAGACACAGTTAAGACATGCTCAGCTGAGGATCATGTTCCTGCCTCAACCACATTGTTTCTTCACTTTTACACGTATTCTCATATGAAGGCCAAAGCTCCCAGATTCTTCGTCGCTTCTCTTTTGTTCTCTCACTCCTTCTTTCTCTCTACCCCTCTCCAAGCTGAGTGCAGCTTCCAGTCTCAAGGCCCTTGTGTCTCAACTCCATTAACTCTCAGAGAACCCTGTTTGCGTCTGAGTACCACAGCGTATGCGTGTGTTCTCGATCTGCGCATGTAAGCTTTCTGCACTCTGTGCAAGTGTGTTGAAGTCTGTATTGTGTTGCGTTGTCTGCCTTTGTCAGAGTAGTTTGTGCGTGTTCGTGCATGTGAGTTTTGTGCTCTCCTTTTCTCTCTCTTCCCTTGTAGCTGTGCTCCATTAAATATGAGTGATGTTTTGGAAAGGGACATTACTGCTGGAGCCGAGAGAGAAGCCAGCTCACTCTCATCACCCTGTCCTCTATACATCACCTCTTACTGACACCAATCTCTATTCATCCTCCCCTCTCTGTCCCTGATTATTTCTTTCGTTGCTTAGTTTGTCTCTATTTTCTTTCCTATGTTTCTGCATTTCACTTTTCCCTATAATCTTTCTATCTTCATGCTCCTCTCCTCTTGTGGCCATCTGCTGCATTGTCTGCCTTTTTCAATTTGGCTCCACTCACTGCTTCACTGACTGTAATACATCGATAGTAAGGACACAGTGTAGTAAAGTTCAAGGTACGGTCACGTGGAAATTGATTTCAGCAGAGTCCATTTACTCATGGTTCTGCATGCACTTCAATACACATGTACAATAGCTTGCTGCATGCGCAACACATTGGACCCCTGTGTGTAAGAGAGTGTGTGTGTGTGTGTGTGTGTGTGTGTGTTTCTGTTCGTGCATTTGCTGCTTGTGTGGCAGTTTCTGCATTTATCTTCACCATCTATGAGGCACACTTTCACATTGTTTATTTCTTCCCTGAATGCACATGGACAACTTGGCGTTTGAGTCAGTAGGATGCACTAATTAATCTCCATCAGCAGGGTGACTGTGTGCAGGTGTTAGTGTTTGAGAAAATAAGTGCCAAGATGGCCACCTGTGGAGGTGTGTGATGGCTGTGGCCTTGTTCAGGGCAATCCCGGTTAAACATGCACAAACACATGCAACACACAACAGGACACACATGAATGTGATTATGCAAAAACATTTCCACTAGCTCTGTCAGGGAATAAAACACAATGATACAACATTGCATTGTTATTGTGCTTGAAAGTCATTAACTGAAATGTAAAATCGGCATGAAAATTAGAGGATAGCTTTGTCTGAATGACATCTAAAAAAGCCAGTTCTGGTAAAAAGAGACCTTGATGTGCTGCTTTACAGGCAATCTCATTTCTGACAGTATATTGGTTTGATGTAATCACTATCAAGCTCCTTGCTTCATCCCGTCCCTCTCTATAACCTCTTGAATGTAATGGAAAATAGATACTGTGTAACCTTGTGTCCCCTCATCTGTTTTACATCACCTGCAATAGCTTTGAATGATGAGCTTATCAGTGATAGCAGTGTTATTGAATCTTCACACACGCTGCAGCACGGATGCGAAAAAAAATCTTGCGTGCGCACACACACACACACACGTGTGACGCGCTCTCTCTCTTTTTGTCACACACACCACACACACAGGCTCAAATCACACACATGCCGGCTGTCTGCCACAGATAAAAAGAGCACAGATAATGAAGGAGACTAGAGGAAGGAGGAACAGCATTGCTCAGATTTTACTAGATAAGACAATTTCATGGCTTTTTTTTGGAGAGTTGTCATTCATATGCACGGGCCTGATGAAAAAGTGGAAGGCTGACCGGTCATTTTGCTCTGTTTTTTGTTTTGATAGAAATAAATGAGGATATTGCACTATAATTTCACTTGCGTTGTCTCACATCTACACTCATCTATACTAAAAAGACACTAAACTGTGGCAAGTATGTCTTCCCAACTGAAAAATAACCCTTTAAAACAACTGAAAGGTTGACAATTATATCACATAATACATAATGAAATGTGGACCAACAGTAATTATATCATTTTATAATTATAAAATAACATCTGACCCTGATGATTTCATGACATTTTGGCAATTTAATTTCCTCTCAGGAAAAACAACTATTAAGGTCATATAAAACATTGTTATTTACCATTCCATCCAAGGCTTTTTTGTTGTTAAAAACATCTTATAGAATGTTGTTTATTATTTATATCAGCAGAAGCATTTATTCAACAGGTTGAATATGGAAACCTTATCATGGCTTTTCTTTTAATCCAGATAATACAAACATTTTAAATGTGCAGCTGCTGACCTTCTGCATAAACAAGTTAAGTGATGATGTTTATAAGAAAAGCACTACTTATTTCCAAAATAACTGCCACAGTGTAATACCACAACTGCATAAATTATTCTTTGTGGGTGCTTTATCCTTCTATGTCATTTTCTGTTGTGTTGGCATAGTGGTTCTTGTACAAACAGCTGTGGTCATTGCATCAGCCAACCTTCCTAAATATGGTCAGGTACGGCCTTCTTTTGCCAACTTGGCACAAGATAATTAATGTGAGTTTTTTTTTTCTGCTATTGCTCACAGCGCCTGTGATCACTGGGAGACATTTGTATAGAGTACATGTTGACTAAAAAAACCTGATTCCATTTAATTTGCTGGTGGTATTTCTGGAGGTTTAGAATGAGGGGTGCGCTGCTGCTGGTTTTCCTGTATTGTCTGTCTGGGACATCAGTTCAACAAGACACTAAAGGCATTAACCAAGACCAAGCGAGTAGTTGGGCTATCTCGGATATCTGGGATGAGCTGAAAGCTCTGAGATTCATGGTGGTGAACCAAAATCTGGAACTGACGCTTGCCAATGCTGCACTGGATACCCACAGAACCAGAGTGGCTGAGCTACAGGCAGACAACGCAGGTAGTATATTTACAACATCTGTGATGTTCAGGTTGGGGGTGCAATGATTATTAATGTATTCTTTTCTTGCTAAATCATTTGGTCAGTGAAATGTCAGTAAATGGTATAAAAAATAAACTCTAGATTGGGCTAAATCCAGGTAATGTTAATTGAATCATTACTTGTGTGAATCAATGTAAATGTAAAGTTAACTCGAAACTTCTATATATATTTAAATTGTTCAGGATCTTATTGGTTTTATAATGTTCAAAATCAACATGGACACTTGTTATCGCCGTAATCTAGGTATTACTTTAGTAAATAAACAGAAAATCACTGCTTAAAGTAGCATTCATGTATTAATTAATGTAAATTTGAAAGTAAATATTTCAGAGATTAAACATAACAGACTCATGCTAATAGTCTACCTAATCTGTAATGTGAAGCCTGTTGCAATTTACTGCTTACACGCTTCCTAGAAAAACAAACAAACCCTACAACACCAGACAGACACCAGGGAATCAGAAAAGTCAATAAAGGTTTCGTGGACTGGGTATAAGTGGAAAATGATGTTATATCAGTGGCAGTAGATGATGATAAACCAGGAATGTATTTTTAAGAACAAGTCATGGAATGGTACTTTAAAACAGCCTTGCTTAAAAGATCTTCATCCTCAGTCTCTATGGTATTTCAGAGATGAACTCCAGACTGTCAGCCACTGAAAACAATGTGACAGCGGTTACAGAGGAGCTGGAAGCGGCTAAGACTGAACAGCAGCTCCAGAAGGCAAAACTGGAAGAGGATGAGAGTCTTATTTCTGGTAGGTAATTACCAAAATCGCAGACTTGGTGATTCTAGAAAACCTTGAAAGAGCAGTGACAAATTATTGGCTTCCGTGCTTCTAGATCAATCAGCAGTAATGGGAGCCCTGGCTTCCAGAATGGCAACCCGTGAGGAGGAGGCGCAGAACCAGAAGATGTTGGTGGATGCTCTCAGGGAAGCGCTGAATATTTGTAAGACTGACGTTTTAGGACTTACTGCTCACACTTTTCCTAGAAAAACAAACCCTACAACACCAGAAACCACAGATACCATGGAATCACAAAAGTCATTAAAGGTTTCGTGGACTGGGTATAAGTGGAAAATGATGTTATATCAGTGGCAGTAGACGCTGACAAACCAGAAATGTCTTTTTAAGAAGAAGTCATAAAATGCTACTTTCAAACAGCCTTGCTGAAAATAACTTCATCCTCAGTCTCTATGGTATTTCAGCGATGAACTCCATACTGTCAGCCACTGAAAACAATGTGACAGCGGTTACAGAGGAGCTGGAAGCGACTAAGACTGAACAGCAGCTCCAGAAGACAAAACTGGAAGAGGCTGAGAGACTTATTGCTGGTAGGTAATTACCAAAATCGCAGACTTGGTGATTCTAGAAAACCTTGAAAGAGCAGTGACAAATTTTTGGCTTCCGTGCTTCTAGATCAATCAGCAGTAATGGGAGCCCTGGCTTCCAGAATGGCAACCAGTGAGAAGGAGGCGCAGAACCAGAAGATGTTGGTTGATGCTCTCAGGGAAGAGCTGAATATTTGTAAGACTGACTTTTTAGGACTTACTGCTTACACCTTTCCTAGAAAAACAAACAAACCCTACAACACCAGACACCACAGACACCAGGGAATCACAAAAGTCATTAACTCTTCGTACCGAGCGTGGACCATTTGGGGTTGCAGCAAGACAGTTTAGCAAAGAGAGTGTCGTAGAATTCACTTTTCAGAAACAATTATAATGAATGCTGCACACATATTATATACCAGAATAAACAGCAACATCTGGGCAACACTACCATGTAAGTCATTTTTTACACACTCCAAACACAATTATACACAACTAATACAAGCAACTAGAAGATGTTCCACAATATCACGTATTTGTCGCCACGAGTCGGCGAACCTATGCACTCCGCTTAGATATTCCAAAAAAAGCTAACGGCTAACACGGACCACCAATAGATCGCAGAGCATAAGAATTCGACAAAGAATCCAGAGATATCTTCAGAATTTCTCTCCGTGAAACCAGTACAGAGGTGTGAGCAAACAAACGCCAGAACAACAAACCGCTTCACCGAAAAAAGCTCCTCACCTTTACGCTGAATCATGAAAAGACTGGCATAATTCCCCGTTTGCCTGCTAAACACTGTTGCCACGTATATCCTGTTTCTTTCTCATCTGTTTCCTGTAGAATGGGGGGTCAAACTAACTTGTGGGACCCCAGAGTAAGGTCTTAGACTTTTGGCGAATGGAATTTTACGCTCGGGGCTGCGTGGCATTTTTTCGAATTTTATTGGCTGAAGACTCTGTCAATCAACAACAGGCTACTACTACCGCATTCCTGAGACTCTGACACGTCAAAAGCGGTGTCATTTTCTAAAATGGACCAATCGTAGGCTGGCAGAGCCTCACATACACACAGTCAAACTGCAGTCAGACGAGAATGGATCCATGGTTTACAGCCTTAGAGAGGATTCTGCCTCTCAAAATGATGCCAAACTGCTGTATTTGGATAGATTGAACACTATTAGTGATAAAACAAGTGAAATATATAGTTATATAGTATATACAAGTACAATGGAACAGCTGGTTCCAAAATAACAATTTAGCTTGACCTCGCCTGACCTCTCTGTACCAAAACCTCTCTAACTTTGTCCTGCTTCACTTTATCAAAGCCACATTGTTTTTAGAGACTCCTGACATGTTGTGCTATGATTTGGGAGAGTTGTTAGGCTAGCCAGGGCCTCATTTCAAGAACAACATAACAATAAAAGTGCTTTTCTTTCAGGCGAACCTGAAACTTTTCAATTTGAGCTGTGTTCAATCTTCATTTACTCTAAACCAGTAACATATACACTGATATTTACACATCTGATCAAATCTCACAAGTGTTACCATTATTATAACATCAAAATCAAATAGACCTTGTAGTTAGAGATGTACACTCTCTTTAGTATGGGTATGCAATTTTTTAGCAGAGGCCTAAATATAGGGCTAGGTATTAAAGAGTTTTTAAAGGTTTCGTGGACTGGGTATAAGTGGAAAATGATGTTATATCAGTGGCAGTAGATGATGATAAACCAGAAATTTCTTTTTAAGAAGAAGTCATAAAATGCTACTTTAAAACAGCCTTGGTTAAAATAACTTAATCCTCAGTCTCTATGTTATTTCAGCGATGAACTCCAGACTGTCAGCCACTGAAAACAATGTGACAGCGGTTACAGAGGAGCTGGAAGCGACTAAGACGGAACTGCAGCTCCAGAAGGCAAAACTGGAAGAGGCTGAGAGATTGATTTCTGGTAGGCAATTACCAAAATCGCAGACTTGGTGATTCTATAAAATCTTGAAAGAGCAGTGACAAATTATTGGCTTCCGTGCTTCTAGGTCAATTTGCAGTAATGGGAGCCCTGGCTTCCAGAATGGCAACCCGTGAGGGGGAGGCGCACAACCAGAAGATGTTGGTGGATGCTCTCAGGGAAGAGCTGAATATTTGTAAGAGTGAATTTTTAGGACTTACTGCTTACACTTTTCCTAGAAAAACAAACAAACCCTACAACACCAGACAGACACCAGGGAATCACAAAAGTCAATGAAGGTTTCGTGGACTGGGTGTACGTGGACTATGATGTTATATCAGTGGCAGTAGATGATGACAAACCAGAAATGTCTTTTTAAGAAGAAGTCATAAAATGCTACTTTAAAACAGCCTTGCTTAAAAGATCTTCATTCTCAGTCTCTATGGTATTTCAGCGATGAACTCCAGACTGTCAGCCACTGAAAACAATGTGACAGCGGTTACAGAGGCGCTGGAAGCGACTAAGACGGAACTGCAGCTCCAGAAGGCAAAACTGGAAGAGGCTGAGATATTGATTTCTGGTAGGCAATTACCAAAATCGCAGACTTGGTGATTCTAGAAAATCTTGAAAGAGCAGTGACAAATTTTTGGCTTCCGTGCTTCTAGGTCAATCAGTAGTAATGGGAGCCCTGGCTAATAGAATGGGAACCTGTGAGAGGGAGGCGCAGAACCAGAAGAAGGCGGTGAATGCTCTCAAAAAACAGCTGAATATTTGTAAGACTGAATTTCTAGGACTTACTGCTTACACTTTTCCTAGAAAAACAAACAAACCCTACAACACCAGACAGACACCAGGGAATCACAAAAGTCAATAAAGGTTTCGTGGACTGGGTGTACGTGGAATATGATGTTATATCAGTGGCAGTAGATGATGACAAACCAGAAATGTCTTTTTAAGAAGAAGTCATAAAATGGTACTTTAAAACAGCCTTGCTTAAAAGATCTTCATTCTCAGTCTCTATGGTATTTCAGCGATGAACTCCAGACTGTCAGCCACTGAAAACAATGTGACAGCGGTTACAGAGGAGCTGGAAGCGACTAAGACGGAACTGCAGCTCCAGAAGGCAAAACTGGAAGAGGCTGAGAGATTGATTTCTGGTAGGCAATTACCAAAATCGCAGACTTGGTGATTCTAGAAAATCTTGAAAGAGCAGTGACACATTTTTGGCTTCCGTGCTTCTAGGTCAATCAGCAGTAATGGGAGCCCTGGCTTCCAGAATGGCAACCTGTGAGAGGGCGGCGCAGAACCAGAAGAAGGTGGTGAATGCTCTCTGGGAACAACTGAATATTTGTAAGACTGAACCACAAGTCATCAGGAAAAAATTGGATGAGATGGAAAGGACAATTGCAGATATTTTGATAAGAAACAGACTACATTTAAACTTGTTTGGCTTTCCCTTGAAACTAACCAATCGTTTATGTTATGGCATCAAATTACTGTCCCTTAGTTAAATGCTTCCATCCTGTGTTTACAGGTGCTCCGAAGCTGGCTTTCTCTGCTGGCTTGAGCAGTTCAGGACAGATTGGACCATTCACTACTGAAACTCAACTCATCTACGGTAGAGTCTTCACAAATATTGGCGGGGCTTACAACTCAACTACAGGTATGCATTACCGCAAGCTTCTTAATAAAGCCTTTGAGAGAAAGACAAAGCTGACCTCTCTTGATTCTCTACTGTTGCAGGCATCTTCACAGCACCTGTCAAGGGAGTCTACTATTTCAGATGCACTGCCTTCAACAACAAGAAAGGAGAGTGGATGGCAGTGAATTTATACCACAATAGTCAGATCATTTTGCATAATTCAGAGATAGCTAATGGTCATACCACCATTGCAAATGCAATCATTTTACAGCTGGAACAGGGAAGTGTGGTCTATATGTGTCTCCAAAAAAACTGTGGGCTTTTCGATGATTCTATGACCTGGAACACCTTCAGTGGTTTTCTGCTGTTCCCTCTCTGACTTTCAGATATAATTTGATCTTCACCAAGGCCTTTAGGATTTGCACTTTCCAGTTGTCTTTACACTACATGTCCTTCATACTTTGTGAATATTGTCCTTGGTACCTTAATTTGATAAAGTCATTTACAGACAACGGAGACAGAAGTTGACTCTTGTATTATAAAATCACTTAACAAAAACTGTAAACTAATGTGCATGATCACATGATGTAAATAATGTACTGTAATTTAAAATAAAAAAAAAACAAGAGAAAGTTGAAGAACTTACGCTGAACTGGTTTTCCTTGCAAATTTTGCAGCAGTCAATGCGGCACACTGAACTACTCACTGGTGTATTCAAGACAGAATTAAATGAGTGTTTATTCGATTAAAAATGCAAAATCACCATCAAATTCACAATAACATTATCACAACATCCAAGTTCACTTATTGTTTGCCTTGTAAATTAGATTTTGGGACTTCAAAGCCCCAGAGACTCCGTCAGCACGTGACGCTTCACAGCCTCTCAGACTTGGCTCTACTCTATGTAAAACTGCCATGCATAAGAATGTCACAAATACAGTATTTACAGTATTTGCATGCTTTACCCAGTAATGCTGCTGCCTTTGTCAACTCAAGCCATAGGAGGATTTATGGGAATAACTTTTATTGATAGCATGGTTTAAAAAAACTAAACGTAAGACTGTTTCTCTCTTAAAAAGCACCTCTTTCTACAATAGAAAGAGGTGCAGGTACAATAATTGTGTATAGTCACAGGCCAAGTTTAGTGGTATAAATCCAAAGGAAAGAGTCTAGAATTCTTAGTCGGTGATGGTCCTGTGAGCTGCAGGAACAATGGGGAGTTCAAATATGTATAACACAATGGTATGTTGTATTATCTATGCATTACAGATGTTAAATATTAACAACTAAGTAAAGTCAATATTTTCCTCAACCTGTATTAATGAAACTGTATGTAATGATAAAGGCAACAGATTTAACTGCAACTTATCACGGCCTACATGTGAATGAGAAATAATGTCTGTGTACTGCACACATGCAAACGCACAGTATTGACACGTGGTGTACATTGCACCTGCTACCATGGTAACAACAGATATGACTTCAACACTTACAGACTTCTTCACACAGCGAAGTCCAAAGGTCACCAACAGAGTGAAAATCCAAAATTGTAACAGTGTTTGACCTTACTGACCAGTTTGACTGATACACCAACAGTATCTGCTGCCCTGTAGACTGTTATCAGAGCAGTACACAGATTGGGTCTTTTAGAGAATAACTTGAGCATCAGAAGTTTTGCATTAATCACACTATTACATTCACTGATGTCATTGCGGCAGACAAAGACACATGTCTAGGTAGGAAAGTCTAGTAAAGCATGAAGTGTTTGAGTGAATACACAAACAGACAAGTGGGCAGGCCGGCACCACCGTCCCTGACATCTCGGCTGAGCCGAAGGAGTTGAGAAACATGGTAATAGAACAGAGGGTGGAGCTGACTGTCACCAAGCCTCAGCTTCAATGCCAGAGAGACAAAGTGGCTGATGTAAGAACACAGGTTAAAAAAAAAAAAGAAAAAGAGATAGATCTAATGATAGAGCTGGTTTTACACAGTCTTTCTGTCACTTTAAAAGACGGCTATGTCATAGTCAGTCATTATGCTTTTCATTTAACATGTTTTAGACCATGATCTGGGTGAATCCTCGAATCTGATTAGCTGTAGTGTGTCCATTATTTCCTGATAATAGACACCAACTAAATAGTTCCAGTTATACAGTCTGTAAGCCATTCTAAATGAATGTGTTGGCTACATTAAATGAAAAAAATAAACAAACAATAATTACATATCTTATTTACAACAATGAGTGTAATCCTTAAGTGCCTCATCCTCTGAACGCCACAGGGTGGCAACTATAACACCCTCTGAACTTACTGATATACATATAATTATTGTCTCTCACATCCCATTCGCTATTCAACTCGGTACCTCAGGCTGCGGCCGACAGTACACATTTGTTCCAGAAAATATTGATATTGATGTGGGGACAATAAAATGGCTTGATAGCTATAGCTAGCCTTGCTGTTAAAACATTCTGTCAAATTATATTTACAGTTTACCAACGTACACAATGTGGTTGATACTGAATCTTGCAGCATAATGTTAGCTTTCTGGCTCGTAGCTGAGCTGAAGGGTTCTATGAGCTGAGCGTCGAGCATTAACTCCTGAAAATGGACACCTCCTCTGGCATTATGTCTTACTTATTGAATGACTTAAATTGTAAGTCTTTATCAACTCTAAAATTCTGAAAGGGGACACTTAACCAGGGCTTCTTATAGTGCCAAATAACATATTAAACACAGACACACCTACACACTATCTCTCTCTGACACACACACACACACACACACACACACACACACACACACACACACACACACACACACACACACACACACACACACACACACACACACACAGGGCGGGTGGACCAGCTGCCACATGACGCCCCGGTGAGCTAAATACGAAAATAAATTACAAAAGAATGAGAAAGTAAAAACAGAGCTAAAGACTACAGTAAATACATAAGAATCAAAGACACTATATTCATGTTGTCCTGGCAGGAAGGAAGAGGGAAGAATGAAGAGAATGTGAGAGACAAAGCAACAGGTTAGTTTGTGTGTCGTCCACAGAGCTATATTTTATTTACGATAATATACTGTAGCTAATTACATATTAATAACTAGGTCAAAGAACTGTTTCGGGGAAACTGTTAGTGTTTTATGGTGTTACTTTGTTGCAAATACAATACATTTGGCAATGATAGCAATGCTGACGGACTTTGAAAGCAGTAAATGGCTTGGCATCGGTGTATTTTGAGTTCTGGTACTGGGCTGTTTGTTTTTGGCCGTTGGACTGGTTTTGGGCTGGTTTCGATTGGCCATTGGGCTGTTTTTTCCCCCACACAGACCTGGAAACCCTGACTACAGTTGTTAAACAAAGTAATTGAAACCAAGCCATTGCCTGGGTCTAGATTATTTTTCCCATTTACAGCTATATGTCACTCATAGTTTCTAATAGTCCTAAAGTCATGGACATTAAGCTCATTGCTTAATATTCACCTATAATACAGTGTGTGAGGGCCAAGCGAGGATCAGTGGTATTACGAAGTTAGAAAGCCTAGAACATGAAAGAACAACCCCCTCCCTGCTTACTCTTCCTTCCTGCAGTATTAGTACACATATTGTATTGACAAAAAGTTACTGACAGAGCTCTGCTAATTTGGTGATATACACATTTAATTTCCTATAAATTCTTCGCAATACAATTTCCCCATTCTTTCTGCTGCTTGGTCCTCCTTCCTGCAGTATTAGTAGAACAGTTTTATTAAGTACTAGCTGCTAACAAAGCTCCGCTAATTCTTTCATAAACACATTTGATTTCCTCTAAATTATTCACAGTACAAGCCCTCCCTTATTTTGTTTTTTAAAAGCTTTCATTTTGAAGCAGCAAAAGGAAATGTGGTTTTATCAGCAGTAACTTAAGACTCAGTTAGATGCTCAGACAGCGTCTCAGCTGTGCTCGGGCCCCGATTTTCCCTCTTTCGTCCCGCATGCTGTCAAATCTGTAGGACTGTGCTCACATGCTGTCCACACCTCATTTAAATCTCAACTCAAGGCGAGCCAGGCCACTTCGGCATGTGTTCTGGCTGATGGGATCACACTGCCAGCAAGAACTGATCTCTGAGCACACAGACTTGACAGCCAAAGCGTTGTACGGCAAAAGTCACATTGAAAAGACAAGTGTAACCAAGACCTATGTCATTGCAGGTGTTTTGCTCAGGACCCAAGGAAGCACAGTTTGGAGTGTTAAATTATTTGGATGAGCGGTTCTGAAGAAAAGTGCGAGCAGTAACACCAGAGGCCAAGAAATCGGCTCGTTCCGAACAGCCCTGTTTGGAATGGGCAATGCACTAGTTTCTATTGATTTTAGCTCATATTTGCCACAAGGGATCAATGCTCAGGCAGTAGCATCAGGCTGATCCAACGTTGAGAGTGAGGGAGAGCTGAAGAAAGCTAAATATTTACAATTTTTTTTCCTGTATGAAGCAAGACATAATAATTCAGGATGACATGATAGCATCAAGAATAGAGGGCAAAGGTGAGAAAGAGGGAGGTAAAAACTTTGAGGGAGGGTCAAATTGAGTTCATTGTTGTTGCTGTAATACTAAAGTGAGTGAGGAAATTGCAAACTGCACAAAGGCTTGCAGGGATGCACTTTGTAGGAATAAGAACAGAATAATATTGTTGTGTGTATCCCGGTCAATTATTATAGTATTTCAGTGGAACAATGCTCTTTTTACAAATAGTAAAAAAAAAAAATCTATGCTACTGTAGCTTTTTAAATGTCTATTAACTGAGAACTGTAAAACCAAAGAAAGGATTTACGGGATCTTAACAAAAGCAAATGTGGTCACTACCTCATAAACTACTCATTAGATCGGTTCAATTAATTATGAGATTACCTGATACATTGAGAATAAACAGTGGAAGTTACTATAGTATATAGGAGGTGGCCAGGTGAGTTACAGAGATATCAGAATGTAATATGCAACAATTGTCATATCATTACATTACACATTGAGAAGAAACAGTATTTATGGCTGCTACAGAATGTTTTTGTGTTTTGTTTCATCTCCCTGCCAACAGGTGGCATGTTGAACACCACATAATGCAAGAAATCCTTGTTAGACTGTCCAGCGTGGATATCATTTCTGAAACATTACCGCTCTGCTCAACTTTGTGCTTACTTTCCTATCTCTTCCCACCTTCATTCATCCTTACTGCTCCTCGTTTCTACTCATCTCTTTCCATAATTGTACTCTCCTCCACCTTCCAACTGTTTCTATTACAAATTGATCTTGTATGTATGGTCTAAATGAATTAATTCATGTGTCTGCGTTAAAAAAAATTAAATCCATAGTGCCTTCTGTCATTCATTAATTTATCCTCGCTCCCATCTCCTCCACTCCTAAATATTCATTCCTTCAAGGTAGTTTGAAGAGCTTTGCACATCTTAACGGATGGTAATATGTCAACCACACAAAGCCTGAGAATACAACATATTAAGCTGTGCCTACACACAAAAACACAAATGCACACAGGCACGGGGACACACACTCGGGAGGAAATGAAACAATATAACATTATAATTGGGGGTGGATGTAGTATCTTTTCCCCACAAATCTCTGCCTCTGGCCTTTCTATTATTGTAATGCCATGAGGCTTCCTATCCAGACTGTGCAAGTAACTTTGTGTGTGTGTGACTGATCATTTTGCATTTTAAAAGGAAACTGATGTTATTACTTCTAGCTAGACTTGATGTGTGTGAACGCACCCATGAAAGAACACAAACATATTTCTGCTTTAGAGGTGGCTGAATCAAACAGTTTGTGCTGCCTGTTCCTTTGTCTTATTTTACAATGAGCCTTGCCTCTGACACATTTCCCTGGTGGTATCAAAGAGGCCGATTAACACAAATAATGAAGAAAAGAATTAATGGAAAACATGCAAAACAGATCGAGAGCAAAGCAGATGAACGTTTTTCCTCCAGAGCATATACCTCTTTTTTAATACTTTTAGAGAAGGGACAGACATAATACAGAGTGGGAAATAAATAAAAAAAAGAATCGGGCAGCTGATATAACCATGAATTGTGCAACCGGTATGTGCGCTGTCCTATTTTTCTCATGTATTTTTTAAAATGACATATAGAGGAACTTTATTCATTTCTTTTTTTCATGACACATCACTGCATCCTGTGACTGAATCCCCAAATAAATGAGTTTGAGCGGAGCTTGACGATGCCTTCGCCTGGATGCAATCACTGCTGCCTTGATCATTGGAATGTCTGGGCGTGACACCTCTTATAGCCGAAATACAACACACAGTCGAGCCCGGAATTGAGCCTCCTCTTGCTGTGAGGCCACAGTGCTAGCCATTAAACCGCCGTGCAGCCCTTACCTAATTCAGATATGTCCAGTTAGGCGTTATTTTCACCCTCTGTGGGTGCTTTGAGAGTTACACAGCTTCTTTTTGTCCTATTTGTGCAAGTTTAGCAGCCGAAAAAGCCTCCAGCAAGCTTTTTGTGAATTTCCCCATCAGTATACAAAGAATGTTTGTGACAATAACATGCAAATGATACAGAACAAGGTATATATATATAGAGAGAGAAATTTATAAAAAAAAGGAAATTAACAAAGCAATGGACATATTGCTACTATTTTGCTTCTGGACTAAATGATGACAGCATTACAATGTGGAGGAGTTGGGAATAAGAATAATATTTTCTTTTGGGAACAAGATTTTCTAAATTTGCTTCATGTCAATCCCCAACCACATCAATTATTTGATAGGCAATCAAGAGAGCGATCAGAGGATAGCATCTTCTGAACACAAAGGAAAATACCAGCACTCACCAGATATCGGTATCAGGTACAGAAGCAGCATTTTTCATTGGCTTTGGTTTAATTGGTAATTTCATGGGAGTACATGTGGAAAACATGTTTTTGCACATGAAAACATGCTTAAGTCCCCATTGAATGGCCATCAAGGCAACGTTTTCCAGCCCCACTCTAACGAAGCTGTTGTATATTCTAACACATCAGTGATGCGAACATAAGTGAAGAGAAGAGAGTTAATGGCTAAGTAAAAGCAAAGTGATGGGAAAATTAGATCACAGCCCCAGCAGGAATTTCAACTAAGTACTCTCTCTATTAAAGCACATGCAGCACACACACAAACCGTTAAGGAGACACCCACAGTCTAATCTAGAATGTTCTCTCAAAGGCCCAATCCTCCCTTTAGTTTCATCTTCTGTCTCTCTGCTTCAGAGTAGGAAGGGGATGAAATGATAGAGGTCTTCTCACAGTAGAGAGGAGCGTGTTTCCGCACGTCACAAACAGCCTTGGGGCTCTCTCTCTCTCTCTCTCTCTCTCTCTCACACACACACACACACACACACACAAAACCACACATCCATGGACTCACGCACACATTATGCGCGCGTGTGTATGCATAGTAGCTCTGAGATCTACTGTACCGGCTGCTCCATCTCCAATCAGGGTAAAAAATTAACTTTTATGATTTGGGACCCACTGTGGACAGAATGAGGATATGAAGAGATATTCAGGTGATTTTTAAAACATCAGAGACATTAAGCTTTTATTCACCACCTCCCATCCTTCATCCACCCTCCCTTTTTATACTGCACCTGCAGATTTCCTTGGGTTTTGCAGAAAACTAAGGCTAATGCTCATAATACAGTCAAGTATTATGAGGTTGATGAATTATCGCTTTGGTCCAGACCTAAATATCAACCTCTTACGATACATACCCATGACATGCCACCACAAACAAAAATAGATTCCAGAGCAAACACATCTATGAGCCAGGATATATTCTACTGGATGATGTGTTCGCGCACAGTTGTCGAGCATTGCTGACACCCCAAGAGCAAAAACAGAGATGAGCATCCTAATAGAGTCACCTGTGTGAAGTGCCTAACATTAATTAGCATTTCGCCTTATTTTGATCTGCCAACTTCTGAGAAAAACAAATATATTGGCTTGTTAAATGTTTGTCTCTAAATTAGGCTCTCAGTGATTCCACCTCTCTGCTATTTTGTATGAAGCAGAGAATCAAAAATGCAATGAAAGCTGCAAACTAAGAAGCTCATTCTTGGTAGAAATTGCTTGATTTGATTGCAACTCCTTCACTTTAAAGCAAGTCATTTGATTCTGCATACACATGAGACAAATAAATCATTGTTAATGAAGCTTATAATACTACAAAATTAAGGGTTGAAACAAAAAAAGCTATATATGGTTCTGTCATTAATGTATCCATCTTAAGCTAATATGGTTTATTTTAAGCCAAGGTGGAATAGTTTTATTTGAAAGTAGGTTAGAAAATGTATACTTGGCTCACCTGTATTCACACTGTGGTCAATGTCAGGTGCATGTGATGTGAGAGTTAGGTTAACCTAATCACGTGGCTTCTAAATTGAAGGCAGGTAGGATTTTCTTAAAAAACAATGTATAGACCCATACAAAAACAATCCCTCTTAATCGTCCCTTATTGTCCTAGTCGCCAGGAATACATTTTGGCAATGTACATTTCTGCAAACCACGAAGACGTTAAATATGTCGTAGTATATGGAGCGACTGTTATTGAGGGCTAGGTGGTATTAAAGTTACGTGGTGTAATAGCAAGTATAACAAGTGAGGAAGTCCTCTGAGGACGGGTAGAAGTGTTGGTGGCAGTTGTTATTTAATATGCTACTTATGGTTGTTATGTTAGAGTGTTATGTTATTATTTTAAGACAAACCATGATCTTTTTTATAAGAACCAAGAAAAAGCTACAACAAGGGAGGACACAAAAAAACAAACATATCGTTAGGCAAAATGCCAAGCGCTCAAAGCTCATGTGACTCTAGGGTTGGCTTTCACCTGCAGCCAAGCACCGTAACCCTAACCGCCGTCAGAGGGCGTGCGCTTCCAATGTTGTGTTTACAAACCACAACCAACCAATTCTACTCATTCTTCCTTTCTCTGTCTGACGGATAACAAATCAGACAAAAATGAAATACTGATCCATTATTGAGACAAAGTGAATCCTGTGAGACCTCCTGAGTGGTTGGTGCCCCAGTATGCTCGAAAAAAAAAAAAAAGTCTTTATGCATTAGCACGAGGAGGGGGGAGCTGTGGGCTGCAGATCAGTGGAGTAAGTCTGTATGGTTTTACCTTCCAGCAGATGCCTGATTATACGTATGAATAAGCTGTCGCTAAATAGCATCATAAGCAATCTATCCCCACTGGGAGAAGAAAACTGGATTGTGTAGTCTCTGTAAGGAGCTCTCTTTTCACTCTCTCTCACTCTGCCTCTTAGTGTGTGCACATCTGCACGTCTCTCCCCAGTATATTTGCCATTAAGAGGGACTAAGCATTTCATTACAAGTCTACTGAGCTCCCATTGTGTCATTGAAGCCAGAAGCCAGTGTGGCTTTCTTTCTGAGAGATACTAATAACAGAATCAAAGGAGGGAGCGTGTGTTTGTGTGTCTGTATATTCTAGTAATGCTGATGTAATTTTAGGCTCAAGCCCAATTAGCCTAGAGGGTAACTCTGTAATAAACCCTTACCCCTGGGCATAATGGCCTATTAAAGCAGCGGTGGACAGAATAAATGAGTGTGTCTAAGGACAGAGAGCGAGAGAGGGACAGAGAAAGAAGGAGAGGCCGGAAGTATATGAGGAATGGGAGGGTAAGAGAGGTGGTAGACTAAGAGGGACAGAGGAAGCTTTAATGATAAATAGGTTCACAAGTCTAACTTCATGTACAACAGTTAAAGAGGATCCATCTGCGTACATCATTTGCTCTTCTGCCGGGTCTCCACAACTCAAACTTTCAGACATTCAACGACTTAGGTGACAGCAATATTGCAGCAGTAAAGGAGGGCTTCAACTGTGTGGCAATACTCTTTGATATCTGATTTAAGGTCAAGATGATAAGCATGTCAGTAGACCCTATATAGTAACCAGGAGGAGGCTGATATACGATTAGTTCACGCAACACACCAGTCCCATTCTTGTGTTATCATCTAATGCAATGCAATAGCGTTACTTGTTTTTCTTGTCTACAATGCAAGCAAAGGGATGTTTGAAACATCCCTCTCAATTCTGTGATTGTGTACGTGCATGTGCAGAACATTTCAGAGTGCCCAAACATGACATAATTTGACACCAAATATAATGTGGATGAGAGACATGCAGCAAACAATAGATGGAAAAAGCAGGAAAAAGAAATAGACCATGGAATGTTTTGTGTTTGTGTGGGTGTTATATATCCATACTAAAAAGTTTATTTGGCCGGTGCAAATTATTACTTTTGCATCCAGAACATTTATTCACCCCAAAGTGGTTATGTTAAGGTGGAGTTATTGGTGAAAGTGGAGGGTAAAATTATGCCCAGGACCAAAAAGCAGAATTTCAGCTAACATTAAAAGGCACCATCAGTAAGCATCCATTTCCAGCAATTTTCCATATGAGGAAATTGTCTTAAGCTGCACCAAACACCCTAAACACCAGGCAGATACACATATGCAAGAAGTCAGTTTAGCTTTTTGTTCAACAATTTCTACATTGCACTTTATCAAACCCTAAACTTTGTTCATTAAATGTCAATGAAAAAGCATAAATTCTTCATATTTCCATAGAAGGTTTGTGATTATGCCGTACTTAAACCAGAGAATACAATTACAGGCATCATTACATGCTAATAACTCCTGAATAATTTTGTTTCCTTGGCCAAATCTTAAGATTGAAGATAAATGAAGTACTAAACCAAACGGCTTCTAGTTGAAATTGTGTGGCGTGTGTTTATGTTGTTACAAACGTTGACAAACTCACCTGATGATAAGTCTACCCGGTTGTTTCTGGTCGCCTTCGTAACATTGATATGAACCGCAATCTTGCTTTCCTCGAGGGAGATCTCCAGCGTGCCATCATCAAGATTACTGAAGAAGAGGAGCCCATCAGGGTTCCACGTACGAAACTGGAAGCTCACAGATATTGTGTTGTGATTGGCTCGACCCGGCAGCTGCAGGAAGCTGGTGGCATTAAAAAACACCGGGAAGGTGTGCGTCTCCACACAGGAGAAGGACAGGTTACGCTGTCAAAACACAGATTTTGAGAGAGAGACACCAACAAAGTGAGATAATAGGACGCTATCAACTGGTCTTCAAAGAGTAAAGTCAAACACAAAGCTGATCTCTTGAGTGTGGGCTTGTATGTGAAGTTGTTTGAATGTTTGAAATGCCCCAACACAGGAAATCATGTATTTATTCACCAGGCTTTTGTTGCTTTGAATCTCGCTTCTGCATGTTTACCTTCAGATGTTCTTGACTGAAGCGAGATTCAAAGACTGATGTTGCTTGTACACATTACAAAAAAAATGTCTCTTTTTGGCCCATCCTGTCTTTGAAACCAGGGTTGAACAGTAACCTGGGTGATGTTTGTGTGCTGGATGAAAACAAACATTATTGTGGATTTCAGGCACTAATTATGAGTGAGCTTCTCCAACCTTGTGCTCTTAATCAAATCATTCGCTAATGCACAATATTGAGCTGCCTTACCAACTATAGATGACTCCTGATTGCCTCTGCCCGTGCATGTGTGCGTTTATGAAATTTGAGAGCAGATCTGTTTTGATTAGAAATGAACGGCTGTGTGAATCATCAGAGAGAATCAGAGGTGCTGCTTTAACGAACTTGATTAGTGTCTCCATTTGTCCAATCAGAAGATCGAAGACGATACACTTGCTGTCCACTGTTGAGGAAGAACAGGCGAAGGGGAGAGACGAGAGCTCTGAAACAAGCTTTTGAAACAGTAACTCATTTTAAGGATGGCAAAACACTTAATATGCTGAAACTACATCTAGTAGTCATCCCGGTTTCTGTGAGTTTGATGGGGAAAGACAGGGATTTAATGTGTTCCTCATTCAGTTGACATGAAAACAAACTGTTCCAAAGTCATTTCAGCCACGCTATCAAGAGAGAGCACAACGACACGAGGCTAACACATGGAGGGGCCACTGATGGGTCAGCTGTGTCTTATTAATTATGAATCTGTTGAACTTTTTTGGTCTGGTGAATAAATTGCCCTCTCACTCAGGTCAAATTAAGAGTTAGTGTGACAATAATGATCATGTTCGGCTTTCAGCTGCCTTTATATGCATGTTACTTCAATCTCTTTAGATTTATTTGCAATTGAGTTGTATTTTGTTTCTATATATATATATATATATATATATATGTATGTGTGTATATGAGAGTGTCTGTGTGTGTGTGCATCCACATTTCACTTACAAAGCTAGAGGTGTCTAGCTTCTTTCGACGGGCCAAGTCTGTAATGTTGTCTCCATTGTAGTTGATGCTCTCCATGCAGCCTTTAAAGTTCTTTCTTCCTCCTCCCACTGGCTTCCCACTGTATGGCATCCCCCCAAAACTTAACTGGAGAAGAACAGAGTGCAAAGAGATAAAAGAGATAAAAGAGATCGATAGTGAAAAAAACAGGCAATTAAATCATCTATATTGGCTATTGACATAATAATGGCATGCTAATATTAACCATACATTTGAGGAGTTTTTGGTTTGACTCAAATGGACTGAAATGAAAAGTCATAATAGTCAGATGGAGGTTGTTAGAGGAAAGTAGATGTTTTATTTGCTTTCTTGGTGCAGTTTTGTCTATTGTTGGGTGTTTATGTGTGGATGAATGACCAAGAAAAACATGAAGCTTTAGCAGGAAGTGTAACCTTCACGATCCACTTTTGACAACAAAAAAAGATAATAAGGGCATTTTGAAAAAGATAAAATCTGTGCTTTTGAAAATGTGCCTATGACAAATATTGTAGTGCCACCTTCAGGTCTATTGTGTGAACGAATGCAGACATGGATGGATCAGGCCTGAGACACAGTCATTGAATTTGTATTTAGGAAAAGTAGTGTCAGCTCCAAATAAAATCCCAACATTTGGTCTGCACTACAAGTGCAATACTGACAAATCTAATACCACATATTTCTAACCAAACACCTTGATATCAGCATACTCTTGACATACACATTATATAATAGATTATATATTTCTATAATTTGACTGCTGGAGCAGTGAGAGAAAGCGTTATAGGAAGAAGACAGAAGCTTGTGAGGAACAGATGCAATGAGAGCAGAACCGAGGCGAGGGGATGGAGGCTAATAAACAGGCATCTGGTGGGAAGCGCTGAAGGACACAGAACGGATGAAAATGTAAACTGCGTTTCAAATTTTTCGACAGTAGAACATGTGTTTTTTTTTCCCTTTCAGACATAGCTCTGAGGGTTATTAAGAAGATGGAGGGGGGAGTGCAATTACCAGTAGATATGTGTCTGTCTAACTGTATGTGTGTGTGTGCGGGTATGCTTGTCTGTGTCTGTAGTGACGCTCCAGTACTCTTAGTAATTACTGTCAAGGGTAGACACAACTGCATCCGGATATTTAGTCTACAGGCTGAAAGGGGGCAGAAAACGTACAGACGTGCACACACACATACACAAAGACACATACAAAATGGAGTGTGTGGGCTATATGGCATACAGAGGTACACTCTGACAAATAGCTGGTCACATTTAGTGCTATAACAGAAGGCAATACCACTGCAAATATCCACTCAGGGTTCACCACATACACACACGCACAACCTCCTGGTTTATCCTGTTGTATAGATTTCCCTGAAGATCCTTTAATTCAACAGCTTCGGTTTAATTGGACTGTGGTTTGTCTTGCCCCATTTCTCAGTATCCCACTTGACACTGGAACAGATCACCCATATCAGCAACACCCGCTAAAGGTCACACACAACCATCCCACTGCAAACACACAAACACCCATACATGCATGTGTGATCACCGCACACACTCGCATTACACATGAGTGCATTCCATACCTATTATTCGTTCCAAAATCAATTTCCTGTTTTAAGTGTTATGAGCTGAACTCTTTGCATTCCATTACTGAATGCCATTAATTATGTGAGTTTTATGGATTAGCATTATAGCACAGTGTAAAACCAATATCTGGTTTCCTGTGTGGTATCAATGCACTGTGCAGACAAATGAGGCCTAGCCAGAGATGAGTCGTCGTTTTAAATGCAGTTGCAAAATCAGTGCAGCGCATAAGAAAAGGTAATGTGGCAGAACACTTACAGAACAAGAAGCATCACAAATAACCACTATTAATAAGTAACGGTAATCTCTCACAGGTTTGAAATGATCAAACAGCTCTGCTGAAACTCCCAGCGCTTTTTGGAAGGGTTCAGATTTTATCTAAAAACTGCTCACATATAGAATTCTGTGCTAAACACCGGTAATGCCAAAGGCTCCGAAACAAGAACTCTCGCTCAGTTTTCTGGAGGACTTAAGTTCACCTCCATCATTAAGTTCAAAATTACAAATACACAACACTTCAAATGTTACTGAAGCAAAGCCTGCGAGCTGGTTCAGGCAGGCAACTCAAGTGGATCGCTACACTCAACATAGCATGCTCCTCTTTTTAGCTGCCCTGCTCCTACTTTCTGCTGCTGCTGCTGTTCAAAAGCTCCACTTCTACCTCAGCATCCACCTGTAGGCTCTGAGTATAAGTTAAGCTAGAGGGGAAGTTACTATTGTCAAGTGTCCTTGTGGGGAGTGATGAGGTCAGACCCTAGAAGCCAAATATCAGTATGATTGTGTATTATTATGTGTGTGTGCACATTGTGCATGAAATGTCTGTGGGCCTGCACCTTTGTCACTTAATGGCACTATAATTGTCTTGTGTTTGTAATAGGATGTGGTCTGAACAGATGGAAACAAAAATGCAATTTCATGCCAAAATAATAACCCAAAATTGCATGGTGCTACCTCATCAGCCTCAGTTGCGCCACTCCTCCCACCTTGGCAGAGACAGGTTTGTTTAAAGCCAGGGAAATACCAAATAGACAACCAGAGGATGAATGCAAAATGACTGCGTGTGCGCTACTGCTGGCTTGTAAAATAGGACCCTGTAAGTGACACATTGTGACTACCTGCTAAGCTAGCATGCTACTTAACAGATGCTGGTACAATTAACAGTTACATTGGGTTAAGAAGTTAAACTACAATAAATACATGTGCTCTTTATGCAGTGGCCGGTCACTTGTACTGGCAGCTGCTCTCGACGGACACACACACATACAAAAAACAACTCAGGCAAAGCTGAGGTAGCTGAATAAATCAGCTGACATTTTAGCTTCTTACTTACATGGTCTGCCAGTTCCTTTTTCATATTTGAACTCACCCATCAACGTACAGCTGTTGAATCATTTGTCACCCAAATGTTTCATTATTTACATGATGTCAAGCTGATATGTCTTTTAAAGAAATAGATGTAGTGCATCTTTCAGTAGCAAGCATACTTTAAACAGCTGTATACATGGACCATTTCCCAGTCACCTCCTGTAACTGTGTTAACTGATAACATATGTATGTTATCAGGCTTTTGTGTTGGATTCATTTCTTCATCTATTTCAAAGGGGAGACAGCCATTCTATGTCTGCGCTCTTCACATTCCTGTCTTTGCTTCTCACCTCGTAGTCTAAATCGAGGTGGTCAAACTCTCCATTGGTCCTGAAGTGCTGAGTGTGCCTGTCCAAGGTGAAGTTGACATTACGACGGTAGCGTTCGAGCACCACTGAGTGCCAGTGATTGTCATCCAAGAGGCTGCCGGTGGTCACAGAGGTATGACCCAGGATAGAGCCATACTGATTACTGCCTGTAATTAACATGTCATAATAATACAAGGTATTAAAAACACAGACATTTGACATTTTAAATAAAGCAGCATGTTTTAACAAGACAATTTAATATATGTCAGGCGGAATAAGTCAATAGTTGAATTTGCCTTTATTCTAAAAGCTATTATTAGATCATTTGGGCGGCTTAACAAGGACCAATAGACTCAAAATATATTTGTAACTTCTCTGGCAGGGATTTTCCAAAATAGACAGAAATAAGTTCAGTGCTTCACATATAATACATTGACTATACCTCGTACATTGGTTTCATAAATATCCAAATATTTTCATATAATTATTCAAATTTACAGCACAAAAAGATTCTAGTCTTTGTTTTCGCAAATGTAGTCATCCTCACTCACATTAGAATATAATTATTTTCTGTGCTGTTTCCTGCCAACAAAAACACACCTGACATTTATTTATTAGCTAAAAGTGTCATTAGTTGTAACACTGGGTACGAGAATGCAGCACTGGAATTGTTGCTTCTGATGCTGCAGTGAGCGTCCTTTAAGGTCACAACAGTTCTGTCAGCAACACAGCTGGTCGACAGTGAGTGATACTCCACACACTTATGGATTGTTGTGGCTGTTGTTTACAGCGTAAAGGGTAAAAAGCGGCGCATGGGTGCTTTGTCTTTGCTCCAAGATAATGATACCTTGACAAACAGGGCATTCATTTAGATTACAACAGTTTAGCATTATTGTCAAGTCAATAATGATGGTTTCAATTCTTTCAACCTGTCAAATACAACCAGTGTTGTGTTGCTGCATGCATTAGATTGAGTACTTATTCAATTCTAGGATCGGAGTGGGTATAGCTTCGTCTTAGACATATCACATGGATATTTTGTATTCAATATATATTTCAAAACATGCTTAAGGTGTAATTTGGTTGGTTTTACAAACAAAGCTTCTTCAAAGTTTGAATATCCTCAGAAGGGAAAATATGCCTATAATGGATTGTGTGAAAACATTGTGGCAGGAGTATACTCTGCTTTGTATTTCTTTGTCGAAGTAAATGCCATGCATGTGTTGCCCACCCAGGTTTATCTGCAGCAGCAGCTTGGCCTTGCGAAGCTCCAGGGTGATGTAGTCTCCCTGTTGGCCCTCCCCATGAAGAATCACACCCTCACTCTCTGACGTCTTGAACCTCAGTGCAATCACATCCTTAATGATCTTCATCTTCTTCACCTGAACACATGTGAAAAAACACAATGCACCTTACGTGGTCTATAATAAGAAACAAAGGAAAACTAACAATGAAAAACAACTTTTTTTTACTTTACTACAAAACAAGAATGCACTTTCTCAGGTCTCCCAGCCACCTGCTCAGAATCTACATCAAAGTATTTATTTCCCATCATAATATATTATTGCTTTTTATTGATTTTTATGATATAAACTGTCTAGAATGACCTCAACAGTATGACATCCAGTACCTTAAAACGATATGAGATTACACCCTGTCCATCAAAGTTGATCACGCCCGCCCCTAAAAAAGACAGAAAGAAGACAGATAAAAACAAGAGAGATAAGAACAAAAATAATGAAAAGGAAAACATGACAGAAAGACAGCGACGGTAAGAGACAAAGTGAAAAGGCAAGACTTTGGTGAGTAGTGAAGTAAATTATGATTGCAGATAGGAAAAGGTCAAGACCCTCATCCCAAATTGCTACAGAGCACACTAAAGCCATGCTCTTTTAGGGCTGGGTCAAGAAATCAGTAACTGAAATTACAAAACAACAAAAACAAAACCGTAGGAGGTTTGTGTATCCAAAATGTCTTCTTTACAGGTTACTAGACTTATTTAATGATACTGTACCCAATAGGCCCCTTTCACAGAGAACATCTTGACAAGTCATAGTATGACAAGCGCAGGTGTAAATAATACAATATCTGATGACTGAATTCTATTTTGATGCGGTTTCAGGGTCCTGATACACTTTGGCTCACTATCACACGGTCATGGCTCACTGGGATAACTGAATAGAACAGAGCCACCGTTCATTTCATTATTAACACCTGTGCTGTGGAATATTTTCCATAAACAGAAACAGATGTAAATTATTGATGTTGTATAAAAGACTGTTAGTGAGCAGAGACACTTGTTCACAGAAAACATTTCCTATTGTATTGCATTGTCATGTATCTAAAAGTCCTCTGGGAAATTAATTAGTAATATTTGTTTCACACATGGCAACTTTCGAATGGGGTGAACGAGAAGATATTTAACAAATACTGAGAATCTGTGAAACAATAAAGTCATTACATTAAAACTAAATGCCGACGATACACCCACCAGGTGTTTCCACTGTGGCTGATTGGTTGCTGGGCGGAGCCACAACTCTGCCCAGCTTCAACCTGAGCTGAGGTCTGATCAGCCCAAAATGAAAACACCTGTGTGTGCGTAGGCCAGTTGAACATACTTATGAACAGGTTTGAATGCTGCACATATTCTATAAAATGTAAAATATAATTAGCTCCAAAACACATATTTTGTCTTGTTAAAATAATGTTTAAATCTAGAGAGGGCAGAAAGGAGATTTTGAGAAGAGAAACAAAGTGCGGTGCTTGAGGCCCCCTTCAATCTAACTATCATCATCCCAACTGTTCAAGTGGTTAATGGAGTGTGTGTGTGTGTTATTGGTTAAGGAAGGTGGACAGGAGTTTATGTGCGGGCTATGATAGGATAACTGAGTTCGGGAAAGGTCAAATATATATAGACTCGTACGTAGTCACGTCGTCCCTATACTGTACCTTCCCTCATGCGTTCTCGCTTATAACCTGCACACAACTATAACTACACTCTGTGTCCTTTAGGTTGGCCGTTCGATCCTTGAGCGAGACGCTGAGCCCCAAGTTGCTCCCCTGGTGTTTACAGCAACCCACTGCTCCTAATGCTTAGGATGGGTTAAATGCAGAGGTAGCAGTATGATATGATTGTAATAAAGTTTATAAACACCAAGAGAGGAGGGTTAGAGGAAATTACATGTTTCCTTTGTTTGTAACTTCAGTGGTCCCCAAATGATCCCATGCTGCCTTTCACTGGGTTTGCAGCTTGTCTTTCACCGTTTTACACCTCACTCTTTTTCTTGCACTAGTTATTGTTCTCCCTTTAGTCTTTCATCCTTTCATCACTTCATTTTCTTCATCCCTCTCTTTCTCTCTCTCTTCCAACCCATCATCTTCTTCTGTCACACTGACAGTTTCGCGGTTGTTTTTATGAGATATTACAGATCTAGGTGTGCTGCTCAGAACAGGGTTGCCAGCTCAGTTGAGTGCTTGGTGTCAGGAGGGCTTTATGAGGGATGGAGGGCTTTTCCACCACCTGCAGACGACTGTGAGGTGCAAAGAATGAAAGAGAAAGAGAGCGAAGATCGACCCACTGCGATGGAGAGTAACAAGAAACGACTGCTTGGTTTGCAGCCAGATGATGACGACATGCACACAAGATGGTAGAGGTTTTCAGACCCTGGCCCAGGAGAACACGCCATTTTGAACCCTGACCCAGATGGTGGTTTACCAGAGACAGCTGCATGTGACGGCCAATATAATCTTCAAATTAATTTCATCAAGTTATTATTCATCACAATCTGAAAATTAGAAGTTGATGTTGCTGCACAATGGTGGCTGTTTGTGGTGTGTAGAGTTCCAAAGAAAAACAGTTTATTGGCTGTTTTTATTTATTAAGTGAGGTATTGCACTGAAAAATATGAAATCTAATAGAAGGAGCTATATATTAGTAGTCGTTCTCCACTTCAAATGGCACAATATCATAGTTTAATACATGTTGTCCTTCACACTGAATGTCTATTAAATGTGTCACTTTGCATACATGCTTGATTGTGGTATTCACAACAAAACAAAATAAAGACTTGAAATCAGCCAATGCAAAGCAATACCACAGAGATACCACCTGCGTCGTGTCAGGGCAAATTGAAGGTACACTTGGCTGGCATGTTAAATTGTATCCATGGCAACACGTGTCATTGGGCAAGCAGCAAATTAGATGGCTGCGAGCACAAAAGCCCGTCACTCACAGTAGGACCAGCCTTTACTAAACTAAAGGATTTGGATGCTTTTCATATAATTGGAAGATGTGTATTTGCATGTGACTGCTGGTAAGACACACTAATCTTAATATTACATAATAATACTATTAGATTTACTTTATGGGTGTAAATTTGGTCGATGCCTTTGATGTTCTATAGATAAAACAAATGATGAAAATGATAGTCAATATGTTTATCCATAATGAATCCATAATGTTGGTCTCAGCCCTAAACTGTAATGCTGTATGTGTTTTCCATATATGCTTATTGCAAGTCAGCGCCTGAAGGCTACAATGATGCTCTTTTGTTTGTTTGCGTTTGGCCTCAGTCCTGCTCCAAAAATAGATGCTAACAATAAACAAATCTATATAAGTACATTTCTTGGTCTCGACAGATGATACATCATCCTGACAGCAGATTTAAAGTACTGTTGGCATAGCGGCCACAGGTTGAAGTCAGATGACATGATATGCTTGCATTCAGTTGAAATTCTACTTGCATGAGAGCGATTGGTTTGTGTAGAACATTTAATTTGTACTCCGTTTCCGTCCCACTTCCCTTTCTCTCACATACTGGCGCTACTATTTCCTGACTCATCTATGGAATAATTGATTTTCTGTTGATCCTATGTTAATCAAAATGCAAATGAGCACGTAAATTCCTCAGCATGGTGGCTCACGACTCCTTTATACCCTCTAGCTCTAGCTCTGGCACAGACACATACACACACAGCCTTTCACTGCACAGTCCTAGATGAGTCATAATATGGTATTGCATTTAATTATCATACATTTTCAAAACCCAGAATTATCATCTACAACCAACATATTTAGTGATTATGCTGGGAACATAACATCTATATTTATCTGCCTCCTTCTCCTCCTACTAATTCTTCTTTGTGCTTTCTTCTTTCATCGTCTTTACTTTGCCGTTTCCGAACAATGTACTTCCCTTTTTCATCTTTGGATTGGGAAGGAGGAAAACGTTTGGGAGAAGTTGATTCTAAGAGAACTGGAGAGTTGGGGAGTGAAGGGTGGGTAGATGAACAGACAAAGGTGCGAGTTCTCATTTTATGACTGAATGGTGAAGAAAGGAACAGTGACAGCATAATCATGAGAAAGCACTGTGGGCTTCAAAACACAGCTGACAAACAACTCTGAAAGACAAACCTGACCGGGTGGAGAGTGTGTGTACATGCAAGTCTCTCTCTCTCTCTGTTATCACTGATATCTGAGTTGTAAGCCTGTGTTCACCTGATTGTGTCTGTTCTGTGTATGTATTATGCGTTTCTTCTGTCAGCATCTGGATGACAACATTCATATCTGTTAGAAACACAACATTTCTCTGAGCTTATTTGACCCTGCAACCGGGATGTTCTTTCAATTGTGTCGTTGTTTACTTCAAAGACTGTCTGTCTGTTGAATGAAAGGATACCGGGGTCCTTGGTACTTAACCTGAAATCCTATCTTATCTCAGTTGTGGATGACATTTAGGAAAAAAATCCTATTTCGTCTTAGTTATTAAAGAATAGTCCTAATTTAAAGGATTTCCCAAGTATCCTGAGGTAGGATGTCATAAACCCTGTTCCTAATTCAAAATAATTGGTAAAAATTGCAGCAGCACGGTTGTTAGGTTTGCATGGCAATGACAATGAAGATGGGGAACAACTTGAACATCGAAATATAATGACTGAAAGGCTACTCGGTGATGATGCTTTAAACTTGTCAAGACTGTGTTAATGGTTATTTATATTGACTAACAAGATAAATAATCCATTAAAAACGACTCCTTGACTCCTTGTAGCTAAAACTGTCTTTTTCTGTTAGTCAGCTATCAGTGGTGACACATGAGTGCTGTTGATATTGTGGCTTGTCCATCTCATGCAGCCTACTGGGCGATTCTAATCAAAGATACAGGCAGGCACACACATTCTGAACTAGATACAGGCATGACAGGACTACTGCCGATTGAAAAAAATCTAATTTACAGTCATAGTTAGGATTTCTTAAGTTAAGATAAGAAATTAGGTCTTAGACAGGATAGCACACAGCCCTCACCATGAGCCAATTCTGTAATAGGAAAATCGGATTTTTCCTATCTTTGAAACTTAAGTTAAGATAGGACAAGCAGTAAGGATATTTCTCTGTAATGAGGTGCCAGGGCTAGATATGTCTTCAAATAAAAGTGTCCTTTTTAAATCTAAGAAAGGAAAGCTAGAGAGAGCACACATGATCTATTTCATCATGAGTTATTTGACACAGCTGAAACCCATTTACATCCGGGAGTAAAGCATGATTGCAGTGTCCCCCTAATGGCCCATGAGCAGCTCCACTGGAGCAGACGCTGGTCACGGTAACGGTAGTGGTTGTGGAGGTAGGAAAAAGTTAAAGCTCGTTCTCTATAATGCCCATATTTTGCTATACCACAGTCTCAGTCTAATTCTGCTGTTGTGTATATTGGGGGATTTCGTAATGCATGTTGTGCTGTATCTCTTATTCTTTGGTATTGACTGGCTGAAGGAGAAATGACAGCTGTAAATGGGTACATTATGTACAGTAAGAGATGATATTTGGAATAAACAAACCCCCTATGTATTCCAATGGCAATTACAGCCAGTTCATATTTAATTTAAACACATTGTTTTGCAGAAACCATATTATTACTGTATATGACACACTGTTTGAAGACAATTGACAAGTTGGTGGAGAAGCTGCAAAACACTTTTATATCTACACCAAATCTAGTCTTTATTGAGTTTCACATATAGCTAGCTACAGTAGTGACAAACAGACTGTGTTAATAAGCCAACTTGGATCAAACTCAATTTACCAACTTTTTCTGTTGACTAAAGTTAACTTGTATCCATTTCTAAAAAAACTGCTGATATATAAATAGTATAGACTGTATTTCGGGTTGCTTCGTCCTGCAAAAATGTTGTTTACAACTCACAAACCCGCTGGTCCTTGACACCCAGCTTGACTCTTGTGTAAGCTATTGATTGTTCCGACATTTCTTTCTCCAAAGTTGAGAAATATATTTGGTTGTGTTATACTTCCATACTTCCATGCTATACCGTATTTGTAAAAGCATAAGTAAATAATGCTCAGAAATTATGAAAGGATCTGAGCAAACCATGTAATGGTTGTTACCTGCCTCAATGTGTTACCCTACTTTTGGAAACATGTAAAAAACATCTTCTCTACCTTCTTAATTGTCACCAAAAAGCAAAGCACGACAGCATTATTATGCTGAACCTAAGAGACCCTATTTAAAGTTAAAGTGGCTTATACTAAAATTGTGCGTTTATATGAGATACTTATCATAGTCAGTGTATTACCTAAAGTAGATGACGATCGGCACACACCCAGCTTGGAGAAGCAGATTAGAGTAATCGCATTAAAAGCAAAGCAATGTAGCAAACATTGAGTGTCCTGTCTGCTTCTTCTTCTGTCTGCCGACCCCCGTCTACTGTCTGCAATAAACTGACTATGACTAACTCATACAGTCCCACTTCAAAACATCCAAACTATCCCTTCAAATAACAACGCAGATGTTCCCAAAATCAAATGCCAATTTGTATTGTCCAATTTAAGATCAATGAGACTAACTAGTGTTAGAGAATACAAGGGTGGAAGCTATTCTGGTTAAAAAACCGAAACAGCAACAACTTGACTTTATCTAAGCACAAAAGCAGTCACGTGTATTAGAAGTGAATTATTTCCCTGTCAAAGTTGTTTGTGAGTGCAGGAGTGTTTTGTTGGAGGGGACAGGTGATGGATATAAACTTAGAGTGGGCTGGATTTCTGTGTTTTATTGTTCTGTGCATCTGTGCATGCGTTATGCATCTCTCTCTCTCTCTCTCTGTGCGAGTACCACATGTTGTCACCTTTATCATTACTGACTTGCTTTTCTTTGAACATGGGAAGGGAATGAAACAAGGGAAATATAATCAAAAGGGATGAGGTCTGACTTGAATGCAATACATGCCCTTGTGTTCACACGCAAAGACACAGACACACACACACACACTCACGACCATATCCACACACAGTCTAGTGCGTTCTCCGGAATGAAAGATGTACGTGTGTCACTTATAACAGTAATTTATGCAGAGCGTTAATTGAAATTTGTTATCAAAATCAATTTGGCAGCCTTTAATAGGATGAGAGCAAAGGGGCTGCAAGAGAGTCAGTTCCCTGGATGATACATTTGTTAGAAAGCGAGAGACAGTGTCTCAGTGTGTGTGCATCTGTGTGTCCGTCTTTAACTGTGCTCTGCATATTTCGGTACCTGGTGTTTTTCTTTTTTGGAGCTGACAAACCATCATTGGGCTCTCCCAATAGATCGATTCAATGTTAATACAACTTGTTGGAGGAACTAAAGTATTATCACGTACAAATATGTGTGTTTGTTTGTCTCCACTCACAGTAGGAGCAGCCATGAACTTCTATGCGCAGACCAATCCGTCCCTCCTCGCTCCAGTCCAGCGGGACGAGCCTCAGGAAGCGTGCCACGATTCCCCGCTGCAGCTCGTGGCGAACTGAGCTCTCCGAGTTGGAGTTCCCAGAGAAGGCCTGTGAAGACAAACACACACACACACACACACACAATGAAATTAAATACATCAAAGCAACAAGCCTACAGTCAAACAAGCAGCTTTGAGACTAGGAGCAAGAGTATGTGTTCCATTCACCACATCCTGCCCTAAAGATGCACACTCACAAAACATACAAAATAATTACGAGTCTACATATCTAATAAGCCCCCCCATAAGACAATCTGGCTGCAGGGGATTTGAAGAGGAAATTGCATATTGTATTCAGCTCTAAGTGGATGTAAGAAAGTCCCTGTTCACATCATCTCATATTTCGGCTGATTTCTGGGTCCCAAAAAGATCCACAGGGACTTGTGACTGATGAGGTTTACAGTTCCCTGTCATATTAGCGCTGCGTTCTACACATCCTGCTAGTGCAGTCTCTGAGATCTCAGCCTCTAGAAAAACAACACACTGTATTGCCTTCAAGAATAGTCTCTTGATTTATTTACCTAACTCTGCACATTCAATACAGTGTACGAGTGTTCTTGTGTAAAATCACATCCAAACACTTTAAATAATCTTTAAAAGGGGCAGGATGGCAACAATTCACCATCGTCAAAAAATAATAGGATGGAAGCAACAATAAAGAGGTTTGAATTTGAGGATAGCAGGCTACGTTTGGCAGTTTGTAATTTCTTTAGAAATACATAGAAATACACTAAAACAACAACATTAACTGTGGCCTCTCTGAGCAATCTTGTCAGAGAGGGGTAGCCAAACATTTAAATGCAGTATGTATGTATGTATTTTTGGTCACGCAATAGAAACAAGGGACAGAATAGAGAAAACCCACTTTTTTCGCAGCATAGCAGAAACATAGAATACTGACAAAGTCAAAAGAAAATGCAGTTTAATACATCCCATCGTTCACTCTCATTTTCTTCCCTCTTTCCTCCTCTCCTCTGCTCCTCCCGCTCAGTGTCTCTTCCTTCACTTGAACTGTAACATGATGGGGAGAACCTCTAACCACCCACTAATCCACCACACTACAGTCCCTGAACTATTTTCACTTCTATGCTTTCTCCTCCTCCTCTCTGCAACAAACACATACACACCACCACCATGTTCCCCCGTGCTTTTCTTCTACACACAAATGCACTAAGAAGCAGGGCATGGACCGTTTGGGGGAAGCATCATTAAAAGCCGAGCAGGTTGACGAGAGCAAGACACTAGACAGCCATGTGTTATTCTAGATAAGACATGAAGTGGGCAGGGCAGTGGATGAGTGTGGGGGGAAAAAGCTCTGCTTAGTCAGTCTGCTTTGAGCTGACTCCTCAGTGACCCATATGTACCCCTGAAGATATGCTATCTGCAAAGGAGGAGATGGTCAAGAGTTCACACTAAGCTCAGAACGACTGTACTTCTACTGTGTCAGGGGAGAGGCATGAGGTGAACTGTGCTTCTATCTCCTCTGTGCCTTTTCCCTCACTTTCATTTTTAATCTTTATTTATCCAGGAAAGGTTAACCGAGACCACAAACACACGCTTTTCTTTATTAGCACCCTGCTTCAAATTCACACAGCTCCACATGACTCAGCAGGGAGCGCTTCAGTATACTTTAACTGCAGCTTCTAGTCTCTGCAGGTGCACAGGACCTAAAGTTCTGGGTTAAGTGTCTTGCTCAAGTTGCGGGAAGCCAGGGAATAGCCAATCGACAGCTTATTGTACTCATAGGTTAAGGAAGGCGAAACAAAAGAATTTCCTGTGTTTCAGAGCCACCTCAAAACGAAAGTATGTGTCAATGGCGGTGAACAGATCACCCCGCTGAACCAGTTCCAGTAACTGCTCGATTAGCATATAGAAAGTCTTGGTTTAGGATGCTGATATCCAAAATGAGTCTTAACTCCTCCGTCATACCAGGAAGTACGCGGAGTAAAACCCTTTCCATCTGTCGTGACTGGGGACAACAGACGCAGCCTGTATCTGTAACACGGCCTGGATATCTAATGAGAGGTAATCTATCTTGCCCTGGGAGAGTAGATTCCTCCCTCCTTCACCCCACGAAGGGAGGAGGAGGATGATGCTGCAGAACTGGGGAGATGGACTCAGTCTCAGTGTCCTATTCATTCATTCAGTAAATGTTCAGTCGCCTCGCCACTTTCTGTAAAACTGCGTTAGAGGACGAGGGACCAACTGTGACGCAGCAGCTAAAACGCTGGGATATCTCTAGGGTCTCTGCCCTATTCGCTGCTCAACCTACCGTGAACTGAAGACTGGGGGGGGGGGCATAGAAAAGGCAGAGCCGGTAATGAGGTCGGTGAACAAAAAGGGCTCAACAGACACATCTTTACCTAACACAAGGCTATATGGCGCAGTGTCCTCAGAGCTGCAGTGGAGCTAGGATAAATTCACATTTTAACATACTGTACAAAGACAAAAAAAAAAGTGTTAAAGATGTTCTCAAAACTGAAATATTCCTATAATAACCACTGGGGCTACTACCACTCTGTGGAGTTGTTGGTACATTTCTCAGATTTTCTCTCTAAAACTAGTCTCTTTCTTCTCTTTTCCTGTCAAATCTTCTAAATCCTTCCTCACATCCTATGCTCTCTGTTGCGTATTTGTCCTTTACTATTCCGTTTTCAAAATGCCTGTGGTCCTGGCTCAGGTTTTCAAGCTTAAAAAGCACAAATGTATCAATTTGCATGCACAAATGGAGCACATATGCACACATACGCACGACCGCCCACACACCACCTTGCCATTTCAACTTTTTCTGTGTTAAAACCTGATATAACCCGTAAGCTTATTTCACAGTTGGAAATAAAATAATAATAAAACACTCTGAATACTGTATATCTATTGAGGATTTGGCTGACTGCGTGCCTAAGACTTTACTTCTTTTTGTCCAGCTGACACTTTCCTATCCTTGCCCGTCAAGGTATAAGAGATAGAAAGGAAGAGAGAACAAAACCATTTTCCAGCTCAACCCAAAAGCTCCATCCCCAATTTCCAGCTTCCTTCTTTTATTTCTCTATTGTGTTCCTCCCGCTATACGGCACTTATCTGTGCTTGGCTGAATGAACAGCTCAATTCAAAGGCATTACTATGCAGAACAGAGGGCAGAAGGTAGGATAGGGAAGAGAGGAAGAGGAGGAGGATAAAGATGAGGAAAAAGTTGTGGATGCTAAACGCCTCGCAAAAGTCTGCTTAGTCAACCATTTAATTCCCTCTCCTCCAAAGTCCAATCATTAACCGGCATCCAATGAGTAATTGGGAATTTGTGTGCGTTTGCGTGTCACTTCATATAGTATGTGTGTGTGTGCGTTGATGTCGGTGAATGTGTGTGTAAGTGTTTGGCAACTTAAGAGCTTAGACACTTTGACGTTTCATTTAATCAAGAACTGAGGCAATTTATGGCAACAAAGGCCACAAAGTGCCTGAGGCAACTTTCAGATTTCACGCAGTGTATGTCTGTGTATGTGTGTGCACTTTTAAGGATTTGTGTGTTTCTCTCCACAATATTTACCTAAAGTTGATGTATATTCATGCTATGTTCATCAAACTACTTTTAAATGTACCGCAGTATTTCTTGCACTTGGTAATCCTTAGCATATACAAACCGAAAAATATTTACTAAAATGAACATGTTGTGTTTTAAAAGTATAAAATAAGCTAAGTTAGGGAGAAAACCTTGGATGAGAATCAAAACAACGCAGAGCTGTCACATGATTTAAGCAATCCATGAGATCAGTGGAGGAAACATGGAAAACAAAAATAATGAGGGAAGCTGAGAGCCAGCCAGTGTCCTTGTTGGGCATTTGGAACACCAGGGCTGCTGTCATTCAAGAAACAACAAGCCAATCACATTACTACAGCTGGTCAACAAATACCCCTGTGGTCTGCTCTGTCTCACAGACACTCGACATGTAAACGAGATAATCATGCATGTTGGCATGCGTGTGCCCATAAACAAACCCGGGCATTCATACACACACACATTATCTACTTGCTCTGCAGCTCTCCCTCTTTCTTCACCTCAGTTACTTACTTATTCTCCAAGGCTGCATGTTTTACATTTCCTGAATGTGCATCTGTCATTACTGCCTGTGTGTCTGTGTGTGTCCGTGTGTGTGTGTGTGTGTCAGTGAATACGTATCGTGCGTGTCAGTGTATGTATGTTTTTGTGTGTCTCTGTTTTGACAGCCAGAGACAGGCCTTTCCAGAGAACAGATCTCCAGATACTGAGAAACAACAAGTGAAAGCTATTTTCTGACGTTTTCTTGTTGCTGCTGGACGCTTTGTTCGACCAGCCCAGAGTAAGGGCCATTGTGTGTGCATGGGTGTGTGTGCTCCTTCCTAACAGAAGCAGGGGAAATCAGTCGGGCCTGGTCTGGTCTTTTGTTTTTATCGACAAGTGTACAGGACAAAACAGAAGGGCCATAGAGAAATTTCTGTTTCTGTGAAGGCCTGTGGGTGGTTGTGTTGTGGGTATGGGCCTCTACTGTGCCAAGACCAGACAAACTGTAGTAATGATAAATGCAAGTCACGAATCATTAAAACATTTTAAAGTAGAATAGAACAATCTTTTGTTTTCACCAACAAGTGAAGAGACACAAGTCGCATGAGACTGTGAGTGAAAGCCTACAACCCAGGCATATTTAAGAAAAACAGATTTTAGTAGAGCTACTGTGGTGTGTTACAAATTGCATTATGTTTTCAGAGAAAAAAACCACTGAAACTATTAAATGTAACACCAACCTCAGAGACTGCTTTGATCAATTATCGTCTACCACTTCAAAATAGCACTTCAACACCCATCAGACATGCTTCGTCTGCCCTCTTTCCAACAAACTAAAGCCGTTTATGAATCCCGAAAGTGGAACACATTCTAACTTAAATATCTGATTGTGCCTCCCATGGTGAACTATGTGGGTAAGATACAGCAAATGGGAACGGGACTTATTGAACACAAAAAGCTGCCTCAGTGGGAGAGATTCTTCATCTCCTCTGGCTAAACACTTATTGACACTTGCTCACAGGATAACATTTCTGGGCTACACAGTCAATCAAGCCTCCCACTAGGGGTGGGGACCACAACCAAGTTCTGCTGCAGGCAGAAGCTAAATGGACTTTTGATCTGGGTCGACAGTTCCAGTCGGGGTGAATAAGGAACTTGACCTGAGCTTTATCCTTTTTTTGAGAGTCAATTGTGTTTTTTTAAATAGTTTGGATTGGTTGCCATTAATAAAGGCATAATTCTGAAATATGTCATTTCTTCTAATTACTGTTACATCATGGGCATCCTCCTCAGTTTTATATGCATATTAGCTTTTGATATCCCTGATATCATGCTGCCTATCCCAGTGGAGAGTTCACATCATGTCTCTGGTTTTCCTGTTTCTTCTCCTCATTTCTACATTACTCCCCCAACACTCTTCAATGCTATCTGGGAAAAAAACACTGAGCTTGAACTGCACAGCACATTTGCATGTTTCATTATAACAATTTTATTGTATCACCATCTTTTGCTCTGTGCACTTTTGATGATTTGCATCAAATACTTTAATACATGCTTTTATTTGTGCTAGCAAGGTGTTTCCAATGTTCTATCTGGAGCTGGGACATTATTACAACCCTTTGTGTCCGTTGCAGTCATGTGCCAAAGCATTGCTATTCAGTTCAGTTTCTCATTAACTGCTTCCACCTGCTAAAAGGAGCTCCCGAAGAGCTGGCGACAAAGGGAACTGGAATCCTTTCATTTGCTTCACATACATTATTAGCTGAAAAATGAGGAACATTTCCAAAAAAATTCCATGTCAATAGTTTTCTTTACACTTCCATTTAGGATCATTAATTACTGTGGAGTAACTAAACGAAATAAAGGCCTCTGTCAAAACAAATGAAATGTCTCAGCATTATACCATCGTCAGTATTTTTTCCCCCATCTAACTTCACAAAATTATCTTTTGCACTGAATTCAATTTTACAGAGACAGACACACACACACACACACACACACACACACACACACACACACACACACACACACACACACACACACACACACACACAGGGAAATAATAGAGCTTTAAGAGCCCATTACTCAGGCGGTGAACATTTGGCACCCTCTCTCCCCTCTGCTCACCAGGGACCAACACTGATGGAGTGAAGACTGCCTCCCTGGCTCTGCTGTGAAACCTCACTCACCACACGGAGCTAATTTGCAGTGTATATGTGCATGCGTCTGTGCCTGCTAACGACTCCTTATTTGTGAGCGAGTGTGTGTTTTGGCATGATGTTTGAGTGGGCCAGCCTATTTACTCATTCATGTTCGACTCCCCCTTTTGCATCACACCGCCAACTCACCCAGAGCTTTGACGTTAGTTGTAGGACACACGAGAACCATAATGAAAGCGGGAAGTTCTATTTAGCAAAATGAGGCACACAGATGCTACTCACAGTCAACAGTCTTGTGGACAAAATAATACAAATAAAAAAATTATAATTTTAAGTGATTATCACGGCACCACCTGTGCACTGTTGCTATAAAATGGGAAAGGTGTAATGTCACAGACTTTTCAGTGCCATGTCTTGTCCCCCATCTCAAAAGTACAATGTTCATATTCATGACAGTACTATTACATTTTTACAGCAGCCGCTCAAGTTGTACCACAGGAGACTTCCGTGACTCACTGGGAAGTGTCCTCTCTATCTGATTCAATTCATCATCCTTATTATTCACACTCAGCAATTTTTTAATTTCCATACAACTCTTATCTGGAATGGAGTGAAGTGACATTAAAGAGGCTGACGTTTGAGTCCTGTGAAGTCACAGCAGTGGATCAAGATATAGAGCCGAAAGTTAGAGGAGAATTTATATCAATGTAGATGAAAAAAAAGCCGTAAAAGTCATATTCATGACTGCGAGCAATGCGTTTCTCTGTGGTCGGATGAAAGTCAAACATTTTGGACTTTAATTCTGGATGTAACAATTCCTTTGAGCAGTTGACTGCAGTTGCTTGTGTGTGCATGAACATCTTTTTCATGCATGTGGGTGCGTAGTTGCCTTTTTTTTTAAGCAATTGATGTGGTCAATATGAAGGATCAGATCAGGGTCAACACAAGTGGATGATATCTATTAATACACACATCAAACAGAATGCTAAACCTCTTAAAGATCTTGCATTAATATCAAATGAGTTCACCTCATTTCCTCTGCAGTAAATAATCTCCTTTGATCCCCTCGTCAATCCCTCTCATCAGCTGGTACCAGTTGCTGTTTGGGCTGTAGCTATAGATCATCTCCATTTTTTGACTTGAACCATTGCATAGTGTCACTGGCTTGAGTTAAAAAATGCATGGTTTAATGTAGTGTGCATCTTTGACATAACATTTTGTAATTGATGCCTAATTCCAGAACACTTAAAAATAAGTGAGAAAATGGGCATTCAAGACTACTTCGACAGATCAACAATGGCTGTTTGTTTCTCTTGTGTTAATGGCTTAAGCAATTAGTGCCATTGTGTGAAGCACCACTTAGACCACTAGGTTTATGGTGGAATATTGGGCTGTTTGAAATGATTTCTAGATGACTTAATGAAAGGCTATCAATATTCAAACATCTGAGGCTTTTCTTAAAAGCTGCTGCACTGAATGTAGTTGCTGCTAGATTGCACAGTTATAATTAGACCATAAATATATTTGTCTCTACAGAATATCCCCCACCTCTCCTACAGCCCTGCTACTATCAGAGCGAAGCCAACACTTCATTCACTCTCTCCCACTCTCACCCATATGCTTTTGAATGAGAGGCTTCACAAGGAAAATGGTCAATGCCAGACTCATCATAAGTGAAGCTTAAAAATATCATCGTATGATGAATTAAATAATAGTGTAATAAACGGAGCATAGTAAATACAAAGTGAAACTGCAGCACAGTCACACTCCTGCTGAGATCCGGAGGACCCCTCCCGATCATTCAATTACAAGCTGACATTTAGCAGGCCACAGATTCGTCAGCTGAATAGTAATTTATGAGTGAAGTATTTGGTCCTTCTTAACACAGGGGTCATCCCAAGAATACGTAGGGATGATGAAGCTATGTGTCTATTTCAAAAAAGGACATTACCAATGTCTGTAATTCATGCAAAGATTGCACAAGCACCAGCTATTGGGTCTTCCAAAAGCCACGAGATGGTAGTTTGTCTTTGCACCGAAACAGCACTTATAAATACATTACACAATGTTTATGCTTCATTCATATATATGTGTGTATATAAGTCATCATATATTATATATATTTAATCATATTTGATTTTGTTCTTCTGTTAGAGTGTCTAAAGGCTGTAGGCCAAGACTTGTTTAAATTCCAGACCAGTTCCCTGTGTCTTCATATACACCCCTCCTTTATGAGCACTTTAATACATACAGTAAATGCAAAATATTCGGAGCAGTCTTTTTATCCTTCTTTTTACACTACTTTTATTCATTTTTCCTTGCTTTAGTGTTGTCTTTGAGGTCCCTTGCTCTATAATGTACACTTACGTCCCTCCTAATGTAAGCCCTCTAGATAAAAGTGTCAGCCAAATGCCTAAATGGAAATGTGCGAGGCACTTGATGTCTGGTGTATTTAATCAGATGTAAAAATGCAAGACGATTTAAATCTTAGGGAAATCACTCAAGTTCAAAAAAGTCAGCGTTGTGCTTTCATGCTTCTTGTTTCTTTTCTTTCTCATAACTGACTGAAAAATATCACACACAATTAAAGCAAGTTGCAGTTTTTTTTAAAAGTGAGGTTGCAGGTATACACATTTACTCCAGTACAGGTGCAGAAACTTGCTTTGGACTACAATCTGTCACTCATTCTGTGCAAGCTTGTCTCCAAAGATAGTCAACTGGGTGTCTCCAAAGTCTGGGACCGCCATGTTGTTTTCTCTCTAGCGACACAAACGAGCTGACACTTAACTACCAGTGCATTTGGAAAACAACTAGTTTCATTATATAAAGTTGGAATCAGATATTTGGCGCTACTGAAGGGGAATATAGAGCTGGGGAACAGAGGCGGAGCTTCGTTACAATCACAGCCGACAGAGAGGCCCTGTGACTGAGGTGGCTCGCTCCGCAGCTGTTGACAGCTGGGATGTTTCTGCGGCATGTGCACAGCGACGGAGACAGCAACAAACTTCACCGTGCTCGGTTTCTGTTGGCTGCTGTGCTCCCGCAGTATTCTGGCTTGTGTACAGCTCTCTGTAAGTTTGAATCTAGGAATCTGTATCTCAGTCCAGAAACTGATACCTGGGTTTGGGGTATCTGCAGATACAGAGCATCCGATACGGGTGTTTAATTAATAGGCCGTATGCCTCACTGTGTGCGTGTGTTAATCTTACAACATGTGTGGATCGATAATTGTGATACCATACTGTATGATATGAGTTTGATTAGAAAACCAGTCAGAGTTTTGGGTAAATATAATTCACTTTCCTTATGCCCTGTTTATTTACATTTTTTAGCAGGGACCAAAAAGACTACCAAGCCAGTTGACAAAATAAGGTCAGTAATGTGTCTCCAAGCACATTGGCTTATACTAATATATGGGTCCTATGCCACTGTTTATCTCAAAGATCCCAGTTTCTCTATGCTGTAGATTCACAGAAACATATCTTATGTTTTCCCCCACTGCAGTATTTTGCGGTAACTGCTATTAGGTGTCAAGATATCTTGGTGAATATTAGCAACATACATACACACTATTTACAGGTGTAGAAACCTTGTTTGAAGCACAGTCATCTGTATATGATGCACTATTTCTCCTATCCGGTATAATCTGAGGAAGCATCTCACCTCAAACACCAACATAGACACACACACAAGCTGCATAATTTGAATGCAACCTCTAACCTTGTGCTGCCACAAGCAATTGTAACATATAAAAAGAGACGTGTACGTAATACATTATGGAATAGAAACCAGTCAAATGAAGAAAGTTTGGGGTCGCAGGAACTTATGCCATATTTAAGTATGGTACTAAAACCAAAAATCACATATAGCATTTTTCATTGGTCCAGTGAGAAACCATTATTAACGCGTCCCTGTTTGATCCTGTATCAGCTTAAGATTTGCGGTACGAACTGAGCTAGTTTATTGGATACATACATTACTGTCAACTGACCTGGGGTGCTTACAGCTACAAGCTTCTCACCCACATTAATAAACATTGTGACAGGGCCTGCTGGCATTATCTGAACAAGAGTTATGGTAAACAAGTATGTGGGACGAGAATGTGACTTCAAATGTTTGTTAGTTTGTTAAGTTAATTGCCTTTTAATGTGCAGTCAGACAGAGCATGTTTTTTTTTTCCTGTGCTTCCACCGAATTCACTACACACCACATTTAGCTTTTTATCTTCCCACTGAGACACATTAAATCATGAAGCTGTAATTGTGGATCAAAGTCTGACACTTAAACTGACAAAAGACAAGATGATCACTTAAAAGGTTTCCAAGACATACACCAGACAAATTGTAACCTGTCACTGAGAAGTGCACGTTTCTAAAATGTCCTGTAATTTTTCCAACTATTTTATGAGTGAAGATTTTTAGAGAATAAGTGAGTGAGTAAATCAATTCATCTTTCTTTAAATTTCATATATTGCCATTCATTGCCAAAGTGCAAACCATTTCATATGCATCATTAAGGTCTAACTAACATATTAAATGCATTTTGTACATCCTCTTTCTGAGAGATCAAAACCCTGATGAGGCTTCTCGGCCTCTTCTTTTTAGGCACATTACTGCAGATACTATTACCAGTTTCTGTAGCAGGCAGGACTGTGTATCACGACACTACTGTTCTAGTGTCTATGTGCGTCCTGGTAAAACACAAGATACAAACCGTATACTGTGGACCACATTACACGATAGTAAACTTGTTCAAACCTTGACTCTGCATTTATTGTATGCATCTTTCATTACAGCCAACGATTGCTCCCCCAAGTATGATTATTGTATAACTGATTAATTCAAGTATTGACAGTCTCTTAGCGGTGTCCTCTGTTCGACCAGTTTTAATTATCGCAGTCATTTATCAATGTCACTGTGACTCCTCAGTAGTGTAGAGAGACATTAAAACATTATTTTTCACAAAACCAACACTGCAGATGCCAGGCCTTTACCAACCCTCCTCCCCAGTGACTCACAGTCACAGCAATTCAGCTATCATCAACACTGTTGCATTGACTGAAATCTGCCCTCTCAGTTTGGCAGTGAAAGAGTTAAGCCATCAGTGTGGAGTAACGGCAGGCGGTGATTGGCGGCAAAATGTGCCCGAATAGAACCTTCATGCATAAGACTGCAGGACAGGTGGTTTTCTCTCTGGAGATCGCTGTGTGAACCTCATCCAGCGGTGAATGGGATTGAGCCGAATGTGATTGAATGGCTTGAAACACGGCCTGATGGTAGCAGCGTGTACGTGTACGTGTATGTGTGTGTGTGTGTGTGTCTGGAACATTAAGTTGGCTTAAGCGCCCTATCATCCCAACTCGTGCCTGTGATCAATAGGGCTGATAGCTGCAAAATTATCGCCAGTTTCACACAAACACACATTTACAAAAAAAGGTGTAATCTTTCGTTTTAAGCATGTGTGTGTGTGTGTGTGTGTGTGTGTGTGTGTGTGTGTGTGTGTGTACTCCTGTAGATTGCTGCAAACCCAAAGCCTCTTCTAAATAAGACAAGAGACGGAGAGAAACAAATGGCTCCAGATTTGCTTGTTACTGCACTGGGGGTTATTGATGGTATATGCCCAGCTTAAAATTATTGGCTCTGTATTTGTTTACACAAGCAATATTTTGAATTACACTGGCAATAAATAAAAAAGCAATATATATGTCATACATTGAGGCAAAACAGAAAAAAACGTCGTCTTTAGTTACAAATACATCCAGGATGAATGTGTTTGCAGAAATATTAGAGGCAATGAATCAGGATTAATGGCAGAAGGAAAGCACTTCTGAATAAATAATCGGCAAACAATTATGATGCTGCACACAAAAACAACAGCTTAATTTACTTTCAACTGTAAATGATCCATATTTATCACTGCATCCAGTCCTAACAGTACTAAAAGAGCGAATAAGGATGAAGCTATTTGGCGCTGAATGCAGCTTAATACCCACAGAAAAAAAATGCACACATGCAAAAAAATTTATGAAAACAAACACCCACAAGAGATTTTAACTCTGTGGCTGGTAAACAAGATTCTTCGTGTTTCGGATATTTTCATACGGAAAGTGTGATGGTGCACATGGATCTTTATTGAGGCTTTATACCTTAGGATGAGAGGACATACTCACTGTCAACACATTAGTTGACCAGTGTTTTCCTGCCTTGTCAGGAGAGGTAGAAACGCTTGAATTGCAGTGTTTCAGGAATACATTTGAGAGAAAAGAGTCAGTTAAAAGATAGGATCAGGAAACACTTTCTTATGTGTCATTAAGAATTAACAAGCTGCATCAATGATTTGCTTGTGTTAAAACATTCGGCTGTAGGATGTTCATGTCGTGATCAGACCATATGGTGTGTCAGTGTGGCAGCCGAGAGGGTACGCATTGGGCTCCAATTCTATTTAATAAGGAAAGTTAAGAAGGCTAACCCCAGATAAGTAAAAATGCTTCTTCTGAATATGTGTAACTGCTTGGCTTTTGTTTCCAATTCTTTCAGGCACTTTGGAAAATTCAATTTCCCTTATCGGATTCACTACTTAATAACCATCCGATGTGTAGTGAACTTTCAGAAACAGCGGTCAACAGGGTCAGCTTCTGTTTCTTCCATGTGTTTTCAAAGCTTTTTCCTCCTAATGTGGTGGGGAATGCACCCCCAGTAGTGAATGTGTTGTGAACGCAGCCCTCAGGCTGGGTCCTCCCCCCAAAAACTCCATAATCAGGTCCAGCTTATAAAATGCACCTATTGGCATGGCCTCATTCTTTTGTGGCCCCTGTCCTCTGTCTCTGTGGTGGCTCGTGATATTTTGTGTTACAGTTATCTATTTTATGTGATTAGTTAGCATGCCGACCTTTGTGAAAGACAGCCGCCTATTTTACCTCTGGACTGGACATTTTGGCTGGAAATTGTTTTTGAAAGCCCATTGCTGTCCTGCCTTCGATTAGTGATGCATATGTTAATACCCCATATATGAGGTGGTTAGTATAGTCACAACATTAAATTGCATTATTTTGCAGCATGGTGAGCCCTGTTAATCCTCATTTTTCATGTGTAGCTGCTGCTTGCGTCTGTTTTGCTTCGACGTTTTGTTTAATTTGCATTGTTAAACCATTTGGGTTAGTTAGCTTGTTTGTGTTGATTATTTTTGGTACTAGTTCCCTTTTTCTTCAGGTGAAGTAGAGTGCCATTGTTGGGAGGCTAGGCACCAGTGGTGAGGTCCCTACCCCGTATACATGCATGTACAAACACTGGTCTACGAGTGTAGACTGCACCATTTCTGTTGTGAGGATGGCTATATTGTGCCTGAGGTGGTTTACCGTAGCTCCTCTGGGCACTCCTCAGTGTAGTCTGCCTCTCCAACCAGTGGCCTCAACTTAAATCCCAACATTTTGCTCGGTTTATGTTGGATAGGACATTTTAGAATATTAACATTTGTGATCGTTTTAGAGTTTTTAGCACAGACTTCTTAGCTTAACATGTAATAAATCATTTTTTTCAATCCCTTATTGGGTACCAGTCATTTTCATTTGTCCATTCATATTTTTCCTCCCCTGCAGCTCCAGTCCCTGCAAATTTGATTATTTTTGATTCCTTAAATAAAACCTTTGCTTCATTCTACGAAACACATCTGTCTCATATCAGTAACAAAATCTGTGCCTTTTCAATTCTCAAAACAATATCTTAAGCTTATATTTCCTGGGGTGTAATTCTCCAGCTGGCGTTGTTGGTTCCCTCACATTTTCCTCCTAAGGCCCCGTCACACTAACGTAGATGCTTACACTGTTTTATGTTTTTTTTATTGTACTAGATTTCCTTTTGACAAATACCTTTTTGATAAATCTGAAGCATTTACGTCATATTGATGTAAATTAATGTGTCGTCCCTGACCATTAAAGTAAAGGGAATACCTTATGGTCTTCCAGCGGATAAGAATCAGGTGGACCGGGGAAAAAAAAATACACATCCTGTCTCCACCGGTGGAGATTAAAAAAAGCAAACAGCCCCTCCCCTTTACTTCCAGGTTTTAAATTAATGTTGACTAGCTTGGTGTGTGTCAACATTATTCATGACAGGGCTATTCTTCTCTTCCTCTCTCCTCTTGCTGAAAGCCCATCTGTTATCACCTGTAGCTCTTCACCAACAGTGAATAGTGTGGGCTTTTAACCCATCAGCTAATGATCAATGATGCCTAACTCGAGTGCTTGCTAAGTGCTGTGACAGAGGTCTGTTGACTTGGAATAAGAGACATACGATAGATAATAAAGCCACAGAGATCACATCAATGTCAAGGAATAAACTTCTAATGGTTCATTTCCAAATGTTGTTCTCTCTGTATTTTTCCATCTAGAACCAATCCGTGCTTGAATAAAGGCTGTGGTTGATATTACATTTGGTAAAAACTGAGCTAATCTATTGATGACTTTATGCACCACGCAGTGACGCGCTCACAAACGGTTTCTTCTCTGGGTTACACAGGGGTGAAAAGGAAGGCTTCACATTCTAATACGCTATTTCCATTTAGCGGCGTGTCATTTAATATCCTCTTCTATCATAAAAAAAGTGTTTCCCTTTTGATTAGTACTTTTAACACATGCATCTTGAGTGATACATATTGTAACGACAAAAAATAATAGAAGTGGAAATAATAATATAGTTAAAGAATCAACTGAAAAAATAATAACTTTGGATATGGTTATATACAATTATTACCCAACAATGTAAACCTATAGAGCTCTGTCTTTGATGATCCTACTGCTATCTGATAACCTCTGGCCATTGCGTGCAGCTACACACCTACGCACACAAATACGCACACACCTACGCACGCACGCACGCACACACGCACGCACGCACGCACGCACGCACCAACACTTCTTGTTCACTCACCCAAATGTTGCCGTCTTGGTGATATGGTTTCCAGTTCCTTCCAGTGTCGCTGTAGAGGAGACGGTACCGCGTTGTCCAATCAGAGCTGCTGTAGCGACCCTGTGTTGCTATGGCGCTCACCTGCTTCCTGGAACCAAGGTCCACCTGTAGCCACTGGTAATGGTCACTGTCCAGAGGAGACCAACCACCAGCACCTGCAGAGTCAGTGACATAATGGGTGGGAAGTCAGTTTGTCTTCAGATATCTTATATCCCTATAACAGTATCTGTCAGCCTGTGAAGTAAAATGGCTTGGCCCTGGTATCATTAAATACAAAGTAGCAAAGAGTGGGAACTGTTTTTTTACTTCAATATATCTTATTAGCAAGGAAAACAAGCTCTGGGGAGGAGCAGCATGGTTGGCAGAGGAGCAGCATGGTTCTGCCAAAATGACATTTTACAAAGAGAATGTGGAGTTACAGTTATAGTCTTTCCTATTATTAATGGTCAGTGTCCAGCAGAGAGCAACCCCAGACATTGGCTTCAAGACTGAAACTGGAAAAGTGTACAAACTCTTCTTCAGTATCTTATAGTTGTTTATCTGTCGCTGTCACAGCAGACACCTCAACTGGCTAAGAATGAAATCCACGATTTGAATATGAGCAGATTGATGATGATTACCTATTTGATCCGTCACTGATATCTATTAAGCACAAAGAACTTAAAACTGGAATGGAACAGATATTTAAATCTATATATATATATTTAAATATTATAGTTATCTCCATTTGTTAAGCTTTGGTTCAATATGTGCATCCTTGAGTGCCGAGCAGAATTAAGTGATATTTAACTCTGGTGGAACATGCAACATTTTTTTTCCCATAATTCTCAAACATGGACAATAAAAGCAAAGGTGGAAATATTTTAAATGTTGAATGAAATTAGATAACCTCCTCTTTACCTTTTTGCACATAGTTTAGAAAATGACTAAGCATTAAAGGAGAGCATTTTATTATTATTTTCCCACGGCTACAAATGGTACAGTTTTGACTGTTGGAATAGATGACTGTGCTTGTCCCGTAATCCTCTCTGCGTCCTTGTGCAAGCCTCAAACCTCATGGCTTTGCCCTCATTGCCAGACAGAGTCCTCCAAAGGTTGCCCCCTATCACACCCCCAGGTGTCTAAGGCGGGGGCCAAACTCCCCTGAACCTCACAGGTTAAATGACCCTTATATTAAATGTTGCAGAAACAAAAAGAGCAAGAAAACTGCTAGACAGAAAATAAAGTAAAATGCTGGACAGATTCCACTAACCTGATGTCGTCTGCCATTAGAAAGTAAGCGTAAAGCAACAGAGGCATGATGCCAACGTGGTATGTGGGCTACTGTGAGAGCAGTCAAACCAGTGTGAGAAATACAAGAAAAATGCATGCCGAGTGCATTAGAGTACATAAAACGAGAGACAAGTGCACACACACCTTCACACACACATACACACACACACACACACATACAGGCGAAGCACCAAAAATGTATCAGCCGAGTTTGTGACAGAATGCAACTGTGAAATGATCATCGGGAAGAGTGGGTGGTGGCTGGACTGCGACTTGGCCATGTCACGGCCGTCTTCTTTGATTCTCTGTGATGGAATTTTCGAAAAGGACACAAATACGGATAAGAAAGTGACAGGCTGAAAGCACAAGTGAAGGAGAATGACTGATTTTAAAATGACAATGAGAGAGAAAAACCAAAACCATATGGACAAAGTTAGAAAAGGGAGATAGTAAGACCAAGAAAGTACAAAGGAGTGGGAGAGGAGCACCACGTATAGTGGAGGAGGCATGAACGATGATAGTCATATGATAAAATGGAGGGCGAGGCAGTTTGCGATGTATCTCCCCTTGGCAAAAATCCTATATCTTATCCAATTACAGAGCCATTACACTCCAGCCCCGGCCTTGACAGATAACCAGGCCCGTATCAGTGGAAACGTCAATACCTCAAAAAACCCGTTGCAGCAAAGCCATTCCCTTGGGGGGATAAAACACTATCAGAAGGGGAAGAGTCGGAGGGGATGGAGGGTAAGGCATTGAGTTTGGGAGAGGTGAGGTGATAGTGATCATAAACAGACAGTAAACAGAAAATAAAGATTAAGAAAGCAGGCTGAGTGGACAATGACCAAGGCAGTGTGATGCTATGAACAAGATCGAGGATGGGGTGTCAAAGAGAATGACGAGAAGCTGTGTGTTGAGGTGGTGACAAGCGAAGGGAGAAGGCAGAAAAATGGAAACGAGGGCGAGTAACAGAGATGGATGAGGTGTGGAGAAGAGGGAGTGATGAGAGAGGCTTTTATGGCTCTGGTAGATAGCATGCGGATGGGATGAAAAAAAGGACAGCAAAAAGGGAGCAATGTAGTTATGGTAAAGAAGGTGATAGATGAGGCCAAACGTGAAGAGGGGAGGATGAACGCAGCAGAGGGAAAAGGATGAGTAACTTGGGAGAAGGAGATAAACTGAACCCATTCAACACTGGAAAGGGGGCAACATCAACGGAGAATGAGACTGCAAGTGGGTTCAAATGACATAGAACAGATGGCAAAGATTAAAAAAGTTATGGGTAGAGTTCAGGACAATATAAGGAAGTGAGAGAGGAACAGTTAGAATATATGTGCATTGTACGGTAATGAAAATTCCTGATTAATAGTGGTACATTGTAGAGGTGGGTATTCTGCTAAAATATTTTAGTGTCTGTTTCTCTGAAAGTTAAGCTAGGGTGTGTGGCTCCATTTCTGCATGAATCCTCAAACACTCTATTGACATACTTATTTTGGTGTCAAATACAAACACACAGCTGACAACCTTGCAGCTAAACTAATTGATGCGGTGGAGACTAAAGTGTCTGCATGTGTCCATGAAAATGCACGCAACAGTGTGGCTGCTATCTCTACCTGACGGCTGAACTGGAGACTGCTCGTTTTGATGAATTTAAGCCGTTTGTGGATCAGGCTATTGTTGCAGAGCTGGGTGGCTTATTGGGCTCAACTGGTGAGAGGTTGCTGTAGTGGTATCGGGTGCGGTTTGATTTTTACGAGTACATGAGCACAGTATCGGTTTGATACCCAATATTGTTATCAGTGCATCCTTACTCTTGTTGTCACCGAGTCGTCTCGCAAAGCCAAACTTATCTTCACTCTTCGTTTTATCGCTGTACCAGCGCTGGAGAAAGGCCTGCCTGAACACTAAGGTAATAAAACACTCGGGGTTGTTTGTATGTATGAAAACCCATCACAATCCATCTGAAATACTAAGCGGCTAATGGCAGGCTTGGATGCACAGTCTTCATCCAGTGAGTCAAACCAGTGATAAGAACCACAAAGAAAGCAGTTGGCAACATTTGGCTCAATGTTCAAAGCCGTTACTGTTTTTTTATTTTTTATTATACTATATTCATCCCGGTAAGGGGGAAATGTGTCTCTGCATTTGACCCATCCCTGTATATCGGGAGCAGTGTGCTGCCCATGACAGGTATTGTCTACCCTGCAGTGCTACAGCAAAAGTGACCAAACTTAAACCACTGAAATTTGCACTGCAGGTAAAACACGCAAGAGGCTGCATTGGTATGTGACATCAGGACCAGACATTTTGTGTGCCTGTTTTACAGCTCAGCCACTTCACACTTCCCCTCTGGGGCCCCTGCAATGCTTGAGAACTTTCCAAATCTTCCATTCACCACCAGATTCTCCCACCAGTGCTGCAAACCTGCCTTTCATTCCTGAAGAGCCACACTCTGTATATGTATCTGCCCTCTAACACTGGCTCTCTGCCAGATTGTGAATGTATGCCTTTAGGTTCCAGACATACTTCCTGTATGTGCATCTTTACCTGTACCTGCCTGCATCGTGTGCCTGCCGTGTCCTGTTAGTTTGTTAATTACATGCTGCCTATGTTTGATCCTGCTGCCTGCAAGCCTGTTTGCCACCATTCTTTCCAGTATAGTTCCCGTTCTGGCCTAAGTTTGCATCTAGATCTTCTTCCATGTTGTCTTGTAAACAAACTGTTACAGTATGAATGTATTATTGATGTGAGAAAAGGTGAGACAGTGACATAATTCCGTTCAATCAAAGCCAGTTAGAGTACGTCCATACACCTTCGAGTTTGAAGACTTTTCAGATGCAAAACAATTCACAAAACTAGGAGAAAAGATTTTACAACTCTGGAAAGGTATTCGGGCAACAATCATCTTCCGTCTCGACAAGCTCTGAACATTAGAATTACGGCAATCGGGTTCCAATGTAATATAGAAAAAAATACATCCCATTTGATTGACCAGCTCCGTGCAATGCTGGATGCTGTTGCATTGTTTTCTATCAAAGGTTCAGCCAGGTTCCACTTTATTACTCTGACCCCGCTATCTCACCAAAATGAATGAGGAGACTGCTCTTTTGAAAAAGTGCTTCTGTCGGTCTGAACATGGCTTTAAGGGATATATGAAAGGACAGAGTAATGGTTGAGAAAAAGGGGTTGAAGAGGACGGATGGGGTAGAAGGCATGTTAGGGTTACAGGGTTATTAGAAGCAACAGATCGGAATGACAAAGAGACAGATAGATTGAGAAGTGTAGAGACGAAAAGGTTCCAAAGATCGTAAAAGTGATGGCAAGCATTTTGAGAGACGGACCAAAAAAAGCAATGAGAAAAGAGAGCTGTGGGCTACAGAGCTCAATGGTGGAGTTCAGAGGAGGAACAAGCGACACGAATAAAGGATGTGGGGGAACAAAACACAGAAGCGGCCAAAAAAGTGACGCTGTCATAGATTGGAGAGGAAGGAATGCGGCTGGAAAAAGAGGAACAGATGAGCGGTGAGAGGTGAGGAGGGGCAGCTTGACAGAGGTTAGGAGTGGGGTGAAGTGTGATATATATATATAAAAAGAAAGAACAGAGGTGCAGTGAAAGGTGAAAGCCTGAGGGAGAAAGGGAAGAAGCGAGAAGAGGTTGACAGAATAAAGTGGAGGTGGAGCAGGTTGGCAGTGGGGGGACGGGAGGTGAGAGAACAGAAGCATCAGCGTAGGAAAAGGCACGAAAAAATGGGAGGAGAAATGGGAGGGGAGGAGCGTCGGGGGACTGTCACAGTTCTCTCACCTGTCACACACACAGATGTTCGGGGAGGAGAGGAGGAGCGGGAGGAGGATAGGGGAGAGAACAGGGGAGCAGAGAAGGTCAAAGAAACCACCTTTGAGAAAGAGATGAAGAAAGGGGGGAAGGAAAGTAACACAGAGAAAAAGATCAGGAGATAGAGATCAGGACAAAGGATGGAGAACGAGTACAACCCAAGAAGACGACGTAGAGAACAAAGCATTGGAATTACAAGAGGCTAAAACTAGGGGAACACTGCCACCTAGATTTTACCCCATTGAAGCTGACAACTTTTTGAGATTACTGTTGATAATAGGTTGTTTTCTAGATAATAAACACTAAGGGCATCAATTTGTTTGTGTGTGCTTATTTCAATCACTAGTGCAGTGCATAGCCTACTGCTCAGGGGATAGGAAGCGCACATGCAGAGCGGTTGATGCGTCCCCCCGTCAACCGTCGAGAATGACTCAGCGCTCGTTGAGTCCAGAGAAGTGAAGAAGAGTTTGGTTTTAATGCTGAAAACACACCAAGCAGCGGTGGATTGCAGCCAACAACGAGCTGCCATGCAATATCCACGGGAAGTTGTGGGAGGCGGATTGATTCTGCAGCAGAGTGCGGCCAAACTAAAAGTTGGGGATAGTCAAACCTTGTGACATGTTGCTTCATATTACAAAGACTGTATTCCCGCCTGAAACACATGAACACATCTTCTGGCCCCAGAACACTGCACATTTTTCGTCGAGATGCACTTTGTGGCTGCAGTCAATGAGCCTCAGTCTGTAATGACCTACTGCAGACGACATGCTCGACTCAGTTCGCAGAGCACCGAGCTCCCCCCCCCCCCCCCCCCCCCCCCGCTGTTGCAGAGAATGCCGTCACTAGTTTTTTCAAAGTTTATGAATATTTAACGTGTAGATCGGATAAACGGTGCTTGAGATATGCAAAGGATATGTCCAAAGACAGACAGAAATTCATTGCTTTATAGTAAATTGCAAGTCTACTTTGAGCATTCAGTGAAGTCATTTATTCTGTCCAAATCAGATGCTGCTGGTTTATTGCTTAGTTTGCACCATTTGTGATGTGTAATCAACCAATAATACACTGGACTAACTTCCTAAATGTGAGGACTCAAACTCTGTGTTTTCTCATTATTTAATATAATTTTAAATATATATCTTGAAGTTTGTCAACAAAAGCAAGTTGAAAAAGGCACGATCATGGGCCTTTTCACAATTAGTTTGATGTTTTATAAATTAAACAGTGAATGGATGAACACAAAATAACTTTGATTAATTAATAACAGCCACTGTAAGACAGATCGAACATCCTTTAATGAACAAAGAAAGAGTAGAAAAATCCAATCCATTTTTTTCACACTAGGGAAATTCACTGGTATTGATGATATAACTTAGCAATTTATCAACCCATTCTACAATGTCTCAAAATGTGTCTGTGCAGAACAACTCAATCCCCTTATGGCTGCCCTATAATATATCCTCATAATGCATTTGAATTGGGACTAGTTCCAGTGGCAACACTGACACTGGAATTTCTAACAAGCAGCATGTTTGAAATCAGATTAATCTGCTACCTGAAAGCCACCCAGGTGAAAATGTCCCTGTGCGGTGCCCTTCACAGGTGAGAACTAGCCAAATGGAATTCAGAGAGAGAGAGAGAGAGAGAGAGAGAGAGAGAGACTCCTTCTGAGATAAAAGGAGCCAACCGGGACCAAAACATGGCTGGAGTTTCTCCAGCTTGCACAACAGGGTTTAAGTTTATCTGTGATGACACAGATAACCCTGCAGTGGTAGCACAGTCGGAGCATGTGTTTTAGTGTAATCTACTGCTATACTGATTATGACAATACATATTTTCACACACAAGCACACGTAAGAGTGCGTTTAAACATATTTTTGTAGAAACATGCACACGCAGGCACACACACACACACGCACACACACACACACACGCACACACACACAGATTTTATCAATTGTTCAGTTTCTGTAGGCTGCAAACAAAGGGACCACAAAAAGCTAGTTATTGCCCATTGTACACCAAAACCAATAACAATGAACATGCCGTAAAAAAAAAAACACTTAAAAAGTCCACTTGGCAATTTGGGGGATGTACCAAAAGCATTGCGCTGACTAAGCAAAGGCAGTGAAACATAATCAAACCAGGAAATGCCCCGTGGGAACCATTGACAAAAAATGTCTGCCTTTTGAAACAGTCAGCTAATGCAATCCGTGTAGATATTTTTCTTATGTCACATCTCACACATCTCAGTTCACACTGTTCAAGAAACCCTCGGCTATGGGTCATTAGACCAGCACACAAGTAAAGTTATGAAAGCTCCCTTTGGTTGCTTTGAATTTGAATCAAACAGTGTTCTACTGTCTCAGCTGACTTTTCTCTCCACTGTTCAGCTCTTCTTAGGCTGTCAAGTTGACTCCTTCCTGTTGTTGTAGATAAAAGATATTTGATCAAAGCTCACAATGTATAAACATACACAGTACACATGCACTACAATTTTACCGTCGGCTGATTTGACCGTAGAGATGGTTTGATCACAGTGTGATGAAGTTGTTGATCCAACCTTGCAAAGTGAAGCGATATGGTTCCTTGACAAAGGCAATTTTCTCGCAAATGTACCACTTCATTTGCAAAGAATATCCACGTTTTTATCTCCTAAATGTACAACTTTTTTTTCCACAGAATATTAAGTTTACTTGCAATGGCCTACGTGGTCATATATGTGTGTGTGTGATGATTACTGTACCCAGTCACTGCCTGACTGGGTACAGTAAATGGCTTTTATGGTACTGATGGTAAAAAATGAGTCAGATGAGAGGAAAAGAGTGAACAGTGGAGAGACGAATTGAGCAAGATAGAGCAGCAACGGGAACAAAATAGAAAATGAAGAAGATTAAATGTGTAAGAGAGTACAGAAGGAAAGGCATGAGATCTGAGACTGAGCAATGGAGACACAGTGTGATTTTGGACGAGTGACGAGCAGCCGGTGACAGGCATGACACACAGACAAAAGTGACAGTGGCAAAGCAGAGCATCAAACAAGAGAACATCTCTCCTCGGTCTTGCCGTTAGTGTGGGAGAGTGTGTGGGCAGGCACGCACACATAACAGAAATTGTTTGAGCAGGCGGGTGGCTCGTGGTGTGTTGCCTTTATGTCTGCGTGTTCCGGCACCCGAGAGAACATGTGAGAGTATGTTTATCAAAGTTGCCTCTTTTCATAACAACCACAACCACATTAACAGAAAGTCTCTTAATTAATTAAGATGCTAGGCCGCCGGAAAAGGGAGCACAGAGAAAACAGCTGGTTAGCCCTCTGCTAGTACTTCATCTCTCTGTCATGGAGCAGATGAAGACAAAGTCATTTAATTAGGAGCGGACCGGCATTATCGATGGATGACTGCAACGACTAGAGACATCAAAAAACTTTGCCAGATGACAGAGTGAAAAATAATGCATGATAAAGGGACGGGCAATCTGGTTAATTGTGCAGCAAGTCAGATCACAGTTGTACTGCAGTACTGTGACATTATTTGTCTGAATACGGGGGGGGGGGGGGGGGGGCGATGCAGGGCAAGTTTTTCAAACTTTGAAAAGTAAGTATCAAGGTGGGAATGTGAATGAAGAAAAATATAGATAATGAGTTCTGCGAAGAAAGAGGGAACAGGCTGAGAAAATGGAGTGGTATTGAGACTGTTCAGGTACAGAGAGAGTGTATGGAGGGAAAATGAGATGGAGAGAAAGAAAGGGGAGACACGGATGTGATGGAGTGCAGCAAGAGACCTGCCACAGTGGAGGAGAGAGAAACACAGAGGGAGATGGGTGAAGAGAGAGAGGAGGAGAAGAGAAAATGGAATATAAAGATCAGTGGCCATGTGTTTGTCATTAGCAGCCCAATCTCATGCTTGGCCATGTCTGCGCTGCGCAGCAACGTGGGCATGCATAGTATCTGCATGCTCACATGCAGGCATGGCAGCAGGGATATTTACGGACACACAACATCATTCCACCCATTCCTCTTTTACTTTCTTCACACACAAAAAGTATTCATTATTTTGGTACTCTGTCCAAAGCCGAAACCACTTCATGACACGTTTTCCATGAATGTCAAAATAACACATTATCAGGTGCAGTTCCGTGGTGGCAGGCATAATAAAATGCACCCACATGGAAATTGTTTTTGTGATTACACAAGACTTGGAGCTTGAGATCGCTTTGTCAAATTTGAAGTCGAATTTCAGCATTCAACAATTTGAGCTCAAATTGTCAACCATGGCTCATCGCTTATCACTTTAACATTGCTCCTTTTGCCCATTTCAGTCTGTCTCCATGTCTTGCGTTCCTCCCTCCCCTCCTCTCTCTTTAGCCTTCAGTCTATCCATGCCTGCTCTATTTTAACCTGTATCCACAGGGCAGCAGTCTCCGGCTGGCAGCACTGAACAAAGCCTTGAGTGGGGTGCAGATCGCAGCCAATGTATGTCACTATTGAAAAGCTATAAGGAGCTCATCGCTTTTTTTTGTTTTTCAAACCTTTTCTGGTCCATCAATGACAGATGCTATTGATATGCATTCTGGGAAATGTAGAATCCAGAGTTTTTTGGGGCTTGCTGCATAGGGTTTATATATCTGGCCTTTGTAGCATACATTTGGCCATTCCTGTGTTAAGATGTTTCTCAAATAATTTAGCTTGATTAAGGTCTGTACTAAATGACGGTGTTGAACATGTTCTGTGACCCATTTTCAAACCAAGTGAAACTATGTGGTTGGGAAAAGTTGAAGAAATGTGATGGAAAGAACCTTCTCTACATTTCATTAGATGCCATCTAATTTCTCTTTGTCTCTATAACTCCCTCATCTATATTTCTCTCTCGCTCACTCTTCCTCCCTCTCTCTGTGCAAATAGACTCAAGGGTTTTGGCAGCAGGAGTGGGCCCACCTTGCCCTCTGCCTGACACTATTGAGATGAGCAGGGTCTCATACATGAACTGGCACTAAGGAGAGACGGTGGGGGGGGACAGAGATAATTAATGGTGAGAGGTAGGGAAGACTCACCATAACGAGAGAGAAAGGGGAGAAAAAAAAGAAAGAAGGATGGTGAGAATTAGATATTAACATATGGAGAGAGGGAGGGTACAAGAGAGAACGAAGAAGAACGTCTCCATCAATCTATTCCGTCTTCAAAAGCCAGAGGCAATTAAACTGAGCTGGTCTTAAAAAGACACCATGGTGTAAGTTTACAGTCAACATGTCGCATAGAGAGACAGCTTGTGAGTGATTGTGTTTTCAAAACAAAGATAAAGGGCATTTAGCATTATAATGATGAGTCTGTTAGTAAAGAATGTGTTTTAGGAGCCAGACACGGAGCATTTAGCCAGCTCCTTCTTCCAAATAGACACATGAATAAACTAATGTGCACAAACTTATTCCGATATAGGTATTCATACACACATACTCTCTTAAAAACATTAGCAGGGTTGGAACTAGAGGCCTGGTGACTGGCTGGCACTCAGCAGATAGCTGCCTGCTTTAAAATCGTTACGGGATCATTTTACCTCTCTCGCTCTCTCTCTCTCTTATTCACACACACACACACACACACACACATACATAGACATAGGAACATGCACCCAGGAATACATTCAGACGCACACACCTGGACACACACAAGCCTATAGCCTAAAACTCTAATAGCCGTCAGCGTTCACAACACAAGCTTAATATGAGTGGTGTGTCCCATTGATTTTGTGCCTCCCCTGTTCCATAGCAGTGGTGATTGGAGAAGATTGGCTTATCAGCACACACTCATGCCACTGATGGCACATTTGGCTGCCAAATGTAGCTGCTTGGAGGGACCCCTCTTTATAGTATGACTGTGTGGGCATGGGTTTGTGATCCTGTGTTTTTGTTCATGTAAATGGGTGTTGAATGTGAGCAGTTCCATGCTAACGTTAAATGTTATGTGTCGACTTATTTTATGCCTTAGAGTGTTTCTGCGTGTGTCCTTCATTCGGGGAGTGTTTCCTGCAAATGTTTCACTGTTTGAACGTGTATATTTAGATTTGATTGTGTTTTTGCGCTCCTAGATGTCTGTGTTTCTGTTTTGTATTCTGTGTTCGAAACTGACAAGAAATAACACAGCTGATTTAAATTTTGAGCAGCATCTTCCTTCCCAGCAGATAAAATGAGAATTTGGTTATAAGAAAAGTTGATTTTCTGACATATTTCTAATCCTTGTGAAGAACTTTTTTTTCTAGGTGTAACCTCATCGTCCCTTTCTGCAGAACTTATCTTATTTTATATTCCCCCCTTGTCAGATGTTGTATGCTAATAAGGCGGTGACCTCATCATAAAAACACAGTGTCATTCTTTAGAGGACACCAAGTCCATCATCAAGAGGATGAGATGAAACTTTATACTTTTCCCTCATTCCCCCCCGCTACTTTGACACTTGCCTCGGTACAGTATGTATCCATTTTGGGATACTTGTGTCAAAATCTGATAAAGTTTATCACAGCGGTGGTTCTGACTGTCATGTCATGTCATCTCACTTTGGAGACGTGTTAGAACTAGGTGTCACGAGATCATGCTGGGCTCCTAATTACAAGCCAAAATTGACAGGTTTTGGAAAAGGGAGACAGCGGAGTATTTCTTCTCTTTGCAGTAAGATTATATACATACAGAAACAGTTCCAAGTCTATTGGATATACTGTACAACCATTTTACACCTAAGCAGGTAATTTAGGCTGCGTCTTGTATTTCTTTCTGAGAAGTAACCATATCTGCCTTGAAGTAAGAAAACCAAAAGTTATCCAAAATATGTTCTTTACTAAGAGACATCATTTACACATCGGCAGATTGATCTGCAAATTTCATGAAACTTGTCCAAAGATGAAGCTATTTTAGAAATAAATACCTTTAGTGACAGCCTTACTTCATTAATAGAATACAAATATGGAAACGTATTATATCTTGTGTAAGTGCATTTAACACTGGATCTATATGTTACTGTAGCTTTTTTGTACAACAATAACGCCTGAGAACTGGATTTAAATGCTTCAACTATTACACATTCTCCAAAGGACCTCCATCCTTGAGGAGATTGATAAATGAAAGCATGTGGGGACAGAATGCACAAGCTGTATATTTACACATCATTGACAAGTTTGTCTTCATTTCTTTCCTTCTTCTCTTCCGTCTTTGCCCCTTGTTGCTGGGTGTCACTGTTAAATGAGGAGCAGTCCTGTCCTCTCTCAGCAATATTTCTATTGATATGATTAAATACACCAGCATACCTCGTGTTTATTTGCCAGCTCTGAGCTCGGTTGCGTCAGCTGTGGTGTGACTACATTAGATGGAAAAGTATGAAATATTAATTGTATAAACATAGAGGGGTGTAATTGTCTGGTCCTATCTCTGTCTGCTGTGGACTGATGTGGAAATGAGCTCCAGTCTGAGTCACTGAGATAATGACTGGAGCTGAGAAACGGAAAGGGAGAGAAGAATAAGAAAAAAAGGAAATAGAGAGAGCAAAAGAGGAGGTGGAGGAGGAGGAGGGCGAGAGCAGCTGTGCAGCACTACGAAGCATGTCTCTCTATACAGACTGGACATTCAGCGTGTCGTCTGTACAATCATTCATAAGGATGTATGCACACATACCTGAACTAGATATGTACTCATTCCTCTCTCTGCAGCATGCAAGTATGAACTTCCCTCTATGTATATCAATCATGTATGCGTGTGTGTGAGAGAAAGTGCATGCACATCGACATCTTCCTCTGTGTCTGTGTGTGACATGGTGTGTGTGAGTGGGTGTCTACCTCCTCTCCTGTTGAGCTTGGCATATCCGGGTGCATATCCGTTGGAGAACACAGAGGAGCTGGTGAAGGCTGTGTGAGGCAGAGGAGAGGCTAGAGCCTCATCACACTTCTCTGTGGACAGAGAAAGAATGTGACGAACAAGGGAGGAAGAAATAGGAGGCACAGAGTAGGAGAGAGGGAAAATGGATAGAATGAAGAGGAAGGAGGGAAGAAAAAGAGCAAACAGTGAACATTAGTATATTTCATATTAATTAGAAAATATGCTCTACTGCTGAATAAACAGTTATGTTCAGCATTTAAGACCATTGAGTGGTTGAAGCAGTACTAAATCACAACATTGTTAATTAAATGTTAAACAAATGACACGGATAAGACCTTCTTAAATTCTCGGCTGAGAAGTCAGAAGTCTTGTATTTTCCACATTCACTCAGTCCATTGTCAAAAGGAGACTTGCTCTCAACAGCAGAAAACATAAGGCATAGCTGGAGGTTAAGGGAAGCTGTTTGTGGGTCAAGCACTAAGTCAGGTCAGTCAGACTTGAACTACAAGGCCATTGAAAACATTGTTGATTTCCCGAGCACTCTCAAGAGTGCACTGCAAAGTGTCCACAATAACACGCAATCTGGACCTTTTAGCCAGATATGGATGCATAATTTATTTAGAAAAGAGGAAAGAATTCATGTTTGGTAATTAAGTTAAATGGCGGATTGCACCGCTCCCAGTAGATCAGGTTCTCCATAATTAGATTTATCAATAAAGGCAGCGATCTGTCTTACTCTGCATTCATTTTGAAGATAACTCAAATTGATATAACATCACCAGGTGACAAGTACATCACAAGAATCAGTCATTGGATATGCCACCATTTCCTTCACATAGCCTGTTGTGTAATTATTTTGTAACAATGCACCATTTCCTCTAAAATCTAATTTGAAATTAGACAAATTGTCTCATGAATGTGATTTGAAGTGAGATCATTAATGAGCTCCACATCTTCCCAAGTTCCTAGACACTCGGGAGCCCACTCTCAAGGCTCTAGGACCTTCCAATCATCTAACCCTAACCCTAACCCTTAACCCTAACCCTTATCCTGTGCTTAAATTAGACAAATTGTCTCATGAATGAGATTTTGAAGGGCTTTAATTTTAGAATGCTACATCAGAATGTCCTGGTTATTTCAAAGTGAGACCTTGAGGTGGTCTGCTATTAGAGAAAGATACAACTGAAAGGACCGTCTTTGGACCCATAGAAACACGATTACAAGTTAGTGCTCAGCTTCAATCGCTAACATTAAAGAGCACGTATCAAGCCAGAAATCTGTGTACATTTAAAATACATTTTTCATCTGCTTCTCCATAATAAGTCTGGGACTGCTTATCAATATTTCTTTACTGCATTTTAGTGAATTCAATTTATATATTATCTTGCGTTGCAGCTGTCAACTCTGCTCCGTTGTCTTCCCGGCAACAAGTCACATGACTCAATAAAACATTTTAAAACTAGAATGGTAGGCCAGGTGTGTCTGCAATGACCATGGAATTAATACAACTCACAATTCTTCAACTCCTGTAGTACATGAATGGATGTTGGTTCCTTCAATCTCATGCCTGAATGCTACATGTTGATTGTGTAATGTAGCTTTGAGATTCTCATTTGTGAAAATCATTCATTACTTCAAAAATACAGCAGCTTTTCGATGGCCTTTTCCGCTGAATGCAATCATGTAGCCGTTGAGTCGAAAAACGTACTTCCGCCTGTCTAGCGGAATTAACTGTGGATCCAATGACCTGGAAAGGCCAAGAGGAAAATAGTCAGCGCTATAGTGCTGCTCTGTCCAGGCCGATCTGAGAAAATCTGAGAACGCGACTACAGTGGTATACTGCATGCATGAGACACAAACGGGCAGCAAAAGTCATCTAGAACAAATACAAAAATATATATTCCTGTCACACACACACACGGTCATGAAGTCATTTTCCTTCCGCCCTCTCAATTGGCCCCTTTCACTCACTCATGCACAAACACTCACCTCTTCCAGTACATAAAGTTTCACACAGAGAGGAATTGTGAATGGTCTGTCAGGCCAGGTAGGCAGTCAATAGCTCTTTGTCATGCCCCACAGTGTAGGTGTGTGTGTGTGTGTGTGTGTGTGTGTTTGAGTGTGTATGAGGGAGAGTCAGATCTCGAAGAAAGGGAATTCTGTGCCTCTGTGCATGTGTATGTACAATATGCTGTATCTGGATGTGTACATTGTGGGTGAAAGTCAAAGCATGGGCTGATGGCTTGTTAGCCCCATTACTTTGTGTCACAGGTGGGCTCACAAGGAAAAGAATGGCATCATCAAAGCATGATAATGTATGAGAGTTTGTGTGTGTTTCTTTTTAGAAGGGGAAATGGTCTGCAGCCTCCCTCCTGGTCCACATTTTGAATCCCTGCCTGTTTTTGACAGGATATACACACACACTGCCACGCAGGTTCTCCCTTATAAACACACACAAAAGGTAATGAGGTCTCTGGCACATTGACCTTGCACTGGCATAGTCGTAAAACCCACTAGCATTAGGTAACTGGCTCACCGCCACAGAAATGGGCAGTGATGTATAGGAGAGGGGGGTGTCCAAAGAAATGGGGTTGGGCAGAGTCATCTAAAAAAAAAAAAAAAGATATACATACTTCCACTGTGGAAGTATGTATATCTGGGCATGAGGGGTTACATTCACACCGATGCAAGTGTTCATCACAACTACATTACAGCTGATTTCATGCCAGCCCACTTGGTGACGTGTTCCTGCTTATCTCCCTTTGAAAGCGGGCCATAGGTGCACCGCTCATGCAGCAGCATCTGGTCATGAATTTGGGAGAAATCTTTGGGTCATGCGTCAAGTGTCTCAAAAATTATTCTTGCACCTTCACTTATGAAGACAAGACCCTCTTTCTCTCTACACACATGCACACACACAAGAACATATGAACATTAAGACTAGAGATGCGATCAACAGCAGCCTACTTCTTCTACATGCTGGTGTTACTGGTTGAGCTGATTCCCCAGTCTCCTCCTCTTCTATTTCTTAATAATTACACATATGATGGCATCCCTTGCCTTTTGAATTTTACAGTTTATATTCAATATTTTAATTATGTGTCTGCTTCCGTTCTGTACATTTAACCACAGGGGCAATCAATTTGACTGCCAGTTAAATATTTAGCATGCTGCTTGGATTCATGTGGTGATCAATTGCAAATCCAGCTAGACTACTTTTATTATAATTTAACAATATAATTAGACTTTCAGCCTTTTAAGATTTATTTAGATTTGGGTAAATTCAATTGCAATGTTCATAAAATGTTTCATTTTCATATCATAACCTTCACAGTTTTACAAAAGCTGGATTGTAGCTTTAGTCTGTGATGTACAACAGCAAATTATGATTCAACTTTTCACATTACTTAAAGACGAGTTCAGGAACTCAGCTATTTTCCATCAATTAAACTGAATTGCTTTAAATCCTCAGCAATTTATTGCTTTAGTACTGAGCTGTACTGTGTATTATTGTACAGATATAGTGCATACAGAGTAAGTTGCACTCTCCTATTTGACTTCCTTACTTGCTTTGTTTGGAAGTCTTGAGTCTATCATTGAAAGATGAAACACACAAAAAACTTTAAGAAACCAAAAGGAGAAAATGACTATTGTTTTCTTATCAATAAACTTGATAATGAGACCTCTTCATGCAAACTAGACCATTATAGTCACCAGCATTTTATGTCTAGGCTGAGAGCGAATACCAAAGTCTATATTACACTGTAGTTGAGTTCATCATCAAGGCTGTTTACACAGTTTCTTTGTCAAACTTAAAGCAGTTCACTGATGGATGACAGCAGCAGATTTTCTGCAGTGTACTATCTTGTACACACACACACAACAGCAAACATGACTGTAGATAGGTCATTCTGTTATGAATGGAAAAAGCTAAATAATGTGTTCAGTTATCGTGGTATTGATTTACTTCCTTTAAGTGTATAGCTGTCAACAAAGACTACATTTTAGGATAAGAAATATTTTGTATTGTTGTGTGACATAGTTAACTTTAGCTACAATATCTAATGAATTGTAACTACGGTTAAAAACACACATTTTTGGAAGACTTTCCATTTTTTAATCGTTAATAGGAATGTTGGTCAGGACATGATGATGAGAAGGGAAACGGTTGCTGTTGTTATGAATCCAACATAATGTGACGTATTATTTTGTGTGGCTTTGGTTCTTTATCCTGTATATATGCTGCATTTCTTTAACACATTTTTTTTTATGTTTGGACTTTTAGAGCCGAGCAGGGAATTTAGGTTGGGCAACAACCTTGAAATTATTGGCAATAAATGTGTCATAGTCTGTTCTCCCATATTTAAGCATCTTAAAGGAACTCACCTTTACCATCAGTAGTAAAACACGTCAGTGATTTATTGCTTTGAGATGAGTAAATAGCAGCACAGAGATCTAGGATCATAGCCATCAATAATTCATCGATATATCACAATGCCACCTGCTTCAGCACATTTTGAAACAGGGAAGATACCTGAATTCAATCCCTTTTGTTCCAAGATCTAGAAAAAATGATTGATGATTTGGCCTGCAGGCAATCACAGCAAGCTTTCTTTGATTTAATGTGACGTGTGATTAGCCCACTATAGCAGTTACAACTCATATAGTCTGTGGGGTGGTGAAGTCATATGATGGGTATCAAATGAACTACTCTATTGGAATCGGCATCACCTTTGGGGTAGTGGTTTTGGAACTGATATGATACCCGTTGCTACCCACATGCACACCCACTATACATGGTTACATGTGCAAAGCACCTACAATAGTGCATGTTTGCTCAGTGTAGTTTGTGACAAGAGGGTAGAACACATTCATGAATGCAGACCACACAGTCATATGCTCGAGACTCCAGTTTGAGATTGTAGTTGCTGATATTTGCCCATGTCTGAAGTGCAAAGTAGGGTTCTGTATGTCCATGTACTTTAGGGAAAGCAAATGACCACAATATCCGATTGCAAATGTCAGCCTGTTCCCCGGAGAGCAAGAGACAGATAGTTTTACGCATGATGATATGATAAGAGAGGAGAAAACGGTAGGTGCAGTGAGGAAGAAAAAGACAGATAAGATTAAACAGAAGGAAGAGAAAAAGAAGACATGATCTGAGAGCAAAGGAAAATGGCTGCCTACCAAAACCGGCTTAGTGGCATTTGCAGCTAGGTAAATAACTAGTGTGTGGAAAAATAGCAACCAAGACATGTGTCAGCCGGGTGCCACCATTGGGGACCAGAGCCATGGATAGACAGGGTTTGGCCAGCTTGTTCAAAGGGCTTTACATCTGGAGCTAAAAGGAATTGGATGCAAATAGAGCACAATACATTCAGGGTGAAAGGCATGACGCCCTCAAGATCAGTTGGCATAAAATCACTGGTTGCAGCCACAAAGCTACATCTTGGCATCAAGAATGTGGCATAATAAGATGGAAAAATGCCGGGCGCAAACTCCTTTAATGAATTGCCCTACCTGCCACATTGCCTGAATGGCCAATGAACCCTGACGGAGAGTTTACAAGTACTTAGCACAGAAGCCTGAGTCAATGCATTTTCTAAAAATCACCAATTTAAATGGACAAGTGAGTAAATCTCCACCTTTTAACATGCACTGTTTTACATAGCGGTCTGTACATTGGTCAGCCAGTGAAGAACATTGCCGGGTGACTTCACAAAGAATGGATTGTATCTGCTGACAGCCCTGTCAGTTGTGATCACGTCTTAAGGTCCAACTCACTAAAGATATTGCGCTGATATTATAGCACAAACACGCCCATAAAGTCTTCTTTACGTCTGATTGCAATTATCCTCGTGGCAAAGGTTGCCTTTGTGAATTGGGCTGTTTTTGCATGAGGCTGATTAGCATAAAATGGGGCAATTTTGTCACAAATGTATGTATATTACCTTATTTGAATATGGGCAAATACCACAGGAGCACTGAGGCGCTATTTGTTCAGCAGCGCAGTTAGGGGAGCATTTCACCCTGTTTTGACCCTTTTTGTCTTATTCTTCTAGGTTTAGCGTCAGCAGAAGCCGCACAATCCTTTTGTGAACTCGGCAATCAGTGTCCTTTGTCAGACTGCAGAGCAGACCCGCAAAAGACTCAACACAAATCTCTGCTATCTTTATTTAACGACTGTGAAACCATTGTGCGAGTGCTTTTGGTATGGGGCTGTCAAGTCTGTCCTCTCAACAACACTGAATGCTGAAGTTTGGGGACTTTGGGGCTTTTTCTGGACTCAAGTCATGAACACAGTGAAAGCTGTCGAAAGTGCCAACAGCTGCACGGCGATGCAGTGTGACTCTCCAAACTGCCAGTAAGTCTCCGTCTGCACAGGCCTTTGGTCTCTGGTGTGGCTGGGAGCAGCGTGGGCCTCTGCTTTCTGTTTTCCATGTTTGCCCACATTAACGCTTCGGTTTGACAAAGTCCATCTGGAGCAGATTGAGAGGTGGTCTTTAACTAATTTGTGGTTGCTTCCTCAGAAGCCTTCTGCAGTTACCTAAATGTTTCTGTAATGTTTATAAACTCAGTATAGTCTATCTCAGTTATTTTTGTCTGATCAGTCTATGATTCTTGTGTAAACGAAAGCGTCACAAAACGAAGACCCTCTGGACACACAGGGTACCTATGAACCATCTGCAGTAAATGTTCGGTTGAACTGTATTGTAATAAATCAGCAAACTTTAGCCAAGACAAAATCTGTGAAGAGTCTTCAAATCTGGCAAATTAAAGTGACTCTAATTCCAAAACTGCTTTAAAAAGTGGATTGAAGCTGCTCCTCTTTTTCCCGGGGGTCACAGAAAAAGAGTTTCAAAAGCGGTCAAATGGCCACTCGCTAATTAGCAAGAAGTTACATATGCGTGTTGTCATGTCCACCTGGAATTGTGCGACAGCAGCTCCCTAGTGGCCTTCACAAAGAGGTATGTTACACAAATTAACAGATGTTCCACAGCATAGAAACGGCCTCAGTAATTGGCATTACAGATGGTTGTTGGTACCATTTGCCAGTGTCTTCGCTCCCAGGCAAAAATTGTGAATTAAACACAAGTATGACTTATTGTATGACATGATATAGTCATGGACATCTCAGCAGGGGGGATGCTGAAATGTACTTTTTATTTAAATGAATTAATATTTAGAAAATGTGCATGAGGAAGCATGGGTGACGCGGTACACAGGCCTGTAAATGGTTTCACATTATTTAACCTAAGCTAAGGGTGCTGGTAACTACTAAACATGGATGTTAACAATACTGGATTCAAAATCCTTTGCGAGACCTCAAGGATACACACAATGCACTTTGGAGAATAACACAGAATGTAATTATAACTTTTGTTTGTTCACAGTGACACAAATAAAACTTTTGTATGTCAGCTGCCAAACCGTATTGCATAGTATAAAAAGAATTAAGCGATTTTGGGAGCATCTTGTATTCAAAAGATTCTGTTGAGCCGGTGACCTTCATGTCTTGGAAGCTTCACAGCCTTTGAACACAACACAGTCCAACAAGCGTCTGATACATATTCACGAAGCAGCCTGACGCTCACTTCTCCAATCAAAGAAAGAATAAAGGACCTGACAAAGACATTTTAGAAGACATGCAACAGTGACAGAGTTGAACTTCACTGCTCTATAGTTAATGTATAGTGAGTGAAAACACCAGCCAGACAAACAAAAACTGCTATTATGTTCATTCTATATTGGGGGAAATTGGACAGTGCTCATACATATAGAATTCATATCTGGTAAAAAAACAAAAACATACATTTTATTGGAAAAACAGACTACTTGACTCCGGTTTCCTGCTGCTCCAAAAATAAATAAACAGTTTTCCTTACACTGGCTAACAGTTTTCGTTTACGGTATCCAGATCAGGCACATCACGCCCTGTATTACTGTAATTTCAAAACAAAGTTAAATTATGTACCTTTCTGCACAGGGCTCCCAGAGCCTTGCGGCATGAAATAGTGGATGGCAGTGGAGTGAATAACAATCATCTAGACCCCAGGGTGAGAGCCCATTCAATTTCAAATCACACAATACCCCAGTGGGAATTAAAATGACCGTTTAACTCTGTGACAATGTGCTCAATTTGAAATGTGTTGTGTTAGTATTGGAGAGAGGTATGGGGGTGGCGGGTTATCCAATTTCTAAAGAAATGTTTTTACATTGCTTAAATAATAATATTCTGAATAAGATGGTAATGAAGGTTTTCACCAAGGAAAACTTTCTTTTGCTTTTCTTTTTTCTTTTTTCAGATGAAATCTCAACAGTTTCAACTCAACTGTTCTCTCTGTATTTAGAAATCTACATGGCATCTGATTCACTTTGTGTGGGAGGAGGTCAAGGGCATAGGTTTGCATATGGCAGCGGAGGTAAGAATTCTCCCTAAAAACATTTGAGCAAACTTGTTCGCATCATGTTTGGTGTGAACACACACACACACACACACACACAAATATATAGAGGGAGAGGAGCAGAGAACCGGCAAGGAGAAATGCGCTTCAGGTGTGAACAGCATGGCCGTAGAAAGCTATGAGGTCAGGCCACGAGGTCAGGCCACGAGGTCTGGACGTTGGATAATATTTCCTGTCTCTCTGCATCTGAATCACGTGAAACTGACAGCTATCCATAAGACAGCTATCTGTTATGGTGAGGTGACTGGAGAAGGCAGAGAGTGTGTGTGCACCAATGCGCCTGACAGCACAGTCGTGTTCACTGCAACGTTTCTACACACAAATACTATGAGGAAACTAAAATCTTACTTGGTGATTTATGCAGAGTATTAGAAGATATTATTGAAAATTACTGATGCTCTGTTCTGCAATTCTGTACTGCTATTTGATGGTGTCTTGCATTTCTACAACTGATGAGAATTTCATCAGCTGCGGTGCATTCCACAGCTGACCACCAGTAGTGCGCATCAGTTAGATTGTACAAGTGTTTTAATAAGTACTGAACATGTAACTAACTCTCAAAGACCCGACCTGTTCTGATAATAAATAATTGTATATTATAAACCATAATTTATCCTTTATCTGTCCCAGGGTAATACTCTTAAAACTGTAAATTGAGCAGACTTGTTATTAAATATATATACTGTGATAAGTACTGAAATTGATCAAGAAATGAATTATAATTATGATCAAATGTCAAATTAAAAAAACTAAACTCGACAAAAGATTTTAAGCCATATTGTGCAGCCCTATTTGTAATTAAATCTTCTATTATTTCTCTCTATTTTTTTCCCCTTTTCCATGTCTGTTCTGTGAGTTTCTATGTGAGTGGGAGAGTTCTAAAATGTAATTAGCTATTTTTCCCCTCTCTCCTTCTTGGAAGCTGTTATATATATATATATATATATATATATATATATATATATATATATAAAAGAAACATCTCTTCTCATGCTGCTCATTAGACACTTTCACTCTGGCTTATTTCTTTTTCACCCCTCCCATCCTCTGCCTTTCCCCGACCATCCTCCAACTACCCACCACCACCCCCAGGCTTGCCAGCTCTTTGCTTGAGCCGTTAATCTAAATTTTTTGGTCCAGATTCATTTTTCATGTCTTGGAACCCTCACCAAAACAATTTTTGTCAACAGATCTGGTGCCCTGTGCCAATGTGTGCGCAGACCAAGCGCATAATGAGATGTTTTGGATGAAGCAACCACACATAAAGACAGACATCCAACAACACGCACACTCACACGCACGTGTACCTTTTCTTTCCTGCCTCCCTCTACATTTACATCTGTCAAGTGAAATAAAATAAAAAATGTCTCCCAAAAGTCAGAGATACAAAATATAGACCAGAAGAATGGAAACAATGATCAATGCTGCACAATCTGATATTGTAGCTGATGTTGGCCATATTTCACGCTGTCTAAAGGCAACAGTTAAGAAACACATTTGGCACTGATATGCGGCAACTATAAAAAAACGTTAGTGGGTGCTTTATGAGTTGTGTTGGAAGGATATTTTACGACCAACATTTGGTCTCACCAGACATTTTAGAATCTCAAAAGCGACTTTTCACCAGTGTGGCAATCGACAGATTATAATTTACATAAAATACTTCAGTGGAAACCAAGCTCTCAGTCTCTATGTCCCATTCCAACCTCCTTCAGAAAATCCTGAAATCATCTCGCAGCAGTTCCCACTCTCCTTGCAGTCAGTTTGTTGTATGTAACAGTGGCCAACACTTTTTTCAGCTTGTCCAATAACGTAACCATGGACAGTCTAACATTCAGTTAGCCCGGCCAGCTCAATAAACCCTCGTGGGTTTGCTGTATTAGTTCATCTATTATTTATCTCAGTAATTAAAGGGCTACTCAGGATGACTGATTCTCCGTGTCATTGGTAATCCATGGAGCCTCGGGCTGGTTTACGGGAGGTCCGTGGTGAGTCCATCCCCCCTGGATGGACTCCTTTTGTGTTTGCTTGATGCAGTTTTGGAAATGGATGTTGAGCAGACGAGCATATGAATACATGTAGCTTTTGTTGAGGGAGGAAAAGAGACACATGAAGTAGGTCGGAGGGCTGTTAGAGGAAAGGGGCAAAATGAAAAGTGGGATACAAAGATTTCATCTTACTAATAACAACCATGACCCATGCAAAGGGATTGGTAAAGTGAGTATCCAAGCACACATGCAGCACACTTTACACAAAAGTGTAAACTTTCCGATCAGTTATACATGCCTGAATCAGTGAACTCTCAACCAGGACCGATTTGCTCAGAGCTGCATGAAGCATAACCCTCTGTCTCTCACTGATACACTCTACCTTTCAGAATCCTGTCACTGTGGGCATAGGTGTGTGTGTGTGTGTGTGTGTTTGAGAGTGAGCACAAAGGAACGGCAGGTTAAAGAGAGAGTGAGACAGTGTTTAGATACACTTATGTGTGAGTATGGCACAAGGAATAACGGACAGAAAAACAAAAAGCATGATAACGAGGGAGTAAATGAGAGAAAGAGTTGATGTATGTGTCCGTGCTGCTATGTTCATCTCTTAAGCATAGCAAAGCATAACCAATTACTGAAATGTGGCAAGCTTAAGTGACTCGCATCATAGATGGGGTGTGTGTGTGTGGGGGGGGGGGGGGGGGGGGGGAGCTAAATCCATACATGAAAGTGCAGGGAAGATTTGCCCCACATCTTTTATTCAATTTTTACTGACAGTCTGTATGCAATTAGCACCTGATTAAAGTGAACAGCTCATGTCATAGCCAACGACGAAGACTGCCTTTAGAAAAGACATTTAAATGGAGTGATTGTTAAATAGAAATACTTTCGAGTAAAGAAAAGTATTCCAATATGTTTACTTTTTAAATGAAAGTAGGAAGAGTCATTTGAAAATGAAAAATGAAAAAGGGAAGAAATGGGACCTCTATGTATAACACTGCATCTTGTAAACAATATATATATACAAGCCTGGGCATGCAGTAGTGGAGTAATGCAGTAGAGACATCTGCCCAGTGCAGCAACTGATCCAGCACAAGCACACATCTGAACAGGTGGAGAGTGGAGATGGTGTAGCTATGGCCAATAATTCACCAGAATCCCAAGGTAACTGCACTGTAATGCACACTATGAGTGTCTTATAATATAGGAGTGCAATCCCCATTAGCAGCTAACTTTTAGTAAGCGGAGACAACAACACATTTTTGTCCTTTGTGTCATTACTGCTCTCTCTTTCGTTGTCTCATTCATTTATCATTTCCTTTTTTTGGTATTATTTGCATGTCATTTTCCCAAGAGATGAAGAAATGACCAACTCAAACTGGCCCACATATATTACAGAAATGTTAGTTACAGTAATCCAACAGAACGCTCTCAGCCGTACTGTTCTCCTGTTATTGGTACAGCACTTCCTCAGATAATGGCCAAACTGTGCTTCCAGGGTGTTGCACCAGTTTCACATACACAACTTTAAATGCACAATATGTCTACACAGAAGGAACAAACATCTTAGCAAATATTACCCTGAGATATCTTCGTATGTGAGTATTGCTTTTTCATACCAATATTGCAGAACAGAAAGAAGACTCTGGTGGGCAATTGTATTTCCTTTCAGAGCAGAAAGGTTGTGTGCAATGCTCTCAACAACAGAGGATTATTTATTATAACCTATGGTTCCTCAGGTGGGAATGTCTTTAATTTCAGAGGCCATTAAAATACCATCACACACAGACCATAGTGACATTTGGGGATTTGGCTTATTAGTTAGTGACTGTGTTGGTATCAAAGGAGCTCAAACAGAAACCCAAAGGATATGCAAGGATAGTCTGTTTCAAGAACACTGCTATCATAAGAAGGTCAGTACCACGGGGTTCTTAAGCGCAAACAAAACAGGAGTGAACTTGGTACTAAACTATGTCTAGTCCAGAAGTATCAGCATCAATATAGTCTGACACCTAAATTATTCAAATAATCACCTCGCCTTGTTCTGCCAAAGAGAGATGATTTGAATTTTGACCGGCTGCTATAGGAAAAGACTGGCTCGTATCAGATTATTGGGAAAGTGGGTGTTACATTAATGACAACAAAGCAGTTTACAGTATTTGGAAATTGAACAGGCTGCAGTGGCTATTCATCCAGGAAAGCTGCAGGGTTGAAGGGTTCTTTGGCTGCCACTCCGTGCCAGTTCTAATTAGGTTGATAAGCATAGTGCATCATGGCCAAAGTTAAATGGATAGCTAATCTATACATGCATATATCCCCAATTACACTACTGGATTCCAATTAACAACTGCTCTTGAGCAAGTGAATTTAGGCTACAAACCCCCATGGTTACTTAAATGCAATACACAGTTGCACAGTATATGATGTAAAAGGTTTAAATAATACCTTTAACAATCAATATGACTGTATGTTAATGTCAATGTTATGATTGAAACATATCAGTTCACCATACATTTATATCCATGTCTACTCTCAGAGGACACTCAAAATTGATTAGCTGAAATGTTTCAGTATTCTGGTTATTATTAGTGAAGTATTTCCTGTTTCTCCATCCATAAATTGAACTTTTTCCAGTCTCCAATACACAGACTGTATATAAGTGGACAAAGTCACCGGGACTACACCCATTGGTTTGTTGATTGTCCTTTTTAAGCCTTTAAGGTCATCATTTTGGGTGTTGTCTTCTTGGTTTTTGGCCGTCTCCATCTTGTTTTTTGGGGATCAGAAGTGACATGAGAAAGTACAACCAGACGCTGACATTTTAAGGCAAGCGAAAAATAAAATAACTTTCGTGAACTGAAAACATTCTGTGAAAGAGCTCAAGTTTTAAGACGAAAACACCGACAATCTTGTGGTAGTGACTTGCCAATAATAAAGTATTTATCTTCCATCTTATTCGAAATGAGACCATAACTTATTAAATAAACATCATGCTGTATTGAAGAATCCTTGAAACTTGCGATTGAGACCATAAACTTGTGTTTACAATGTTTACTGAGGTAATAAATCAAGTGAGAATTGGGATTCGTAGGAAAAGTAAAAGAAGTACTAGAATGCAAGTTTAAGGCACTTCCACAATGGCTTCACTTTTTAGAACTGAAGGTTGCCTCCTGCTCCAATATCAAACACACACACACTCTCTTCTCCCTGCAATGAGAAATTGTAGCTTGAGATCCCATGTGTGAAATTGTGTCTGATACATCATACATATGGAAGAAACACACCGATTAAATTTAACACGACACAAATATGTTTGCAATTGCCTGAATGTTAGTGTGTGTGTTTGTGTGCGTGTGTACAGTGTACAACCATATTTTACTGCGGGCTCGTCTATTATGGTGCATGTGAATGTGCACCTGATTTCAATGAATCACAAGTGTACCGCAACGTTTAACAGAAACAGACGAAGGAAGCAGAGAAACATTAAAATACACTGAAATACTAAATATTTAGACATGCAGTTTGTGTACAATTCCTCCACTGTGAATACATGCACAGTGGGTCAACATTAAAGTGATCAGTGAATCACTGGCTGGTCTGAATGGGCCTCAGTCATTTCCTGTCAGGGAGAAATCGTGAGCTTCTCTCTATTCTCCTGTGTGCTCATAAAGAAGATTTGTTGCCAATCTGGCAACTGAAGCTCATAATATCACTCCCTCCACTACACTGCACCCCTTTGTCAGCCCTAAACTCTACCTTGCTGAGAAACAATATGTTCTGACGGGCAGAATAAGACGGATACAGGGAGAGGGGATGAAAGAGAAGGGGCAAAAGAAGGTACAAAAGAACTTGTGTGGCACTAAATATGCCCATACCCAATTAACTTGCCTTCAAAATAGTCCCATGCTGGCGTCTAATATGGCTGGTTTGCCTTACAGAAAGAGGCTGCTAAGCAGAGGTTGTTGGGAAGTAAAGACGGAAAAAAATATAGACAGGCTGTCCGAGGCGGGAAGACACAATAAAGTGTAGAGCTGGGGCTATAAAACCTTTCTAAATCCAATATCAGATCTGCTTATCAAATATGAATCCTTTGATATTGCTGTATTAAATCTATTAAGATATATAGGTTTAAATATGTCTAAGTAATAAAAGTTATAAAAAGCGCAAAGATTGAGTTGAGAATTGTAATTACCTTTTGCTAGCTAAGAGGGCAGAAAACTAGAGTTTTTAGAGGTAGTTTGATTAATGCTCACAACCTCTACATGTAAATGAGATGAGCAGCATTACACATGGAATGATGGTTATGTGTCTGATACACTGAAACAGATTACTTTGGCATACCATGCATTTCACGAGCAATTCGTGCTAAATACAGGAAGTTGATAGGCTTAACAAAATGTAACCACAGTAAACACACAACTCTGTCGTTCAGGTTGAACTGCAAAACCACACATTAACTTAATGGAGTGATGTTAGAAACCATTTTTTCCTTTCTCTAACAAACAATCGTTGGCCGCCTAGCAAAGACACCAGCTTAAAAAAAGCTGATTTGTTTCGGCACATTTGAGTCTTGTGAATTCTAATCCAATCCTTTATTTTTTAGACGATAGATCAATTCATAAAGTTGAGAACATGGTGGCCCATTGATAAAAGCAGTGCCCTTCAAACAGAGGATCCAAATTGAAGTCTCTGTCATCAAGCATTTGCCGTGCTGAAGTGTCCTTGAGCAGAATATTGAATCCCCACAAGGGCTGTGGGGGCACCGCACTGTAGCCGACCCTGACCATTGACTCATATCTGGCTGTCTCATAAATCATCAGACGAAACCTCTAAGAATAAATAACTATGGATTACTGACAGGTGTTAAGAATCAGTGTAAGTGATATAACTGGAAGCCAGAAGTACCATGTTGGCTTGAGTACATTTTCTATCTTGGACTGAGGGCTAGCAGGAGACAGAACAAGGAGGGCTTGGAGGACTGTATGAGTTTGATAACTTAAAATCCTATAATCAATACGTCCTGTTTCATCGGATCTGCTGCACTCCGAGACAGAGAAAAAGACAGAAGAATGACAGAAGGAGGCGAGCTAAAGAAATAAATACACTACAGTAGAGCAGAGACAGGCGGAGACAGAAAAACAGAAAAAGGCAAAGATGGGGAGATGTTGACAATACAAAAAGGGGGAAGGATTTAAATATATTTGCAGTATCAACGTGTGGGACATATAGCCTTCCATTTGTAAACTAATTAAATGTTTGGGATAATCTGAGTTCAGTCTGAGTCCAATAAACAAGTTGCAGACTCTGCTGCTGATACACAGCATTGACATGAATGCTGTACACAATCGAAAACACATTTGCAAGCACACACACACACACACACAGTATTTGTTCGTGTTTGATGCACTTACATATAGAATGTGCATGCACAAACACACACACACGCACACACACACACGCGCGCGCACACACACACACATACATACATACACACACTCATGCTAAGTCCAGCAGTAATTAGAAGTGAACTCTATTTGCTAACGACCTTCGGTTCCTAGACCCACGGCAGGCTGACAAATTAGGGTTCTCTCTCCCAGCCACGCAGGGGCTTCCACAGGTTAATGGGAATAAGGGGGCTGTAGGAGTATGCGTGTGAGACAATGCATTTGCCCGTGTGTGCACACCTATACCGCCAGGCTAATGGAAACCCAAGCTGTGCTAAGCCCCTGCAGTGGCTGGGATTCGCTAACGGGGATTTAGCATTGTTCTCTGTGTCAGTAATACCTGGAAGCCTTTACAGGAATTAGCATTGCTCATGGCCAAGCAATACAAAACGAGGCTTATGGAGGTTAGCCGTGTTTGTGCTGTGGCAATAAAGCGCTAACTATGTTTGCTTATCATGTATTAGCTGATGTTAACAATATCCACTGCTCTCAGATTATTACCTTTGCTGCTAATTGAGAGGATTATAAATTGGTTAAATTTGTATCCGAAACACTGCACAGTTGTATATATGGGAAGGTGCTGCAGGTTTTACACTAATGCTCCACTCTGCTTATTTCTCTTGAACATTCTCATATATTATATGCTCTTACTCTCAACCTCTGCGTTTCTCTCTTTTCTTCACTCTGTTGCCATCTGATTTTTGTCGCCCTCTTTCACCTACACTACTGTCATCCTGCCTGCCATCAATAGCCATCTTCTTCCTCTCTATCTCTGTCTTGCTCTGTCTTCCATCCTAGGGTATTATTTTCAGAAGCAGGATATGGTGGAAATGGATTGGTTCTGAAGGCCGCTGAAGAGGAAGGAAAAAGAGTAAATGGTGTTGGGAAAACGGGAAGATGGCCATTGATGTGCAACAGCAATGAAAAGACAAATCATATGTGTAGTAAAACAGCAAAAAAATTGAGAGAGAGGAAGAGTGTTGATTCCTGAAACAACTGATTAACAATGAATAACTCAAATGAAGACTCAGATCTCTGGCTACTTGTCTATTTTCTCTTCATAAGAGTTTCTACAGAGGACACAACAGCTGAGTTTCCATATGGCTGGAAAGCTGAAAGCAACTGTGATTACATCCCATGATGCAGCCACGGCAGGAGTAATTTCTTTCATGACAAGAGGACACACTAAAAGGTGTTGTTTACCTTGATGACAAGTGTGAGGTTTGATGTTCACCCAAACGACAGTAAGCACCTGTCAGCTGCACCTCCTCACCAAACAGCTCACAGTGGCTGCTTATTCTTTAGCAATTCCTTTTCCTAAAACATTAAAAACTCATCTCAAGCCAAAGTAAAAACTACCATGTATTAACAGTTACTAATCTCCGGTATTAGCTCAACATTTCCTGCAGCTTTTTCATAACAATAGCCTTCCAGTGGTTTGCAGGTGAATCATTAATCAGCAGACTTCATAATGATTGAAATGATGCAACAATGAAGTGGATTACTAAACTGAAAGCTTGCTGGGTATTTGTTTGATGAAAGTAAAACTCCAGCCCACATTGTGTCCCGTGTTACACAAGAGACTGAGTCCCATGTTGCTACAGAGATTACTTAAGGCTCATTCTGGTCAGCCTTCAAATAATTATGCTCCCTTCTAGAGGCCTTCCAGACCACACAGCTTGGCTGAGTGTGGAGAGGGTCACAGACCGGCCCTGTTCCCTGGCAGGGCCATAATATTGTGGGTCAGTGCAGTTACCCCCTGCTGTGAAGTCGCAGAGGGAAAGCATGCATGCAAGACCACGTCAACGCCCACCATTGTGTCACTACAATATGCCAGCCATAATGGAAAGGACAAATGGCGAGGTGGCAACATGTAGAGCTTAGTGAAATGTCTTATGTGCACAGTCCCAAAAAAAAAAGAAAAAAATAACCGAAATACACAAATACAATCACATACAGAAAAATACACCTAGACATCAAAGAATGACTATGACAATAGTATTTTGGACATTACAGCGCAATGAAGAGAAAACAAATTATGTCCAAGACAGACTTAAAAACTGCAGAAAAACATCAAAGAAAATGAAAGAGAAACCAAAGCAACGCTATATATTGACAATGCACGGACGTCAGACTTTCATCTTTTTAAAACTTGACTGGAGAGAAACTAGAGATATTCATTTTTAGCAAAAATATTACTTATGTTCCAACTTTTTGGTAATTAAAGATGATTCATTCTGATATACCACTCTGAAGGACGAATGTGAAGAGCAGTTTATCTCACTGCTCATTAGCAATGCAACCGAGCAATATGCAAAACACACACTATAAAATGGAACAAGAAGATCGAGTTTAAGGCTTTGAAAAAGTGGCTTTAAATTATTAAAAAGAAGCAAATTACAGTTAGTCTCGCTAGTTTTTGATGATAAAAGGCAGTAACATACGGTCAATATTAAAAAAATGTAAAGAAATAAAAACTATTTTGATGGTGTAAAGTAATTGCTATTTTGTCATTCTCTAGTCGAGGCACAATGACATGTTTTAATTAACAGCATGGCATATCATTAGCTGGCAATATTGTCTTGAGGTATTTTGCCTTTAATGTAAAATTAGTCCCACTACAAAATAAACGGCAATTTCTCTCTGACATTTTCCACATGGAAAAGTTATGAAATGAAAGCCTCTGTGATGCTATTATGGGTCTGGAGTTAATGGTCTCAACATCCACTAACTGAAAGTCGTTTATTTTAACCGAACCATGCTCTGAACCAATTTTCATTGTGGATGCACAAATGTAATAAATGTCTCTTTGTGGATTTACTTAATGCCTTTTCAGTGTATGAATACCCCGCTGCATGGGATCTCAAGAGAATTTCAATTTGGTTTTGTTAAGTATATGAACTGCCTTACACTATTTGATTTTCTGTATTAAAATGTCATTGCTCAAGTGGACTGGAGAATATTACTCATCAAAGACAAAAGTAAACATATCAATTACACTCAAGTTTCACCAACGTAAAATGTCCAACTTTCAGTGGAATTGAGGGTCCAGTAAATTGATGCTGCCTATGTGTATTTGTTTATCAAGAGTCTGGGGAGGCCTCTTCCTAAGTCCCTGTGTTACCCCACATACATGTGAACACACACATGCAGGCAATCTATAGTACACATAAAATTAAGACAAAGAAAGACAAAAACACAGAAACTACAGACACCAGTCTTCTCTTCTTCTACCTCTCTTAATTAGAAAATTCCACTCAGGCTTAGAGATCTATAGAGATAACTCTTGATGAGTTGACGTATAGTGAGTAAGCATGTGTGTGTAACTGACTCTGTCTTTTACAGAGCCATCGTTGTTTCAGCTCGCTGCTCTGAATTGCTCAGTGTGTGCGTGTGCGTGATTGATGGAGCTGCAGTGGTACTGCAGTGAGAGACAGAGAGGCTGGGTCAGATCACAGTAACAGTAAATGCTGAGCGGTGGGCATTGAAAGGAGACAGAGGGCACTGCTGGGAAGTACAGAGGACTGAAGATAAGTAAGGGAGAGGAGAGAATAAGGTTGGCGAAGGACAATAGGCCACCTGTACATTAAAACTCTTAAAAACAAGACGGATAGGTCCCGGAACACATCTGTTGTAGCTCATAAAAAAAAGCAACAGGTAGACCCACACAGATAATTTGGTGCTGCATCAAACAAGGCACATAGCCAGAACAGCAACGTTAGCTCAGTTTCACAGGAAGCAAACAAAGACATGCAAGTAATGTGATACAACCCGCATCATCTGAAATGGAAATAATGATACGCACCATACACCTGCGATGAACCAACTTCCAAAGCTCCTTTTTTTTTTAAAACTCACTCTCAGAAAGCAATTAATTCCCCCCGTCACAAATGGAGTCACAAGGAGATTTAAAGGTGCAACGTGTGTGACATTGGCCACATGCTCCAAAGAAATAGGGGAAAAGGTATTTCACCTCTACTGGGTGCATACAATCTAAATTTACAGTCATCGGTTATAGAAAGAAATCCAACTACTAACTAACAGCAGGGCAAACATTATGCAAAATAACACAGCTAAAGTCACAGCTATGATGTTACTGCTGACTCTCTCTCTCTCAACAGCACACTTGCACCCAATCTACAAGCTATTCCTAAAAGGTCTTTGCTACTTGTATAACACTGTTAGCTCTAAAACCATTTTCCTAATGCTGAGGCCTGGTGGGAGTCAACGTAGGTCGTTGGGTTGAAATACACTGTCGGAAACCTTGATGTTCAATTTGATTCAGAAAATCCGAACATTCTAAAATGATCTTGAAACTGGTTTTCAGCAAATGCTCCTGAGGTTGCTGACATGTTTTACTAATTGGCATATAGTCAAGGCAGTAAAGGTCTTACATTGCTCCCCTTGAAGTTTTGTGGATCCCTCTATTTTGACATTCTTGTCTATTACCCTATCCCATCCTGAGTCCATGTGCTCACCACTAAAGATTTACTATTCATAGCATGATGTGGAAGACGAAAGGAGAGTAAGGAAATGGGGAGAAATGTTTTAGCAATGAAAGAGGGGAGTGACAACGGTAGAGTACAGTATGTAGACCCTAGGGAGCCTTTGGGAACCCACAGTTCTGAGATACAATGTACAGACTCGAAATCCCCGAAAGAGAGCTGGGGAACAGATTTAACATTGACTTTTCTTTTCAGGCTTGAAATGGTGTCATGCTTTTGAGTTGCAAGGTTATTGTTGTTCTTAACTTCTTCCCTTGTCTAATCACACTGGACACAGGGTGCAGAGCAGCCAGACACGAGCATGTAAAAGGGAACTTCAGAATGCACCCTACGTCCACATAAATCTAAACCAGAATACACTTAGTGGTTGATCTTTTCTTTTTTATTGCTATCCTTTTTGTATTTAATAACCCAAATCTGCCCATCGTTCTGGCATTGCGGAATAATGATCATAATGAAGCATCCTATTATGGGATACCGACAGGCTTGCATACTGGAAATGAGCATGTCAGCTGGTTTGGAAAACCATAGCAATGAATTATCTCCTTTGGAGTGACATTAACGTTGTCCACTGTGGGTGTTACATGTTTGTTGCCGTTTGAGTGCATGTAGTGCGTGTGCATGTGTGTGTAGGAATATGCGGATCACATCCTTGTCATAAACATCTGTCATGGGAATATAGCCGCTGGTGAAAGTTTTAGGACCTCTATTCTCTGGAGAGGGAAATAGAGGACAGGGGACAGGCTAGAAGGGAGAAATGTGCATAGCATGCATGTGGTTTAAGGTAAATGGCTAAAAGACAGCAGCAATTTTAAGTTCAGAAGCAGTTCTGGAGAATATTTCAATGGCAAGAGCTAATAAAGGATTTAAAAAAGCATAACCCCAGCTGCTGTTTATTGAAGTAACCCAAGAAACTGCAGCCTACAATAAGTCATGATATAACACAAGAAAACCCAGAATCAATTTATCAGATACCCAGCTGTGAAGAGAAAGAGTCCACTGAGTGAAGTAGAAACAGCATTTTGTTCTCTTGTTGTTTGATAGAGAGAATAACGATCAATAACAATCTAAGAGGTGACATCAGAACCCCTTTCACTTCTAATCAACTAAACATGAGAACACGGCTCCAGTCAGTGTTGGCTGAATAGTTTTCCTGCTCGGGGAGTTCGTTTTAAAAGGGACCAAATTAGTGGAGACAGAAGCACTGATGTGTCTAAGGAAGAGATAGACAAAAATAATAACGCAACGGTGATTTAAAAGGTTAAGGTTGCATTCCACCATTCCTTTTTGTGAAATGGAGAGTGGAAGATCTTACTAAGGAGACCCACATAGATTTCCTTCGGAGATGGTGGATTCAACCAGGGATGAAAGGTGACTGAACATTGGAATTTGAGAGGTGTCACTTTTAACATGAGTTGATATTGTTTGCTTTAAGAGTCGTCAGCTACGCTAGTGGCTGTGCTATACTTAGACCCTGCAGTAAGCTTAAGCGAACCCTGATGTTTAGCAGGTATATTGTTTACCATGCTCTCTCCCTTAGTTTAACATGTAAACATGCTATCATTGGCTAATTAGCGCGAGACACAAAGCATAGTTAAAGCTGGTGGCAATGCAAACATTACTTTTGGAGAAAGGTTAGGTTTTTTTTGTAATAATCCAAAGTGCAGGATTTATTGAAATGTTGACCTAACCATGACTTCACTTAAAAGGCAGAGGATCGCCAAATATGAAGCTTAGAGTAATGTTACAGCAGCCCAGGCACTGCCCAAACACTGCAGTTATGTTTGTATTGGCTGATTGGCATGAGCTGTATGCAATAGGATTCAAAATCCCTGGCTCACTCTTGGCCGTGTAACATCCAATCAAACTCATGCAGGTGTACAGTGCAGACATTATAACCTAACACTTATCACTGAGACCCTGCTGATTACGCTCATGTCAACACTGTACTTCTTCGCTGCTTGGATTTATTGAGAGCTCCATAAAACAGTATAAAATGAATAATTATTTGCTGTGACTGGTTAAACAGTTAGTGTACCGTGTGTCTGATTCATTAGATAAGTAGAAACTTTGAAGAGTTGATCGGGGGATAGCTTTAGTAGGCTTCGTCTTCTGGGGAACATGAATGTCTGTAAAGAATTCCATGGTAATCCATCCAATAGCTTTCCGTCTTGGCTGACGACATCGACCCATGGATTCTAATATTTCTTTATTATTTCAACCCTCTTTATCCTTGTGTTCTAGAATAATTTAGCAATAAAATCTAGAAATCCTTTTCTTTTTTACTTGACACCGGGAGGATGTTTTACAACCTGACAGATGGCACAGTGTTATAGCAACATGCAAATGATTGCTCTGGAATTCATCCCTTTCAGATGCAGAAACAGGGAGACGTTAGAGAGGAGACAACAGCTGCTGCTTTGAGACAGTCTCTACGGCTGGAAAACAACTCCTCTGGTAGAGCGGATGTACAAAACCCTCAAATTACATTCGCCATCATGGACAAGAATCATATGTTGAAGTAGAAAAGTGGGCTCAACGAAGAATACAAAAAAAACAACAAGCTGAGATTTTTGATTTCATTGCCTTTCCCATGGGACTTGCCCTAATTAAGTACTACAGCTCAAAGAATGTCTACTGAACATGCCATACAGGGACACATGGGATGGTTACTGTACACAGGTGCTTGTGGTGTGAGTAATGAGCATCTTTGCATATCTAAAGTTTAGCATAACTTTGAAGGCAGCATGTATACAAATACTAGGCAGATTTAGTGCAGCCAATCAATATTCAGTGGGCACCTAAAAAGGTCAGTTCTGATTAAAGAATTGTATATATATTTGGAAATGGTGGAAGGTGGTTGTCTTTTTTTCCTAAATATAGTTGATACATTTTTAATGCCATCTAATCTTCTAGTTTTTGATATTGAGGTTTGTTTTTCAACACACTGAATTATGCAAACATATATTTAAAAAGGCAAATAACCAGCTTGAGTCTAAATAACCACCACCACTAAAAAAAGCAACATTTTTCCATGAGCAGCATTATATCAGAATAAAGGGCTTCATCTTCTTACACATCCACAATTAAACCTCAAACCTAATTGAAGTGGCATTTGCGTGAAGTGTCTCTGGCACAGCTAATGGGGACATATAATTGACGGGACCTAAGTCACATTTTACAGTGATAAGAGTCACTTTAACGTACTTTAATGTGTCGCTTGTCCATAGCAGCATGCTCCATCATAGAAAAGCCTAAACTGAGAGAGGATGACGACTGATTCCCGGTGTAGTAAAGAATAGAAACAGAGTTTTTCAAAGCCAGAAATCTCTGTGGGTGGTGAAGCAATCGCTGAGTCACTGGTTGATCAATAAACCCCCGCAGGTAAATCATAGCTTATTATAGGATATTTGGAGCTGTGGAAGAGAAAAAAACCCAAAAGAGAACAAAAGAGAGTGTGAACCCACTGAACAATCCATAAACTAGAGGCACCAGATATCTGCAACATTGGGATCTGTGCCCATGAGATTCCAATAATTCTTGTTTTACAAGTGGAAAACTTATCTTCACAGTGACCAGAACATCTGCAGAAAATGACGTGGAAATAAAGCTGTTAGTTTTCAAGATGCATTGCCATGGACTAAAAGGTTGATCGAGGAACATGTTTACCTTGATGATTTAGAATTTCACGGTCAGCGGTCGACATTTGTACTGATGTGTCAGACAGACAGACAGACTTGTTTCTTTGGCCATTCAAAAGGCCTTCAGCCTACTCAGTTCAATGGTAGAAACTATTTGTTCTGGTTTACCACGATGATTCAAGATATTTATAGGCTACACTGCATGTGTCCTGTTCAAGTAGTATAAGGGTATTTTGGCTTATGGGCTTTAGACTATTTCTACCGCACATTACAGCAACCTCATCACATTCATGTGTGAAATTATTTGAACCTGAAAAAGCCACATTTCCTGCAAGAACATATCCACAGTCTGCCAGTTTTCACAGTGTAGTATAACATTGACTTCAACTTCACTCAGTGTCAAAGCTCAACACCTCCCAGAGTCAACGGCCAGTCCCAATCCTTGCCAACCTGTTGTCGCATAACCATCACAATGTCATATGGGATATCCATTGCTCATTTTGATTTCAGTGCATTAGGCAGATGGGTTGGTCTATTTAGAGAGCGTGGGGCTGTTTGTAGCCTATAGAGCACAAGAAGCTCCCACGCTTGCTGTTTAACTGACGCTGGAGCAGATTGTTTATGACAGCTTTCCGGCTGCAAACACCAGACTGTGTGCTGCAGGACAGCTTCTATTACTGCAGCACACATCAGTATAAGCACACAAACTCATACACAGACACACACACACACACACACACACACAGCAACACAAACATAAAAAAGAGAGATCAAAGCACATGTTCATACAGATTTTCACCCACACAAGTTCACATGTGCATATATTGCAGAATAGAATACAAATACCATATCACTTTCACACAGTCATACTGATGTAGCCATCAGAGACATCCTTCTTTTTACAGCAAGCATCGCTGGCTGTTCTGCCCCACAGAGGAATGGATTGGACAATTTTAAAACTCTGCTCTTTTGACTACTGTCAAAACAGGTTTTGTAGCAAGGATGTGGAACTGGTGACAGTTTGTCTCCTCTGCTGTAACTTCGGATGACAAAAAAAAGCACAGATATTGTATGAGGTTTAAATGGGAGAGTTGCATGATGGGAGAGACTTCAAAAAGATTCCTGTGTGTTGCCACGTGCAAGGTGTAACAGTGCATGATTATGGTTTTGGTAAGTCAGAAATGTGCCAAATGTTTAAGTGCCAGGTGTAGATGTCCCACAAAAACCTTTACAGGAATATCACACTAAAACTAACTGAACACATTTTTGGGGGTGAACCATTAGTACATAGTTTTTGGGGACTTTACCACTGTTTAATATTGAAATACAAAATGGGTGAAAAAGATATAATGTAAGGAGGTATGATCCCTCGTATTCTTACTGGAGAAAAGCATTACTAATATATTACATCACTATAATAAGATCTCTACCTTAGAGGTCAGGGCCCTACATGAGATTGTTTATTGTGAAGACAGGGCAAGAGGACATAACAAAGGCTATATAGTTATTGACCCAAATACAATTAATTGATTCATCTGTTTCTTAGCTTTGTATGTACATCAGCAAATCCAACTGGCAAACTAGAATTCCCTTTTTTTGTACACCTCTAATCTTGTGGTTCCTCCTCTTTCCACAGCACACTACTTGAGGCCACCATCATTCCTTGCCTCCTTATCTGTCTGTACTGCACATTAGGGCACCTGAAATATGACAGGTCTCAGGTAGAGAGAATTTCCCTTTCAGACAGGAGAAAGGAGGAGGAAGAGAAGAAACGGATAGTAGAAAGTCAGGTTTTTACACTCTTGCAATTGACAGCTTCTGCTCCAGATGAAGTTCCCTTTGCTTCTCTCTGCCCCTCTGTCTCTTTTTGTTTCTGCTTTATTTCACTCTCTGTTTCTGTACCCCTCCCCTTTCCCCTCCGTCTCCCTGGCTTTGTTTTTCTCGCTGCATTTCTCTTGTTGTGTCAGTGTGACAGAAGCAGATGCAAGGCTGTTCCCGTCGACAGCGTGGATGAAACAGTTGACTCCGTGCTTGCGGGCTCACTGAGTGTGCTGGCTGAAAGCAAGACCCTTCCCTTTGTATGAGTCTGTGCGCTAGTGTAAGGTATGCATTACTGCGCAATTGTGTGTGTGTGTGTATGTGTGTGCGTGTGCGTGCTCAGGCACAGTGTAAAAGCGCGAGGAAAGATGTGCCCACACAGCATTCCTGTGACATCCCAAAGCATGTGTATAGTGTGAAGATTCGCGGCCCAATGTCGTCTAAAACACTGACTGGAGTGTGGAATGTGTCTTTTCAGTTTTTCAAGCCTGTGTGCATTTATGTTGAGTTGTGTGTGTTATCAAAAGTGGGAGTTGAGCAAGTGAGTTGGTCTTCCATGTGAACAGGTAAGTCTCCAATCTGTTCCTGGCTGTGGCTGTGGCACTTTTTGGCTTACTTACAGTGCAGACACAAAGTTATAAAACAATGCTGACTGAGCTTCCATTGATGCCAAACACCAGATTACCTAACCTACCCTTGATGCAGCATTTGACATAGGGCTGGGCGATATGGAGAAAATCAAATATCACAATATTTTTGACCAAATACCTCAGTATCAATCTTGCAACAATAGTATAGGGTTGATCATTGGCGCATGCAGTGGTGGTGGACAGTGCCATTCAGCCAGGGTGTCTACTCTGGTGGAAGGAAGGAAGGCGGCGTGTGCTGAAATGCATGCTGCTGTTCCTTGTGCGTAATTGTGCACACTGTTTATCGGACAGCAGCACTGTAGCTCTGCTTTGCTCTCTGCCATGTTCACATTTTAGAGAATGCAGTGTGATTCATATTTTCCTCATTAATAATCTATGACTAGAGCAACCCATCTGCTATTAATTGGAATGTTAATCTTTATGATCCGCAATCCGGACATCTCTAATGCAAGTTAATTGAGCTGTTGGGATTGCATTTCACTGGAGTAGGACCTTGAGGCTGCCACAGCCACTCATTTATTTAGGTATTTCTGTAGTGGTATCTATATTTTGTATGTATCAGCCTTTTTGGTTTATGCCTAGAGCATAACAAATGTTTTTTTCTTTTCCCCCCCCCCCATTATTATTATTCCCCATGTTATTATATTTCCCAGGACATAGTTTTGATCTGTATTTCTCTGGAATCCCTTTTCCTGGGATTAAACCTAAATCAACAGGAATGGATAAAGGGACTAAGTGGGTGATGGTAAATAATGGAACAGCGAGAACAGCCTGATAAGTCCATAAAATGACATCACTTAACTCTAATACAGCCTTTAAAACCAGGAAAAGATACATATGCAATATTACAATATCCATAACGCATATCACAATGACCATATCATATCATCATAAAGTGGCCAGCCCTATTTGAAACGCCAAGACAAAGGGCTTGCTTTTCTGCATAAACCTGCAAGGAAACAGCAGTGGTGCACACTTTAACCAAGGTGGACACACTGTCCTACGACTGCTTATGACACTGTCCTGTTTTCCAGAGTTGATCCACCACAAAAGTGTCAGTCTTGCTCCACACACTTGGCACATTTTGGCTACAGTTCCTCGAGTTATTCTTTACTGCGGTAAAAGCACATCTTTTTCTGTGGCCTTGTAGCTGTCACAATGGACATGGAGAATATCATTTTTGAGGTAGAAAAAAAAATGTCTGGCATGTCTTGGCATTGGAAAGATTGTTTTAAAAAAGACTTTGGAGAGGCATAGCTGTGAGGATTAGTTGTTCAGGTGAGGAATCAAGTGAATATACACACAAGGTCCAGCTAAATCCAGCTCAGCACTCAAGATTTAATTTATAATACATATAGTGCATGCTTAATGTGTTGTGCTGTCTTAATGAGGTTTGTGTGGGAGCTTTTCTTTCTCCCCTGTGAGAGTCTAAGGTCAGGGGTAATGTTCATACCGTGGGTGTTGTGAAGCTCGTGTGATGACTATAACCGTGATTAATGGTCTATAAAAGTAAATCTAACGTGTAATTTAATGATGCAGTTACATTTTATTTTTCAGGTTATTGTTTCTTTGTCTTTTTTAACTGCACTAGTTTTTATGTTTTCATCTATATTCATTTGAGTGTTTCTTCAACCAGTAGAAGTGGTACCCCCAAATATTTGTATATCATTCATTAAGGTTGATTCTTTAATGGAAAATTAAGAAATTGGCATTATTTAGGAAAAAAACCTCCACATGTTTATAACTTGTATGGTAAAAACAGGCTCTAAAGCATATCAGTGTTCAACAGACATGCACACACATTTGCAAGTAAATATATTGACATACAAATACTGTGAATAACAAACTCACGTGTGAAATTTCTTCGTGTTGGTTCGCCACATTGGCTGATATGAGAAATGCCTGGATAATGGCAAAAATGATCGAGGAAGGTTGTATTTGTTGTTCTGCCACCATGCAAGTATGTTGACTGGGTTTTGCTGAAGATGCTACACTGATATTAAAATGTTGTGCACTGCTATCGCAGCTTTGGCTTGTTTTTCTGCCTTATGTTAAGCATATATTGTGGTGTACCTCAAGTAAGCTATGACCTTCAGATTTGTCATTTAATTTGTGTTTTGAGTTCGATTTTTCAAACTACTGTTCATTGAGATGACCAGCATATATTCTAGCATCCCAGAACAGCTCAATGCGCTCAGTCATGAGATGGAAGGTCAAAATTCAAATGTTGTCATGTTTTAACACTGCAAAAACACTGTACATGGACACAAATTCCCAGGATGTTCACTTATGAGAAATGCTTTGTTTTGCTCTGCAGCTTCAATGCTTGACTAAAAGAGATTTAGATTGTGACCTGGCTTCCAGGATTTTCTCTGCTATTTTCTGGCATACTGCAAGAGACACTGAGTTAAGTGGCTTTAAGCTGGATGGCTACAAATACCCAGCCTCCATCTGACTTGAAGATGCTGTACTTGCATTAAAGCTCGACATGAATCAATCCTAAAGTGATGAATGAATATTTTACAAAGCACTCTATGGCAAAATCCATTCTCTTGTATCCATTTCAGAGACTTATTTTGGCACAAAGCTTAGTCCATCTGGGATGTACAACAGTGTGGGGATGTTGATTGGATTTATTTATTTATCTATTTTCACTATTTTTCCAAACAAATGACAAGTTAAAGGTGTAAGAACAAAGGAAAAATTATTGTAATAAATCCTGAAATTCTTTGTTTTTGCCCCACGTACTTTCTGATTTGAGAAATTGAATATTACCTGACAGAATATATGGGATACGGATACCTGGGTTTTGGGTATCGGCCAATACAGAGTACTTATCTAATATAGAGTAGAGATGCAATACATTGTAACGATTTGACGCCAGTGTTAAATTAATACGCTGAATTCCTCACTGTGTGGAAGTGACTGCGTTCATTTAAAATGCAACACTGACAAAAAGGTTTGTGCTACTTCAAGTAAACAATGAACAGATTTATTATACTTCTACATACTGTAAATACAATAAAAATGTGTTTGGGGATTCACATACTGAAGATAAATATGTACAGCCCAATGTATGATGGCTTGTATTGTGACAATGCAAACATAAACCCTCTAAAATGTGTTATACAACCAACATAGATCCATATTGAGCATCTGACAGGTGTAAGACTGGCTGCATCACAAAGGTTAGTGTTACCAGTGTTAACAAGTTAACAGTGGTACAATGGTCATTGTATCATTAGGAGGTTGCACTAACTACATGACATCTATGTGCATATGAGGTTCAATAAAGTATTATGCATTTAATTCTATTGGCAGAGGCTCATATTGTGAATAACACATTTGATAATTCATGTCAGATACTAGTTTCCTGTAGTTTGTCTGCAGAGGAGACACTCACACAGGTTACAGATTAATGGATCAAATGCAGAGTCAAGTCAATTTGTATATACAATATAAATCACTGTGCCATATGGAGAATTGATATTTATTTTCATAAAGAAACATTACAGTGAAAAGTGTTACATCAATTAATGCATAGAAAGCAATGGGCACGGAAATAAAGTTAGAAGAGAAGACAAGATAACAACTCTCTTGAAGTCTCAACCTTTAAGATGAAAAATCGAAGAATAAAAAGAGCAAAGGAATTTGAAAAAGTGGGAGTGGAAGATATAATAGAGATGAGTAAACCATTGAACAGCCAACAATGACAGACAAGGCATGCATTTTATCTGGGACTGTAGAAAAGACTAAATTAATTGGATGAAAGATCAAAGGCGTTTGGAGGTGGAGTGGAAGCAGAGTAAAATGGAACTCTGTGATACTCTGTAAAAGAAGGGCAAAGGCGAAGAAGTTCTCAGATCAGCTTTTTTAGGGAGGGAAACCACTGAGAAACCACTACCGAGCATGACCATGACTGTCAACCAACCATGTTTATTCAGTCCACAACAATCTGGAGGGTTTGTGATTACTGCAGCAAAAACCGCAAAACAGCTTTTTAAAAATTGGGATGCAATTTTAAAACTTCACAGAGATTGTCTTGGCTCAGACTTTCTTAAGTCACCTGTTCGTTCTTCTAAGTCACTCCTATAAAACAAGGCATAATGGGAATCATCAGCTTACATCAACCAATGAGGATGCTTTCTCAAAATGCTTTCTCCCTATCCTTTGGCTCAACAATTAAAGCACGTGTCTATCTGTTCAGTGACACCTAAACCTCGGGCGATGGTCTGCAGTAGCAGGAACACACACAAACAGACAGTCACACACACTTTCCACACCTCTTTATTTTTAATAATATTACATGCTGACTCCACACCCTCTGCCTCCCTTTCCATCTGCCACTCTTCATTGACGGCAAAAACTCCGCTCTCTCTCCGCATCTCTATTGTGTTTTTTTTTATCTCTCCTCACTAGCAGAACAGGTGACTCATGCTATAATTCGGATATTGATGTTTTGATTGTCAATATAAGAAGTTGGATAACAACAGCTATTGTGTAAATATAGTGTGGGTTGGAGACAGCGCTTTCAGTTGTGTTTATTTTGTTACAATGTCTGCCACCACCCCCCCGGCACCATAACTGGTTTAGCACAATCCTCTTCACTAAAGCCAAACCCTCGGGCATGTTCCAGAGCAACTTCGAAAAGAGACACACTTAGCTTTTCTTCTTCTTTGCCTTTTCCATGCTGAGCCTAAAGTCTTCGTCTAGTACTCCGTCTGCCTGTTTTCTTTTATATCTGAAATGGCTCAATTCTCTGTCTGCCTTTTATTCCTAAAGTGTGACGATATACATATCCTCTTCTCTCCAGTCTTCAACTTTGGATAGCTTTTGTCTGCACTGCTGTTTCTTTCATCAAAAAACTAAATTGATCCTGTACAATCTCACTTGACTTGTAAACGCTATATTCGTGTCTGCAATGTAAAAACTTTTTCTTTGGATACATGTACTATTTATATTGAAGGTTACGGTTTAAAGTGTCAATTTCTTCATAGTTACAGAATCATGAACATGTTTGACACCGATACAAATGATGGCATGCATGATTCGACCTGTTATGGAGGATAAAAGAGGTCAGGAAGGAAGCCAGAGGATCTTTTTTTCTTTTCTTTTTTCATAAAAAGGAGGCACAGAGAGGTGGCAAAAATAGCCAAATGATGGGGACAACTGTAACAACAAAACAGGAAAATCACTTTCATTCCAAATCCCTGTAAATTCTGTTCCCCAATCAGTCAGGTATTGTTCTTCAATCAGTTTCAAGAAGCAGTTCCTCCCTCCAGGCACACTCTTGAATGCACTCAGACATATTTGGAGACACATTCACAGTACTTTGAAAAATTAAGCTGTGATCACAATAGAGCACATGCTAAAATGTGCTAATGCACACTTAATTTGATGTTTTCCTCAGCAGGCACACTATGCACCCTTTGCTTTGGATAATGTATTGTTGTAGCATATTTCACTTCTTTGGCCAAGCTGTGCATTATGTTAATAGCATTGCCCTGAGGAAAATGTGCTTTTAATTTGACTTGTGCAAGGAGGACAAAGGCTAAAATGATGTTATTATTATTTTTTGTTTGTTTATTAAGTGAGTTATGCAGAATTAAAGGAATCACTGGGGCCAAAACACTGGGTCTACCTGTCTAGAAAGAAAGCATCCTGTCCGTGCATGCACACGCACATAAACACAAGAAGAGCACACATGGGGCCCGCAAACAGTAACCTCACACTATGGATCAGGAAGCTAACATGTTTTGTCTGGACAGATTGTAAATGACTTTGTCATTATACAACGTCAATCGAGAGGGAGTCTGAAGTTGAAACTAAATGAACTGGAGCATGGTATTGACCACAGGCTTCTCCTTGTCATGTCGATGCTCTCATTTTTTGGTTGCCTCTCCCTCTCGTTCATTCTGTCTCTTTGGAAACAACAGCCTGTGGTCGACTCCATTGTCCTACTCCAATAACTACCTGGCTCTGACATAAGACTTCACCACCTCATGGAACTTTCTTGAGTTTCACAGTGGCTGATATGTGCTGGGTTTGCATACCTCCGCCTCCTCCTCCTGTTTACCTGCTGTGAGGATATATTTTACAGTGCTGTACATGTACCGCACAAGTGTGTGTCTCTGTCCTGTGACTGTGTGTTAGCATTTTTTCTATACCCCTAGCAATGCACAGTGGGTTTTAGCACTAAGGTGTGCTATAACATTAACAATAATAATAGAAATAGCTGTATCTGCATAGTTGGTCTATAAATGGATATACATATGTGTTTATGCTTGTGTACGATCTTGCATTACTTTGCCGTGTGCTCATTGTGTTTGTGTGTACGTGTGTGTGTTCCTGGCCTCCTGTTGTTCTCCAGTAATGGAGAACATGTGGTAATAACAGTGATCTATCACAGCGAATGCTTGGAACTGCCAGAGCAGAAGCTGCAACAGCATGGGAGCAGAGATGACAGTGTTGATATCACTAGAAAACTATGAGCCGAGTGAAACAAGGGGACGGACTTCCTCTTCCTCTCCTCCTTCTCAAAAGGATAAAAACACAGTCATTATGCCAACATACGCTGTCAGATAAATGCATTTCCTGGGATCAGAGAGTCTGGGAAATTTAGAAACTTTGGTCTCTTTGGTTTGATGTAATAACTATCTTTAACTTTCCCGGCAAGACGGACATTTCAATGTGAGGGTCCCTTAATGGGAGAGACACATATGTACTGTATGTGCAAAAATGCATGCACCTGTAGTTAACATTGTTCCTTATAAATACACACTACTGCATGAAACACAGGCTACACGTCAAAACTCATCGGCAGAAGTGAGTCAGACATATCTGTACTAACAGCAGGTCAGAGCGGATTGAACCATTTGGAGAGCTTTGGTGAACTGAAGTGGGTACGGATGAAACCAAATTACAATGACGTAAATACCTGCAGTGCAGCGCTTTTAGTTATAGGAACTGTACTTTTTCTGTGCTCACTCAGAAATTGCTGTTTGTTAAAACCGCATCTAATTTTCCTATATCAACTGCTGTAGTGGATGCCACATTGTTTTTGGGTATGGAAAATAAACCCCGCTTAATATTTTCAGGAAGACTGATGAGAGAAATGCTGGATGACAGATTGCATCGAGTTGCAGGCAAAATATTGTCAAACAGAGGCTAACCCAGATGTGATGTCATGACTTTGACTCGCTAAAGACAGACTGAAAGATTGTCATCACCATTCAGGAATCTGTGTCTGGATTTCTCAAGTAGCCAAATAAAAATATATTGGCGGAATAAAGCAGACAGTAACCATTGTGATGAATTCTGCGAGGCCATTTATAGAGGTCTATCTGACAATGCATTGGTTCCTCAGCCAGAACTAGCTACATGTAAATAACGTACCATCCTTGTATCTGCAGCAAAAAAGCCAACAGCAGGCTCGTTGCTTGCTAAATGACAATATTTATCAAAACCTCTGATCCATATACAGTAAAAAAAAGAGCAAAAACAGAGCAAGGGACAAACATCCAAGTTGCCACGTCATATGTTAGCATTGTAAAAGAGATTTTCTAAAATTAAAAGTAAATCCAGACTGTTTACCCAAAAGCTGTCATGTTTGTGTGTTTTATGTCCATGCCAAGACATTATTAAAATAGCACGCCTGGAATCAGACCGCAAGATTTAAATAGACGTACAAAAAAATGAATTCAGAAGTGATAGCCATGTGATAACACATGGACATGAGTCAACAACATTTTAAAAAAGACTGGTCTTTTTACTGTGCAATTTCATCGTGCAATTTTTATATATTTTGGCAGGCTCCCTAGAGCTCCCATTAACTGAAACTGATAAAATATGACTAATTATTAAATTATTACAGCATGAATTCTCACTGCAATTTGGATTCAATGATGGAATTAAAACACAAGGTCAAACAATGGTGTGTTTAGTTTCTGGAAGCGTAATTAATCATGTAAGAAGCGTGAATGTTGTGAATCAACACAACATCTTCATCTGAAGAATGACGGCAGTCACAGCTCGTCTTGTTCCAAAGGAGTGACCTTTCAAAATGAACATGACTGAGAGACTAAAAGATAGCGAGAGCAATTCACTCTCACCCGGTGTGTTTGAAAGTATCTATGCAAAAAAGCCAAGCAAAAGGACGTATTTGTGTTTCACCTCAAAGCATTAAAGTAGTCAAAGTCAAGGCAGTCCATTAAAGAAGCACGTGCTTTACTTCCATCTACCAGCATCTCTCTGACAAAGAGAACTTGCTTTTTCCCTGAGGTCTTCTTCACACCGGCTTACAAAACCAACAGATAGAACCGCTCTCCAGCTCTCACACCGCACACTTGCTCCCACTTGTTTCATTATTCATTTGTTTCCCCCCGTTTCTCTGAGCTTCCTTCATATTCTCGCACATGCTCCATCTCTCATTTCCCACCTTTTTTTCTCGCTTTGTCTATCACCTGTCTCTGTTTTATATTTGCCCCTCTCTTGCTGTTATTTATTTCTCAACAGTTTCTTTCTTACACATCGTTGCAACCTCCGGTGTTGCCCTTTATCACCCTGGCTCTCACAGCTCAAGTCTTTATTACATGTTGAAACACTCATTCTGTGATATCACTGGCCCCTGATGTTGTTCCTCTCTACTTCTTATCCCCCTCTTTCAACCCTTCCATAAACACAATTTTAACGCACCCTCTCTACTGCAAAGACAAACATTCACAAACTGACTTCAGAGGTAATTGCACTCTCTTTAACCGCAGACAATATTACAGATTAAGTGTTTGAGGTTTATTCATAATATGTGCAGCCATCTGTCTAGCAGGTGAGTCATATTTTTGTTTTTATTATCCTGAACTGCTATGTCCCATAGTGTTTTTAAAAACAACGACTGAAACAGTTTGTGGCTTTGTGATAATGCTGCATTTTCAACTGTGACGAGTATTGCACAATTTACATCACATCCCGGTGTGCTCATCATTTGCTTCTAGCGAGGGGATGTGGTGTTTGATTCTTTTCCCACGATTCAGTCTCACAAAGAGAATTCTTCACAGAGGGTGGGATGGCAAAGTAAGCACTTAAACCTCAGAATGGCGGCGCCACTGATCGTGCCATTGCTCAAAACACATTTTGAGGCTCAGGTGTCCGTCCAATTAAGCTCCATCCGTTACCAGTCGACTATTACTGGCTGGGCTGGCAGTGAAAGTGAAACAGCATGCTTTTGTCATCCAGTTTTCCTTTGAAATAAGCTTTAAACTTGTCATTTAAACTATATGTTACCTGCATAGATTACATATATGTGGAGGTCTGAAAATACATTTCTTTTGTTTGCCTTGTTCTGAGCATTATATTCACAACTGTAGCTGTAGATTGTGAGAGTGAGCACTTTAATGGGCACAGTTCTAGAAAGAAATACAAGCCTGCAAACCTTTCCTTCAAAAGCAAAATAGACCTTCCTGTGCTTGATTGAAAGCTACACGGCAATCTACATGACAAAGAGGGCCTAAGTTCTGAGGCCAAACTAAAGTTCAACTTCAAGTATCTTTGCAATGCAACAAAAAAATGAGGCTAATAACTTTTAATGTTCTATAACCTTGATACCTATAAAATGCTGCTCAAGATTGTTTAGAAGTGTTTGTGTGAACCTTTTATTACAGAAAATAAAGGAAGAGCACAAGCATAATTAATAAGATTAACGATGGATGCATTCCATTCAGGTGTTCTGGCGTCAGGGTTCTGTTATTATGCATGCAGCCTTAGTGCTAGGGCTTAGTGGCACACTCACACAGTATGAAATTGAGGCACCATTAATGTTATTAGTTACACCTGTGCCTTCCCTGCTATGACAAGTCAAAATACCTGCTGGGAAAAATATCCATTTCCTTGGCCTCACTGGACTTTATTGTAAAACTGTTAAGAATGCTCGACTGCAGAGAGGGAACAGAGGGTTGGTTTTCCCGGGCTCTGGGTCAAGAGAGGGCCCAAAGGGGGGACTCTCTCTTGATTTATCTATAAAAACATTAAAGTACTTCGGGCTGCACTAGACTAATTGCATCTAAAAGGTGAAAGGACGCAGTAAACTCACTAATAAATGTCCTATTTTTCCCACGATAATGCTACACAGTCCTGCTAACATTAACGGCAATGCATTTAGTTTCATTATATTGTGTTCAAGTTGTGTTCAGTCAAAATGAGTATCAGGCCAAAGTAAACAATAACGTTATCAGGATGTGTTCAATTATTTTCGCAAGAAACCCCAATAAATACAGTTGTTTAAAGAAGATGTTTTCACAGCAATATGAAATAGATATTAGATTGGGAATTATGAATAATTTTGTTGGGGTATGGAGAATAGTGGAATATCTATTGACTATATTTCTGGTGTTGTGACCTATAGTCAAAATGACTCCATAGCATCATGAAACTCTTTGAGGCAAGCTAACATTGAACATATGACCCGTCTTTATTAACTTGAAGAGATGGTGCTTTAGATGTATACATATGCATTTATGCATAGAGACATACGCAAAAACATACAAACACATATATACACACACAAATAAATAAATGTATGACATTTCTCCAGTTAAATGTTTTGTGGGAAACTAAATATAACACAGTGTACTATTTAAATATTTATGTTGCACGTCTTCATTTACAACCACAGCGCAGCAGAGTGAAGATGTGGAATTCATTATTTAGAGCTACACTCAATAATGAACAAAAAGTTTTAGTTTTAATGAGCCTTCTGGACCAGAGAGCCTAATTTGGTGGATATGAAGTTATAGTTTGCTGAAAGTGTGATGGGCCTGCCATCACAGATACACTACATTATAATATATATAATACTACATTAGTCCCCATGTACAGCCTGGGGAGTAGAAATGTGGTAGTGGATCGTCCTGAAAATGTTAATTTACAGAGTAGAAGGCTGATCTAATTACTAATTGAGTTAAGAACAAAAAAGTTATTAAAACTACTCAATGTCAAGTCAAAATTCTGCATCCTAACATTCAATGACATGAATGCACATCAGAATAAGGATGCCGACACATTTTCTGGGTGTTCAAAAGCACCGGCAAGTTATATCTCTGGATTCGACTTGTCTTCCTCTTGGCTCCAAAAGAAGAAAGTGACCTTCCCACTCCATTTATAAATGCAGAGTCACTCCCTGTTTTGCCACAGAGCGCTACAATCTCACCTTTTTCAAGAGTAACCGTATAGCTGCCTCTCCCAATTTATTAATATTCCCTCTAATCACTAATCAGTATTTCTGCTAATATTGTAAAAGCACTTTGACAATTCCTTCCTTATAATGGCTTGTGATTTTGGTGGTGTGATTTAGGTGATGGGTCACTTTCTATTGTCAAAATACTAACCCTTCAAAATTAGACCTACATCTAATCTCAAACAAATCCAACCAAACGACGTTGAGCTATTTCGTGTGGCAATCTCTTAAAACTTCCTGCTTTTACTGTACATTGACTTTTAACAGTATTTTGTTCCAAAGGTCAATTTCACTCTCGATATTCAGCCGCACTTAGTCTCTGTGCTTGTTCATTTTGTTCAGCTTTGTAGGGAAGTGCGAAATATAAAACAAGTAGACGGGGCTGCATAGATTATTAAAAAGGGCAGTGTGACAAACTAACATTTCAAGTACAGTATTATGAGACTGAAGAATTTATCTTGCCCTTCCCAAAAAGACTGACGTAATTTAGGCTGTTAATTTTAGACAGCAACGCAATACTTAAGCTATACTGACAATATGTTCTGGTGTAATCAAGTGCTGTTGTTGTCAGAGCAGTCCTAAGTAACATATAATGATGTTCTAGAATACGATGGATGGAAAGAGCACTCAACATTTTCACCGCTACTTACCAACAGTGCATTCACTTTAGCTCCAAAGTATAAAAAAGCTGGGGGGGGGGGGGGGGGGGGGGGTAGCATTGAACAGCATAGAAGCAGTTTTGTTTTAAAAGATCCTTTTTGTATAACATTAACTATCCAACATTTAGTCACATTGTCCATCCTGGTTACGAGAGTTGCAGTGGTGTTAAAAGGTTAGTGAAAACTTGTGTTAGACTTAAGAATAATCAAATTAACAGGTCGGATATATACGTATATTGCAGTATAACCAGCCAATACATGATGCCAGGGTCAACTTTTCTTGCTGAATGAATATTATACCTCAAGGCACGGAGCAGAATGGTATCTTTTGTTCTGCCTTCTTTTTATTATTTGCCCTTTTTGTCCTTAGGCTCTTTAAGGTAAGAAACAGACCTTGGGCATGAACACACCCACTCATTGTGCATTCCTCCCTCCTTACAGACTCAAGCTTTCTCTCCTACACTGATTTTATCTTTGTCCCCTTTTTTTGGTCACTCGTACTCTTCAAACTCTCCGTAAATTGCTAATGATAGCAACAGCCTTGAGCAGACTTCCCAATGACAGAACTAATGAGAGGACTACTGCAACAATAGCCCGTGTCACTGTTGGTGCAGTTCTATTTGCATTATGTATTATGTATTCATGTTTGTGCTCCAACGGATTTTCCGTTCACCTGTGCGCTTTCTCCTCTGTTTAGCCTTTTCCCACCTTTTCCCACTCACCGTCTGTCACATTTCCTTTTTCTCTTCCTCTATCCTTCATACTCCAGCAAGGTGATGAAGCTAATGAAGGACGATCGTGTCCCAAGGAACAGGATGACCATTACCAGCTGCACTCCTCATTTCTCTCAATGTCTTTTTGTGTGGCTGTCTTGCACTCACTGCAATATTCTCGCCAGCCACTTCTCTTACCCCTCCTTCATTCTTCATTCTCTGTCATTCCCTCTCTCACCTCCTCATGCCTAATTCCACCTTCCACCAGCTGTTGGTGTCTCCTACTAGCTGTCATGTTGATGTGGACGGACTAGGAACCTTTTGTCTCACACCTTGCAAATGTGGCTCATTAAAGTGGAGGGTGGGATAGGGGTGGGGAGGGTGACAGGATCCAGCGTCAAGCTGCTCCATTTGCCTGTGTTTCTCACTAATGAGTTGCTGACAAGCCAATGCCCGGAACGTCCCTACAAGGTGGTCATAAATGTATAATGGCATTAAGAAGTGCTTGATCGCGACAAGCTCAAGGTGTTTCACGGTACATGGTGGACATGAGTCGAGACAAGGCGATGAATACGATTAATAACTTGAGGAAGTCGAATCAAAGCCGAGAGTTTCAAGTGGTCACAAAAACAACTCATACCTGCTCTGTGCAGCCAGACGCTGGCACATTCACAGGTACAAAAACAAATGTGTGCAAAATGATGCAATCTCCGCATGGACAGATGTGACAAGCACATACAAAAGCATCAACGCTCTCACACGCATCTGCCACAACACAAAAAAATAATAAATGTAAGGCCATCTGCGTTACTCTCCTTTCTGCCAAATTTCTAAGAAACTTGCAATTAACTTAGAAACACCTTAGACTGACAGAGCACAGACAATAGGAATGTGCAGACACACAAAGGCCAATCCAGATCCTGAAATAGCAGTTTAACACCAATGTGTCACTTGTGCCTGTAGAACTCATGATTACAAAAGAAGAACATATAATATATGCTGTTCAATGCCCACATCAAACAAAGAGCTCAAGCTAAACTCTTCCCATATGACCTCAGCAACAGTGCGACAAATTACCCGGAGTGAATGATGAATGGAAGACAAGAAAACAAAAGAGAGAAAAAGACAGACATACTTGACTGGAAAGCGAGTGAGAATTGAGAGAAGAGAAAGAAAGAGCCTGTTCAAAGTTAACCATATGTCATGCACTCCCACATCGCTACACCGAAAAGAAAGACCACGACACAGCACAGAACAAAAAATGAGCTGCCACCTAGCCTTCCAATATAACAGTAATACGCTATTTCATCTCCGCTTTTCTGTAGTCATTTTAATGTAGGCAGCAGACGGAATGTGCATGGAGACTTGATATTATTGGCAGGGTGTCACTAAGTGGTTCCAAAAACGGCAGCTTAAGGCAAAATCAAAAGATAATCAAGTTAAAGCCATCAAAACCCTATTCAATGTGGATTTACCTCCAGCTTGTCAGAAGCAATCATACTGATGTAATCTGTTTATTTAGCCCGTACAAACAAAATAGTAGGACTATAATTTTCTTAGGAGGGATATGAAGCCACTATTGCAAAATCATAACTATTGCAGTGTCAAAAGTCAAAAGCAGTTTATAGTTTGAAAAGATATCAAATGAAAGACACATTTGATATCATTAAGAAAGTACAAATGCATTCAAAGAAATAGAAAGAAATAAAGACAAGACAGGTGGCATACACACACACACTAACATTTTCACACAATCAATAAGAGACTTACCTGTAGATGTCAGTGGAGGGTTTGCCAACAGAGAGCATGCAGAAGAAAAGAGAGTTATTTTAGGACAAAATGTAACAAATTATGACATCGATCTAAAGACATTACTCATCAGGATCTTGAACCATAATTTATTATTCTGGCACTTAATTACTATAATTACGTATATCTCGAGTAATCATGTCCACATGCATCTTCCAAACATCTGAGTTCTTTGACATAAATTGCAGGAATGCAGTTTATAATTACATTAGTTTCTCCCCAAAATCATCGAGTTTGTACCTCACTTGATTCATTGTACAAAGGACTAGAACAATGTACAATTATTTTAAAATGTTGGATCTTAACCTCCCACCTGCTGGAGAAAAACAACCAATTTCATTTTCAATGTCGAGATATTGTGTTAAATGCAGCTGAAGGGTTACAAAAGATTTCCAAATGTCATACTCAATGTTACACAGGGGCTCTTTTATATCCCCTGGTCCTGGTTCCTCTGATCCTACTGACACTATTCAACCCATGTAAAGATCTATTAAACGTTCAAAAAGAGCCATTGGTCTCACTACACTTTCCTCTGACACTCATTGAAACCTGTCATTAACCTCTTCCACTTGTTGCGGACGCTGGCCTAGATGTTGATGACGAAGAAGACTAAAAGAAGATGGCTATGTCCAAAATGCTGAACTCGAGGCTTTAAAACGGCATTCCACAAAACAATGGCTGACCTCACAGTGATTACACCCTCTTCTTATATGTCTTTGCCTTGAGTTCAGGTGGATGTGTGTTCCCTAATTTGAAGAAATTCCCTCCAGGCGTTCCTGAGATATCGCGTTCACAGAAATGCACTGGAATGATGGACAACATGACAACATAATGTCCCCACCACAGCTGTGGCATGAAAAGTTCTTTCTGCATACTGGGGTCCCTAAACAGTCTTGAAATTGCATAAATTGGGTATGGCTGGAAATCTGAAACCCTTGGTCCAATGAGACCAATTATATTCATTTGTGATGTTAGTCCCCATATTAACCATTTCCTTTTGAAACCATTTTTTAAAACTTGACCTCAATGTATAAAACGAGATGCTATGATAACCACAGCCTCATGAAACTTTGTAACTACAGACTAGTGACCCAGGGCATTTGAATAGGGCAAATTCTGAGCAGTTTCCTGAAGAAAAGTGCCTGCCATCAAGTCGCCAAAAAATGCAGGAATCTCCTTTGTCTCCTTTATGTTAATATGTTTCAATATTCTTGCGGTACAAAAGGTTTAGTACCAAATCTGTGAAACAAATGGTATCGAAAAAAATTGATTATGATTGGTTATGATCACAGTCATGTATTTTCTCTCCGGACTCCTGACTTCCTTTCCTGACTATGTGTGGTCAAATCAACATCTTGGATTCGTGCTGTTCAAAGCAGGCGTGTTGCTGGGGAGGTGGAAAGTGGTCACAATTGGTGAAATTGTGTCACTGACCACCGCTTTCGAACATCAGCTTTCTGTGACGACCCCTGCCCTTTCCTGCTGATCTGTCATGTGCCATGTTTTCCAGGTACCTTGTGGCAGGGGATCGTTAGGGCTAACTGGGAACACCTCTTCAAGAAGTACTACCCTGAGCCTTCCATTTAGCACTTATTTTATTCGTATTAGTTTGTTGCACTTATTGTATTCGTATTAGTTTGTTTCTGCACTTTTGCTCTGGTTTATGCTCTTAGATGCTTGTTTAAAAAAGGAGATGCACTTATGACTTCTGGTGACTAGTAGTTCTCTTGAATACCTATGTTGAATAGACTTATTGTAAGTCGCTTTGGATAAGAGCATCTGCTAAATGACTGTAATGTAATGAATGTAACACCTGGGCCCGGCATTCCCTCTATAAAGCCCTGGCTGTTATAAGTGCTCTCTCTCTCTGTCTGTCTACTGCGCCTGCTGCTGCAGTTCCCTCTCTTCTCCTCCCAGGCACCGGTTTGGTTTAGTGCTGCTGCTTTAGTTTATTTTTTTCTCCCTTTTTTGTACCTTACAACACACACACACACATTCATCCTCCAGGACCGATGATTAAATCTGGTTGGATTTAATTGAATTAACTCGCTTTTGTTAACGGTTGATCTTGGCGTGTATTCTTTTTGCCAGGTCAGGTCATAACATTTCACGCGGTCAATTTCAATTATATCAACATACATTTTTTTTTTTTTTGCACAAACTTTCAATAGTTGGGGACGAATTCTGATGCAGTTGCTACAGATTTCTTGTGACTTTTGTCAAGACTCTTTCTGCACAAGACCATGTACTTTATGCAGTGTGTTGCCATGACAATGTGCTCATTAACAGCTGCTAAGCTTCATTACTTCCTGGTCATCAGACGGCAACACTGATCCCAGACAGGGACAGGAGTACAGTATGCAGCCACAAGCTCTCTCTCTCACACACACACACACACAAAGCTTTGTGAGGACAAATGAAAACAGACACATGGCAACTAGTCTTCCTCAGCTCCCATCTCATATTGTCAAAGATTGTGTGCATCTGAACGTGTATTTGTGTGTGTGTGGCATGCAGGGCAGTATGGACTAGCAGCTCTCCTAAGGTGGAGTATATAATTAGCCAAACACAAGGCACCATCTAGCTCCTCCGTCCATTAATGAGATGCACAGCCTTCTCTCCAGCTCACAAACAAAGCACACTTACAGTACACACACTCAGTAAAGTCATTCTGCTGAGAGAAATTACAGAAAGTGTTTGTGCTTTGCAGTAACCTAGTTAACTTTAAACCAGGGATTACATACAACGGACCAATAATTCTACCCACTACCATACAAATATTACTGTAAGTGTTTGTTTTAGGGTGCATTTTGTCTTAATTTTAGTCCAACTTTGGATTGAATTACTTATTCACATTTTCTTTTGATCGCAACTGCGGTCTCCACTACCCTTTCATATTTGATGCATTTGTCATGCACACGTGGTTTTGTAAAACCATGCATGCATTTATAGATAGATAGAGCTGTGTTAATCAGGTTTCTCTTAACACCCTATCCCAATTAAGAAAGCTGGGTTTCTCATTTACCTTAAGAAGTCTGGTTACTGCAGAGGGCTGACAATAACCAGGTTACCTCAACGTAGGTAAACACAGTCAATAAGCATCACACAGGCCTCTCAAATGTTGATTACTTACACCAGAATAGGGAAAGATAACATACTTGTATCACGTACAGCCAGTACACACTACACGGACAACCCATCAGTTTTCAACGTAATCAAGAAATGCTTTTGACTTTTCTTCCACCCGCACACATCCAGTGCTTCAATGCGTGACACATGTGTGAAGCATCGGAGACACAAAATACTCCACTCTAATTAAAGTGACTGCTTTAACTTCCTTACTGAACTTATGATATCTACAACTTGCTATGACAAAAATACAATTTACACAAAATATGACATTGCTGCATCAATACTAAAAGGTGAATCAGGGCTCCTCCACTGTGGTTGAGGATGGTGATCTGTCTCAGGATGTGTCCTATTATTTTTGCTGATGATGAGTTCTCAGGCTCTTTGTAGACTGACTGTGACCGATTGTGTCGTCTGGGAGTAAGAAGGGCATCTACTACCTGAACCGGTCTACCAGTCGGAAAAATGCTGCAGCATCTCCATATGTAACAGCACCACTATTCTGTAGCAGGGTATCAAAGAGCACGGTGTGGACCCTGTCACAGCCACTGACCTGCAAAACTGAAACTCACAAGCAGTGGTTCAACCAATCAAACTGGAGGACACACTTCCTCTCCTTCCTAAAGGACCAATTAAGGAGACAACATCTTCCCACTAGGCAGTTTTCAGTTGTTCCTCTCAGGCCAATTCCAGAAAAATCCGAAATGCTCAGGAGTAGAATATGAATAAACTTATTATCATACTGGGACAGGTAACATTTGTTATAGTTTTTAGGTTTTCCCGATAATTCCATTTATAGTAAAAGTAAATAAACAAATCCTCTAAAATGATCTCATCACAAGAAACACATTTTAAAGTAATAACATGTCATCTTGTTAGTCACAGCTAAACACTATCTCCACAAATGTGTGCATATAAAGAAGCTCTGAAATTTCAGTGAGTAGACATAAACATTAGTATAGCCATGGGTTACATTTCACATTCAAAACACCACCAGAGTAGATTGCAGTTATCCAATTAAGAAAAGCTACCCTTGCTACAAACTGACTAAATCTGTATCATGCTGAGAGACTAAACTATACCATTGCCAATTTTGAGGAGTGTGTGTGTGTGTGTGTGTGTGTAAGAGACAGAATGTGTATGTAAGTAGACGGAAAGAGGGAGAACATGCAAGAGTCACAGGTTATGGTTGAAGCGCTGTGTTCAATGAATGCATTTTCCATGCCACCCCTTCCTCTCTGCCCTTGGCACAAACTCAGTTTGACAGGGGATATGGATGGATGGAGAGTGAGAAGGAGAGATGGATAGAGGGGTAAGCAGAGGGCTGGCCTCTTATTCCCAATGCTGTGTCAGCACTGCCATCAACTCATCAAAACTGCTGACACACTGCTGACGTCCCTCTCCTACATAGTCTCCTATGTCCATCCATCCATGTCATCTATCTATCTATCCATCCATCCATCCATCCATCCATCTATCCACCTAAGTTTTGTAACAGAATTTGTTTATTTTGTATTAATTAAATGCATAATGAAATGGAATTCGATGTTATGAAAGAAAACAGGTATGAGAAAGAAGACAGATTCAGGATAGAAAACATGGATGAGGACTAATAAGATAAGAGCGGAGGGTGAGAAAGGGGGAGGGAATCTTCACAAGCTGGCAGTGACATTTAGTACATAGCTAGGAGCTTCAATGGGAAAGCACTCAGCATCAGAGACTACCACCAACATGCACCGCACACCTAACACATGCTAAACACACACACACACACACACACACACACACACACACACACATTATGGATCTGTTGCTCTCCCCCAGACAAGGATCATCGTACCTCTTCATTCTGAAAAACAGAGAAGGGGGGGTAGGCCTGCAGGTGCAGGCAGACCGGCAGGAGGGTAGAAACAGTAGCAGGTAGACAGATGGCTGTATATACACGCAAAGTGAATGAGGAGAGTCCGAGCCTCAAACTAAATATGAGACCCATACAGAACATTAAGTGCTTGTGGGGAAAAAACACATTCCAAATGACAACTTTAAGTGCTGTATAAAGTGCTTTGGAAAAACAAGAGCATTGTGAAATGAGTCACTGCAGACAGTAGCTCTCTGCTAAAGAGAAAGAGAAAAACTGCACTCTGCTTTAAGTGGCAACTATATAACTCGACTTAAACAAAAACATTCACCTATTCATCGAGAACATCTGTCTGTCTGTTGAACTTCACACCTGCCTCCCGGCTCTTCTGTACATCTTTGTGCAAGTTGGATTCCCAACCTCCAGCCCTTTCCTCATGTAGCACTCCATTATCCTGCATACCTGGCTGTGCTTGAGACTAGTCATCTGTATCTGTCAACAAGCCTCTGTGTCTTATACATAATTATGTTAAGTCTCCACGTCTCCAGAATTGAAAAAAACAAAGTGCCGGCTTAAAATTCAACACAGCCAGAAGTAGAAGCTACCCAAACAAGAACAAAATACAAAGAATAGAGCTCATGTTTCCATCCCGTCTGAAAGCTCCCTCCCCATACACACAAACAGATTTTCAAGTTAAGTTACCTGTCACTAACACTCAGCAGTTTGTAACATAATTAACATCTATGTGTTGCTTTTAATTAGCTCTAGGAGGGCAACAAGACAGCTCTATAAGCTCTCAAATTATGCAGTTCATTAGAAAAGAACAATGTTGACTGTGAGGTGGGGAATTTCTTACAGGTGTGCAAAGATGTCCGTTTCTGCTCACACACAAAGTACACACACAGTAAAGATACTCATGTTTCATATATTGTTGTTCATATATATATGTTTTGATATTTGAGGTTACAGCTAATGTTTGAAACCTGTGTAAATATAAAGTTGAATATTGTCCATAGGCCTGAATCCTCAGTAGCTTTAGTACAGTTAAAAAGGGAATAGCACAAAAATCATGCCAATTAATCAAATGGGAAACACCCAAAATATCCCCATGAAGTAGACTAACACCACAATGTCATGGTTACTCTGTAACATCCACAGAACAACTGCTGTCAACACGTATAGGAACCGTGTCTTCTTTAGAAGGTTGTTCCAATGGGCCATATCTTACATCCAGCACAGCGCAAGTGTCACTGCTAGTTTCAGACAGACACAGTTGTCATCGTCACACCCAGTGCCCATGTTGTGAGTCGTAAATGTGTGCCCATGGGTGTAATTGGTCTTAAAAATGGGGTGCGGATCAGCGCATTCTTGGCAAATTGCTATCTTGGGGCAGCTGAAAGCAATTGCACCATTAATCAACAAAACCTGGTTTAAAGTCAATGGAGCCTTATTTCCTAGTTAAGGTGCATTATTAAGATAGTAAGATGCAAATATAGTCGGACATGTTTTGCTTCAAACCCTTCATTTCCTGCATTATGTTACATTTGATGCAATAGTTTAATTATAATTAATAACTTATAGAATTTAATTATTTTTTTAAATGCATTGAAAAAAGATAGATACATCTCAAACTTGTTTTTATCAAATAAGAAATTCTGCTTGAATCCATATTTGTTGGCAATTTGCCTTTTCAAAGACAACATTTTTGCAGCAGAAAACAGCTTGCTCCTTCAATTTGCCACGGCAAAATTGAAATAGCTAGGCGCAGGTGCACCTGGATATTAAACTGAAAGGGAGAGACACTCTGGTTGGTGTTATTCATGTTGTGCCCGAAACACAACTATGATTAATTAAGAGACTCAACACAACCCCTTTGCCACTTGCGCCTTACTTTGAGCACAGATTATGTATTATTTACCAAGCAAAACCGTGGATTATCATGGGTAAACTCCCCGACATTTAGATGCTTGTATAAGTTAATGCTATACTTCCTCCTGTATTATGACTTGTATGCAAAGTTTGCCAGAGATCCTTTGATCCATGTCAAAGACCTGGCTGCTGGCAGGTTTATCGTATTTTGGTTTCAAACCAGCAACCTTTATATCAGTGCACAGTCTCACACTCTCAGTGCAGTATTGTGTCTGGCAGGCAACTTTCTCCTGAAGAAAGAAAGAGCATGAACTCACCTCAGGCAGGGAGTAGCATTCAGGTACAAGGACGCCAGCAGCATAAACATGGCAACATACACACACACACACACACACACACACACACACACACACACACACACACACACACACACACACACACACACACACACACACACACACACACGCACACGCACACGTATGTATGTGGACTCAGACACTGGAGCACGCATAGATGCACTGACAGGGTAATCCACCTAAAAACATGGAACCTTGACTACCTTTCATTTTCTCTCTCATATAGAAACACAAAAAGACACACACACACACACACACACACCTGGCCAGATGCACGCATGCATGGCTGTAAACCTCCAACACACACGCACACACATAAAAAAGCAAGAATGCCTGTTTAGCAGTCAGTCCATACTGTGCTGGGAGTCTCTTACTTTCCATATGACCTTTTGTCACTTTGCCAGTGACATTTTAAATATGCTCTCGCTCACCTTTGTCAGCAGCCTCGTCTGCTGGGTGCCAAACAAAGCAGAGCTGCTGAGTAAAATACAAAGAGGAAGAGTATGAGAAGACAGAGGATGGAGAAACTGAGAGAGATAAATAAAGTAGACCCAAATGAGAGGCGGGGGTTACGACACAGATAAAGACAGGTGGAAGGGTTCAGCAGATGAGAGAGAGTGAGCTGAGGTGGGATACGAGGAGGCAGAAACCGAAAAGGAGAGACAGTTCAGGAGGAGAGAGACCACGAAGTAGACAGATAACTATTAAGTGAGACGTACATGTAGGAAAAGATGGGGTGAAAAAAAAAAGGTGATGAATCGCAAGAAAAGAGCAAAATGGCAAAAGGTGGGGAAAAGATAAAAAGACAGACGGCAAGAGGCGGGGGATGATGACATGAAGTTGCCAAGAGCAGAAACTCAGAAAAGGGCAAGGGTGCGGAGAGAAAGAAGCGGCCTGAGTGCTTGAAAAAAGAAATTGTGTAAGTGGGTGAAAATAAAAGAGAGAGGTATGGGGTGTGCCGCTCTGGAAATTACAGCTGTCTCTGGTGGAAATGTCACAGATATGTGAGGGCCCACTTGATAACATGTAAGCCCGATTCATCTCCAGCCAGAAGGTCTCGTAGGATCAATAGAGTCTTAGGAATAATAGGGACCCCTCTCCTGTATTAATAAGACACACTAGCGCCAGCAGCACTCACTGACATAAAAGACATAAAAGACTTCTCCACTCTTTTCTTTTCTTGTATGCCTGAAAAGATCACCATGGAGGTCACCGTCCTTTAATTTAAGTCTCTTTTCTGCCACTGATCATGGATTCTCTGTGGAGGTGTGACACATAAAAAAGATTTTGATATCTAGATTTAAAAAGGAATCACAAAAATGGCACTAAAGGAAAGAATGTGTACAAGCCTACATTTTATAACAAGTCACATCCGTTTAAATGTAGAGGCAGCGTATTGATGGAGTTCACCGGTGGGTTCCAATCTTCAAGGGCACGTCCTCTCTTTGCCAGCTCATTAGGCGCAGGTGGAACGAGGTTTTGAGAGGAAGAATGGGAATTATAAAGGTCGGGGGCGGGTTCATTCCTCTGTCGGCCTCTGTTTTGTCACTCTGTCACTACCCGCTGGCAAGTTGACATTTTAATAAAATGTTCAAAAGGACAATTAACACATCAGGGGCGAGACATGCTACGCTGTTTTAACTCGTCTCAATCATCAGCATTAATGTGTGACTCTTTAGAAGGGCGCACATGTTTCTGTGTTCTGGCAGGTCAGCTGTTATTCTATTATTTTGTGAGAATTGACATTTAAATCAGAAACACTCTCATCTGGACAGAAGTGGCCTGGGTACTGTCCAGATAAGAGTGTTTCTGAAGATGACTCAAGCGTTGATACATAAAAACCTAACATGGGTTCTGTTAACAAAAGGATATACAGACTTTGATCAGTTTGCTCTGAAACTTTGGTCGTATCAGTTTCAAAACTCTTAATGTTCTATGAATCAAGGTGGCAGTTTAAATCTCCTCTCTCCATCTTTAAAGCTACAATCCATGAGATTAAACACCAAACCAAAATCTGAGGGATCTAAGAGGACACATCCATACACGCACCTGCATTACCATATGAATGATCCACACAAATTCACTTGGGAACACCGATCAGGCAGTGGTATTCATACAGTAGAAGGGTATTCATCATCAACAGCATAAGTAACTAACTTCATTTTCCCTCATGAGTCAACGCATCAGAAGATTTTCTTCTAACAGCAATGAAAGGAAGATTGCACACAGTCACACACATGAATGCACCGACACCGCACACAGGCATTAAGGCTATAGCTTGCATGCCTGCACAGATACACACACACACACACAATATTCACAGTTTTGCACATGCACACGACCAGAGAGTAGAAAAAACACCTCCGGCAGTCCAGAGGGGGAGCCGGTAATGAGAGAGGGAGCAGGGGGACAGAAGTTTGGAGTGTGTGAAGCAGGCAAAGTTGGTTCTCGCTTCTGAGGCTGCAGAGCCCACATGAGGAAAGAGGCTGTGTCACTAACAGTAAAGCTCTGAAGGAAATGTCAAATCACTGGTGTTTGAAGCTGGGGATGTATGCATAGCTATGAGCACAAATGAGAGCGTGCGCATGTGGTCACGTCTGATAGCGAGATAGTTAAATAGAAAGAAATCCCAAACATTAACTGCACAACAATGTGGGTCTGTGTGTGTTTCTGTTTGTGTGCCTGTGTGTGAGCGTGCTTGTTCATGATTTGCGCCTACAGTGCAAACTTGAGAGTGCAAGTGGGTGATCTGAGGGCATGATTTGATCAAAGGCCCTTTGATCGTGCGGGGACTTGGTCCAGTACCAAATACTGTATATGGGTTTTCTTCATGGCCATACAAGCACTCGCTCTCACACACACACACACACACACACACACACACACACACACACACACACACACACACACACACACACACACGTGTGCACGCGCACTAAAGCAATGGGATAATGGCAGAGCAATAACACTGGGGGGGGGCATGTAATGGCAGCTAAATTTAATCCTGTGACAGCTCCCAACTCGAGTGGCGAAAATCAGTCAATGCGAATGGAGGCTGAGATTGCCACAGTCAAATGTAAATGACTGGCAGAGTGATGTGGCATGTTGGGCCATTGTCTCCTTTCTCTTAGAGTCCAGTAGGTAGCATATCAAGTATTTCATTTTTTTTTGCATCCAATTTATAGCCAAATGATTATATATCCCATAAAATGGTAAGTCTGAAAAGCTGTGGCATTGACTTTACCGGTGTGTTTCTATGATCATTGTTACATGCTGACAACGTTTTCTTTCAGATATTTATGTCCCCTTTGTCTTCCCTTGTAGCGTGAGTAAATGTGTATCTACATGCAGTATCCAAAAAGGTGAAATGTTCACGTTGACACGTCTTTCCTCAATAATACTTTTTTTTAATACATCCGTTTGTCTCCCGCCCCATTTGTATTGCCACCCACACACATCCCAGGCTTTATCTTTCTCCCTCTGCCCCTCCTTTCCTTTCTGTCCTGTAGAAACACAAAGTGAACTATCTCCACGATTATTTCCTCACTCTCAAAAGCACTCTTACACAAATAGCATTCCTCCATTTCTTTAATCAAGAGAGTGCCTTTTTCTCTCTTTTTTCTCTTTCTGTCAACGTCATCGACAATTTCTGTAAGTCTTTTACCATTGAAGGCGATGATATGTTATGTGTACAGCGGCCTACAGCGGATTACAGTAGTGCTTCATTTACAAATAAAAAAAAAAAGGAGCTGTGATCCGTCAGTTGCTGGACAAAAATCAGACACTTCAAGCACCACGCTGGCAAGTTGTTTTACTAAAGCCCCGTTGAGACCGGATTAATAATCCAGGGGGAGGTGGGTAGTACAATGTTTGCTATGATCCTCTGTAACTAAAATCATTATTATAAATACATTTTAGTCTAACATTAGAAGAAATTTAGATTCTAAAGGAATAGTATTTAATCTAATGTATTGAACATTAAATATGTGCAAAGGGATTACAATTGGCTCTTTCTGAATACATGTTATGTGTGTACAGTAGTTAGAAGACTGGAGAACATTTAAAAGTGGTTACATATCTAGGTTTGAGGGAAAAATGATCATAAAATGTAGGATTGTATTTTGTTTAAAAAACAAAGTGCACTGCCCTCTTCCATCTCTTCCAATGTGTTCCTCAAACGCTGATGTCTGTGTAGTCAGTGTGCAGCATCGGTGCCTTAGACCTCCCGTTGGCTTACAGATTCAGCTGACAGCAGATAGCAGAGGGCAGTGGAAGCAAAGTGAGACTGAGAGGCAAGTGTGAATGTGTGGCGCTGGTGGTTTAACATGCTTTTAACGTGTGTGGGGAAGAGTCGGCACCAGAGGACGAGCACGGCGGCTTTCATCTGGAAAAGTGAGCGCAGCAGCGCGAGCATGGCAGGCCGAGGATCCATACGGAAAACGTGCCCACAAATAAAAGTGAAGACACCGTTTTGTCCACATTCTGTGCAGAAGCACACACAACAAAGCACATAAACACTAAATGCACTCACATTCACTCACATTCTTAAGCGATATATTATGCATAAACCCCACGCATTCTTTATTCATTCGGCTGTGATGAATATTCCATGAGAAGATAAAAAGGGGGTTTGCACTGCTACTCCACCTCGATGATGTAATACACCGACACCAAATGGCCCAATAAACACCACATACTGACATCAGCACTACAGACATGGCTGTACGTACGGGATCTGTGAATGCTGGCTCTCTCCTCACTTCGACTCACATCTGCATGTAGACCTTCATCTTGGAGTGCCAAAACAAGGACAATTTCATTGCCTGCTGTACATTTGCCTTTATCTATAAAATCATCTTACCCTCTGAATGCGCTTTGGAGAAAGGCACTCAAAATTATTTCAATGTCTTTTTCTAAAGAAATGTGGTGCAAGACTAACAGGCCATTTGAGGATTTGTTGAGGCTTGGTGATTCATGCATATGACTAGCATAAAGATTTTTCACACTCTGTATCAAAGCACCTTGATCCTTCCTTTCACTTATAATCCTATAACACTGTTTTCTTGTTACAGGATTCTCATATGCTTGTGTGCACGGTGCACACAGCGGCCTGCAAATATGCCAATACTGTATATATATATCTTGACATTCATTTTAAGAAAGTACCTAACTTCAAGGCTGTGTACTCTCACATGTAAAGCTTCTGTAAAAATGTTTAAAAGGACTTGCTGCTCAAGGCTTTCTGCACGTACTTCGAGAGCTTGCAGAGCCGCAGCAGATCCACCAGAGCAGCTTCTAGTGGCAAATGTAAGGTTCCACTCAGCAAAACTTCTTTTGCTCAGACAATATTTTCAGTGAAAGGAACAAAGTCCTGGAACTCGCTATCTGATCACTTTGAATTTGTTGCATACTTCAGCCCTTTTAAGAGAGCTACTAAATCCTGGTTCATTAAGCAACAAACCTCTACTTGTGTTTTTATTGTGTGTTTCATTGTATCTCGCTGTATTCAGTTCATCTACTTATGACCGCACTGTGCTTATCTCCTAGAGTCATAAAAGCCCTTCCAGGAATGGGTGTTACAAACCGCAATGCAGTATTGCGTCCGCAATATACACTTTGATACCATCATCGTATAGCTGTTTTCAGTTTTTCTATGTATGTTGTGTCTGCCTCTATCAAATAAACCATAAATAGATACTGTGTGTGTGTAACAAGGAGAGAGTGCATCAGAGGTAGACCTTTACACTTTTAAAATTGAGCTTGGGGGAAAATAAAAAGAAATCATTTAGATACACACAATGTATAAAAGTAGAGGGCCTAAAATTCCAAACATCTTGAAGGTGCAAGATCCAAGGATTTCAATAGTCTCTCAGCAGCGCTCAACAAGTTGACAGTGAGCAGGCAGCTCACAGCGCTAGCAGAGCGTTTAGCTGAGGGGGAACCAGAGGATGGGTCCTTTAACTTCCCTCTCCTTGCCCCCAACTTCTTCACTAACTCCCCAGATTCAACCTGACCTTGGCTGGTGAACACATGCAAAAGTGGGAGGATGCATCAAATGAATTGCCACATTTGGCTTCAATCATCAATATACAAACATTTTCCCCCACAGGGTACTGTTAATGCAACTGGTGAGAAATGCCCCATGACTGGACGCAAGGCATGTATTCTAGCAGTTTACTTCTCGTTTTGTTGAATTTGAATTAAGTGTCTGCTGCCACCTTGACTTCACATTCATCAACCAAACTTGAAGCTGCAGTGAGTACACTGGAATTTGCCCGCAGCATTCAATTCAACTGCAGTCTGAGAAGATGCCAGAGTTGATTTCTTTTGGCTTTACTCTCCGTTTCCCACATACTTCACCAACAAACTCTCCCAATAAATGTAATCTGCGTGTTGCTCACAAACACCTCTTAACTCACACAAGACACATGCACACTCAAAAAGCTTTTTACTTTTTATGCCCTTCATATTCATGCTTTTAGATGTGCATTCTGAAAGGGTCGCTAATCAATGTAGCTACATAACCTGCCCCCTTCTGCTGCTTCCTCAGTACAAACAAACGTCTGCTCTCATAAGTGTGCGAGTTTCACAGAGTTGAGAGCAATGGAGGCGCTAAGAAGATTTTTCAAGTATGACGTGTGCGCTGAGAAAGACATAAGACAAAGAGAGGGAAAGAGGGTTACAAAGAGGGAGAAGGAGACCAACGGCAGGTCACGATTTGTTTCCAAAGCGAGGTGTTAACAAAGACTTTGTGTAAAAACTAATGGGAAGTGGCAGCACACACACACACCTTAGAGGAAAGATACAGCACAATAAAACAGCATGGAGCACCAAGGGCAGATTACACGCACCAGAGTATGTGGCCGTTTCCTCTCCCATTGATCCTCCATTGCGAACTTAACACAGGTATTGATTACAAATTGAGACTTGTTCTGCCTGAGCTGTGCATATCTACCTCTTATCGATACAGGTCAAGAGGCTGCTCTATCATTCATATTACGTTTCCAAGGGCCACTTCCTTTCATCTACTCCCCTCCTTTGTCTTAAGATGTCATACACAAAGCAAGACTGCGTATCTGTGTTTAACCATGAATGGACTTTCATGCTGGCACTTAGAGACAGCTTCCAGGAGAGGTTTCTCTTCAATGGATAATAGGGGAAAGAAGTCGTGATGATCCCTTCTAGCAACTAAAAAAGAATTTCCTAGTATCAGTCTGTGTTTCACACCTTGACATTTTCCTCTTTGAATAGTTAATAAGAGCCAAATGTTGCATAAAGTTACTGTGTTGTACTTTGCAAAAGATTAGAATTACTCAAAGCAATAGGCTGACATTTTGATGAGAGATGAGATGAGAAGATCAATACCGCTCTCTCTGTGTGATAAACACACAGCTACAGCTATCTTGGCTATAAGCTTACATACCAGAGACATGAGGAAACCGCTCGCCTGGCTGTGTCAAAGGGTAACAAAATCTGCCTTCCAGCACATCCAAAACTGACAGATTAGCATTTTACATCTTGTTTGTTTAATCAAAACAAGTAAAAAAAAAACAGTGTGACAGTGTATAAACGTGATGGTTTCACAGGGTTAGGTGCCAGACCATGTGTTGGCCAGGAGCAGTAACTTCCAGATTCTCCCTTGTTACTTAAGATATAAAATATTAACTTGTGTGCTTTAAAAGGTGCTCGTAGGCAGATTTTGTTGCCTTGGCAAGCGGTTTCTCCCTGTTTCCAGTCTTTGTGCTAAATCAAGCTAACCGGCTGCTTGCAGTAGCTTAGAGAGTTGTATCAATATTCTCATATAACTCTCAGCAAGAAAACGAATAGGTACTTTCTTTAAAAAGGTCGAACTATTCCTTCAGTCTTTTTACCTGGAAGGCAGTAAGTGTTGGAAAGTTGATATACACTTTGGGGTAAACTCTAAATCTGTTACATCCCAAACGATTTAAACACTGCACCACTATAAACACTGCACGTCTGTGGTGCCCAGTGGCGGAGTACACCACTGAGTATTTGCATGGCGTCCTGCCCACATGACGTGGATGAATGGGTCCACTGTCCCGCTGTAAGACTCTCCCCTCCCTCTGCAATCCAAGGAGATAACTGAGTGGTAATCGAGTGTAACTTCAGAGCAGGAAAAAAAAACAACATAAGCAAATGAAAACAAAAAACATCAGGCGCCTGTTCAACATTCAACAGATGCAGCAGTAGTCAGCTGCCAGTGTCCATCATGAGGTTGTGTATTCTCTCTGGCTAAAGCTGATATGACAATCTTAGTGTATGCTGCTATCATTCACTCCCCCTCTCTCCCTCCCTCTGCTCTCCTCTATTCTTTAGACTCATCTGTCTTCCTACTTCCTTGTATATCTTTCTATCATCACTGTTTTATCCTTCTTTGTATTCTTCTACCCCAAATGTTCCAGATTCAAGTCCTCTTCCTCCAATTTGCCTCTGTAACCGGATTCTCTCAGTTGTTCATATGCTTGTTCTTACCCATCCGTCTCTTTCTTTCGCCCCCTCCTCCCGTTTCTGTATGCAGGTCACCATGGCTGTGGGTGAAGCAGCACAACAGTACAGGAGAGAGCAAAAAAAAAAAAAGAGAGAAAGCGACACAATGAATAGTAATTTATCGGAGGAGGAAGAGGAGGAAGAAATAGCTTCTTTCCAGCGCTCTCTCCTTGTATTGCTCTCATTGCCCAGCAGGATTACACATAATGTATGCACACCCACAGAGTTGCTCTGAGACAAAAGGCCAGAGATATAGACAGAGAAAGAGACAGATGGATAGAGAGATACAGAGAGGGTGAGAGAAAAAAGTCAGAAGAGACAAGGTTCAGTTCACTCATATAGTTCCTACAAAGTTAGTTAGTGTAAGAGGAAAATTCTCTTTTCTGAACTCTCCTTTATTTACTCTGCTCCATCCCCCACACACACACACACACACACACACACACACACACACACACACACACACACACACACACACACACACACACACACACACACACACACACACCTTATAAATTTGAAAGTAGTATAGCAAATGCTGTGGGAATTCACCTTATTCTTTGAACTAGGGTACATTGCATCATTGTTGTTATTTGACTTCCGTTTTAGAGCATCACCAGCTTTATCATCCTCTTCTTGACCAAAGAAACATCTCTAAACTTAATTTAAAAAAGTTCCGTTAAGAGTTCCTGTTAAAGAAGCCCAGTCTTGTTCTGTAAACTACTGAGGTGTCTTTCCCTCTGGAGTGACCCGGTTGACGCGCTGGTTGTACGTCTCGATTACCTTGGATGTGCGTTGCATCGGGTACATCATCACAGACAATTTGGTTGAATGATAGTTTGTTTATTTTCTCGGCGTGGAACGACGTACAGACAGTCCCTTTCTTTCCACCCCAACATCAAACGCACCAGTTGCATTAACACACACTGTTATCGTATCGTAGCGGTCAAAACCCTTTGCCCTTCCGGGGTCAAACACCTGACAAAGACGATGATTTCAGGACCTATATACCTGAGCCCAGGACATTAGTACAGCGCCACCCAATGTATACACAGAGACATACAGTTTGTATGAAACACCATATTTGGCTCTAACAGTTCCAATATGTGATCTCTTTATCCAAATATATCCTTTTTGGAAATTACACCAGCTGGAGATCACTCACCATTTCATAGGAGAAGCCCTAGATATCAGGAGAATGAGATACTGACCAAAACTAGTTTGGAGCACTAGGACCACCATACCATTATGATGTAATTTTCCCCCCGTAAGAAATCCAACTGCAAACTGACTGAAGAGTTCATATGGCACCCTTTAGTGGTTCTGACAGTTATATTAATATGCTGTCTCGCTAACGAATACGCTCTTTGATCCGCTTCACACAAAAAGAAAAAAAGAGATCTGCAGAAGTCTCCCCAGAGCTGAACGTGCTATCAATCTTCTTATTGCACAACACTGAGGTGATCAAAGATCTTAATTGTGTTTCTTTCAGGAGCAATCTCTGGGACGGAGGGAGAATATTTGAGTTTGAGTCAGAATTTTGATCTGTATGACACTATTTTCTCTCCCGTCCTTTCCGTCTCAGTGTTGTTTTCTGTAAAGAAATGATGAACACTAAATAGACGTTATTTGTAGTGCAACTTCAGTCAGCTTGTTTTAATTTTAAATAAATCTTTGATGTTTCATATGCACTATATATATTGGATTTTCTTTCAAATAATGCATCATTATCCAGGGGATTGCGCTCCCTTGGGGAAAGAATGCAATCATACTTTCAGTGGTCATATTCGGTGTGTTACTGTGGTTGTGTTAGTTCAATTAAATGTTATTATTGATATGAATGTTAATGACTGAAACCATAATTGGCTGACAGCACTGATCAATCTCAGAAACTCCTTTCCCTCACTTGGCTTGTATCTCATGGTTCCCCGAAAACAGCAGCGAACCAGCGAACAGAAACTGAGCCCGTCTCTGGTTTTCAGCTGAAAAAGCATAGCAAAGAGATAGCAGTTTTATCTTGTTCCACCTCAACTAGACAATTAACAATACATTCCTTCGCACAGCAACTCATAGATTAAATGATTGTTTACACAATCCTATTGTGTTCAAATGAGACAAGAATACTTGTTCATATATCCCCACAGCAGAAAGCAGCTGCAGCCAGAAACAGCGGGGACAGACCGATACATTTCATATGCAAACTTTTGACACGGTTGCTGTAGTTTATTAAAAATGAATCAAGATTCTGGAAATGGTGCAATCCTCATTTAACATGTTCTGAAGGAAAACTAGTGGACTATTCACATTGAAGAAAAAAAGTTTCTGACCAGGCTGCATTCTTTTTGAAGAACCCCTCGGCCTAGAGTATACGCTGACACTGCAAGATTCAGAGATATCTACAGAAGTCCACTATCTTGATGTCAAGACATCATGAAAGTGAGATGAGAATCAAGGATTCAACACGTGCAGACATTTTACAATTCGTAAATACCCCTCAGTGATTTTAGTCTAATTTGAAGTTATAATGTAAGCAACCTTTTGCTTCTTCAACCCTGACATTGTCCTAAATGGCAACATCATCATGCTTTATGCAAGTGAATACCACTTTTTTTTTTTTATGTTTGCTCAATGGGAAATCAACCTGTTCTCACTTCTAGTGCGTCAAATATTGCAGTTTGGTCAGCGCTCGTCACAGGACTTTCACCCAGGAGACCACTGTTCATGTTCCGTGTAAAATTAAAAGTAAATGTTGACATTTTGTCGTTTAGTCACGTGAGTTGTTCGTTGCCAAAACCTAGACCTGGGAAAAAAAGTTTACATTGAAAAGACACTTATGTATGTAACCAGTGTTTATTGACATGCCGAGCCTGAAACTAACGCCAGAGGGTTGTGTAGAACGTAATAGTCTGAAGTTTAGGAGAAATAAGCTGTGCTATTTTGACACATTGGGGTGAAAATGTGTGGGGAACATAAAGATAACTTGTAATGTATTATACTGTAATGTTAAACAGTTAATAGGAAATCGTGAGAGCAAACATTACAAAGAAAGTATTAATCAGAATAAGTGATAATGAGAAAACAAAAGAATTTCATATTTTTCAGAAATGCATTCTATATGTGGAGCAGCCTGCCGTGTTGCTCAGAACACTTATAAAAATGTTTATGTAAATTGTTTGACCTTGCTTGTGTGGCCATAAAATCAATACATACAGGGTTGCAACTATATATGGTATTCTGTTTCTCTTTCTACATCGGCCTGGGGAGGTATATATAGAAAGAAAATATGGTACGTAAAAACAGACAATCTTTGAATCATCAGAAGAACCGGCTAGCAGTGAAACGGTGTCGACACAATCAGAATGGAAAGCCAGGTTGAGAGCCCTCTATCCAACTGTCTGGTAGAAATGATAACACCATAGTATTTGGGTCGCGAGAAAGACTCAGACAGACTCGGGGTGAAGAGGGCACACCTACTTTATGAAGACTATTCTTCAAAGTTTGACAGCTGCAGCCAACTTCAGTTTAACGGTTTCTTTATTTTTCCACAATAACTAAATAAGGCTTCAGTCTCTCATGTCTATATGTGTGCACAAGCAATAGCTATTTGAGGTGGGATGAGGGAACGTGCTTGTTACCAAGATGCCCCTCGTCCCCTAGTAGCAAGATAACGGATCAATGAGACAGGTGGTCTAGACCAACATATCCAACAACCCCTCTGTCTCTGCACTCACTCTGCTGAGGATTGTGCAAGTTACCATCTATGGCCCTAACCACTGCTCTGAAATATCAGTAGCCTAAATGTGCTGTGTATTGATGAATCCATGACGCTATCCGTGGCGCTGAAGTAGCAGGCAGACTTGTAATTGCGACTCTGTCAGTTTTGTCTATGATCTATTATCTATCTATTCTCAGCATTGGGGAGGGGGCCGGCGGTTGCTAGTCGAGCGTGTGCAAAATGAACCAGGTCCATCTGCCCTGTTAAATATTAAGAAATTGCATACTGTGCATAGGTGATAAAGAATGTGAGATGCGAGATTTGTTCGAGATTATCCTCTGATGAGTTCTGACGTACGAGTGTGTGCGCGAGTGTGTGTCTTTGTACTGCCCTCCACCCGCAGGCTTACAGTCAATCCCACTTTGGCAGAGTAATGGCCCAGGTCTCGATTGAAGTTACCCTTCATTAGTAGGAGAACAACGTTAAAGCACGGATAGTTTGGATGAAAGTATTACACTGTAATTCAGAGGGGCTGAGTTCTTTATCAAGTCCTGTATGAGGGAATGGGCCTAATGGTTTAAATTGCTGGAAAATTACAGCTATGATTCACACTTCAAAAGACTCTGATTCTCCCCTGGCCTTTCTGCTTAGATGTGTTGAACTCTCTTTAGATCGAGGCTGTACATCCCAGATACACTTTCCAACCCTAATTTCAGCCCTATGCCAACCTGAGATCCGTCTCTCATCTCGACCTCTGTGCTCCTGCGCAAATTTAAACAGGCTGACAGAAATTGCTTGACACACTGGAGGTGGAAGTTACCTTAACATCCTGTAAAGGGTACTAAAAGTGTATTGTTTTTTTTATAAATTTATGAATGCCATGTTTGATCAAAAACGTTCTCTTGAACTCTTTCCTTCAGTGTATGCAGCTGTATTGTGTGCTGCAGTGACAATCCTTGAACCTTATTTTGAAGGGAGTGTCAAAATGTGCAAGTGCAGCGATGTTTGGCAGCAAGTTGACACATTAATAGGGCAGCTTTTCATGTACGGGGCAACAGAAACATTCTACTGAGGTGTCTTTGGTAAAGCCATTACGGTGGCTGCATTGTATGGCTGACCATGTGCTCTGGCCTCCTTATAGAAGAGGACAAAGAAAAAGACACCTTTACCAGAACCAATAAAGTTTCACAAAATATCCATTTACAGCAGGATGTTCTTGATGGCAAGTGGAGCAACAGTTAAGCATTAGTGCAGGAACCCTGCAAAGAGTTGTCAGAAGCTCCACACAGTGCAGAGCAATTAGAACTAGTTTAGTGAGAATCCTAACCTGTGGCCTCTTGTTTTGGACTTCATTCCCCCTCCGGACATGCAACCTTGCGAAATCACAACCGCCCCAAGAAGTCAACTAAGACTAAAGAACTTATCTACCATCAAGGTTTCAAAGTCTTAACTGTTCCAATTAGACATGGTCTTCCTTCCAATGCGGAAGCACCTTTAAGGCCAGCGGGTGCTGATCAAGGCTTCCCCCTGCTGTGAATGTGGAGCTGCAAAGACCTTGGGTTACAGAAAGCAGGGCGTGATGCAAGCCCCCTGCAAATGGATATTAAGAATCCCCAGCGGCTTCTGGTTAAGAAGGGGCGATGCTATTGTACATGTATGTGTGTGGGTAGGTGTGTTTTAGGGTGTAGAGGGGGTCGGTGGGGAAGGGAATGCAAGATCAGGGAAAACATGCGACAGGAAATAAACAAACCAAGACAAAACAGAGTTAGAAACAAACAGAGAGACAAACAAGTTGATATAGTAGGTAAACTGGAGGGATGATAAAAAGGTAGACCCTTGAAGTTTACCCTCAAAGGACTTTCCTCTAAACTCATAACCCTCTTTCCACCTTTCTCTTCATCATCTCTCAATCTCTGGGCCTTTCTCTCCATCTCTTATTCAATCTCTCCATCTGTCCATCGCTATCTCTTTACCTCTCTCAACATCTACATCTTAATGTCTTTCCCTTTCATCTTTTGGTGCATCTTTCTCCGTCTCTGTGTGTCAATCCTCACAGCTGTTCTCTTCCATAAACCAATTAAATGCTGTCTGCAATTACCCTTCACTTAGCACCTCCTGGTCTCAAACAGCTCTGTATGGTGTGTGTAAATGTTTTCTTCAAGAATTTAGATTTTTTTCTTTTGCACTCCAAACCTCTTGCAATCATCACCACTTGCACAATGGTACACACATGCAGAGGTACGAGAAAATATGTTACAAGCCCAAACAACACCTCTATTAATTTCCAGCGCCTTTTTCTTCCCCAGGACTTTTTATTGTCTTTGAATAGAGAAGTGAAAGCAGCAGCCTTCACCGTTGATATAAATAATGAACACGGCTCCTGCTGTTAACAATGCTCAAAATACCTTCTTCTTCAGTGGTCTTATAGAGAGGTGCCAATAGGGTATATTAACCTTCTGTATGTGTGTTGCAGGTGTTTAAATCATTTAAACCACTCCAGCTATTTTGGCATTCCACGGCATCACACACCTCAGCTTGTCTCAAGAAACTTCACAGCGCAAACCAGCATACCAAAAATTGTCTGTGATGTTGATTGTTGACACATCCAGGCTGCTGCGCTGTGCATTTTAATTTGGCGCCACTGTAACTACTTCTGTGTCGATATTTCGCCTCTTTGGAATGCTGCACCACCACTCTGAGGCCCTTTGGGAAGAATGAAAAAATGGAGAGGAGAGGTGGGGAAAATGAATAAAGATGGAGACGAGGTGTGAGAATGCAATTATGTGAGAAAAGTGTGACAGAGGCTGAATGAGCCTTTAGTGAACAGCTGAGGAGCTCTCCATGGTGCTGAACCTTAAAGTGACTTATGGAGAAGGCCTGGAACTGTCCATGGTCCTCAGTAACAACTGACGCTGCGCAGATGACAAAGACGCAAGATTGGTAGAAGCACTGCAGCTTTGGTTGATGCAACATAATGGCAGTACTAGCATCGTCAGTAGCAGCAGGTTTAGATGTGGAGTACTGTAGTAGCAGGAGTATGGACAGCATCGCTGGCTGCAGTGGCAACAGTTGCAGAAGTAGTTTTAGTGGCGTTAATACCAATAAGCTTTGTATCTCCGACATTAATTCCATTGACAGAAAATTCATTGGCAATGATTTTTAGATGTTGATCGTTTTTCAAGCACAAATGCCAAACATTATATTATTTCAGAATAGTCTTTTGGGTTTTGACAAGATGGTTGGAAAAAAAAAACATGGAAATTGAAGATGTGACTAACTGACAAATTTATAGAGAAAATGATTGATCCGGTGAGAAAATAATTGGTAGACTAACCAATAATGAAAATGTATTTTAGTTGCAGCCCTAAAGCAAGTGAGTGAGTGTTTTACTTTTCATCTCAAGAGCATAAGCAAACAAAAAAAACATCTACAGCTAAATGGTATGCACTATGCACAGTTTAGAAGACTCTCTAATCAACAACATTGCTGGCACTTCTGTTGCATCCATCAACTTTATGCAACACACAGAAAGTAAACAATATTTTTCATTTGTCATTATAATGTAGGCTTTAAATGACAATTATATTTCAATCTGTATTGATACCTTGACTGCTTTCGATGAGAGCCAAAATTCAAAGTACATGATACTAGTATTACAGGATTTATCTCGTGGAAAAAAATAGTTCAACATGGATTGTAAAAATGGACTTCACTGTGTCCACATCTACTTTTTTAGTAAGTGTACTATACAATCTGTATAATGTCTTCAGATCAGACCTCCAGACATGACAGTCATGGTGATGCTATTGCGAGGTGATTATATGAGAAATCTGGAGAGCTCTACTGAGAATAAAGGCTTACAGGCCGTTTAATATGTTGACACAGGACTGTCTACTGCATGTGGCACAGCTTCCCTTCTTCTCGCTGTCTTTTTTTTCTGACTTCTCTCTTCTCTCTCCCTTCCTCATACATTCTACTGTACCCTGCTTTGTGTCACTGCCACTGTTTTTACTTCCCTGCTCACTTTGTCTGTTCCTCCTGGCTCTCAAGCAGAGCATATCCTCTAAAAAGTGATAACGAGTCTAGACAGTAGTAATGACATCTCTGACTCATTTCATCTAAGTAGGGCACCTCCTGAGATCCATCCGAGGTTGCGTGTGTACAAACACACATCTGCATGCAGGTGTGTTTTTATCGGCATACATGTGTGCATGCATCTGCATGTCGGTGCAAAGCGGATGTACATACAGGAAGTGTACAGCACAGGTTTCTGTGCTAGCGTGGATGCACTGTTGGTGTGTGCGTACTGCTGGAGAGTGTGTTGGTTTAACAGGAGAGGTGGCAAGAGAAAGTCCCAGGGAGAACCGAGGAGGGTATCCATGCAGCAAATTAAAACTGGCCTATTTCACTTCCAACTGTCCATCATGAAGGATGGATTTAGAAAGCCTGAGCTATTTAAAGAAAAGGAGCGAACACGGACACACCCACATGCATGATGATGTCACACTTTAGAAACTGGTAAACCTGCTCCCCCACTTCTTAAACACGCACCTACGAACACACACCCCCCAACCTCTCACACATCATTAGGCGCAGGGAATTATCAATACCCAATCTCAGCTCCATGTAATTAGTCCCCATAGATTATTTATTGAACACAATCAGGCAGCAATAACTCAAAAACTGACATCAGCAATAAAGTAATTTCTGCTGATCAAACGACTGCTGATGTGGACCTCTGTGGACAGTGGCAAATTTCTAAAGATGGGTAAGCACTATACAGATCCTGGCAAATCTCCTAAACAAATTCAATGTAATGTTGCGTTTGTAAGGGGGAAATCTGCAACGGTAAGTTCCTAGAAGTACTTCTGTGGCTGTCTTTAGAGACTGGTTTTCCTCCGTGCTGGATGTCTGCCAGAATGTGTCTCAGCGAAACAATAGGCTTGGAAAGTTATCATTGTTCCAAGAGATTCATGCTGGATGGGCTCATTGCACATATATCTAAGTGTATTCTCATAAGACTTAATTAAAGGTGGTTCTAGATATTTTACAACCTCTTATTCCTGTAATTTATTTTATAATAACACGCGTTTCCAAAAAGCAAACAAAGCTAACAGTGGGAACCATACTGTAAATAAACATAATCATGTAATCAGAGATTGTGATTTTAAAAAAAGGAGCAAAATTTCACAAAGAGGCTTTAAAAATATTTAATATGATGGTTCAAAGAGGACAGACAAAGAACGTGAAACTGTATTGTCAGAATCTCAGAGACCAGAGATCACTCAGTGAGTTTTCACTAACAGGACAAGTCCACATAAGCTTTACCCAACAGCCCACTCAGTCTGAATGGCAGTTAGTGGACAAAACAGAGTGAAGTGTAAACTGAACTCCTATGCTTCATGATCTTGATACAGTGGGCTAAAATGACCCGATTCATCCATTAAACCCTAATACCCATCAATAAAAACATATTAATCCACACAACATTGACATTTACTACATGCTGTATTGGTCTGCCCCTTTAAGAGTGGTCCTGCAGTTTTTTTTATCTTTGCCATTTAGGTTTTTATTACAGTGTCCCTTGTTCAATATTGTTATCCCCATCTGTATTCAGCAGCTGCATTTCAGTACCCGAAAACATATTAGGTATTTTTTCTTTACACTTTGCAGGATCTTGTATCATCATTTTGTGTCAATAAAGCTGATGAGAAGATGACAACACTGCTGTGAATACTGAGTCCTCCCTACAAATTGCCATGCTTTAGCTTCAGGCAGTACAAATTAATCTCACTGTGTTCCTCATAATAATAATAGCAAAAAGAATTGCCCTCCAACCAAAAATACACAACGATTTTCCCTGTAGATGCTTGTCTCAGTCTAAAAGAGTGTAATGACCTAAACATGAGAGAAGTCTCACTGTTTTGCAACACTAGTGTGCGGTACAACTGATACAGAACTGCCCATTTCATTACAGATGATTAATAGTACAAACTCATTTACTGTGATAGAACAATCATGCATAACCTGCAGTGTAGTTTAACGGAAATGAAATGCTTTAATGATAATAAACACAATTGTTCACAGCTACAGTACACTCAATGCAAATATAAATATGAAATGCCATTTAACTACCTTTAAACACTTATCCAGTGGTAAAGAGTTGCTGCTGAGGCGGAAGTTTCCGTTCGATGTGTGCCTGCTTTTTGTTCAGCGTACTATCACTCGTGTAATGAAACACACGGTTGGAAGACAGAGCTTGTCAGACGGGGGCAAATGCTGTCTCCCATGAGCAGAATGCTTCACTAAGTTTACTGGTGCCCTGAAAGAGGCAGCCTTGACAAAACCCACTGTTCTTTTCTCATGCACATGTCATAAACCTTTTAGAGTGAATGATCATCCTATTATTGGTCAACGTTCTGCTAGGATCTCCACCATAACAATGTTTTGATTCGACTATATTTTGTCTCCGGGATCAAATCTGCACTTCCAGCAACAATATGCTATTAAATAACACCCCCCACTATTTAATGCTTTAGTGCCATGATAGGGTACTCGTCTCCCTCTCACGTTCTCCCTCTTTCCTCCTCACTCATCATTCTGTATCACCGGTAGTGGCTCAATTATGAAGTGACCACCACAATATACCATGAATACCAATTTGAGGGGTGATAGGGGACACGGGGAGGGGGTGGGGGGGGTGGTCAGAAATCCTGCTAGCCAGCAAAAATCGAAAGCGACAGAAGCTTGGCCTGGTTTCCCCTCTCCAGTGCCGCTGTAATTCACCTTGCGTCACCTCCATCTCTTCCTACACTACGCTGCACTTCAATCTGCCACTACGCCTCTCCCTCATCTTCCAATCGTCTCTTTCTCTCTGCATCTTCCTCTCCATTCCCCACCCAAAATCTCTTTTTAGTGATTCATATGTAAATCAAGCTTAAAATAATTATCTGACCTGATGCCATCAGGTGGGATGAGGATGCAATCTGCGCAGGCAAATTCTGGAACGCCTCTTTGCGTGTATGTTGTGTGTATTTGAGTGTTTGTCAAGAGTGCTCTAATCTAAATTCCCTGCATGGGTATTTTCTATCCTTCCTCCCCCATCAGCCTTCTCTCTAACTCTCTATCCCTCTATCTGTGGGAGGGATGAGGTGACCATCTGTTGTTCAGAGAGAGCTTGAAAGGGATTGAGGGAGAGACAGAGAGTCAGACAGAGTAGGGGAGAGACGACCAGTGCTGTGGTATTGTAATTGCAGTCAAAGTAGAATTGGACTGAGGGGTAGAGAGAGGAGATATGTGCACTGATAGTGTAGTCGTAGGTAGAGAGGGATTAACGGAGATGGAAAGAAAGATTGAGAAAGAAAAACAGAGAGAGGGAGCAGTGGTATGATATTGTCATTGCAGTAAGGCAGGCAGTGGCAGGCCCTTAGTCTTTGATTTATGTCTCCTTCGCAGTGTGTTTGTGCGAGTGTGTGTATGAGTACATGTGTGATATATTGTTTGTTAACGCTGAGGAATTAAACCTTGTATCCCACTGAGCTGCGCACATCAATTACCAAGCCAACAAACGGCCAGGCCTCGCCTCAGTTCACCTTTAATGAGGAGAGGTGGCAATTGACACACACACACACACACACACGCACACAACGTGCAAATGTACACAGGTGTGAGCGTAGGTATCTTGGCTACATGTATGTGAGACCACTGAACTTTAATTGAACGTTACTGCAGGCCATGCATGTTGCATGTGTTTAATTTGTTTTAACATGAGGAGAAAGGCGTGTGCGTTTCTTGACGTCCAGGTGACCTTCATACCGTGTTCCCCCCACTCTAAATAAACAAGATCTAATAAACCAATATTGAATAGCATCCAATGAGACTGATTGATTTTAAATTGGACAGGTTAAGGGTTTATCTGAGAAGCAATTGAAAAAATTACAACAAGGTAATCTAATGAACAGTTAAGCTGCCTTCAGATGATAAGAAATTTGATCTTGCGAGGAAGGGCGCAGAGCACGGTGCATACACTTGCAGAGAAAAAGCACAGCGCAGGTGTAAGTCATCAAAAAGTGGCTCAGTCACACACAGCTCTTATCTCATTGGTTGCGCCTTGAAAGGTCAGCAGCATCCGAGGTCAAAGTTGAAATAATTTGAACTTTGAGCGCAGCTCTCTGTGGCAAATTTCGAGCGGTGGGCCATGCCAAAAGGTATCACTTGTTAGGCGCCACCGCTCTCCAAATAGGAAAACAATGGCACAGCCAGATGATCATGTACGGACGGCTTTATCAACTTAATGCTATTATCTCATTTGCATCCATTAGAGCTCCACAGGTTTTAGACAGCCTCCTGACCATATGCAAAACAGGATCCAGGCCATAATTTATGATGGATGTAATTTGCGCTTTGAAACACCATCATTAGATTTGACTTCAGAGGTAATTTGGAAATGGGGTAAATAGTGGAGTGTAAAAAGAGAAAATAGTGAATATAAAATAGAGTCAATAGTGAAAAAAAAGGGGGGAGGAGGTATCATCTCTGAATGAGACTTTCAATTGAAGGCTGCGCTCCAATATGGGAGATGAAATGTTTGCCTTCCTAGTAGAACACAATATTTCTCACTGAGCCAGACGTGTTTGCCCTGCACCTTGGGGAGAGAGTACTTTGCTACAGTGGCTGCCGCTGTGAAAGAAAAGTCATATTTACTCAGCATCCAGGCAACACATAAGTACTACTCTGTGGGGGGTGAAGTGAAAGTTCTCATTAGAGAGGACATACATGGCTACAGATAAAGGCATCAAAGCATTCTCTTCACTTTAGTTTTTTGATTTGTTTCAAATGTGAAAACAGATGAAAACACATTTCTGTTCTTCTTCTTCTTCTTCTTAGATATGCAAAACAGTGTTTGTTTTTTTTCAAATGAATGCACGTTCATTTTTGGGAGAAGGAGGGAACTTCTTCTCTAATGTGTCAAGAAGAAAGAGTGCTTTGTATATATTAATCCTCTGATGTTGTTCTTCAGTATAGTTAATGTTTTTTAGATTTTTTTATGTAGTGCCTGTTTGTCTTAGGGTAGCTTTTGGCATGATTCTTCTAAAGTGGAATGACCAGAGGCTACCATGCTTCCATGAAACCCCAGGAAATGATGTGATATGTCCTCTTATACTGTTTGAAACAATGCATCAATTCCTCCTACCTCTTCTTAAACCCTTTCCAGCTCCAATTTCACCACGTATTTTTCTTTTTGTGTGCACATGTCTGTGTTAGCCCAGATGTCTCTTAGATAAACGGGCAGGGCATTAGGACAGTAGGGATATAGGTCACTAAGCCGGGAAAACATCGCGCAATAGACGTCCTGAGAGGGACTTCGAAGGGAGAAAGTGGGAGGAAGGGAGGGAAATGCAGACAGTATAAAGGAAAAGAGACTAAGAGGTATGTGATGGAGACTATAGGAAGGAAAATGGATGTATATTGTAAAAAAACAGGGCTAAGGAAAAAGCAATGAGAGGGAGGTGAAGTCAAGTGAGTGATAGCAGAGAGGTAAAAAGCTTAGAGCGGTACACCAGAAGATAGTAAAGAGAGCTTCTGTTGGGTGAGAAACTTCTTCTTCTCGCCTTCCTTCTTGTGATCATAATTACTCTCGCTCCTTCATTTTCTGTCTCTCTTTCTCTCTCAGCCCACTTGAAGACAGCTAATGACGTGTGACTTTTCAAACAGTTGTAGAAGAAAAAAAAGTGCATCTGTGCAAGTGTTAAGAGCTCACTGGCACTTTGTTGTTCTTCAAATATGCATCGCGGACACCCACTCTCTCTCACACACTCACACACTTCAATTTCCATGAACACTCACACAGAGAGTGAAACAAGCTACACTCTTGCGCTGCTGATGAGGAGACAGAGAAAGACAGAGTGCACGACACAAAGAGAAGAGCGAAGGAAGAAATGAACTAATAAGTCTGTAGAGAAAATAAGAATAAGAATTTGAGGGCTGAATTTATGGCCAGATGAGTCACAGTCACGGCAGCCCATAAAATCTGAATGAAATGCTGTAAAGGTGGGATTTATACTGATACGATCAGGAAAAATGATAAATCAGAATTCCTGCCTGTTCAATTGTGCAGGAATTTCAGACCTCATTTCAAAATGAGGTCTGAAATTGCCATAGCTGGGATGAAACACATGGGTATAATAATCCAATATATGAATCCATTCTATTTGTGTATTATTGTAGTGGTTGTGCAAGTTCTATATTAATGTGTGGGTGTATGTAACAGAGCAACTGACGTAGTATAAAGCGTGAGAGAGTTCATGAACGGTGGACTGTGAGAACAGCTTTGGCCAAGCCTTAAATTAGATTACATGTGAAGATCAGGCCAGCTATGTGAGACACAGTTAACATGGAGTTAATTGAGTCTCACAAGACTAACCCCAGTCTCCTCTGGGCTAAGCAGGAATGCTGTTAATTGACTCTTGGTTTATTTCACTTAAATAGTTTATTGCACATGAATTACATCACCCAGTAAGAACACTTGGGATATGCTATGTTTTCTGCAAAATGAGCTACTTTCTAAATTTCTTGTTTGTATTTTTATATTTATTTTCCACATTGTGCTAGAAAACACGGTTATGCAACTCACATTGCACCCTTTAAACTCCTTTTGATCATTACTAGCAATGCTCTGAACGGTGCTTTGTGTTTGAGCAATAGAAACAATGTTCTTTCTGATCGTGACCAAAGGTTTTACAGTTGATGTAATACTAGTATCTGCAAGGGTGCCAGAGGCACTCTGAAACATCGACTCCAGAGCCCCAGTCTCCAGCTGTTCAATTCTAAAACCATACCTTTGTAGCGTTTGGTTTGCAAAACTCTATACTGTGTAGCCTACATAATAAAGCAATGACCACAAAATTAAACATGTCCAGAGCCATTAACCATGAACGGGTCCTGCTGGAATGGGGAGGTGTTCTGTGTTCTTGGCGTGACACGGTGAAGCTGAGTGAACTAATGAAGTAGGAAGGACAGAACCTCAGGGTAACACTGTGGCTGACAGCCTCTCACAATTACACAGAGCCAGATAATGCATTCACCTCATTGACACTTCAGATGGCCAACCTTGGTGCGTTCCTCTCTATTCCAGTAATTAAGAAACTATAATTTGGGGCACAGTATACCGTATTTAATCTTTGACAATAAATGTGTCAAATGCTATTGAAATTTTAGACTCAGATGAATTGTCTGTGAGGAAGATGGGATAAATGCACACAAACTTGGCTAAGATACCTATACATGGCATAGAGTGCACAGCTGCTTATATCTAATACAGATGCACGCAAAAACAGAAAACGTCTGTGTGAATGTGATTAAGTCCCATTAATAATCTAAGCCACTGTTAAAGACTTTAAGAGACTGTGACGGTGGGGGAACTGTCACTCAGTGCGCTCCAGTCACTAATGAATAACGTTTTTCTATTTAGACTACATCAGAGATCATTTTTTCAGAAATCATTTCTCCACTTGATAAAAACTCCAAAAATCTGTTACGCATTATTCTGGTGATATGGTTAGAAAATGTTGACTGAACCGTAGCGGCCCTGGTGAAGAGATGATTGTGCAGCAAGCAAACGACTCGTATTACTATTATTACTTTGACTAAGATGTTCAATTCAACAGTTACCCAGCTTGTACAGTTTGTTAGAGTCAAAGATGTTAACAATTTCTGAATAATCTCTCGGCTACATTTTCCATTTTAATCACTTGGTGTATAAAGCTACACACGGTCATATAGATTTGTGTAATGAATGAGATATTTTACAAACTTTGCTGTGTTTATAGAATTCAGATAATGGATGCTTAACGATCTGACAACACATTACAAGTGTATACAGGAAGTGTTTGCCCACCTGTAACTTTGAGATAACATAAACAGAGGTGGATGTTTTCTTTTGGTCATCATATATGTTTAAATGTGTGGGGGTTTTTTTGTGTGTGTTGCAATATGTTCTGCCTGAGGCAGTAGGCAGAGATCAAACTGGTGGCTTCCTGTGGGACCTCCCACTTTCCCTCTCCCGGACACATGTACATAGCAGAGGTAGCTTCACTTTGACATTCATACGACAAGGTTATACTGTCTGTCAGTCAAGTTGCTGCACAGTGCACACAAGCACAAAATCCAAAGAGACGTACAGCAAAACAAGCTCATGAATACTGTAATAGTATTGGTCTTCAGCTGAAATGAGTCAGCGAGGAGGTTGTAGTGGATACAGGCCATTTCAGCACTAGGATATGCTATCAACTGCTAGGATTAACTTTATAAAACACCTGTAGACGAACAGTAAAATAAGTCATCATGTCATGTCATCCATAACCCATTCACACACATTCATACACTGATGACAGGGGCTACCATGCAAGGTGCCACCTGCCCATCAGGACTATCTAACCATGCATACCCATTCATACACCGCTGACACAGCGTGCAGCTTAAGTGTCTTGCCCAAGGACACATCGGCATGGACTAGCTATCCAAACCGCCGATACAATTTCTTCTCTTTACTGCTATAGTAATGCTCTGAATGTTAAATACAGCTCTGTTAAAGGCCATTTCAAATCCATTTAAAGTGTTTACTGAAAAAAAACTTGAACATTTGCCCCATCTTATGTCGAAACTGAATCTAATTTGTGACATTTAAGAAAAGGTCTTTCATCATTACCCATTGATCACAATCATATGTCGTGTGCCGAAATGTGTGCTGGTGTGTAAATACACTCTATGAAAGTAAATCAACGAGTGACTGAAAGCAAGATTGCAAGTGCACGCTAATGTTCACGAGACATTATCTGAAAGCCATCCATCCCTTTGACCATTTTTCATACCTGCTTATCTTGCTGTAAATTCCTGTGGCCCCTGAAGGCATCTTTTTCTGCACGTTTCCCCAGATGGAATCAAGCCCATAATAACAGCAATGTACAGCATCAAAAGACGCCATAATTGTAAATGCTTATTGAATTGTGAAACCTACAAGACGTGTTTACCAGAAGGCTAACAATTGAATACCATCTCCAGGGTTTTTCATGGCTCAGAATGGGTCTTTGTGCTTACATGCTTACTCTGACAGTTAACATGATCAGTCCGCGAGCAAAAGAGATAGAGAATCTTTGGTATAGAGTGATGAGAGGCTGCACTTCTGAGGGTTCAGTTATGTTCAGAGTTCAGCAGTTTTTCATGGTCAGCCATGGTTTTTGTTTACATTTGGCATTGTACACCTGTTACCCTTCGACGCTGACCCCCCCCCCCCCCCCCCATCCCCCCACCCATCCCCAGGTACCATTTCCGGCCTGTAGCTGTTTTTGAATGGCATGTAGCAGTGATCCAGAGTGCGTTTCCCCCTGTGGCACTGCCAGTATGTTGATGGAAGTCAGGCCTAAGAAACCTGCACACAGTCAGCAAGACACACGGTGCGCCTGACTGATAGCTAACGCGCTAACACCGCAAACAGATGTAATAACATGTGACATGACAGATGTCTGGGAGTAGTTTGTTAAGTTTGCCGTTTTATATTCCAAAATGCAAATTTTCCTTTTGCTATCGTTTATAATGTGTTAGTGTTTGTAGTGTAATATGTCTGTTCAGAATATGGTATTGTTAGGAATGTGGTATTTTTGTACTGGTTTATAGTTTTAACCATTATCAAGGTGGCGGTTACATTCTTCCTAAGGATATGAGTTGGTATTTCTATTCTCAATTCTTGTCATTTTGGTGCCGGTGATAGTTCTTTGACATTGGCTAAAACCTCTTTGGGGGAGGGCCAATTATTTTTCAATGTGTAAGAAAAACCCTGTCATCTTTAGATTCTGGAAGCAGCGAGTGTCAGAGGAAAAGAAACATGGAGTGAAATACTAAAATGACATGAAATCATTTAAATTCAGTTTAACAATGCAATCGCGCAGCACTCTGACCAAGTCACAAGCACAGTGCACTCATTCTCCCTCACCTTGAAAAATAACTGATTGTTAGAGAGCTTGCAATGCCTGTAGCCACACATTGGACACATTGCTAGACATCATTAACTTTTAGAGATCACAAGATAAGGCCCACCATGTAAAAGTCCCATAACTATGAATCAATCTAGGCTAGATGGGAAACGTATTGATTGGTGTTGCCGGCCTGTCAGATGGTTAAAGATAAGGGCCACGTGAGGGAGTCCCTGCCAAATCTGAAAGTGGAAGTAGAAGAGTAAGGACCAAAGGGAGCTCAGTATGAAGAGACTTTGGTATTGATAAGTTCAAAAAATATGATTGAGTGAAGTTTTGGCAAACACTTCTGTCTGGAGTAGTGTGCTCAGTGGGATGGTGTGAGTGTGCCCGAGTGGGGAGCCATGAGTCATCAAGTCTTCACCAGCGCGGGTGTTGTTCTGATGCTGGCATGTGAAATAAGCAACACAGAAAATGAGGGAAAGGACAAAACGTATGAATGGCAAGAGGCAGGACAGTGACCTCAGGATGGATGAGATGTAGTGGGAAGTGATGCTGAACCAAAGTCAACAGCATAAATGTAGATCAGTCACATCCTTGAGCTTCAGTCTATTAAGAAATATGAATAAGCAAAGACTTGAAAAACATGGTTATTTATGGGTTGAAAAAGAAAAAGAAAAGTAGATGTGAAACCAGAGATAAAGGTCCTGTCTTTTACTGCATGAATGGGAATGGAAAGTGGATGTGAATAGGTTAAAGAGAAAAAAGGTTAGTTTAGTTGATTTGATATGGACATCAAAGAACAACACTGATAACACGCATTGATGCACTAGATGTAGCGAAACACCACAATCCCAGAATCCAAGAGATGTTGTTCGTCAACAGCTCTATTTGGGATGATATTTTGATCACTGTAGCAAGTGATACAAATAAAAAGGAGCTGCACTGAGCCAAATGGCTAAGGAAGCTTTATTTTTACTATTATACTTTTTCTTTTTAAAGAGACTATCCAAGTGTTCTTCCGTTTGTTGAATTTTCAAGACTTCCATATTGAATTGCCTTGAAAAGGGATCCGTCTCAAATTGAGTGCGGTATTATTCCTGAACACTGCTGAACTCCCAGTGCCCCAAACTCTATCAGGATTCATTGTATTCAGTAAGAAGAGGGCATGCTGGAGGCAGCTGTGCATTTTAGACAGACAGCGCTGCAGGCCTTCAGTGAAATCTTCACTTTAGGATATTGTGGCCAAAAATTCTGCTTTCAGCCCATTAAAAAAATATTACAATATGCCTGCTCATATAAAAAAATAAATGTCACGAGATCTGGCTCCTGTAATCAATACAATAACAAACAAAGAATGAATGTCTATGTGTGTATATAATGAAAACATCACATATAACTATTATTTAGCTGACACACTTCTTGTGTAAAAGTTTTGCTAGAAAAATAAATGTTTCAGAGACATTCATATAACGGGTCCATATCCAGAGTAATAGAAATGTTTTTAAGATTGTTGCTCTTCATATGGAGACACAATAGAAGTTGAAAAGTTGAATTTGGTAAAAGGTCAAAATCACAGCCTCTTAATGGAAGAGGAAGACTCTTAAAAACGGAAGTAAATCCAAAGTAAATTAAATACAGAAATATTATTACATTAAGTATATTACACTTGATAATAAAAGCAAAGGGTGCAAAATATTGCATTTCTTTTGCACGTTTTGGACTATTGGGACAGCAGCCAAGACCTTTTTGACCTGTGGTGATTCTACAGGGAACCCTGGCTATAATGAGGAACATTTCATTCTTGTAACCTTAATTTATTCCAATGTGGATAAGAAGAGCAATGTGTTAAAGTTCAAATAGTTTATTTCTATAACAGAGCCACATTAGCGAAACCACAAACAGCTAATAGCCTTTGGTCTAGTGATAAAAGCTGCCAATCACATGAGGTCCATGTTGTGAGTGAAGTTAAATGATTGGAAAAGGAAAGGGGCAGAAGGGAAACAAAGATATATGCTAGATTATATAGGAGGGGGAGAAAAATAAAGAAATCATAAAGAAGTAAGACGATTTCATGACAAAAGAAGATAGTATATAGAAAGAGGCAAGATTTATCTTATCTATGATGTGGTTCAAAAAGGCAAAGTAGGGATTATGTTGCCTCAGTAATTGGCTCAATGGAACATTGTTTAATTACTGCTTGTGGTTTTCTAGCACTACCACTCTAATTGCTGTGGGACTGATGAGAAATGTATGACATGTAACTAAAACTGGGGGTTCATTTTATTTTACAGTTTCTTTGCTATTTCTTACACACTTGTTGTGGCATTTGGTTGATTGTGTCAAAACTCTGCGATCAAACCCTAAAAGTCATTTTTCATAATGCCATTTTTGCAACCAAATGATGAACCATTTGAATGAATCTTTCAAAGCAGCAACACACTGCTGTCTGTTGTACTTTTCATACCTTTTTTAATTTACATTTTTTAATTAAAATATAAGCATTTCCATGCGTGTGTGTATATGGGTTGCCAAGTTCCGATATATTTTGGATTATGAATAGAAGTGTCTTCCCAATGATTCCAAGAGATTTTATTCTAGGACATGTGAGTCTCAAGCTTTGTTCATACTCTCGCTTGGAGCTGTAGCGCGAGCCTCCGCAGACGGCGATATGCCGATAGAGTGTGGGCATAACCGGCAAAAAGCCATAAATCAAACTCCACAATGCCGAGGACGGATTATAATCATCTGTAAACTCAGATCTCATATTCATGGTCTACTTTATTGCCTTTGTAAAAGCCCTGTAAAGAAAGAAGGCAAGTATTACATTATAAAGAAACCGTGGCTGAATATCCCGTAAACAATTTGATTAGGCTGATAAAATATATACGCAATAGAGGAATAGAAGACCTCTTGTCTCTAAAGCATATGTTTGTACTTTTGGTGCCTTTGTTTAAAGCATGGTTACAAAAGTTATGCTTTTGCCGAAGCATTCACTTAGTGTGTAAGCAATTGCAAGAGACTAAACCTAGGTTGAACTGTTTAACGGCCAAAGTGTTATGTAATCCTAGCCACTGTATAATCTTACAAAATGACTTGAATTTATGTATTTCCATTGTATTAAACTGAGCATAGTTTGAATTCATATATATCAAGATAAAAACAGCTTTTAACTTGGTGGAACATTGTTAAAGCGGTAAAACGCGTGTTATGGAAGAGCTCCTCTGTTTTTTTTATAAGGGCTTCTTGAATTCCAGCACTGCAGAGCAGTAAAAACTCACTTTCTCAGTATGGATACCAACACTGTCACATAGATCAGCCCTCGTAGACCACACACACACACACACAAACACACACACAGCTACATTAATCAGCACCAAGGTGTAAATATTGTTCCTAGGGACAGGCTGGTGATCACTCGGGGAAAGCCAGAAGCACTGTTAAAGAGTGTGTGTGTGTGTGTGTGTGTGTGTGTGTGTGTGTGTGTGTGTGTGTGTGTGTGTGTGTGTGTGTGTGTGTGTGTGTGTGTGTGTGCGCTTGCATTCTTGCTTTTGCCAAAGACAGTTTTTTGCTAGAAATTCAATTAAGTCAGGAACTAATGAACATTTGGAAGAAGGGTGAGGGAGAAGTGTAACAGTGGTTGTCAGCGCCTATCAGCCAAATCAAAGCCAAAACAACATCAGTCTCCCTGATGTGTGTCCTCTGTTGATGTGTGTTCTCGGTCTTCTTTGTGGACCCAAGCAGGTTCCAGAAAAACAATTCTTGAGAAATCCTGCAATGTTTTACTTCAATAATAACTTACTTCTATTTTATCAATTCATTTTCAATTGTTAATTGCCTGTATAACAATTTGGGGCAGTAATCATGCATTGCACTGTAATTTCAATTGTTAGCTCAACAGCCTTCCCTGTGTATTTTTACATTATTAAAAAGAAAATGGAAATAAAAAAAAAATCTCAGCAGGGGTGGTATTTCTAATTAAAATAGCCACAAACATAGAAAAGCAAAAGCTGTCTCTCTGTAAGAAAGAAGTAAAAATACATTTTGACTTCTAACAAACATTGTTTATATCGCTTTGGCTTTCAGCAAAGAATCAGGAAACAAACAAAGAGTATATCTGGCAGCTACGAAAGACTCCCTCAAAGTAACCCCCCACCGCCAAATACACACACACACACACACACACACACACACACACACACACACACACACACACACACACACACACACACACACACACACACACACACACACACACACACACACACACACACACACACACACACACACACACGAGAGAATCATGAAGGACCAAAGGCAAGAGCGTTCTCTGAATTCAAAGAGCAGACTTCAATGGCCCCTCTGCACTGAGCATCATTACCTCTCTCTCTCTCTTTAAAGTAGCTCTCCATTGTCCTCTCGTAAGCACAGGTCTCACCTGTTTTTCACTCTGTCGACCATCCAACACCTACTCCATTTCTGCATGGCCTTTCATCACGGCCCTCCACACGCCTTTTCACTCTCCAAATCTCTCTCTCTCTCCTTCTTTCCGTTTCTCCTCGCCTCTCTCATTCCCTCACTTTAAACTGACCTTCCATTGTGCCCTGTAAACAAAGCATCACTCCTTCCTGGTCTATTCCTCTCCCACAAGGCTCACACTGTGGTGATCCTTCCCTGCTGACTTCACTGTCTGAGCTTAAATTGGACTGCTGATGATAGCTATTCACTCAATTTTGCACACCTTTTACAGATTTTGCTCATTTTAGGTTGTTAAGCACTCTTCTTCTGATGTGATCACAAATATGTCATTATATGACTTTTTGTATGACTCATATACTACATCAGTACTATAGCAACTGAAATGCATTATATGTAAAAGTGTAGATGTTTCTTATCTCAAATTACAATAAATACAGTGAAGTAATAAGGCTTTTATTATCATAAATGTATTTGACCTTAAAGTGACAGACTCCTCTGTATGTTTGCCTTTCTCTTCATTTACTGTCATTGTTGATGCATTTTTGTGGAATTCTGTACATATTTTGCACCGTGTATTTTAGAAATGTCGACGCCTGTGACCTTTGTGGACATGTGCCAAGCTTCAAAAATCAATAAAAATCTTTAATACAATATAATATGTTTTAATATTTGCACTATTCGGGGGCACAAAATGAGATCAGCTCATAGGTTTGTTGATCGATACCAACATTTCAGTTCAACTGCTCAACAAAGTAGGACGGTGATATGTGCATGGTAAGCAGCTGACTCGGCAACACTTATTGCTGTCAATTCAATAAAGCAAATGAGGCTGTATTTATAAAATTGCGTTGTAAGTTGTTATGTGTTGTTTTTTTGCTAGGTGCTCAGTCTCCTCAATGATTAATATTTATATTGTGTAGATGTGACATTAGTTTGTCAACTCCAGGCCACCAGAATATAATAAGAGGCCACAATTTCTCCTTCTATGTGAAGGTTGATGCCAAAACTAATAGTTTTACTCTAACCACTACTACTACCACTACCACTACTACCGTATTAAATTATTCTGTGCTGTTAAGTTATTACACTTGTAGCCTGGGACGCTTTAGGTTGTATATTTCACTGCTCCGACTGTATTTAGCAACACAGGTCTGACAGCAGCCTGCCAACAGCAAAGCATTCTCTGTAATTTGAGTGGAGTGTTACCTCCCAAAGGATTCTCATCATTCTTCATTGCACCGCAAAAGAAACCCAAGGCGCTAAAGCACACAGACACATCAGTGTCAGCGAGCTAAGCAGCACACTGTTTGGAGCTACTAAAGGCAAAAATCATGATTATCTAATGAAAGCAATGTGACACGATGTTCCAACCTTTACAGTGAGAAACGCAAAAAAAAGAAACTTCTGATGCTCCTGAACAGCTGGTGCTTCTGTCACATTTAGGACCAAATTGTGTTCATTCATCTCCCTCTCCCTTGCTCTCCCATTTCCTCTCCTCTGCTTTCTCATCTCCTAGCCTCAGGCCTCAGCCAAACCGGCAAGACTGAGTCAGCCACAAGTAAAAGCAACCAGAGCTAATAAGTGCTAAGATTCAATAGTGTGGCTGCTGCAGGCATTAGACAGTTTAGACCGTTCTGTCTATCTATCCAACTATCCATCTTTTATACACACTACCGTAGATTTAAATGCTTGTGTGGAAGTACAGTACACGCCTACACAAACCTCTGTGCTGTCATCAAGCCAATGTCAACCATTTGCTCAAATTAGCATTTAGTTCAGCATCTGCTCTTTCAGAGGCTGACATTTAGCACAGACTGAACAAACGCACAAAAGCAATCACACACGAAGACGCATACAGCGAACACTCACATAGTCTCACCTGCACAGCGTGCACACACACACACACACACACACACACACAGTATGGAAGGATACAGCACATGGCTGCTGGAGCAAACAAACGCTAAAAATAAAAAGAAAGTTAAAGAATAACTAGAAGGGAGAAGGATGGTATGGAGGTGGTCAAATTGGTAGACCCTGGGGAATATGAGACTAAAACTGTAGCCAACAAAGACAAACATGTTGAAACATCATGAAAGAAAGACTTGCAGAGGTTAGAGAAGGACAATACAACAAAGATCGAGCAATCCAATTTTTCAGCTGCTACATGTGTCGAAAAAAGCTGATTATTTTTGGACACGTTGATGCATCAGTGTTTTGGTTGCTGTACCAAGCAGTGGAGTGCAACAGGAATATATTACTCGCTCTGACTGACAATACAAGACTCTTGAAGTGACAATCACATTGTGCTTCAAGGGGGGAAAAAAAGAAAGAAATCTTTTCTCTATCTTCATCCAGCTTTAAAATGTCTTTTCATGTTTTCTAACTTTCTCCCTCTTCCCTTTGTATGCCTTGTGCTTATTTCACTTGTTTCTATTCACTTCCTCTTGTCTCCATCACACACAAACACACCCTGAAAGCATTATTTGCCAATTTCCCAATACACGGTGCGCCATGTATAAGCTGAGTCAGCAGGGCCCTTCATATGAATGGCTTTCTGATTTCTGCTACAATGACAATAACCCCAAGAGAAAGTGTGTGTGTGTGTGTGTGTGTGCATGCTCACTCAGAGGCTTGTGTGTGTAATCTAAGTAGTTGGAGATAAAGTTATGAGTCATACTAAATACAACCCTCAACAATCACTGTCCTTTCTTTTCCTTGGTGCAGAGTTTTGAAGCACAACAGACTACTGCAAAGGAGCAACCCAGAGGGTAAGAGAAAAAAGAAAAAATAAATACTTTTTCTTCAGAGTTTCTTGAATAGGGAACAATTTTGAACTAAACAGCTGTGGCCCCATACATGCAGTTGTAAAGAAGGACATTTTCAGCCCCATACTTGAAGGAAAAATGGAGTGAAGGAAATAATGTCACTGTGATAAAATGTCTGACAGCTTTTCAGCAATTGCAGGTTTCATTTTGGCTGTAGATACAATACATCTCTGGAAATATGGGTAGTGTTCACTCGCCGCATCTTGAATTAAATCACTTTGTGTAGTTGTTGGGGGGATGAAAACTGTCTGGGTGTTGAAACAGTGACATAAAGTGGGGAAATGGAGGAAAACAATTGTCTTTCTTGCAAAGGGTGAGAAAGAGGTTGGCACAGTTTATCTTGACTTAAAATGAAAAAGAACAGAACAATAAAATAACTTAACTTATCTTGAGGAAAGGCCCTGTATAATGCTGTCATGAAATGGAGATACTACAATAAGAGAACTAGTGCTCTATATAGATCTATACATTTGTCCACAGACAAACATATAAACACCTGGCAAAGCAATCCAAACCGCTTCTGCTACAGATATTGTCTCCAGTACCACATGTTGCCATGATATCACACACAAACACACACACACACACACACACACTCACTCACAAGGTGAAAAAAGTACCAACGTTGCTGTTGCGGCTGGTAATTAAACATTTATTAAACAAAGTTTAAGCAGCTCCAAATGTCTGCTTCATGTAAATCTGTTTGGAGAAGCGAAGAGAGAGATGCCGAGAAAAGGAGAAAGACAAAACACATAAGGGACCGTGTGCAAACATAGTGTATTGATTCACATTGTCGGTATACATACAAAAACACCATTCAAGGAAAAAGAGAGAATACAGAACGGAGAGCAAGAGGAGATAGGAGGTGACTGTAGTAGTTTTTGTTGACAAAGCTCCATTCTCCTAAGCCAAGAAGATCTAAATCATCCCCACATAAACACCTCCAGGTTAGAGGGATTTATTCAAGATATATATATATATATCATTTGCTTTGTTATCTTTCTCCTGCTGTTTACCTCGCACTTTCTGTCTGTCTGTTGTCTCTCTCTCTCAACACCCACACACCTTCTCTCTACTTTCTTCTATTTCTATGTAGCCCTGTCTTTCTTTCTTTGTCAGTGTCATTGCAGAGAGCCATCAAATAAGATGATCCGCTTGGCGTCGACACAGCTTAGGTCTGCCTCCGTTCCAAACGGAGGCAGAGGCAGAGAGTCGACAGCTCCAGATTTAAGCTACGCACAAACAAGCCTCCTGCAAAAACTATGGTTTACATCTGAACCTTTCGGTCAAAGGGAATTCATAGTTCATCTTCTAAGCCTTATCCACAAGTCCATTCCTCACACCTCCCTTTTGTGTCTCAATTATGTTCTTCATGTATTTTAGTCATGAAGACAGGTGCAGCCAACTTCTCACCGGTGGGTTTTATTTTCCAACAATTATCACCTGCTGTATTTTTCCATCTCTTGCACACACAGACATTCTGCGACCCACATTGATTTTTTGTCATATGCTGCAAATCCGTATGTATGCTGAAGTCATTGGAGCTCAAGTAAATGCCCTGTAAAATGTTGCATGCCTTTAGATTGCCTTCAGGCTTTTCCTCTTTACCCCTTTCTCCTCACCTCGCCCTTTCCTTCCTTTCCACCTTCTGTGTATTCCTCTGAACACTTCTCACTTATGCTCCAAGGTTAAGTCAGCAAAGTGCTTAAATAAACGAAGAAGCAGATGTGTAACTACTGACATTTCAAATTTGTCGAAGCAATTCTGTTGCAATAGTAGAGCACCGAGTAAACACGGTCAACCTTTTATAATGACTGCAACAATGTGTTTCTGCGTGTGTTCGTGTTATGCACAATAGAATGCCATTTGAATTATACAGTATAAAATACAGTCAGTTAAACAAATAAACTGTGTTCACATAAACACATCGTACCCTGTGTGTCCTGCGCGCACACACACACACACACACACCATTACACACAATCACAAATACAAACATGCAGACAAGATGTTCAGCGACAGCCACGAAGTATCCCTGTCCCAGTTCAAGGCAAATGTCAGTGCTGAAGTGTTTACAGATGAAGATCAGTTAACGTCTAATCTGTGTCTTCAAGGCACCGCTGCTAATATTTTACTTATTAATGTGATGCCACAAACATCTTTCCCCTCCCTCCTACTCTCATGCTGTTTTCTATGTGCTCCATGTGTCCATCCCCTGCCACTTCCACTCATCGGTTTCCAAATCTCCATGCTGAAGGTGTCTCAGAGGTGGCTGTAAAGCTTGACTCACAGCAGCAGAATTGATTCAGCCAGGACTGACCGACTAAAAGAGGTGGGGCTAAAAATACCAATGTGTGTGGGTTTTCTCTGTACCTGCTATATAGGCTATGAGCGGCCAATACCATGAACAAATCTATTCCTTTTGTTGCTTTTAATGGCCTGCACGTGATTGTTTGAGCTGCTTATCCATTCATCCTATATCAATGGGTTAACATCATGACCTGTTGGCTCACTTTGTGTGTTAGCGGCAATGATCGTGCTAATGTGGAAAGACTTTAATGGGATGTAAAAGAAAAAAAACACATCTTGTTTATAATGTTATTGCTTTAATTGTTTCTGTCTTCACCATGTAAAAGTGCCTCTAAGTACCTTTCAAAGTGCGATACAAATAAAATGTATAGTTAAATGTATTATTATTATTATTATGCAGTAAGAAGTAAGAGAAAGACAAGATGATTCAACCTATTTGCGTTCTGTAAGCACTACTCTATGCTAGTTTCAATGGTGCTCATCCGTTAAACTACAGTATGTAAATTTAATGCACACGCAGAAAATTGTACGAGTCAAATGTGAATTAGAGGAGGTGATGCGTAATCCACCTCAAACTCTTAGGAATCAGACGACTGGCTAATGAGCTGACAGGGCTATTTTTGAAATTTTTTAAAAGATATACAGATACAGTACACTTGTTCTACCGGTTTAAACTTGCTGGTTTTGTTTGTGGGTGTAGAAATACAGATGAGTAACTAATGAATTTTCAGCCAATATTTTTAATGCCAGAAGTTTTTCTGCCACTTAGCAGATACTTCACATTTAGTTTCACGCTGAATCATGAGTATCATTAAAGCCCTCCTAATGTGACACCAAATCCACCAAAACATACAATATTGAGTATAAATCACTTTCCCTCCTCTCGCCCTCATGTCCGTTCACCCTCTATCAAGTGTAACTACGTGCGTCGTCTTTTCTCCATCAGCTACCCTCTCGGCTGCTCTGCTCTAATTTTTCTCTCCAAATTTGACTCCTCTTTTACATTCAGCCCATTTCCAAACAGCCCATTTGCCTTTCTGAGGTTAAAACCTTTTGGCCTTTTGCACACTGGCCTCTGAGGTTCAAAGCTGCTCGTCCAGACAGTTGAAATCTGAACTCTGACGGGTCAAATGGGTCATATCGACATTCGCCTTAACCAATTAAATATTCTGTTGGTGGGGGGATAATAGGGCTTTGTGCATACACACACACACACACACACACACACACACACACGAATTGCAGGCTCGTATTGAAAATTCACAGCACAAGCGCACACTAATGGCCATGCACAAATGGGGATATATGCATGCACACACACTCTTCTCTGTACAGGGTATATTAGATTGTCTGCTCCAGTTTTCAATATAATGGTGATAAATAACCATACAGCTTTTTTTCATGCAAGTGTTAATAAGCGTGTGTGGGCTTGTGTGCATATGTGCATTGTGTGTGTGTGTGCATTCTGTCGGTGTGAATGAGAGATGCCAGATCATACAATAGCCTGGTTAAAGCATGCAGTAGAGGTACAGTATCGACTGTTCTCTTATCGATCTTCACCGACTGTCTGGTTCACCTCTTCAGGTCTGCCCACACAAAGAGAGATGAAAGGCAAAAACTAGACAAAAGCTAAAATGCTATCTAGGAGCTGCTAGATACATAATTCTTTTCAATCCCTGAAAGTGTAAATGCTGTCTTCTCCTCCACAGCAGTACAGTTACATGATGTTGAATAATACATAACATACCATCTACACTATAATTCCAAACAGATCATCTTTGCGGATGATGTATGGCAGCACCGCAAAAGTAAGGCATGCATGTAAGACATGGGACCACTCCTTCCAATAATGCGTAATGCTTTATTTACTATTATATAAAATAGTTTGGGCTAATATAAACTGTTCATATATCCATAAGCTTCATGATGAACACTTTCTTATCTTTACTTTTATATGAAGCCTAGTGGAAGTTTAGTTGGGAAGACTCTCTACACTCATCATTCATAAATAGTAAGTCGTTCCATCTTATATTATTGTGGACCATATAATAAATGACTGTACACTCAAAATGCAGTCTCCCCTGATTTAAATAGGTCTGCTGGTTTAGTGAGCTCTTAGGTTCATTTTGTGCGTTTAAAATTGTCATTAATTCTCTTTGTATTTTGCAAATCATGTTGCATATATTCGTCTCTGATTTCCTTTTGTTAAATTGAGTTGGGTGGAGGCCCAATGTATAAGCCTTTGGCTTGTTGACCTCTCCAGTCAATCCGATTTATGTCTATTATCTGGTTTTATGCTGTTGCATGGGAGCAAAAAAAAAAAAAAGTATCCAGGAAGGCTGAGCAGCAGCTGTATCCACAGAATTATATTTGGTGAAATCATGTTGAAGGCACAAAAAGTAAATCTTTATCATTTATATTTGCTGCAGATCACAACTGTTAACATAGCGTGTGCCACTGTCTGAAATGACTTGATGAGGATTCTGGCTAGTGAAGTGGAACAGGAGGCTACCAATTACAACACACAGTTGGACAGCAACAGTGCCACCTGTGATCTCAATGGGGCATGCAGAAGTCTCTGAATATATATACAGTATGTGTGTGTGTGTGTGTGCACGCGCACATGTGTGTTCATCCAAAAGTGTATGTTTGTTTCCAGGAAATCTACTTTTGTGGCTACCAGTAGGTCAGTGAGATGAAAAAGTACTTTCAACACAAAAACAAACACTGTAATGATAAATAAAACAAGATAGAAGCAAGGTTAGTTTGTACAACATCGTGAAATATGATAACTCGTACTTATTGACCAGCATGATTTACTTCCTGTAACAGAGCCAACAGCATGAGACACATCAGCGTGAGAGCAAGTGAGCTCCACTCAGGGGAAGCAAAGACTGCTGACTCAGGTCATGTGGCTTCAGATACAGTAAGAGGAAGGAGAGAGACAGAGTGGTAGGAGGAGAAAGGAAGAAAGTAGTGCAGTAATGAGTAATGTAAAGGGATGGAGAGAGACAGGAGGATGAGTGGACAAACAGAGCTGATATGATGACATAATGGAGACAGAGGGAGGGCAAAAAGAAAGAGAAAGTGCATAAACACATACCTACACCAGTTCAGAGAATAAATAGCATTGTGCATTTGGTAATCTGATCACAGGAGTATATAATCTGCACTTCAGTCATGTTTGAAAATAGTTTCCTCAGAAACACTTGACATGCACACTTGTCTAAGCCCAACTTAAGCCGTTGAACATTATGCTAATATTTGTTTTCTTGGTATGATGAAGGACTGGGCCCTCCATCATCTTAATATTCAAGGGAAATGTGAAGTCTATCTATGTATACATTTTTTCAATACACGCTACAACATCAGCATTATTTGGTAAAATGGAAAACATTGGCATCGCTTGCCTTGACCATGCAGGGACACATTTATTTACACTATTCACCCAATATTCTGATTAATTGGTATGTCCAGTGTGACTGTGACTCCAGAGGTGTTGAATATTGTAAAAGAGTACTGCAGAAGTGTACAAGTACACATCTCCAAAGATCAAAGGATGGTGGATGATTGTGGGTAAATTAGAGTGATACTTTGATGAGTGACTCGATATACAACAAATAAATGTCCCACAGCCTTAGCAACGAAAGAACAAACCATTTCTCGATCCTCATTGCAGACAGTGTGTGAAGTGAAAAGCTATTGCTTCGAACATGACAAAGTTATTGCACCTTTTGTTTAGCAACTCAGGATTACAGCCAGCAGCTTCACTGTCAATCTATTCTGTAGAATTACTTGCATATTGACTGTATCTTCCATCAGCCTCTCTCTCATCTCCTGTCTTGCCTACAACACTAGTCACAGACAGCCATTACCCAAATTTCAATCAGTTCACACAGCCCGAATACTCACAATACCTTGTGTGTTTCACAAACCAATAAAAGGCTTCCTCACATTTGCAAGTGGAGATTTTTGTTGGCTGAGCTGACGACAATCCCTGGTAAATCTAATCAGATATACTTTTACAGCATTACAAAAGAAAAACCTAGACTCTCGTCACTCCGCATGTTGGACGTGGTACCATTTAGGCTCAGTGCTCTACAGGAGGTTGGGTACGGCACATTCTCATTGTTTAACGGGCAGAGATACAACTTATCACTTCAATAAAAACAAAAAAGGTAATCAAGTTTGTGGCCGAAATAAGACTTTCAAATAATAGTTTCAACCCTTCAGATTTTGGTTTTCAACTTTCACATCATAATGTTATCATGCCAACTCCTCGCTATGATTTTACATCCCACTACACTATACCTTCTTCGCTCATCTGTCTTAAGGTATCTCCACCCTGGCATCGCTCTCATGAGGCTCCTTCAGTCTGTACCCCAGAGGGCTGCAGGAGACGTTTTTGTCCTTCATCTGACACGTTGTGCTCTAGTGATTTATTCCTCTAAACCTCTACCTCTCTCTTTCTCTCTACCTCTCCGTGTCTTTCTGTCCCATTCACTTTTACCTCCTTGTAGCTCAAGCTCATTGTCCATTTCTTTCTTGTGTGCCTCTACACACATACTCCTGCAAACACACAGACACAAGGACACATGCACGCACATGCACACACACACACACACACACACACACACACACACGCAGAGAAATAGCCCAGAGCCTCGCCGACTGTAGGGGAGAGGTCTCTAATCCTGTCCCATGGAGAGTAGGTCTGCAGGGGGATTAGAGTGGGACTGTGGGTGGCTCAAAAGATGGAGGGCATAGAAGGATGGACAGCTAGAAAGGGGGTGTGAGAATGAGTAATACCCGTTTCAGGTAGTCACAGGGATGTGGGTAAAACCTGCGGTGGCAGTCGATAACAATGGATCAATGCACATCATCCAAACTGACTTCACAACCTTCTTTCTGACCTGGATGGAACGAAGGTCACAGACTACTTAGCTTTTGTAAAGACTCAACTTTGTGCAACTGAACTTTCTTCGCTACTTACTTACTTACTTACTTACTTACAGGCAGTATTGTGTATGGGGCTACAGCTGCAGATTTGTGAAGAATAACGTGGCAGCTATCTCATTTGAATGGGTTCAAAGGTTAAGACAATTCAGTAGAGCCACCTCCTGTATATCGTCAATCTAAACTGTTCTACTCAAGTTGTAAGTAAACACTATGAAAGTGCAGTTATCGTAATGTGGTTACCGATGACAAGGACAGCAGACTGGACTTGTCGTCCCCTGTTCCTCGTTTCCTAGCTTTCTTTCATTTCTCTCTTGCTAATTCTGAGATACAAAACATGGACAGTGCATAATGGTCTTTCAAATAGGATTAGGATGGAAATGAGCAAGTGTACTAAGGTGTGTGTAGAAGTGTGTTTGTATACAGAGAAAGCAATCATGCAGCGCTAATCCCACTCTCGGCTCGAGCAGGTTCATAGAGCAACCCAGTGGAGACGGCTGTACATGTAGTCCCTCCACTAAACATCTCCTTGTATTTGCGGAGCTGAAACAAACATTATAATCACTAATTCCTAAATATGTTGTGGCACACATTTTTTACACAGATATGAATGTAACTTCATTAAATATCAAATAAATACACACAAATAAATATGCTTATGAAATAAATAAATATGGCTACAAAATAAATCCTGAAATAAATAAATGAGTCAGTATAGTTAAATAAATGAAAAGGTTTTTATTTTAAAATATGCATGGGTTAGTCGGTCTTGTTGGGCATGTGGCACCTTGCATGGTAGCCCCTGCTGTCAGTGTGTGAATGGTTGTGAATGGCTGAATGACATGTTGTGTTGAAGCGCTTTGAGTGGTCGGAAGGCTAGAAAAGCGCTAAACACAAGTCCATTTACCATGTTGATCTTTTTATTTATTTATTTAAGGCATTCCATAGACACAAACAAAGACTGTATATGAAATGCCATCAAATCTGGTTTTCAAAATGCTTTTTTTGTTTTTCCACTTCTGTTCTGTAGTTGGCATGGCTCCCACACCAGCACTACGTTGTGACAGGAAACAGCATGTGTGCCAGCCGTCCCTTTGATATGAAACATCAGGAGTGGTTTCACCACACCGCCAAGCAAACTACTGTCTGAACAGCATTCAAAGGAAGGCCACTGTCACATGTCTGCTGCTTGGCTTACATGATTGTTCCACATTTAGACACACAAGCATACACATCTCCGTGTGCGACTACAAAGTAAAACTAAAAACAGAGTTGGAGTGGATACTTCCATGGTTTCGGTCAGAATATCCAACACACGCGCTGATGTACGCTGCATCGTGAGAACGCGCGCCCTAAAGCCGTTTCTTCCGATTGCGATGTGTGGCAGAAGCTTGGAGTTTGCAGGTGTCGTACCCCCAATTACTGCTCCCAATGACCACAGCCTCATTTAAAAAAGGTTATCATGCACAGATGTTATGCTTGGAGCAAAATTCAAGCCATGATCATAATGCCATGATGCCAAAGAGTGTTCTGGTTTATTTATTTATTTATTTATATATATATATATATATATATATATATATATATATATATATATATATATATATATATACACACACACACACACACACAGTGTCATGTTCTTTTTTATTTTGATGATATAATGATTTAAGCTGTTATTTGACCAAATTAAACTTTAAATGAGTCTCTGTTTATAAAAAAAAAAGTATACCGTTTCCCATTCCCAGGATGAAGAAACTATGATTTGTTTTATTTAATACAAGTACACCAAGACTGATTTGATGATTAAATGTTTCATGTTTTCATAATATACTTAAACGTGTACTGATTTAACTGTAGTGAGGCTCAGCCAGTATCATTATGATTTTGTGGGACATAATGCCTTAGCCACAATTAACCCTTTGCCACATGTGCATTATGCTAAAATACAAACTAAATGACTACTCGTGAATGGTGATTTTTACACAGCTTAACCCCGTCTATCCATTTTGATTTTGTGGCTATAAATGATATGGGGGAGGGGATGACAGCTGGCTCCGTTTGGATAGGCAAAAGTGTGTGTGTGTGTGTGTGAATGTGTGTGTCTGTGCGCGTGTGTGTGTGTGTGTGAGCAAAGGGACTTAACTCCAAACTGAATGCAGATGATGGGCTTAATCCGGTCGTTCAGTAGGTCATGCTGAGGATAGCTACCGTTTTAGAGCTGACTATATCGTACTGACACACAATCCACACATGTACATCTATGTGTCTATGTTTCTATACAGCCACAATTACAAAAATAATTGTCTTGCCCTAAACAACAGGTTTAATTCGCTAATCTATGTATAAGCACAGGGAAACTTGACAGACATTGTGTATTTGCAGTATGTACATTTGTCAAAGAAAACATGATGAACAGATGAGGCAGAGGGACACAGAGAGTACAAAACTGAGAAATAAAGAAAAGACAGAAACAGAAAGGGTAGCAGAAAGCAAGAGTGGTGTGCTCTGTGTCTGACCCCTGTTACATGAGCCTCCCAGCAACACTAGAAACCTGTTAACAACAGGAGTCCATTTGGCTTGGAGTGACTATGGTAGGGGTTCAGAACTGGACTCCGTACCACCCTTTCCATTAGTCACAAAGGGATTTTCACACAGTATGGAGAGGAGCACGCAAGCACACCCCAGCACACACACACACACACACACACACAGAAATAAACAAACACATGCTCACAACATATACATGCATAGAAAAAGGGATATGCACCCTTTATATTTTGTCTTCTTTTGCTGCTGAGTTCCTATCGCAAACTTCACAAGGAGAGAGTGCAAAATGGAGAAGAATACAGGAGTGGACAATGCACCTTTCATACAAGAAATGTAGCACAAAGTGTTTTACAATAAGGGACAATAGACAGAATGAACATAAAACAGGGACAGAATGCTATATTTAATGGAAAATAAGATGGAAAAAATATATAATATAATAATAGTAAAAAGGAAACAAAAAAATCCTAATCAGCACATACAGACACTGCAGCAGCATGAAAATGTCTCCATTCTCTTCTTCTCTGTTCTTTTCTACATCAGTGGAGGACATTTTTATTTCTAATATTAAAATTAAGAAAGTACTTTGCCTCCAGTTAACTATACCAATCAGGGCCTAGGACTCTGAGGCTGTAAATAAAACACAACAACACCTACTTTTCCTGACAGAAATCATTTTTTAACTACCTCAAAAAGTCTTCCCTAGGGTATAACCTTACTGTGGGTCTTGTCAGGCACAACCCACAGTTGCCCCGGGAAAAAACAACAACCTCTCTGTGGTGCTGTGGGGTTTAATAAACAAACCACAGTCTTATTATCTTAAATCTAATGTCAACATTTAAATGAACACCCTTAAGTTACACATAATCTGTATAAAACTACATTGAGTTAAACCACATTTAATTGAATTGCAGCAGTGCCAAGTATGAAGAAAAGTTGGAAGGCCAAGAAACAACACTGTTGATGAGACAAGAACATTATGGGAGCCAGAGAGGAGAGAAGCATAGAAGAAGAAGTGAGACCAACACAAAATGAGGAGAGTTAGCCTCAAGAGGGAACTTTAAGATGTCAAATCTGGGACAGGATTGCTGACAGTGGCCAATTCTGGATAAAATGCTTCCAGTGAAAATTGGAATAGGGGCATTCCTCATCACATCATGTTAGGCAACATATATAGTGACATCTTTACCAGTCAACGTAGTTATTTTAATTTAAAATAAAAAATAAAATGACCAGCACAAGCTGTTTTCACCGACAATCTGTAAATACTTTGCATCTGATAAAATGCAGGATGGCAAAGCTGGCATGTACTTTCATTTCTCAGTAACTACTGCTCTGGTGCTGAGGTTGATGCTGATGGGATGCTGGAATATACTATTGAGCCTTTCATGAGGTGTTGCTGGCCTAGTTCTGTTAAAAGGGATGTGCCAACATAACAATACTCTGAGGGATAGATAAAGTGTCTTTTCTTCTGTACTTATTTGCTTGTTCTCCTGTTGCACTTCTGAATCAATAGGAAGGCTTCGTAGATAATAGCGCTAGGAATAGTGAGATCATATCTTTGAATGAATGAAATGGCCGGCTAAGTCCAAACGGCAAACTCCCGTTCCTCAAATAGCCAACTTTACATCATAGATAAACATCGTTACACTGTTGATTTTGATCTCTATTGCTAATAATAACTCACCTATTTAAATTAAGAGATGCACCAATCAATTAAATACCGATCAAAGCCTTCAAAAAATGTCAATAGCACAAGCAAGTATTTAATAAATGCAACCATTTATTGCCAGTTTATTTGAATTGTGTGTTTTATGCAAATAACCACTATAAATTATAAATACAAAGTTCAGAATTTGTTGATTTTCAGGATGTTGGGACAGTGTTCTTGGAAAGAAAATTGGAATCTGCAAAAATCGGATTCGACAGGTCAGATTTTTAAAAACGGGAATCTGCAAAGAAAACAGCAATCGGTTAAAACTCAATCCTCAATGTTATTAATAAAAAAATACATATAATGTATATGATCGCGTGAAACAATTCTGTGACACTGGGCTGTCCATTCCTTACCGCTGCCCCTGAACGCAACACACGCGTCTCGTTTACGGCTTTTGGTGAGGGCGGCTGAGCTTGAGCAGCAGAATATAGATACAATCTTTGTTTGAAGAGAAGTCTGTATTATGTATTAGTGAATAAGGGCAGCTTGTTATGTCAAATGATTCAGAACATGCTGAATTCTGTGGTTTTGCTACGAGCATGCTGCTACAGGCCCAATTTTGTTTCTTTTCCTGATGGTTCTCTTTGCAATGCTTGGAAATGTAACCCTCCAGTCGACACATCTCTTCCATTCGTTACGAATATCAAATTAATAAAAATAATGGAAGTAAATCCATTTGTTTTTTAATTATTAATCAATAAGATATGCAGTGTTCACAGTGAGAAAAAACAATCAAGATGAATCGATAATTGTTTGATAATCGCATCGCAGCCCTCTGCATCAGAAAGTGCCTTGAGATTCCCACCCCTACACCACTATGGGTGATTGATTTTATACAGTTTATGACCAATGATTATGAGTGTAACTGAAGCCCTTTCTCTTTTTATCTGTGCATCTATACAAGGTTGTCAGTAGTAATATCTCCAGCAAAGACCTAAAGAGAAATAATTATGATAAAGAAAGAAGAAATATAATTTGCCTCAGTTATAGAGTCCTCCAAAACAAATAGAGTGACTAACAAGAGACGCCGCTGCTAATAACAGAGTGAGCATTCAAAGGAGGCACGAACCACCAAAGCTACTGGCAATAACGCTGCATTTGCTTTCAATTTGTCACAAGCAAAACTAAATAATTGCTCATACTAAGAGGCCCTTACACAACATAACAAATATGCAGTCATAGATACAGTTAACCAAGCAGACTCAGACATAGAAATACACAGACGCCCTTTAAAACCTGTAGATTTAGATCAGAGGCTTTGCATGGTCGCTAATGTCGTCTTTGCAACACGCACAGTGATTGATGGAGGTTTACAGTATGTGTGTGACTAAAGGCAGATGCATTTGCATTTTCCTTATTTTACTTATGTGTGCATTTCTTTAAAACATTTCCATGAGAAAAGAAAATTGAAGACGTAGGAAAGGCAAAAATACAGCAAAAAGATTAAGCCGGGCAGCTTGAAAGAAGATAGGACAAACAGAAACAAAGATTCAGAGACGGGGTGTAAGTGATGAGGCGGATGAGGCAGCCAATGAGTGACAGGATGTAAAGGAGAGCTAAGGAGACAGACACGGAGAAAAGAAAGGTTTGCCTTAATGTGATTCGGAGCATCAATCAGTGCTCACTCTGCTCTGCTCTCACCCAATCATCTTCGCAAACACACTCACACAAGTCCAAGTATCTTTCTGCCCATCAACCTTGGCCTGACAGTGTGAGTGCCATGGCAACGGTTCACATAGGTTTGAACAGAAAACTCTGGGAAAAGACATGAGAGATTTGAGGCTTTTGGAAATGGATAAATGCATGAATTGATAATCGACTATGAGATATACACACACACAGAAACGCAATGCAAATGACTGGTTGGCAGGCGGGGTGGTCCTATTGATCAGCCAAACTGACAGAGGGAGAAAAGTGTGTTTAAAAAGAAAGTGAGGACAGATTAAGGAAGAGCAGTGCAGAATGAACGAGGGAAGAGGAGCAGACAGACATGAAGAGAGAGTGATAAAGCCTGGGTTTAGACAGGCCTTTATGGGTTCACAGACACACAGATCCTTTGAAGTTGTGAAGAGATTTTGGGCTTACAACTCTGACAACAGTGTCAGGAAAAAGAGGGAAATCTGATTAAACTGATGCACACAGACATGATGCGATACCAGAAATCAAGGAAACAGGATCACATCAAAGATGAATTATGGAAAAAAAAAGATGAAAAAAAAAAGATGTGCTGCACACATGTTCCATCATTGAATAATGCAGATGTTTTGAATGAAAGCTTCACAGCACAGACTTTGGCATAATTAACACAATCATTTTGTAACGTGACATTATGCTAACCACTGCGAAGCGATGGACATAACCACAAGAGGGAAGAACGATATAAAAAAAGAATGTTAGCCGTTACTACAACATATTCTAGTTCCCCAGAGAAAATGATAAACTGTGTGCACTGGGCAATTTGGACTTCATAGGATTTTTGTAAATGAGTCTTTACTCAAACACCTGTTACATAGTTGTTGGGATTAACACCCTTCGCCTTCGCATGTGGCAAACATTGGCATCAGAATGCTGTTTGAAGTTAGGTTCTCTCCCATTGAGACCAGAAGCGAGTTTGGAAATGACTGGGTGATGTTGCGGATTCGGCAGGTTCAGGTTGGTCCAGCTTGTTTAGCAGTGAGAGTGGTTCTGGGACTCCACAAACTGCTGATGAGCCAACTGGAGGCATCATGTGCTTCAAAATCCCTCAGGATGTAAATAATTTGGATTTTCCAAGAAGAAAGAAATGAGTCAGTTCTAGGGGTTTACATGCTATAATACATGTTATTCCAAGAAACAGCAATCAACTATTGCCTCTGGGAATTATGAACGTTCAATTATTTCATAACAGTTATTCCACCCAAATGATTTATAGCAATGCTTTGTTGATAGCAATAACTGGAAACAACTGGAGCAGAACAAGCTAAAAGCTTATTAGAACAACCCAGATAAAAGATAATTTACTATGAAAAAAATACATTCCGTAAAACACTTTGGAGATCTTTAAATCAACCTGCATGTAGGGACATAAAGATGAGATGTAACACACTGCTCATGACCGCTCAAACACTATGTCAGTACTAGTGGAGATGTGTTGTTTACACTGATCTAAGAATTAAACTTTTGTGTATTTTAGGTGTGGAACAAAACGGACTACATCTTATGCAATACAGTTGAGCTTAGCAAGTGGCCAACTATTGAAGGCTGTAGCCATATCAGAATTGTCTCATTTAAAACGGATTGGCTGTACAACATGAAGATTTGTTCCTTGTTTTAATTCAAAAAGCAATCCAAAAAGTCATTGGAATGAGTTCCAGCGATGTCTTCGACACTCTCTCGGTGCGGGAGGATCCCCTTTTGGGATCTCTCCTGGTGCTGGCTGGCCCGGGCTGGGCTTATTTCCTCCATGGCAATGCGTCACAACAGGTTGCCTTGTAACCACGCTTTGTGGACATCATTTTTTTCCTATCTATAAAACCAATGTGTTTATAATTAAATTGTTTACAAGAGCCTTACCAAGTTCTTTCTCATCCCTTTATTAGGTCCATCAAATGGCAGAGACGCTTCTGTGTGGATCACACAAAGTGACACCTTGTTGTGGAGGATTACTAACTTAACAACCTCAACCATATGGCGCACTACATAGTTTGTCCCCTGGATGCTTTGGCCGCAGGAAGCTATAGTCAGACTAGATTATCCAAAAGACCTCCCTCTCTGCTCATGTGCTCTGCTTCATTATTTCCAAGCCCTTCAGGCGTGAATTTGGCTCAGAGCAACCTCTGGCTTTATTTGAATAAAATCGATCTCCTCTTGATCACGCCATGGAAAATTGTGTCCATGCATGACAGCGTCACACCCTCAATTTGTTCTAACAAGCAATAAGCTGATAGTATCACCCCAAACCCCAACGCCAGGTGCCTAAATGCAAATAAATGCACATTGCATACCACTCACATACACACTGACACAGAAAGGAAGACATACACTGACGCAGATATATGTGGGCAGATAAACACAAATCCCTGAAAGCTCAAAAACAAAACATACACAGACACAGACACAGACACAGACACACACACACACACACACAAAGAAGGCACTTCAAACATGGGCTCATTAGACAGCCTGCAGAGAAAGGAGAGGGGATGTTGAATAGCTTTGGGCCTGCTGCAGTGTTGAAAATATGGAAGCTTTATTCATGAAATCTGCGTGTTTTCTTTCACATCTATCCTCAAGACAAGACAATAATGTCATTTGGGCTAATACTTCTTCCAATGCCAGGCAAATTGAAGGATTAGATTTCTGACTAATTTAAATTCAAGAATGTGTAAATGTGGGTTACCCTATCCTTCAAGCCTACTATCAGTCCTTACTGGAATAAAACAAGTGAAACTCCACAAACGGCAACGGTTTTTTAAATAAATAAAACTTGAACCACTAAACCATATCTTGCTTTTTCAAAAGAAAATTTGATGCATTATAAACAATGCATTTGTGTCGTCTCCACATTTTTCTCCTCACTTTCTATTTTGTGCTAAATACATGATGATATTGTTCAAGGTGGTCAGCATCTTTTTGCAACAGGAGGCATAACTTTTGGGAGCATGGAGACATTCTTTCCGTCTAAAAATCTGTTTAAATTGATGTGGTTCTTTTTTAGTGAAGCAAAAAAACAAAGAATATGAGTCTAGTGAACTTTATCTTCCACCATTTATAGTCCTTGAAGTGAAGTCTGTGAGTGCAATGGGGCTTAACAGCGAAAACAGAGAGCAAAGACAGCCAATATATACGTTTGCCTTTTGGGATCCAGGTAGCCACGTTCTCCACGAAAATTGTTTCTCCTTTTCTTTGTCTAGGCTTTTTTTATACCCGACTGTTTTTGCAGTTTTTTCCATCTCTGCAACAATTTCTCCTTTAATTGTTTGTCAGTCTCTCCTTTTTCTTGCTCTCAATCTGTCCCTCTGTCTCGCTCTTTTTCCACCCAAAAACAAATTGTCATCCGCTCCTCTATCACTCTGTATCTAATTAGTGTCATATTTTTTTATGAAGTATTAAAAACTAAGCAAAATAAATATTTGGAAGTGCAAAAATAGACCATTTAATGTCCATGTGTGTGTATGTGTGATTTTCCGGTAGGTATTCGGAACCGTCTCCATTCTAGCTGGAGATTTTCACCCATCTCCTCTCCTGTGGTCTTTCCTCGTCCTTGTCACCACATGCTCTAGTAGAACCTGCTGTTGATTGTGTGTCTGTCTGTGGGAGGGTGTGTGTGTGTGTGTGTGTGTGTGTGTGTGTGTGTGTGTGTGTGTGTGTGTGTGTGTGTGTGTGTGTGTGTGTGTGTGTGTGTGTGTGTGTGTGTGTGTGTGTGCGCATGTGAATGTGGGAAATCACGGGCAAATGATTTTATGTGCTTTGTTATTCTCACTGTGGTAGGTGACAGAATAAATGGAGGTTGAAAGAAGAAAAACAGAGCAGAAGAATCAAGGAGAAATTAGAAAAAAAAGAAAAGTTTCATGTGTTGAGGCTGCAGTGAGCGGCAGTGAGTGGGTTGCTTTCACAAAAGAAAAGTTTGATGAAGATTTAAAGAAAAAAAAGCCAAAGCGACTCTGAGGAACATCAAGGTTTTTATCTCAGTCAAAAGGCTGGATAATACAATTATGCATAGATAATAGTTAATACAATGATGCAATCGAACCATAAAGCTTTTAACTCTGCCCCAGGTGGACACTATGGGCACACTACTTATGAGTTAGCTGGAGAGGAACTTTTCTGAATCAGTGCTAACGGAAGTGAAACCAGGACAGAGAGCAAAAGAGGGGGAGGGAATGTGAGATGAAAGTGTAACGAAAGATGTAAAATGTGAAGAAAAAAAAGGGGGAGGTGATGGTCAGAAGGCATTTTAATAATTGTAAGGCGAAGGAAAGTAAGGGGCGCAAAAAGGTGAAGTGATATATCATTAATAATTGCCAATTTGGTACATTATTTAACAAACACAACCTCAATGGAAAGGTGCTACCTGCAGCCAACCATTTGTCATCAATAGAAGTCTGGACCAACGGTCTTTCTACACAAAACAAGAAAAACACACAGATACACACTGCGTTCGGCGTATAACAAAGAAAGTCTCGCATCACACAGTGAAAGCTTTGCAGGACTTCAAACATCCTTGATCATTCCTTCATATTATCCTCCTCCTTCAGTACAGCTGGTTGCCATCCTGTGTCGTTCTCATGGCATCAATATTTACTGCCATATAAAATTTGGTTCACAGCTCTCGGGGGTGGGGAGAAGGCCCTGGGCATTCCTGGTTCTGGACAAAACATCACTTTGAACAGTAGAAAAAGAAATTAGACGGTGTAGTTGTTCCACCTCTGGAACCACTGGCCAAGGATTGATAATCTTCTCCTATATCTCTTCTGCTCATAGGCCCTACTCTCAATAAATAAATACAGTGGAAACCTCTTACAGTGATCACGGCTGCCTGGGTCAAATTGATCACAATAATAAATCATTATTATAACCATATATTTCTTTTTCTATAGTTCTCTTGCACATTAGGATGCATCTACATTTATTACATGAAGAAATTAAATATGACCGTATACAGTCTGTCCTTATACATAGACGTGAATACGAAACTATCATTTCATGTAACTATCATGTAAGAAAAATGAGCAACCATTATCATGAGGCTTGCCCGACTAGTTAGCATCTAAACTTATTTTAACATTGATGTTCATGGAAAAAATGCCAATGGCAATTAGTATCCATTACTACAACACAATTGTTATACTAAACCATCAAATACTCAGATAATATATAGTAGACATTTACATGCTACATACAGAAATACTTCGACTTTGACCTTCAAGGGCTAGCAAACAGTAAAAGTGAAAAGTAACTGCAGCATGTCCTCTCAAATACAGTAACATCTCACAAATACAATAACATTCTACACCACTATAGGAGTCTCTGATGCAACCCTATACAGTCTATGGATGTTTTTCATTTAGAGGAAATTATTTTCTTATTCCCCACATGATATCAATGTGCACGCAGCACCATCCTCAGGTAGCCAGCCGGAAGCAGACAGGTTATCACGAGGCAAAGTAACATGGGAGCAAAGTGAAAAAGAAATAGATTTACTGTAGTCTAAAATATTTTTCCCATACGTTATCATGTATGAAAGGACCCCGATGAACACTTTAAGTGTACTACTTTGTTTTTATAGGAATACTCATTTCCCAAACTTTTTGATCCATATAAGCCGATGATCACTGTAACCATGATTACCTCAAGTGGTTTCCACTGTGTGGCCCAAGCTTCTTTTAAAGAAAACTAGAGTAGAATCCTAAGGGTGTTTTTTTGGCAACCGATTTTATTTTTACCCTGATATAAAAAAAAAGATGTAAAAATATTTAGTGTTTGACACTGTAGTGGTAGCCTACTGGGATGTTAGTGGATTTTCCGGGCCATTCTTTCAAGGTTGTCAAATGTGGCTTTGTCGGGAGGGAGACCTACTGCTGCTATGCTGTGCTTGAAATGGTGGGTAGTCATTCAAATAGCATGTGACCTATGTGGCATTACTGATATTTGCCTCTTGGTAGGTTGTTTTTAATAATGTGGGTATGTTGTGGTAACTTATGGGAGAGGAGCCAGGCAATAGCAAAACAACCCGTTTCTTTTTACCTTTATGGTTATACTATATTACTACTAAATACCAAAGGCCAGAGTTATTACCTGGAAACACAAATGGCAGTAATCACCATGTATCAGGGTTAGGATGCTTTGATCAGAGACCTACAATATGATATGTCGACATGTCAGGACTGACCAATATCTACAAATGCTCCTGAATCTGAACAGTCTGGCAGAGTGCAATCTAGCCAAATTCTGATGAATTTCAATAATATTGTTTGCTGATTCTCCAGAGAAGATCACAAATGCTTGACAGAGCTTGAAAAGTCGTCACTGACTCAAGTTAAAGTGTAGCAAAATGACTACTTCTTTTCCCGTCCCTGATGCAAGTCAAATTGTAGGCAGCCAAGATCCTTATTAGCGCACCTCTTACAGTCATGCCAGCAGAGGGAATACAGTATGGGCTTTGACAGTGTCAACCTGCCTTGACATAAAGAACATTACTCTCTCTTTCACTTGCCAGAACAGTAGAGGTTTATGATGCTGTTGGATAGAAATATATTTTTGCTAAATGCTATATACATTGTTTCCAGATAAATGTATTGCCTGTGTTGTGTCCATAGTGAATTTTGAAAATGCATCCTCAGGTGAATTCAAATGTGAAACTCCACCATTTGCATTCAGAACACAGAACAAATAATGCTTCTGTAAGACAATAACCAACACATTGTTGTTTGAATGAGTTTCATTCAATACATAATGTTAAATGCATAACACACAGAGTCCCAATCCGGTACTTTTATTTTCCTAGATAATACAGCTGCAGAGTGCAAACTTTAAGTACATTAACTTTATTAAAAACAATCCGGTGTATAAGCTTGACAATTTAATAGTTCTGCATCTGCATTAAGAAAAAACTGCCTGCATGCAAGTGTCTTGCTTAAAAAATAAAAAAAAACTAGCTGAACTGCTTCCTGTTTTGACAAAGCATAACACGCCATGTCATCTGTGTCTAAACCGGATGTGTTCAGACACAGTCGTGAGTGTAGGTCATCGGTATTTTGCATGTAATGCAACATCAAAGTATGCGGTTACGCGGTCTGAATAGACGGGTGGATTGATTAAAGCATCCTGTTACGAAGAATGGTCAGTGGATCAGTCCGGAAGATTCATCCTCTGGAAACCATGAATGTCTGTACACACCGTCATGGCAATCCATCTAATAGATGTTAAGATATTTTAGTCTGCATCCCGCTAACAAGGCTAGTAAATACGACATTGATCTCAGGTATTACAGGTTATCAATTCGTATACAACCTAATTCCACCTCTACAAAATATATACACAACGATATACACAACTATAAACACAACTTAGTGTACTGAACAGATTCATATTCTCAAGGCCTAAATTCAGGTTTATTATAAGTTATTAAGATCAACCCCCATTAACATGGACATCTCTGACCCCTATGAAAACCATATGATGTTATAGTTTAACATCATAGCACATACTATGCTATTGCTAACCCATACAACCCTATTGAAGATTCCAGGTGAAAAGCCATTGTATTGTAGGGTGATTTATGTCATCAACCCGTCTTCACCGGGAAGTCAAAGGATTAACGTGCTGTACCTCACATACACAAACAAGCCTCGATGCACAGAGGTAAATAAGACAGACACACACACACACACACACCTACACACACACACACACACACACACACACACACACACACACACACACACACACACACACACACACACACACACACACACACACACACACACACACACACACACACACACACACACACACTCCACATTAGGATGGTTTCACAAGATCACCCATTACCACCCTTTGAAATGTGCGAGTTGCTAATGGTTTTGGATCCCATTCGGGGAGAGTCTGTGGCCTGTCTGTCCATTAGCTGACACACTCCGCTGACTAAACACAACACTTCCAGTGCCCTTGTCCTCTGTTCCCCTCTAACATGGCCCCTTCATCTGGGAGATGAAAGGAGCTCCGATATTGTGCGTTTCTGTGTGTTTGTGTTCGTTTGTATGTCTGCACATATAGAGAACAGGTGTAAATGAAATTGCCTGCTTTTGTTTGATCAATTCATAAGACCAAAAGAGAAGGACTAAACTATTTGGCATTTAACTTTAACTTTAGGTTCGGATAATTTATTGGATGAGTACAGACTTCGATTCTTTTTAAATGGCCAAATGAATAAAACATCTGCAGTTCATTTATGGTCTCATCCAAGTGTAAGCTATTTAATGGATGCTTTTATCCAAAGTATTTTGCAGTTTGACAAATCAAACAGTGCACTTAAACTCATTAATTGCCAATTGACCATTGACATCTATATTGAACTAAAGCTCAGTAAATGTGGTAGCCATCGGGTTTTATAGGACAAAAAAGTCACTCTTTTAAATTGGTTAAATGTTGCAACATTCTCTTGATAAAGTCCAAAGTGTGTGGGAGGACTGCAGTGCTTTTTAAACTAACCACCTTTCCAGTTCTGTTATAAATAGTGTTTATCTGATTCAGATGTATGGCAATAGGCAATTTAAGTTTATTTCCTGTTCCAATTAATGTTACATTATAGTGTCTATACAGTCTATAAATGTGATAATCAATACTGTCATTCATATTGATGTATTGAAAGTATATATTCAGTGTGAATGTTTTTTTAATGTTAATGTAAAACATTAAAAATAAACTGACTAATACAGACTCAATAAATCACACAAAAAACAAACGAACTGTTCGAATTTAAACAATACAATTAAGCTTCTAACCAACAAACTGGATCATCTTGTGATGAACAAAATATTGCCAAAATATATTTTAAAAAGTTTTACTTTGGTGAGTTGAATGAGTGGAGGTCTAAGTACATATAAATATATAATATAATCAATGAAAAAGACAATGACAGTCCAAACATACCTAATAACCCACGATTATTAATTTAAACAGCTGATGGGATGAGCACCATGACTGGGAGGGAACTATTCTCAAAAAACAAAAGATGTTTTTACTCAGCTGGCCAGTGCCATCTACAAGCAACAAGTCATTATCCAGCAGGGACTATAAAGACCTGATTACACACCCTGACGTACAGGACTACACTAGCTTCACATCCAGCCAAAGAATCAGACCCCACGCTGAGCTTTTAGGGCAGCACTTTGCACTGCGTCCTTCAAAGAATCCCAAAGAGCATTCACCTCTCCTCTGCTCTCACAGTCAATCGATAGCACACTTTTCTGCCTCCTTAGTAAAAAGCAAAGAAGCTGTCTGCTGCACTACGTAAGGGTGTGTGTGTGTGTGAGTTAATGTCGCATCTGACTGTCTATTTACCAAACAACTTAGGAACAACCTGCGCAGTCAAACTTACATACGTGCACATTCACGTAGAAATCTGAATGTTTATATATTCCATCTATCACTGGAGCGGCTGAAATACAGGAGCATGGTAGGGTGCTGGCTGAGTAGATAAATCTACAAATCAGATTTGAGGTTTCCTGCCTGCGTATGTGTGTGTGTGGTGTGCGTGTGCCTCTCTCTGCCATGTACTCAGTCAGCATCTCTGTTCGTCCCAGACACAGATTAAAGAGCTGAAACTGATCTGTGATCAGCCATGCTGTAATCGCATCCATTTGGCCACCATCATTTCATCTCTAGACAACCGATAGAGATGCCAGCAGAGGGGATGAGCATTTATTAAGTAATGATATTAAAACTAAATCCCAAATATTTCCATTTGGAATCGCAGTTTGGAAATGTGAAGCACACAGTGAATTTCAATGTTCTACATTCATTAACCAACAGTTTAATGAGGAATTAATGAATCTCCAAATTAATCAACTGAGCCGCTAAAGGATTGACCTAACTCAATCTACAGCTGTGCTGCTGTCTTCAATATTGTCTTTGTGGCACTTTCGGCAGCTCTAAATTGAGCTCATTCTTAACAAACTCACACAGCATTTATTAATTAGTAATTTGACCTCTTTGCACAAAAGGTCAGGATTAACCAGAATTATTGCTGGAGAGCATATTAACAGACTGTACTGTCTGTTGGAGGAGGGGCAGTGGGAGAAAAGACACGTTTCAATACAGAAACATTTCCCAGTAACCAAAACCCTTTCAAGAACTTTATTATTATATTTTGCAAAGATTCCAAGCAGCTGACGCACATTTCCTTGAGCCAGTAAGTGGTGAGGTAGAGTTGGCAGTAATGAAAATCACTCACCAAACAAATACAAGCTATTCAGGCATCTAATTTAGGGGAATGCTCTTACTAAATAGAACTGGTTTATTGATAAAGAGCAAAAGGCACTAGTAAAGGGAAGTGAGGACAACTCAGTTTCTGAAAGTGCCTGTGTAATATGTGGCCTGACACCAAAATACAAGACACAACTTGTGACATTTATTGACGGAGAATTAGAAACTGAGGTAACTTTAAACCTCCGACATATTTCTGATTCGCCTACATATTAACCCACCATGACTTGGTTAAGTACCCTGCTGTCTTCTTGTGCCATTTCATTAGCTGATGGGTTACAACTGTTGATTTCTTGCAGAGATATTTCACTCCTTTAAGAAACTATTTAACTACATAAAATAAAGCTCAAGATGCCATTCCAGGCAGAACTAAAGCCACTCTATAAAAGATAAACATTTTATTTATTTTTTTAAACCACAAATGTGGTGTGTCTGTTAGTTTGTCTTAAAACTGACATGAGAGAAGCTGTGGGACCAACATCAGTGTTGTTGTCACGAAACCAATGCTTGCTTTTGTCAGGTAAATGCATTTGTTGTGTCACTGTTTTTTAGACCTGATAATCTAGACAGCTTGAGGGAGAGGTGAAACGTACACAAGGAGGAGATGGGTACAGAGAGCAGGATAAGGAGAGACAAAATGGTTCAGGAAAGTCAGATGACCAAGATATGTGTGGAGAAGCAACGTAACAAGACACAGAAACAAGGTGGCATTAAACAGAAAGGAGGATGAAGTGGATAAAAGTAAGAGCAGGGTCGTTTCTAGAAGTTGACAAGGTCTGGGGCTAAGCCCTGACCATCTGGGGCTGAGGTCAGTGTGTGTGTGCATTTAGGGAATATCACGTGTTTTGACCATCTCGCTTTTCTCCGAATTGTGTTACCAACAACCCAATGATCCTTTATCCTTTAACTCATGTCATCTGTGCCTGAATGACAAAACCATGTTTTACCTTACATTGTTCCCACATGTTTTCATGTTCACAAAATCATGAATCTTAAAAACAGGTCCCCACTATCTGGATGAATAATATATGAAGTAAAAGCCCTCCCAAGTCCATTGAAAAAATAGATATATTGAACTGTTATCCTAATTCTCAGAGACTAAAGTGCCAACGTACGAGCCTCCAACTTTCTAGTTTGGCCGCTGTGAGTGCTTCTAGTGAAAAGTCTCTGAACTTTTCAGAAAACCACTGGTGTCGTCACTGTGAATGAAGCGCTCTCATGCGCCCTGCCAGAGCTTTCTGTCAGAATAAAAGACCATCTAGACACTTAGCGGACTAAAAGCAGGACGTCTGCTGCGTGAGCCTGACAACCAAGCAGAAGAAGCATTGCACGCCGCGCACATGAACTGACTGAGCTCATATAGGCAGCCCACTCCCTCAGTCTCTCTACATCCACACACAGGCAGAGGCAAGGGTTGATGTGGTCGGGAATTAATTGATTTACATTCATTCACATAGAAAAGACAGATGGGGACCAAGAGTGGGAGAAAAAGACAAAGAAAGCCACAGTGAAAGAAAAATATAGAAGAAGGCAGAGAGACGGAAGGTGAAAGAACTGTATAAAGAGGAAGCAGTGACCCCTGTCTGACTAATCTTAGCTTACAACCAGAGCTAATGGACCACATCCACATCTTGCCTCAACAAATGCAAATTTTTAGCTGGTGCAGACCATCGCTTTCTGCAATTAAAATGACAAACAAGGACCACGTAACGCCCCCTCTAGCTGACGTCAGTTTCAGGAGTCGCATTCTTCCAGTTAAAGCTTATCACCTTTATGCTTCAGAATCAGTATTTGGATCAAGTAGCTCGTCAAAAATAACGTGGGCCAAATCTGTTATTTCAATGTGTCAGATGCATATTTAATACATTATTAGGGAATTAGAAGTATCGAATCAGTCTCTATCGACAGACAGATAGTATGAAAGAGCACGGATCAGCCCCACACACACACACACACACACACACACACACACACTTTAACAATAAAGCATGTAAATATGTTCTCGTAGAAACCCAAAAATCCATATATGAGCACGATATGTATCCTTTAGTATCACAACTAAGTGCCTGATCCAAATTCTTATCTTAACTCTATCTAACTCTAACCTGAAACTTAAAATCAAGTCTGAACCATCAAGCGAACCTTTTGAAGGTCTGTCCTCACATTCCAAAAATGTCATCACTGTGAAGTTCTGAAACTCGAATTGGTCCTCGCAAAGATAGCTGTCCAAGTACACAAATGCACACACACACACACACTCCACAGAATGTGTGCATAATGCATGCAACCACACGGGAAGAAACATACACATGTTCATTCAAGCGAGCAAGAGAACACAACGAACATTTGTCAATCCAACAGATCAAAACACACATGCACACGCACAGACAGATCTATTTATCACTAAGCTAACACTATTGAAAGTAGAGCTGTGATTTTAGACAACTCCAGTTTACCTTTCCAGTTATCTCTCTTTTCCCGTTTATTTTCTCCCTTCTCTTTATTTCCACAAACACTCATACGTGCACCACAGTGAGACTCACACAGACCAAGTCATGCACACAGTCAAGGCATTTACACACATACATTGTAGCTTCACTATAATGAAATAGAGATACACAAGTTATGTTTTCCAAGTGACTGGCTACAGTATGTTACCATTCAGCCTCTGTGCTTTTCCCTCTGACTCTAAAGAGAAAAAGGAGTGTTTCTTCAGTGGAACTAGCCCAAAGATTAATTCACTTAATCTTGGGCTGTAAATGGGGTATTCAAGCGGCTTAAAAAACAAATTGAACGCAAAGGCTGAGAGTAATAACAACATTTGTCTTAGCTGCGCCACAGTGCCCTTTTCCACCACAGTCTTCCACATGAGCTGGTGGCTAAATTTCAAACATCCATTATGACAGAAAGGGACTTGTGCATATGCACATGTATGTACATGCACGGCCCGAGAACTACACCAACTCGCTCTCTCACACACATATATACAGACATTTTTACTAGACTACATACTGTATGTGTGGAGTGACAAAAGGATGGAGAGGGAAAGACATGGTGAGTCTCAACATCAGCGAGCTGAGAGTCTGGCTGTGTACGTTTGTGTGTGTGCATGCATAAGTGAGACAGCTGGACAGATGTGCTGCAGTTTTTAAATGTGTAATCCCAAAGATTCATCATGTCAGCCATCAGGCGTGTGCAGATCAAAGGGTTAATGTTCCAGAATATAGGTTAAACTCACAGAGGGAAGCAAGCGAAAGCAACAGTTAAATTATCCACCGACAATACGCTCTCTGAGCAACCCTGTATAATTCAAGGATTGCAGATTTATATTGCTTGAGCATGGGCAAACACTTGGCTAATGACTTAGAAATGATTGCTGATGATTTTGACATGAGCAATAACTAATTAGTTAATGTAATTGTCTCAATGTCTCATTAAATTACTGTACTCCCTATGTAATATACACACTGACTAAATAAGTTAATGTGTCCATGTCAAGCGGCAAATTGATACTTTGATAACATCACACTCATGTCAAAAAGAAAAATCAAGAGTTTTTTCTCAATTACTAAACCTTTGACATATTTTGAAGATGGCTGTTTTTCAGAGTAGTGGGCATATACTGAATAGTACAGACATGTCATTAGGACAGTTACTTCTCTGTAGTTCTGATTATCATCAACATTTTTAATGAATTCTGTTAATGACTGTGCTTGTGATGTCATTTTTTTCCATCACTATGGATCCCTTTTGCATTCCAAGTCAGGGATCACATCAGTCATGCTAGATAGGCTCAACAATCAAAATAAGTTTTACAAAAAATTGTATATTTCCTTAGTGCATGTGTTAATTACCAATAAGATGTTAGCTGGGGAACTATCAGCTTGGATTAAAGCAAACACAAAGGACAAAAGATATTAAAAAAAAAAGCGCAATCCAAGAACAGACCACTGAGGAGTTTACTGCCTCCATGTGGCAGGGGAACCCAAACTCAAAGAGAAGTCAACAAACCAGGAGGTTTAAATATAAAAGCATACAGTGAGAGGCTGTGCTTTAACACAGGAAAATGTAGTAAAACAATAACATGCCACTGTAATTAAAAAAATGCAGCACCTTTTCTATAAATGCTACACTATCATCAATAACAATTAACACTACCTATAACACATCAAGTCTGTCTAGTAATATAGCGCCTGTGGTATTAGTATAGATCTTCAGTCACCTCTATATGAACATTCATGTGCATTTATTAGCAATTTTAGCAATTAGCAAACACTCCTGAATGTGGCGGAGACAATTAAAACAGAACACCAACGTCACCTCACTGGAAATGCTTGCACCTGCGATTCAGTCCCTAGCTGCAGCTACAACCAACGCAACATGGGTGGGATGCCAGTGAGGGATCATGTCCTCATTGTTGCACTAGCAGCTGTATTTATTTACACCGATGCCTTCCCTAGCATTGGATTTACTTCAAGAGCATGTACAGCGGTTATAACACTCTACGCTCTAGTCAGTGTGTCTAAACCTTCTCTCTGCCACTGACAGAGGGGACTGCCCAGTTTTACTTTGTGCTGCTTTTGACACGATTGTTTTGACACCGATGGTTTGGGTCAGGTTCACTTACACTGCTTTTAGCTGCTCTTTCTAACACCTCCAGTACCCTGGTGCAGCTCAATTCTGGCATTCCCCAAAGATTAATCTAGAACAGATGTTGTACCCTGTCAATTAGCTTCCTCTTAGTAATATAACAACACACATTTAAACTCCAATCTGTACAGTTTTGGAAACATATTGGCCTATTTGAAGCTTGCAGCAAAACAAGCTGTAAAGTGGTGTTCAGAACTAAATACAGAGGGTAACTCAGCCAGGTTGAAGCAAAAAAACATTGCTTCATTTTACACCTGCAACATCCACAGTAATAGTTAATATGGTTCAGAAGTTTCAAAGGCTGAAAAGTCACATTATCATCTAAACCTCTCTAAATAGCCTGATGATGTGGCATGTTGAGTCAGTGGATTTCTAAATTAACATTCAGTAGTAAAAACTGAGCTTGTGAGATTTCAGGATTCTCAGGTTAGCAGTGTTATAAAAACGATGAAACTGCAAATACATAAGGTTGTTCTTAGTATTTTAATCTTATTTTAATATATATGTTTAACTGACAATTTGTGTTCATACTGTACCTATAAAAACATATTTAAAATGATGATAACGATGATGACGTAGATGATAATGATGATTTTTAGTGATATTAACATTAACTGAACAAGCAATTATGAAGGCTGTTATATGATCAATCAAGCTATCACAAAGTGAAGTGCAGTATTACAGTAGGTGACAGACCGGTCCATTTTCTAACTAATGCAAGGCTGCGCTCTGATGCAGCTCATAACAACGGTAATATCGAATGACAAGGTGTCAGAGAAAATCCTTGGTTTCTGGACATCTTTCCACAGGCTGTCTCTCCTCATCCTTCCCTCTTTTCTAATAAATGCTGCCTCTTTTCTTGTCCTTCTCTCTTCCTCCCGATATCTTGCCAGCCTCCTCTCCATCTCAGAATGCCTTGGTCTCACAAGGTGGACAGATCCTGACGGGTTCTAATGAGAACACATTCCACTAGAATAACTTTGAGATCCTGCGTATTTGCACAAGTTCACACACACACACACACACACACACACACACACACACACACACACACACACACACACACACACACACACACACACACACACACACACACACACACACACACACACACACACACACACACACACTTACCGTGCATGGTGTGGTGAAGTCCTCTGTGTGTGCATGTTACGTTACTGACATTATTAAGGGAATTATGCTGCATGACCTGTCAGTGCGCATTTGTATCACTGTGGCCTTGCTCCCATGATGAAACATAGATAGTCGCACAGAAGCATTCACTTTCAAGAGAGAAATTTCAATTCTTCAGGGGGACCGATACAGCAGTCCTCTTATAAAGGAAATGGACAAAAAGAAAACAGTCATGGTGATCTGGCTCTGACAATTTGTTTCTTACTATTAGATGTTTGCTATGCTTATGATCTATGGAAGTATACGAAATTCAGCAAACAGCCTCTATGTACTGTAAATAGGAGAATGCGTTAGCAATATATTGACTTTAAACCTGTTTGAATGCATATATTGAAGTGTGCAAGGATAAAGGCTCATCAGTAAACTTGAGTGTAACATCAGGATGTGTTACCATTGAAGTTGTGAAAATATCCTTGTCAAGACAAAATTCATATTTATTTATTTATTATGGACTGCTGTGAAACGAAGCAATTCGGATTCATTGTGCTATGAAAATAAAGTGCTTTTTGGAAAGCAGTGGATGATAGGTCAAGCATTTTTGTCTCAAAAGCATCGTCGTGAATTAATGTTTAAGTAGGATCAAATATTCATACTTTGATGGGGCAAGGAAAGTTTAAGAGCTGTATGATACTGAAAGAGGAGAACACAGTGTCTCTGTGTCTGTTTGGCTGCGATCCATGTCAGTCTGGCTGGTGCAGTGGACACAGAGTAGGTGCTGTTTCCAGAGTTTGTATGAGCATGCACAAGCAGATGCATAACACTACTCCCTTGAAAATGGCAAGTGGAGACTTTTTAATCAAACATATTAGTAATCAGTAGTGGAAGGAGAAGGGGACAGATTGTGAGGAGAGAGACTGGGTGGGTGAAAACATACAAGGAGGGACAGAGTGATTATGGCCAGATGATAAAACCATTGATGAGAGCCACGTAGAGATAGAGAGAATTAGAGATAGTTGGGGGCAAAAAAAGGGCAGGAGGCAAGAGGGTAAAAGCTGAATGATGAGAGAAAGGCTGGGGAATCAGCTACTGGGGGGGGGTGAGTGAGGGAGTAAGAGGAATCATCAGGGGTAGTTAGGGATAAGACAAAATGGCAGGAAAATAAAGGGAGTGCAAAGGAGTGATAGATAAAAGAAAAGGAGGAAGAGGGCAATTTAGACAGAGGAGGACAGGTGAGACAAGAACAATGGCAATTAACAACTCAACCTCGTTTCCCAACTCTGGCTCACTTGACTCAATGCATTAGAAATCTACCAATGTGGACAAACACACACACAACCAAGACACAGGCAGGTGCTCACACAAATTCACAGGCGCCACACAAAGCTAAACACCAAGTATTGAGCTGATCTAATCTGAGACAAACCAGTCCGCTTCCTCCAGCTCTAATCCCATTATTACCACCTCCTACTGGGAGCCATCACAAACACACACAGACAAGATACAGGGCTACACAACTAGCACCAGGTTTACTTGTGTGTTGGTCACAGTGACTCAGTGTGAGGACATGCCAGATTATTCTTTTGTTTGCTTTGGATCAGTCACAACCAGTCAAATGTTAACATTAGCCACTTTGATACAGAGTCTAAATGGGCACCCCTTAGCCAAGGCCCCAATCAAATATAATGGGGTGAACTTAATGCTTCAAACTCAAACAAGAACATTTTGGCAACAGAATGCAATTGAATACTTTTTGTTTTGCATGGTATATAATGCATTATACTGAATAACAGGAAACCCTTGTCGAGCCTTGCCCTGTGTGGCCCTGGAGGTGCAACCAGACTGATGTTTATGTCAAATGGCCTGGCATGCTTAATGAAATGAGAAAAGGCTAATCGGATTCTATAACAGACAGGCTCCAGGGGCATCCCATTAAGCCACCCACAGTGTCAGTAACTCCTTGACTTTTCACACTGGTGCCGAGAGTCTTTATAGCATATACCCTGTCCTTTACACGAAGAATGATGAATAGCAATGGTGCAAAGCAGAGCAGGAGGGTTTGAGGCCGATTAGATGATAGACTTGCCCTTTTAAAAAAAAAAAATGAGGTTAGAGTAAACTTAACATTCATGAATACTGTACGACTGGGCCAAATATCTGTGCATATAAAATACACTTCAAGTACAGTCACACATTAATACACAAATATAACATATAGCTGAAGTAAAACAAGGACAAATGCAACTTACTTTTGTCCAGTTATGTGAGTGCCAGTGATTGTGTATGCACCGTTGTGCTGATGTGAGTTGCATGCGTCTGTTCATTTAATTCTGTCGGACCGCTTTAGATTTTAGCATTGATAGCGCTGTGCTAGCCAATTAAGTGACAATGGAATGCAACATAAAACTGACAGATGCTTTAGGCTAAATTTGCATTGGAGAAAATCCCTGGATTATAGTTCAACATGCAATCATTTGGAAAACCAGAAATGCATGAACATACTGTATAAATTAACATATGTATAAATCCATGAACAAATGGGCAAACACAATAAATATCTCCTTAATGCTCTCTTTTCATTTTAGGAAACATACCTCATAGAAGCATAGAAGCAGAATTGCAGTGTGCACTTGGGAAACTTCACACAGTCTGGTTCAACCAGCCTATTGACTTTTAGTCTGGAAGTGTGTTTGCCTCGGTAGGATAGAAATGTTAATCTTTTTTAGTCCATGCCTCAGACCATTGGTCACAATGACATTGTCTATTCCCCCAAGTGTTGCACATCTAAGTCCCTGAGGAGGGATAAAGTCAGCGCTCAGATTTAAGCTCAGCAGTGGAACTGCTGGTCCGATTCAACATGCTGTTCGTATATGACTTTCTCTCCGTCGCGCTCTCCATCACACTGCTTGGCCCCCCATCTTGCAAATCCTACCCTGATCCTTCTCCGCACTTTAATATTCCTGTTGTGTTGTACTGTTGTCTTATATTGTGCAATGCAACATATTTCTATATGCAATAGAAGTGAAGTGATTGATCAAGTTATTGGATTTTTATAAAAAATACATATAAAAGGTGTATATGATAAGAAATCATTTATATAGACTTTCTTGTTTGAAAGATACAACAGGTCTAAATATGTTATATTCCGTTCATTATACGTCTTTGAATCCATCTGGTTCAAGCCCACAGCTGATTTTATTTTTTTAGGAAGACACTGAATCTCTACTTGCTCCGGGGACACTGCTGCTGACCCAGTCAGACCAGCCAATTGACGGGAGCAAGAGGACGGAGGATTTCCATAAAGGGATCAATACAGTTATTTATAAATAAAGTGTTGTTACTGTGACTCATATTCGCTGTGAGCGCGCTCATATAAGCCACAGCTTTGTGAAAAAAAACGCACAGCCCATCTCCTCTAACTCTATGTCTTTCTTTTCTCCTCTGTAACATTAGCTGACGCGCACACGCAGACATATGTGCAGGCACGCGCAAACAGTTCGCGGTGCAGTCTCCGGGTTGTCTGTCGGACGGGATGATTAATGAGGCGCGTCCCCGGATACATTCATCCGGGACCCGAGAAGCCCTGGCGATCACCGGGGGAATCATTCACACCGACTCAGTCACCGTCAGCGACATCGGAATGACACCGAACCAAACATAATTGGTTATTTTAAGATGGACATTTAATACCATACCAATAAGCACAGCAAAGCCTAAAAGCTACTAACCTAAATCCCGTGACTCCCCTTGGTAGATGTCAATGAAAAAAATAAAAGGAAAAAATAGTGCAATTTTGAGTAGTTACATTTCTATACAAACTCGATCCTAACATTACAGGTTGTTAATTATTGACAAGCAAAAACCTTTAACCAGGCAAAAGAGATTCACCCTTTGTATTTAAAGTATCTCTGAGCATAAGTTTGACCGTTTGCTGAAAAATAAAGTTGGCTAAAATAGACCCAGACCTGGTAATAGTGGAGAGATTAATCAAAATTCAAATTGCACTGAAACGTCATGAACAACCTGATTTAGACACAAGCATAGGCTCAAAGTGAGACATCTTTAATGCCCCTGGGTCACTGACCGTAAAGACTTATCTTCCACAAAGTCCTATAGACCATAACTCCCTATACATTTGGAGATTCAATGAAACCTCTGTATTTGGATTGATGTTGGGCAAATCCAATGTAATAGTCTGAAAACAAATACAGTGACTTTATATAGCTAATGTCAATCCAGAAAACCCCTGAAAAATTGACCGAAGAAATGGTCATTTGTCAAATGGTTTGAAACTGTTCACTCACATGCACTCTGCCTCAGGATTGAGACGGCACAAAAGACAACAAAGCTCAACTGACACACTGAAATGTAGCCGTGAGAACCCGTGATCAAAAATCACCCGACGGTCATAAAATCCTGGTCGCTAAAATCAGTAGAAGAGAAATCCCCGGGAGTTAACACGTGTAGATCTAAAGTCAGAAGGTACGCCCGCTCCCGCTCCCGCTCCCCGGTGCAGCCTGGCTCTTTAGCTCCAGAGTGCCCCAGCTGGCACCACCGCGGGCACCTGCAGCCTCGCCGGGAAGCGCACCTTTCTGCCTCTACTGTTCTGCTCCAGAGACAGGCTCGGTCTGCTTCCCACCCACATCCAGACTCACCCGCTCAGCGCTGGCAGACACATCCCAAAAATAAAGAATAACAACTTACGGGTTGTTGGCAAAGCTCCGTGCACACAGTTGACGTGGCTGAAAATCCACAAAGCCACCGACAATATCGACGTCGATCCCTGGGCAGGACGCTGCCGGTGCATCTTCACGGCCGGTGCAGACGCAGCAGTGTGGGAGAGGGAGAGGAAACACTCAGAATAAACAGCAGGGTGATGGTAACGCCAGTCGGTCCGTCAGCCTCGCTTCGCAGTGGAGGACTGGCGAAGAGGAGCCTGGCTGCACTGACTCTCTCTCACTCTCATCTCTCACTCTCATCTCACACTCTCTCTCTCCCTCTGTCTGTGTCTCTCTCTCTCCCTCTCTCTCTCTCTCTCCCTCTCTCGCTCCAATAAAGAGATGATGTAAGGATCGCGCCGACTAACAGGCTGGCCTGTGCTTGCAAGCCCATGCACCGCACTTCTCTCTGCAGCTATCTTGCCTCCTTATTTAGCTATTCCCGAATAAAATAAAACAAACAACCGTCTCCCTAAGCACAGGGCGAGCACGACTAAGTACGAATGTAGTGTACAGTATGGCTCCAGCAGTTCAAGAAGGCATGACTGTGCGCAGCTTAAATCCACTGAAGTGATTTCTCCTCTCCAGCGCTCCGGTGCAGTGTCCGTGGTGCTGAACTGAACTTATCTCAGTCTTACTGGCTCTCTCCCTCTCTAATGTCTTTTCCGTTTCTTATAGCCAGACAGTGCCCCCCTCCTTCTCTAGATGGTGGCAGCCATGTGCATTTGTCTCCTTTCCTCCCAACCAAAGCTCTAACAAAAATACACACAACCTGCAGTCACTCTACTATCTCCTTATTTCCTTCTTTTATTTATCAGCTTTTGTTGTCAAAATGCTTTTTGGGAAAGTATGAGGATAAGTAACGTAAGGAGAATTTATTAACAAACAGTCCTTGACATTTGTGGGAAGTACAATTCCCACATAAGCTTGTCGATGTGTCAGTGGGAGGCTAAATAGGAATACGGTCATTTCACCCAATTAATTTAGAAATGTATCTAAACTTGTCCTGGCACTTTACAGGGTTCCAGAGAACAGGGTTTATAGTTGCTGTACACAACACAAAAATATAACTATAAAAGGAAAAAAAAAAGTTTTTAGAAATTACACATTTATTGAGAAGTCTATCCACAGTAAAGAGACATCAGTTGGTGATTATGCACTTTTATTTTTACTTAAGTATAATAACTTGGCACATTTCAGTTTTATTGCTTCCAGATAGCACAAGTTGAGCTGTTTGGGGAGCAAATCTACAATAGTTATTTTCAAGCAATTCTCAAAACGTCAGGGCTGGATTTGGCTAATTTGCATTTATCCCCATCATGTCATCTGTCAGGAAGATAATATGCGATTATCACTACTGCAGGGAGCATTTTTCGAAATGAAGAAAATGGTGAGTTGAGATGGAATTCATAACAGACAGCTCCATCAGTGGTAATGTCTCACTTATTTCTTCAAATGAAGGATTAATTATGAAAGCAGCACGCTATTATCATGGATGCTGGAAGTAACGTCATTCATGGTGAATGGGAAATGGACTTGCATTTATATCGTACCATTCTAGTCTTCCAACCATTCAAAGCGCTTTACACTACATGTCCACACATACGCACACACACACACACACACTGATGGTAGAGACTGCCAAACAATGTGCCTCCTGCTCATCAGAGTATTAACCAATGCTCACTCATACACTGATGGTAATTTGGGCTTCATATCTTGCCCAATAATACTTCGACATGTGGACTGGACAATCTTTGCATGAGTGAACAACCCACTCTACCTCCTGAGCCACAGTCATCCCTGTTGTCTGTTCATCCTGTGGTGACCAACATGTCTGTACCAAATGGTTGTTGATATATTTCAATCTGGACAAAAGTAGTGAAGCGGAGACCTGACAGGCTGAAACTGTCATCCATAGAGCCACAATATCAAGTCTGATTTCTTATCTGTAGCCAGGGATATGTCAAGGAATAAGCCTCTATATCTCTTTTTCCTCTCCCGTTTCCTCTCGTTTTTGTTGTCTGTTCCCATCATCTCCCTGCAGTCTCCCTCCCCTGCTTGTTGATTACTCCACTCACCCCTCCGCTATGCCTTTTGCTGTATGACAGTGGTCTTTCTCAACAAGGACTGCAAATGGTTTTGTCAATATGTCATGCATGGTAATTTACAGCAATCACTCATATCATAAAAAAAAAACACAGTGATGACTGATGGCCCATAGATTTTGAAGAAAAAAAAGTTGATGACAGCAGTGATGAATCTCCAGAGTAAGACTGTTTTGTTAAGCAAAACGTTTGTGAGAAAGGAGAGATTTTTACAGACGGCTGCTATCCTGGCAGACTCACTGCTCTCATCTACCCACTGTAGGAGAGAGAGAGAGGAAAATAATGCTCTGAGGTGATGTCACGTATAGCGTTTGTGGGATCATAAGAAAAGGTGCCGCCTTTATCTCTCACAAACAATATGAGGAAATGTCTGTGGGGCTAGACAGTTTTCTTAAGAAGAGGTTTCTCTAGAGAGACATGAACAAGGTTTGGATTAGAATCTCTGGTCTGTTTTATGAGAGGAAATTACTGCGGCGATAATGAGCATTATTACGGATCCTGACTCAGCACTATAAAGTGGACTCTTACTAAAGTTAAAACACCAGACTGTATTCAATACACGCTGGAGGGGAAATGATTGGATGCACAATGCAAGCGATCTAAGGTGAATTCACTGTTGAAATACCCAATACAACTGGAGGGTTGGAGAATGATGTGACCAAATGTTACCCCAGGGAGGAACTCAGGAGTGATAGAGTGATTCACTGCTGTGAGGAAAGTAAAAAGGAACACAAGCATCCCTCATTCACAATTTCACCAGGAACTCCTCTTATTATTAAGTTATTGTGTCAAAGACAGCCACAGAATAGGATGAAACTACTTGTTTTACTTAGTGGAAAAGCTTGATTGTTTTAGATGTTTCTAAAAAATATCCTACAGAAAATGAAAAGGGAAAGGAAGTTTCTCATGAGGCTCTACGTTTCTGAAGTGCACGTGAAGAGAAAATGTTTTGTCTAAGTAACCATCTCAGGTTCCTTTAGTGGCCAACACAAACAATAAACTGTGTACAACAAATCCTGATGTGTTTAAACCAAAAGGAATGGCCCATAGTCAAGTCAAATGATGCAAACATAGCAGTCCTAGGAAAAAAAAGCACTCACTTTAGGTCAGAGAAAGCTCACACATAAAAAATTGAATAACTCTAGCAATATCTCAAACACACCACAGCAAGCAGCTATGGGGTTATTTTTAAAATAGTGTTTCAGGGTTTCAACACATTTTCCGAACAACATCTCACAATAACTGCACATTTGCATACAGTAGTTATGTCAGACACGGTGATATAATTTCATTAATGCCATATTTCAATCAATGTTATGGGCAATGACAACTATAACTTCAAACAGTCACTGCTTCTCATAACATTTCCACACATACCTTTACATAATTGCTAATATTGATGAAATATGTAAAAGAAAAATCTTTCACCTCTTACCAGTTAATAAATTATGAGTGAATCTATTTCACGCTCACCTTTACATGCACCCTGATTCAGTATGATAATGTGAAATGGTGGTTCAATGAATTGGGTGGCAATAGCAAAGTTTTGACATCCTGCCTGTGTGAAAAAAATATTATTACCCGAGCAGGTATTTTAACCGAGCTAACCATGTCCTTACCTTGTTAGACGAACTCAGCCAGTCAGCAGGATGTACAGTTACTGTCTTGGTGAATTCACTGGAGTCAACGAAGTTGCTGTTGACTGGAAGTCTCCCGACTTAAGAGCAGTAGTAGATGCTACCGTTTTCCTTTACCTGCAAATATACACATTATCAGTTAATAATCTTAACAGGTATGTTTTGGATAAACTGGCACTTTTCAGGGGGAGCTCAGAAGTACTGAGCCACAGACAATTAAAAAATAAAATGCCACATTTCCCAAATTAAGACTGTTGGCAAATGCTTTTACACAGCTGGCTCAACACTGTGATGTTACAAAAGACTGTGCACTTATTGTCATGGATTTCATTCAAATTACAAACTAGATCTTTTCCCCCCTAAACACTATACAACAACTTCCTCAAATCCAGGGTCACACTTGAAAAAGAGTTTACATAGCCACATGATAATTTAATAAAGTAATAGCAGTGTTTTCACATATTAAATAACAGATGACGGCTGTGTTACAGTAATAAATCACACGTACATTCAAATGCTACCTGCTAGACATTCCCTCCAGGATCACCTCAACACATGTATTAAAAGGGGTTGGAGCCTGAACAAGCATTGCAAACGCCTGATGCGAGAGATTGAAAAAGAGGTATAGAAATGAGAGAAGACATAGTAGGCGGAGAAGGAAAAAGGAAGATCAAAGAGAAAGGAGAAGATGTGGGGATGGAAGGTAAGGAAGATCAAAGAGAAAGGAGAAGATGTGGGGATGGAAGGTGAGGAAGAAAGGAGGAGGAGATAGCCAGCAGAAACGGGAGAGGCGAGAGGGTAAGGGATGAGGACAAAGAGAGGAGAGGGAGAGAATTAGGACTCAAATTAGTGGAAAGCAACACCAATTCATCATGTCATCAAACACCCGGAGAGGGGCTGGATAGAGAACCTCTGGAATGTAGGCACTGCATTTCTGGATCATTAAAGTGTCTCGATAAACTTCACATCCTGCACTCGGATGAAAACATCAAAGTAAAAGCAATTAGAAGTAAGTCTGATAAACATGTTTTTTAAACGACTGTTTACAGTTCATAGAATTAAATATATACAAAATGCATCTAAGTTAACAGTGGGTTACTCTCCTCCTTATAGATCTGCAAGCCACTACCTTACTAAAATAGGAGAAAAATGATAAGTACAGTATAAGTACAGCTATATTATGACATAAAAATAACTTTCTTGTAGCAGACAGAGGAGCTGTGAACGTACTGTATCTTGACCTGTAGGTGCAGTCAAAATACATATTTACTATCCAGTCCATTACGAGAAACTATCAAGAACACTTTGATATTATGTTAGCTGGAACAGTATCTCGCAGTAAAAAAAAGCACAGGTGTAACCTTAACTAATAACATTAATGCTGGCTCGTTTCCATTTAGATATGCCTATCAGCCACGCCAGTGAGCCAGCGTTCCCACTACCAGAGGCCTAATTGGCACACCTGAATGCAGCTGTAAAGTGATTAGTTACGATTAGCTACACCTGTGTTTGACAACTATTAGTGTCAGTTGTGAGAAAAATGAACGTTACCAATGTCATGCATTAGCTAACATTAACTGCTTGAATGATTGCGCTAAGAGAGCTCTTGGGCTGACGTTAACCAACTCAAATGATAAATAGTTAATAAATAAATAGTTAGCCTACTCATCGGTGGTAAACCCCAAATTACCTGTCTTCTCTTCTCAAGAGAGTTGGAAGCTGGTAGTAAAGCCTAAAAAAAAATGTGTTTGCAGTAACGTTAGACTTAGAAGGGTCTGTCAGCACTCAAGTTAACGTTAGCTTGAACTTCTCTTAGTTGAAAACAATAGAGTCATCTTATGACAGTAACTTACCTGTATTGTTCTTTATTTTCCAGTTCTTCTTTGTGTCCACCCCTTGCAAACAAACAATAACAAACGTCAGACGTGCAAGACTCTTTGTGCTTCTTCTTTTCTTTTCTTATGTAAGATATATATCCTCGGAGACGAGAGTAAAGTCTTGGCATGAACTGGTTTATTAACGTAAACCACACAAAACAGTGCCGCGCAAACTCACATAAGTGAAAATCAAGTTTCATACAGTTTAACGACCCTTCTTGGCTTACGTCACAGAACAGGTATGCCCGCCCCCCCTCTGCTCTACCAATCACAGGCATGCACCTTGACCAACGCGTACAGTGCATTCCCTTGATTGGCCAGAGAGAGGGAGATGACCGACTGACTCCCCGAATACAAAACTCCAAACTGTACAGGGTCGCTACACTATCTATATATACAATTTGGGGAATTGTACATCTTATGGTTTCACATTTGTTAATGATGAAGCCAAAAAATAAATAGATAAAGAACACAAGATATCATTTCCAAATGTCAGCAACACTCTATTCTGCTGTATCAAGCCCTGTAATAAATGTGACATTCAGACCAATTACTTCACAGCTTGTAACACTTATCACAATTAAGTACGAGCCCACTGTATGTAGAGATGTGTTTTGCCTCTTCAGCAACAGGTGTCCCTACTTACACCATTTTGTGGTGGACAGAGCTTTCCAGGGTTCTTCTCTACTCTCACACACTTAACATATGTATGTAGCATATAGTACAAATCTTAAAAATTAGGAAACAATTCATCCGTATCTCACTCAACTTATTGCAGTTGCTGCTTGCTGTTTAGTGCATGTGCCTGCCTTTCATTTGCATTGTACGTGTACAGGGAGGAGAGGTACTGCAGAATGCTGCTACATTTCACTGCCAAAAGAAGCTCAGTGGAATTGACTTATGTTAATTAACGACCTTTGGTGTCAATCGTTCCACAGAATATTTGCATGTTCTCAAAATAGCGCTAGAAGTAGGAAAATCAACATCTGTACTTCTGTGAATGTCTCCTTGCTTCTCCCCCTTCAAACACACAATAGCACTGCAATACAAATCACTATGCATGTTGTACAAATCACTGTAACATGTGCATTGTGTTGATTAGCATGAGCAAATTATCTTCGTCTTCCGTGTCTTGATACATTTGTTTTTGTCTTTCTCTGTGCAGCAAATAAGAATCATGAACCAGCGTGCTCATTGTATAAAACAAGAAACATATGTTCTTGGAATTTGGAGCTCATCATTTACATGGATTATGTCTTTTTGCGTACGTTCAAATTTTATCACGGTAACATATGATGATAGTCTCATAAATACATCGGTCGGTTATTTCAATGCCTTGCATAGAAATTGATCTATCAGCAGTGGTAAATACATTGATTACTGTTGGGGGACAGCATCACTGCCCTTTAAGTCAAATTCTAGAGGCAACACTTGGGTTGTTGTGTGTTAAAACAATAAACGCAGTATTAATGGTTCGAGTCAGACGGTTTCCCCTTAGTCTTGGCAGTGTTTTAGAGGATTTCTTAAAAATCTCCAGCTACTGGTCCTCCCCCACCACCCGCCTCCCCATAATTAATAAGAGATCCTCTCTGGCCAAGCATGGTCTGTAAACCGATGTCAGGCCCTTCTTATCCATAATAGAAAATCCACTTGCAAAGAATGTCGAGCTCTCTAGTTATAAAGTAATAGAAGTAAATGTGGATCCACAAGTGAAGTGAAAAAGAAAACATTCAAAAGAAACTGAAAGTTGCTGATGTTACATTTCACTGTATAAATCCAAACCCTATTTCAATGGCTGCTCAGGTCAGACAAGTTTGCTTTCTGTTGGAAGACAAGAGAAAGACACAATCTACGCTTACAAGGCAGGGTGGTCTTTTAATAATGTCACAGCATAATTGGTTTCTGAAACATTTCATGGCCTTAATTAACTAAATGGGCCTAAAGGAATCAGCGAGGGGCAGGGGAAAAGAGGAGGAAGGGAAAAGAGAGAAGCAGAGCAAGGACTAATACAAGCGATTGAGATCAGATACCTTATCTCTTCAGTTCACAAGTCTGCTATTCATTCCTGGTCCTCCTCTTACCCTCACTCTCAAAAGGTTTCCTTCTCTCAGCTCAAATGAATCGACTTCCCATTCACAGGCTGTCTCCAGCACACGCTGGATAGAAATAGGCAGCTGAATATGGGCTGCATTTTTGTGGGAGCACTGAACACTCTAAATGCTCAGTGCTACGAAGTAGTGGAGACTCCGGCATTTTTCATGTCTCGAATGGATTGCCAACGTTTCTACCTCAAGAGCTGATTTGCATTAGTTTCGCAACATCTTGGTCTCCTAAAAATTACATTTATGTGCAACTACTCTGCATTAGTAATTATGTTTTAGGCAAAATAGAAGGAAACACTTAGACAGCACCAATTTTCACCAGGTCTCTCTTTTTGCCTTTTTACAAACGCAAACTCATACCATCGGAATAATTTCAAAGATGCACATCACAAAAAAAACACACACACATAGTGACTCAAATCCTTACTCTTTTAATTGCCCTACCCTAACCATACTTAAATAGCCATGCACATATTTTAGGAGTAACCAAATCAAAAATGATTGCTGAGAACATTACAGGGCTTTCTCCTAGAAAATAATTACCGATTTAAAACATTTGCACATGAATAGAAGTTTTAAAAGATTTGGCTGTTTTTATGTTACAATGAAGATTTGTTTTTAAGCTTCTTATTTCTGAATGATTCTCCTTATTTGAGTGTTAGTACTACTAGTACGGGATCATGTGCATTTCTGCAATATGTGTGCAAAGGAAGTATATTAAAGAGAGAAAGAAAGAACAAAAAAGAGGATTAACTGGGCTCTGGGCTGGCAGACTGAATGACATTTTGGTCCAATCAAGTTGATGTTTTGTCTCATTACAGGAATAATTGTGTTGACGTGTGGGTTGCATCCTTTCATTTGATTATACTGTATAGCACAGAAAATGAAGGTGTTGTTCAGTCGATGCTGTTGTGTATTTATAGAATAGTGCTGATGCCTATGATGGGTTTTTGTAAAACACATCGCTGAAAGCTATACAGTAATTATGTATTGTTAGCTACTGACAACTTGGAAGAAGATGAGAATAATATGAATTATATGAACAGCGTGCAAACTCTGTTTTTGACCTAGAAAGTACATTTAGAAAAAAACAGTTGTCACTACATATTTATCCCCAACATATTTGTTTTAACATTTCTGAAATTAAAACCTTAACAGTTATGAGCAGATGCTGCTGAAGTTCATGTTGATACAGTTGATAAGGTCAGCAACTGGCTTTAAGCACCAGCGTTTTTGCATAATTCTCTCTGTGGCACAATCAAACCTTCTTTTATGTGATGCTTAAAGACTATAATACAACTATATGTAAGAGGTTTAAGATTAATATAGTAATTGTTGTAACAGTAATGACATTCAGTAGAAATATAGAATGTATAAATATCATGAATCCGCTTTACGTTTAATAATTGGATGGAGTCACACCTCTGATTGCATTGTCACCTCATATACAAGTTACAGAACATCTGAAATAAAGAAAACCACACAAACATGCCTGGATTTCTTTTTTAAATGTCATAAGTGTATTTGCACATTTTACAGATATGGTGCAATTTCCAGACAATGGCCTCAGATCAGTAGTGAGGTAACAGTCATATATTTTCTGGTGAGTACCGAACAGACTTTGCACCTATAAAAACCTCTCAGCTACAGTCATGAAGAACATGAGTGATGGGGGATGTGCAAGGCACGACCAGACATTGAACTTTAGTTGCAGGGTGATGTGCTCAGGAGGGAGGCTTTCCTTCAACCACAGCAGCTGCTTTTATCTTCCCATTTAGTAGGTGTTAGTTGTGTGGTGGACAGGCATGGGCACAGTGGTGAGTGTAGGCAGCAAGCTTGGGACTACAGATGAAAAATAGCCTTTTGGTTATAACTCTGGCGCATTTACAGAAATGTTTTTATTAATGTGCACTTTCCCTTATCAAATAAACCAATAAATAAATAAGCAAAAAGAAACAAAACAAAGCCAAAAAGGGCCCAGATGCTCACCCTTTTCGGCAGGACCGAGGCCACAATATGGGTGGGCCGCAAGTGAGCTTTATATTCTCCTTTACAGGTGCAGGCAATCATACTGAAGGCTACAAGGAGACCAACCACAGACCCCCAGGCGGAAAAAGAAAGACAAAAAAGCATCAACAGATAGGGTCATGGCCTTGTAGTTGTCACACTAGCTGTGTGGCTCCACATAGGTGTCTGGCAAGGTTGCAATTTCCTCTATCTCATGAATCATTTCCATTTTTTTCCCATGCCAATCATATTTCGGCACATTTTTACACCTTTTGATATGCTGAAATGATAATGACAGACTACATTATGCAGACACAACAAAACAAAAGCTATAGTTGTATTTTGGAAAAATTCCACTTCCACTTCGGAAGGTGCTCTTGGAAGCAGAGTAAACTTCTGAAAACAGACAGATTGAAGAAGGGAGTTGTTGATTGACATGTAGGTTGTCTATGAGTTAACTGAATCGTCCTTGAATACCAATTTTGAAATAACTGGTTTTATGATTTTGTGCTCTGGTGGTGTGTCAAAATGTCTCGTCCATTTCAGCATACTGAATCAGTTTCTTATTTCAAGTCACCTCACAGTTTGAGATTTTGATTTCAAACAGTTTACATTAAGGCGAAGCACATTTGTATTTTTTCTTTTTATGTGAAAGCAGTCATCCAATTACATTTATGAAGTAACATCTTTGGACATTACCTGGTCTCACTTTATGACCGAGTGGAGAAGAAGGGCCTGGAAAATTGAAAACACTAATTGCATTTTCAGCGTGTGATAAAAAAGGACAACTGCTTGAGCCAGAGACCGGTAAAGAACATTAAAGTTGGCAAAGGAGCTGGAATAATAAAAAAGCTGTTGAGCTCATTAACTCCCCCCCCCCCCCCCCCCTCCTCCTTTCCTTCCTTGCTTTAGGTTTTCTCTCTGTGATCTCTTCAGATTTTTTTCATTTCATGCTCTCTCCCTCCCGTCCTTCTCCTTTTAAAACACAACATTGCATATTTGCGTCACCTTGTTCTTCTCACTTCACCCTTCTCTCGCGATGAGATGATTACAAAGCATGTTCCATCTCAGTTGCCTACTGTTAAATGCTAATGACTGATCACATTAGCCATATCCTTTATCATCTCAAGTGCCACAGCGACCCCAAACCCAGCCAATCCCATCGCCTTGTAATTAATGAGTGTTCCGTTAACGATCTCATGCACATGCTCTACTGACTGATGGAATGTTTTGGGAATGTGTTGCCAGGTCACTGTGGTTATTGGGCACCTCGTTAATGATGGAATGTTCTCCCCCTAACGAGGGGGTGGGGCGGTGGCGCGTGTCCGAGCAGGTGTGGCCCGAAGAGATGGCTAATCAAAATGGAATTAGCAGGATGATCGCCATCAGATCTGAATGAGGATGTCCCACATTCAAATGAAGAGGACGTTACGTTAACTATAGGATAACTACGGTTCAGAAGTTTCACTTTGTGGATTGGTGCAAAACTTTATAGAGACATTTATTGTTCCCAGATAATGTATCCTAATCACTTAAGTGGTACCTCACTTAGCACCACCATGAGATTCCTGTTTGTGGCTTTAAATTGGGTGGAATACCATGAAATCTAGTAGACGTACTGTATATGTCCCCGTCAGGATGAATTGTAAAAACGTCAGTGTTACCTTATAGCTTTTCTTGTAGCGCCTTTATCAAATCAGAATTCAAAATGTGCCAATACTTTGGTTTATGACCAAATACCTGCAACACCAATCCGCCTCAGCTCTACTAGTGTCAACTAGCAAACGTTAGCTTGCGAACATACTAAACTAAAATGGTGAACATGGCAAACATTATACACGCTAAACTGGCAATGCTGTGCCTAAAGTATAACTTTACAAAACTACTAGCATGGCTGTGGACTTGTTTGAATATCTGCGTGGCTTTCACTCCATCAACATGAGGATAAGTTGGAGAGGCCATGGCATGATTCCAAACTGTGTTGCCCGAAATAAGGCAGGTAAGAGAAATACTGATCTCTCTCATGCGCCCAATGCTTAATCTTTTTTTCTTTCCTTTAAATGCCCACCCTCTTTTGTCATTGCTCCCAGTCTTTATCACTCTCACCCGCAAAGTCCTAAACAGACCCTCCGGCTCTTGCTAACACTCAGCGTTTGTGATTTTGCTGTGAAGGCATTTTCTCTGTTTGAGGGGGCCATTCGTCCATAAGCTGGATTTATAGTAGCAAATCCAAGGCTTTCTTTACCGGCTAGTCCTTACTCTCAACTAATGTGTGTGTGAGCGTGGAAGTCTGTTTGTGTGTGTGTGTGTGTGCATGTGCACGTATTTTACTTTTTGTTGGAGGCTGAAGGTCTTGATGCCTCCTAATCCGTGATGATTGGCTGGCTGCTGGCTACCTCTAAATATGGACAGCTGCCCTTTTGCCCTTGTGCTGCTGCAGTCCTCAAGTCTAACATCCCACACCCTGCTCCCAAGTCTTCCTGTACCCCACCACCCCTACCTCCGAGCACACACACATACACACACACACACACACACACACACACACACACACCTCTTCTCTCCTCTTAGACCCTCCTGCCAAATCTCTCCAGTGCAGCCAATAAAATGTTCCACAGAATACATAAAACATACAGTATTGTTCAAACTTTTTAACATTGCATTGACCCTACTAGACAATTTCAACAACAACATGGATGAGCAATTGAATAATTTATATTCCTTTTTTGTTTTAACTGCAGTTTTGAGGTCAATCAATGCAGGTTCCAACACAAAAGAGGTATGTATTCATTGATGTGTCTTACCTTGACTGAGGAAGAGCGCAAAATGAAGAAAATATGCTCAAGAGATGAAAAGTCAATACTGCTTCTGGCTGCTCTTTTTCATGGTAAGATACTGCAAGTATCAAGTTCACACAAAAAAAAGAAACAGCAAAATGATCCAATGATCTTTTTACAGTATAATAATTTTCCATTTTCAAAATGTAATACTTGGCCCCTTGAACTTAAACTTGCACCCTTAGAGAGAATGTAACTTTCATGACTACATTTAATGACGGGCACATTACTCAATAGCATAAAAAACGTAATGGCCACCAGATTCATCTCAATATTACAGCAATATTTCCTTCAGTGCTTTAACCAAGCCATCCCACGTTTTAAAATATGCATAGATTTGGTAGATAGGAATTTATAAGAGCTACCTTTCACATTCATGTTTTCACATCCCCGACTCAAAAATATTAGTTCACCTAACGCCCTCATTATTTCAACCATGAACTCAAACTCACCTCATACCATACCTTCAATTTCATTATCACCACCAATAGCACCTTTCCCTCACACCATTTTATTATTAAAACTTTGACGATGTAATATATTTTCACCAATGATGGTAATGTCTTGTCCCAGGTAATTCCAATTGGGAAGCCTGACGACTCATTTCATTGCAGTGTGGGGCTAATGGGAAAGTGACCAGGGCTCAAGAAAGACCTTTTCAATTACTTTGGAGGTGAGAGGACGACCCATTTCACCATATATATATGATTGGCAATAACGCCATAATAATCAGGAGGCCGGGAGCCCAAGATAATTTTACAGTCATGTTCTACTAGTTTTTATTAATAAAATGCCAGGGGCCTTTTGGCCTTTAGGGGTAAAACTGGATGGATTAGATAATCTACTGCAGAAGAGTCTACCCGAATACAATACGTATACGTATTGTATTCGTAAACATTGCAAATGTCTATGCACATTGCAAATGTAACAAATGTAACAATCACACAGGATTATATATAATCCTGTGTGATTGTTACATTTGCAATGTTTTGCTTAGCTTCCTGTATAAACAACCATCTCATATGTTCCATCCAAAAGGATGTGTTTGCACCGAAGGTTTATTTGAACAATTGATTTGTAAAAACACATTTTAAAACATCAGTACCCAATGGTCATCATTCAGTATCTTTCACGTGCATTTTCAACACCTGTTTTACAAATATAATGCTGTCTAATAATGACATTAGGGCCCAGCAGTGTAGTTGTCAACAAAACAACATTTTGTTTTAAATTGATACCATCAATTAATGTGCAAGGTGTTGTTTTTTCAGGCTGTTGCCTTCTCACTTTAGAACAGATTTCCCCATTCACCCAATTGGACTCAGTGTAGGTGGTAACTCATTGTTGCGTAATGCAATACGATGCTGTGCTGATACCAAACTGCTTTTAATCTCCAGATGTGCATGCAGATGTCACATGCTCGCAATTTAATGGTGGGTGGTAATATTTTTTTTATGGCAACTGCACTGAACTGATGAACCGATGATCCATCATTATCTCCCATGAGAATGAATACCAATATATATGTGTACTGAGATTGGCATTAGTAATTTGGACAGGGAGCTATTATAAGATGAAATCACCCAAAATGTATCAATTTGGTTCTTTAAACCTGTATTTATCCACACAAAAAGTTAATGGTGTTGGTGGTGATGTTATTGCTCAGCATCGCCCTGTTTTATATTCAAACAGTCACTCACATTGAAACCTAGGGGAAAATCAGCTTTTTATTGTCAGTGACTGAACGGCCCTGCTGGAGGAATGGGAGCATTAAGTGCCTTGATCAAGGGATCTCGGGTTATGACTGATAAAGTTGATCTCAGAAATGCACCAAGATGTACTGTAACTGAACTGAATGTCTATGCTATTTGAGTTTAATAGAGAATAAATAGCACAGCCCAAATGGCTGATGAATGAGGTGCAGCAATGGGAAGAAATGCAACCAAACAAAAGCATTATCTCGGGTCAGATAGCTCTGTTTCTGTCTGAGCCTGCTTGTCCCAAAATGGCTCCATTAGCAAATACAATTTCAGCCGTTACAGACGACTGAAAACCCTATCAGAAAGAAGCACACATAGCAGGAATACTGAGACACACACACACACACACACACACACACACACACACACACACACAGCATTACCCAGAAGCAGGTGTGCATGCTTATACACCACATGCACAAAGAAATTGAGACACTCACAGAAACAGACACACACACACACACACACGCACAGTGTATTGTTTTCCTCCTAAACAGCTTGATCCGGTGCCAGATCTTAAAATATTGAACACAAGAGAAAAAGGCTAAGGATGCATTATATAGAGATCATGCAGAGCAATACCAGGGAAGGGAAATATTCTTTATAAGAGCTCACCTGCTTATTCCTACTGTATCTGAGCTGCATTTGGAGTTGTGCGAGAGAAATGGGAATAAGGGAAACTTGGAAAGAGCAAAAAAAAGTAAAGAAATGTAGAAATGAAAGGGTAGAAATGCATGAGAGAGGAGAGATTATGTACTGTTGGCAGATCTTGTTTCTCAACTGTGTGCCGGGGTGAATTGTGTCGTGTTAGCTGAAAAAATGGTCCCTGGCTAAGCAGAAAAGTATTTGTCTCGGTTGCTGGCAGAGGATTTGTTACACTGTGTGGCAGAGGCTTGAAGACACATAAAAAAACATTTTCCATCACTAATTCAATCTTAAATGTTAAGCGAACTTAAAAGAATAACTTATTATGGATTTAGATCGAAACAGATCTATCATCAAGTCGATCTAAACAATGGCATTTCTTTTGTACGGCTGATCCAATCGACATTTGCATGTTAACAAGCTACCTTCAACTCCTGCACTTTCTAATCAACTTGCCTTCACTGAATTGTTTGGCCACTTGTGTGGAAACAACTTTTAAAACACTACACTGGCATATTAGCATATGTTAAGTTGATCCGCAATCTTGCATGCAACATTAGCATTCAGTTGGAGTTGTGTTTACGGCCCCCTGATAAATTCAAGTCCAACATTCACTCTCTCTTAGCTTTTCTTTTAGTCTCCACCAATTTCTGGTAGAAATATCTGGCTTTTTAGCAGCTAACTGCTTCATTATGTTTACAAGCTATAGCTGGTAACTTTGTCTGTCTTTCGTTGAAAGGCAGGTAGCATACAGTGGGTTTTTAGAACTGTTTCCCAAAAAATTAGACGGAAGACGATGAAACATGTACATGTACAACGATGTACATGGAGCCGAGTTGGGTGATGATTCTCTGAGGCTTTGTCATTACAAGTGACACCTTTCTCACAAAAGTAGTCATGTGATCCACTGTTAGCGCGAACATTTTAATGATAGGCTCTTTTGCTCTTTTGCCCATGTGTTCATTACAGAAGTGGTTGTTTCTTTCACAATGAAGTTCCAAGTCCTTCTGTTTCACACATTGACACTCTCTCCTGGCATCTGCTGCAGAATTTGACAAAAACACTCCATGGGGAATTGCAGCATAGTAACTCAGTTTGTTGGCTTACCAATGCTGAATGCCAGTGGGTAAGTCTAAGGATCTAATAAGCTCATGATCCAGGTATAGCAGCCGGCAGTGCTGAGCAATGCTGATGGCTCAATGATAACCTTGAGCCCTCAGCTCAAGAAAGAAACAACCATTGCCAATAGAAATGAGGGAGCACTTGACCGATGACCACAAGTAAGTCCAGACCTATGGATTGTCTTAGGAATCATTCCAAACCACAGATCAGTTGTGCAACACACATCCAAAGACACACAGGTCGACGACGTCAAATCCATGAAAAGCTAAGTTTGCAAACATGGATGCAGACACTGTTCTCATTTAATGGTATTGGTTTGGTTTATTTTGGTGTTTATTTTTGAGTTGAGCAGATAAATTGATGGATGTCATAATTTATTCAAATTACAATTAGCTGTTAGCAAGGCAGCACAAACATTGGATGGATGAGCAGATGGAAGCAGTGAAATTCTCATCAGCACAAAAGTCACAAAGGAAAAGTATGAAAGAGAGCGACACAGGGGGGGACTCTTTTTTGTTCCTCCTTGGTTTGCTCTTGAAGACACTTCCTCCACCTGCAGCGTTCCTCCAAATTAACTTCTCCAGAAGCTTTTTACATATAATGGAGTGATTCTGGGATATTTGTATAACTTAACCATAGACACTCATTCAAGTCTGCACGACAATGTTAGGAAATAACTAGGTATCACTTTCCTTACAATGAAGAAACAGGGAGCCACTGCATTACTTGTAGTTCTGTGGGTGTATGTGTGTGTGTGTGTGTGTGTGTGTGTGTCATCTTATTATTATTAATTGTGTTTGACAGCCTGTAAGTTCCTCATTCTCTCTCAAACTGGAGACATCTGTTTTCCATCTCACAGCCATAGGGAACCCCTCTCAAGACACATTCACATCACACACACACATAAAACGCCAACATTTTGTCATCAATACACAGATGTCACATTTAAAATATGAAGAACGGTGCAACTTTCCAAATTACAAAACGCTCCGTTTCACATGCAAGGAAATTACGAAGTAAAAGGGACCGTGGGAAATTAACTTGTATCTAAGCTTCAAATCAAGTCAAAGTCAAGTCATTTGAAATATGAAATTGTCCTTTTTAACTGTTTTGAACGATACAATATTTAAGTATAAAATCATGTTGTTGAAGTCATTAGATTTATGCTACATTGCATCAATCCGGTAAGTTCAGCACTAATTTGTTAAAAAAACCCGATTATGGTTACATTTAGGGTTTAAGAAAGCCAGAACAAGTGAAGACCGATGTCAAGTCAACTATAATTGCTCCATTATCACTGACTCACAGACCGACTTTGCGGACACAGTGGCTGAAAAATGTGGAGCTCGTGCAAAAATCACTTCATGTCAAACCTCAAATACGCATTCCTTGGAGAAAAAACAAGCGATGTTCCGGGGAAGCTTCTCACTTCATTCTCGCTCTGGGAAACATTTAGTTGTGTTTTCCCAAATGTAGATACGGTTCGATTAAAATCCCAACTTGAAAGCCCAAAGTTAAATCCTTCCTGCTCCTGCTGATGCTGGTGTTGCAGCCTTTTCCAAGATAAATAGTACGTGGCCAAATTAAAATAAATAAGAAATATCTCCAAGGCTACAGCATGTTATCTGTGTTAAGAGAGGTTAGCAGAGAATACAAATAACCCTCCTAATGGATAGTACACATGGAAACAAACCATTATAGAGTAAATCCATTACATAAAAGGCAGAGGCCAGTTTGCAATGCCCCGCTAAGAGTATTTAAGACCATGGGAGAAATGCCACCAGAGACAGCAGGGTAATATTTGTTAGTATTGACTTATGTGTTTATTGAAAGGACAGCTTGGTTCCAGGATTTTGTGGGTGGTTTTGGGTAGATTTGTGTGTTTTATCAGACCCACAGTATCTATATGGACTCATGGACTCATTTATCTGGAAATAAAGTTGAATAATAATAATATGGTATTTGTTTAAAACAGAGTGTTATCAGTGTAGCTTTGTAATGCACAACTTACCTCGTTGGGGAGAATATTGTAGCCCATAAAAATCACATATTTCTTAAATTAGCAAACATTTACAAAACCCACAATACATGTTTTGAATTGATTTTTCTTCACAAAGGAACCCACTGGCTTCAGTTCATTTCACTACAGTGTGAAAATGATTATCCAACTCGGTGAATAATATTAAAATCTTATTCTATTAATTATGTTTGTTGAAGTTCTATTATGGCCGTTAAGCGACATGCTGTGCTCCTTGGTGTGAGTTACTAGAACACTTAATTGATCTGAGCCATCGTTAATAGAATTCGTCTCACCTGTGCTATTCCTGCTATGACAAGTCAAAATGTATGCCATGAAGAAGGTCTTAGGAAAAGATCGTGGCTGACGTTTTCTTGTTACGTTACTTGGCGATTGACATGACTAACAAATGATTAACAAGTCACATTTCTACTGAGTGACGTGACAAAATAAATCAGCGCTGACTTTCTGTTTCAGACGGGACACTAAGAGTGGTCTCCTAGGTCAAAGACCTGTGTTTTTTGACATGTTTAACTTCCTAACACTAGCTCGAAGCAACTCCGTTTTTTCCATAGACCACAGCAAAACAACATCTACATTATTACTGCTTAAATAATACATTTTTTCTCCTAACAGCTACATACAATTTGATTTGAAGGGAGCAACAACAATTGTATGTGTGTGCTGTGGAAAAAAGAGTTTCAATACCACAGTTGGATTGTAAGCCAGTGTTAGTGAACACTCATAACAGAGTGCAACATGTCTGCAATTTGTCACAGCCCCATCATTTCACTTATCTCATGCTCCAGACAAACAGCACTGAAAAACCAACACAGGTACAGCACCATCATTTTGTCCCCACCTCAAATGTTTTGCTGCAATATCCCATCTGGCTTTGTCAAATCTTCACGAACCAAAACAGAAAGTGATTGAGTAAATCCCAATTGCATGTCAGAACATGTCAATTTCTGCTGGAACATTATGAGTAACTTGTGCGCATATCAGCCAGCAATATACGACAACGGTGTCTATTACTATATTCATTGAGGGAGAAAGGGTGTTTTGTCTTTACTGGTTTATTTTCACCTGTGATGAGGTCGAATATAACACCATTTTCTTTTTCTACAGTGCACTTACTGATTGTGTCTGGATCTGAGCATGCAAGGACAGGCAGCATCACAACTGTGTGTGTGCTCAAGTGTATGTATGTACACGTGTCTGAGTTTGGGACTGAGCACTTTTTGGCTGTTAAGTCAAGTAGCTGAGTCAGCACTTCAGTATTTTTGGGCCTCTATTCAGCATTTTCCTCTCTCTTGCCTCCACACTCACTTAACCCTGCATCTGTTTTATCATTGTCACACACACCTCCGTTATCCTGTGCACCCCGAGCTACCCTCTGAACTCCAATATTCAAATTCAATCTCTTGTTCTAACTCCGCGACTCACCTTGTTTTCTTTCTTTCTTCAATAATGCTCCCGTTCCCCTCCCCTTTTCCACCGGTAGTGACACCAAAGGAACATTGTCTCAGTCGATCCAAGTTTTCACTGCTCTCAAAGAGAAAAATAGGGAAACGTTTCGATGTAATGATCATTCCAGCTTGCTGTACACAAGCCCCTGCTGAGCTTTCATCATCAGATTGATAAAACATGTAAAAAAGAAAACGAGACACCACACAATCCAAAACTGAATGGCCATTGAGCTCACAATGCTGCACACTTTTTAACAATTTAAGGGGGGGCGGGGTGAGGTGGGGGTAGTTGCCATGGAAACCACTTTTTCCCTACCAAGCTAACTGCATATGGCTCTGTGATTGTCTTTTAGCTGGTTGGTTCTTACTGACATATCTCAACAACTATTGGATAAATTGTGAATCTGATCCGATCTGATATTCATTATTGCGAGACAATAAATCCCAGTGACTTTGTTGATCCCCTGACTTTTCAGATAGCGCCATCTTGAGGTTGACATTTGATATTTTGGGTGAATCCAACTATTGATGGATTGCCATGAAATGTGGTAGGCATTAATGTTCACGTGGGGATGAAATGGTATAACTTCAGTGAACACCAGTATTATAGGTAAAAACATGTTATTTCTAAAATACTTTGGTTTATACCAAATACCTGTAAAACAAATGATATTCCCATCGGCCTCAGCTGTACTTTGTATTTAGCGCTAGGTACCAAATGTTAGCATGGTAACATTATACCCCCTGAACATCTGCATGTTAGCGTTGTCATTGTGAGCGTGTTAACATGCTTACATTAGCATGCTGATGAGTAGGAATCTGATGAGTAGGGATTTTAACAAGGTATTACGCATTATCGCAGAAAACACTATCAGCAGCTATGCATAATCAGTTCCTTATTGTGTGTGGATTGTTGGTTGACAATGTAAAATATTTTCAGCGACAGTAAGATTTGTGTTAGCCAACAACGTTAAAGAATTGAAACGAAAATTGCTAATAGCTGTTGAGGACAAGAGGGTATATCGATATTATCCACAATAGAATAAAAAGATCCTAACTGATCCTTGGTGCAATTATTAATGGGCATTTTCTCTCAAATGGGAAGTAAGAAAATGACCCCAGACCTGACACTAATGATGGTTACAGAATGAACTGGGATGCAAATATGCATTTCAAACTGTCTACATTTAGCATTTCAAAGTAATGCCAGATAGACAGATCTTTTTCCTTTCAGTTGAATAAACATGCACAGACACATTACATACTTACATAGACTCTAATGAGCCTTGACTTCTGCAAGCGTGACAGTCGTGCATATGGACCGTATACTTTATAGATCAGCTGACATTCGGTTAGAGGAAATTACAGCTCCCGTCTCATATGCCTGCCGATTTACAACAAAGCCAAATAACAGTGAGGGTGAGATTTTGAGATGAGATAACATGGTAATAAGTAGATTTGTTTGCAATAAGTCTGAAAATGTCAATGCAAAAGTGTTTTTGGAGAAATAAGATTGTTTAATTTCTTGTTAAGTTAACTGTATAAGTGTAAAAGTATAACCAGACTTTTTTTTCTATGTTGACCTATATGGTTTGACTGATCATGAATAAAAACGTCAATGTTCTTCCATGCAGTTAAGTACTTTGATTTAAAGCTCTCCCACCAAATTGCATGTGTTTTATTACAAATCTTAAAGCTCCATATGGTTGGCAACCCCAAATTTGAAGGACCCTATGCTGTCCATATTTGGGAGTTTCTTTGGTCTTTGAAGTTGGTAATCTTCTCAGCAGCGTTTGCAGCTGTGGTAGCTATAGTACTTAAAATTAATCCATAAATTAATAATGTCAGAGTTCTGTCTCTGTCTCTTTCTCTGGGATGCAACATTAGAGGAGAAAAAACGTTTTAATCCATGCATACATGTTTAGAGAATTTTGTTACCAAAGGATTATCATTTCTATTCCCTCTGCACAAGTACCTTTGATTCTGTCAAACACAGTCTCACTCACACGTACGCACACACACTCACACACACACACACGCTTACATTTTTGACCAGCAATGGCACTTGGGTTGACAAGCAAGCAAGAGTCCCGCAGATCAATGCACGTGCACGCGCTGCTTCGTGCAACTCAAACGTGTGAATGTGTGCCTGGGCGTCTGCGGGTGTGTTGTTGTGCGCTACACGATCAAAGGTACTTGTGCAGGAGGGATAGAAATGATAATCCTTTTGTAACAAAATTCTCTAATCATTTATGCATGGATTGATACTTTGCCTCAGCTGAAAAAGAGCACACCGGGGACAAAGAGGCAGAGAGAAGCCGACAGATGCATAACAGCGACAGATAAGGGCTGGAGAGTCTCCGAGGTTAGCAAATAATTATATTTATATAAATATTCAAATGTATCATAGCATCTCAGGTCTTCTTCACTTAGGCTTTGCATCTGTAGCTTTTGTTTTTCATAGAAACCAATTGCGAGAGAAAGCAATTGCCTTATTGTTAATTAGCTGGAATAACTCTTACAGTGTATGGCCACTGTTTGTTAATAAAGTTGACGAATGCAAGGGGAGGTCAACATTTGGGAGTGAAAAAATAATAGCTCATTACAATATGATGGTATAATATGATTTTTTAACTGTAAACTAGAGAGCTGTTGCAAATATTCTCCACATGAACTGGCCTGAGGGGGCTGTAGGTGCTCCAGAGCTCATCACCATTTGTCCATGCTGCTGATTGCTTTAAGTGTTATCAGAACCTCATGTTCCATTTCTCCTATTTAGAAACAGATTTATCACTTAGTAACAATTAAACATATTTATTTCACCCTGAGTAACAGGTGTACTTTAGAAATTACTTCATCGGCATTGACATTCAACAACACAACTCCAGAGATTTGGACAAATTACCGCGTGTTTGACAGTTCAAAGATAACATTTCACTTGCTCCATCTATAAATCATGAGTTCAGATGAACGAATTTTGCATTTGGCTACTGCTGCACCTCTTTTACCGTAAATCGGTATCTCCTGGCAACAACAGATTGAATTTTGCCCTTTCCTTCACACTCAGAATATCGTCTTGATAATTGCCTCCACGTTGAACAAGTTCTGTGAGCAGATTGTCAAGTGCTCGGGAAAAAAGCGCGAAAGGATAATTATGGGTCAAATTATGCCTTTTAATAATGCTCCAAATGAGCTCCACCATGGTTTTCAGTTTCCGTTGGCACCCTAATGAAAGCTACTTTAATGTCGCACCCCCACCCCTGCTGGTAGTTTGAATGAGCTCCATTTCTGCCACTACTTAGGCCACTGTTCTGCTATGATTACGTGATCGTGTTCATCAGCAGCCTTCTCAATATGAATTGGCTGCAGGACAGTGAAAAGCTCAGAAAACAGAGGAATGACTACATGATTGAAATAAGACAGAATACTGTATTTTCATGAGAACAAATTTTCGCATGATGTGATTTTAGATCAAATTATATTTAGCACACCAGTAGGCAATATGCACTTAATTAGTGCTATATTGATTATATGAACAAAAGCAATATCACACTGGAAAAGTATGCAATGGTCAAAAATGCATTTTCATTTATTACAGTGCTGAAGGACACATGTAGCTGTAAGAAATGCCTTTTACCTACAACTTTGGATTCTAAGATAAGTAGATGTCAATATTAACATGAGTCCAAAGGCTAATCTAATGTCCAAATGTTCTGTACTATATGTGCTGCCGTGTTTAGCCCATGTTTGTTTCAGTAATGCAGCAGCTTGTTCAGCTTGTTCATGACACGCTTTGGTTGAAATGAAAAAAACTTATTCTGCAGTCAATATCTAATTTTCCTGTTTTGCCAGGTAGAACAAACTAGAGAGAATACACTCCCAGCCTTCCCCACAGTCCACCTGTTACAGGAAACTGCATTTCTTCCTTTTTTTCCCCCCCCTTCCAGTTTCTCTGCTCTCATCCACACTTACAAACAAACACACTTTATTCCATTCTTCGACTGACAGACCCCGCTCCCTGACCATATTGCATGCAGCCGGTAGCTAACAATAAATCCATTAAGTTTATAATTGATTAGTTGTCTAACACTGACTATCTTGCACTTACCACACTCTGCTAAGACTTTAGATGGTCACATTGGCCTGGGGCTTAACAGAATGCAAATAAATAGACACATACTTATATGCACAAACACATCATTTCTAAATCAAGGTGCTTCTCCCTTGGGCTATTGGTATTTACTTTACCAAAACAAAACCTAGAGAATGACAAAACAAAAACAGATAAAGTAGCCATTTTCTGCCAACCTGCTGCTCCTCTGTGTGTGCCTGTGGCTGTGCTCTCCTTTGTGCACGTTGGTGCGTACATGTACGTCCACATTAGCGCGTGTATACCTGTGTGAGAGGTGCGGGGAAGAAGCATCCACTGATAAATTATAGAGAGTCAAAGAAAATATATATTTAGGTGGAATGGATCGGTGAGGCGAGACATTAGTATGTTTGCCCTACTTTCCCTCCAGCTTGTTAAAAGCAATTGTCTGGACAATCTGTCACCCGGCCTGTAACGACTCCCCTAGTGAGGCTTGTGATGCACACACGCACACACACACACATACACGCGACCACCAAGCCTCCACTTAACAGGAGGCTAGTTAGTCTGACATATTCTTAGCCTAAAGTGATGTGGTAGATAGGGGTGTATGTGTTGCTCGCTACAGTAAGATGAGGAGCGGAGGATGATTGTTGGGTTGAGCAGCATGCAGCTAGTGATAGCAACGCGCTGGCTAGCTTGATATGGTGTTAGCTGGTTGAAGTTGGTTAGCATGCTATTAGCGGGTGATAGGCTATTGTGGACTTGCTATGGGGGGGTTGTGTTGGGTGTGTGGTTGCAGGTAAATGTCGATGTAGTTCATGGATGCTGGGACACAGTGTTGAGCCTTCGCTGTGTTGTAGGCACAACTCAAAGAAACATTGTAGCTCTGTGGCCTTGCCTGCACTTTTACAATCACATTGATTTACATACCATGGTCCTTTATTTGGTAAGACAGTTCAAGGTTCTCCTATCTGAGAATAACAGATTTGTGGCTCAATTATTCAGTGCTTGTGCACATACATTTGGGTACCGTGGGGTGCCTACCAACCCACAAACTGTGGAATAAGAGAACCCAATTTTTTGTGGGCTGTCAGAAAACATTCAGCCATTCAGATCTGGCTCCCCTTCCTATGCCACTTGCAGGCACATTAGAATAAATATAAGATATACATCCCCCATCTCCACCAGGCGGCAACCTCGGGCAATTTGCACTCTCTCTACTGGCCATCAACTCCTGTGTTTGCACAAAGTACAAGCACAAGTTGGACTGTTTAGAAGTCTATGAGAAAGTTACCCTACTTCTCATTTTAGTGTCTCAATCGCTAGTTTCAAGTCTCTTCAAAACAGGATTATGTTCATTTATTCAATTACTGTCTGATTTGGAGTAAAACAGATGACAAAGCAGGGTGTGCTTTAGGGCGTGGCTACCTTATGATTGACAGGTCCCTACCACAGAGTTGTGTGGTCTGGGTGTTATCTATTTTTTGTCTTACAACTTTAACACTCACAGTGGGTTTTCCGTTCATGAGAATCAATTGTAACCTTTTCGGTCTCCTAAACATTTCTTATTCAGCGTTTACTTAGCGCCAACCTCTCCTGTTACTTGTGGTTGCAAAAAACCAAGGTGGCAACGGCCAAAATGCCGAACTCAAGGCTTCAAATCTGCAGTCCACAAACCAATGGGTGATGTCACGGTGACTATATCAACTTCTTATATGAAATCTATACTCTCGACCCACATCTTGAGAACCACAAAGGTGCACCTTATTTTTCTTAAAAGCCAATCAGAGCATACTGAGCTTTTTCGGGAGCAGGGCTTAAAGATACAGGCACTAAAATGAACATTGAACATGTTCTTGTAGAAACCCAAAATACAAGTATGAACATGAAAATGAGCATGATATGTCCCCTTTAAAAGGTGCACTGGGTCAGAGAATGTGTAAAAGGTTTTCTGATATACTTTTTACTATTATTAACTATTAACTCCTGTGACACTAAAAATAACGTCTGGGACATTCTACGGTGTACTGATATCTTTTCACCAAACAAATGATTTACAAAGTGGAGCTGCTCCGTCACATTTTGCAAGGATAGAGGGAAACAAGGACCAAAGGTAGGAAGAAAAAACGCACCATATCAGTGTGTGTTTTGAGAGTTAAATACATGTGTATGCATGTGTTTAAGTTCATCCCATACTATATGCAGCAGGTGTGTGAGTATCTTCTGTTGTCATAATCTAAACACCATAGAGTAAAATGAAAGAAGAATTTATGTTCTTTTTTCTGTCAGACAGAATACAATGACTTCTTTTTCTGACTGCAAGCGCCCAAAGACTTTCTCTTACTTTCCTTTAGCTTTCAAAGAACAATCCTACAGACAACAGACACACAGCAGAAAAGCCTCTGACAGAGTCCCTTTTAGCCGTCAACTGCACTGACAGGATCAGATTTAACAAAGCACTTGATTTTCTCAGCCCTCCAAGAAAGGTAAGAAATGTCTGTCTAGCATTTCTCTGCCACCCTTTGTCTCGCTGGAGATCAAAAGTGAACTAGACAGATTCTGTGTCGTTAAAAGACACATAAAAGGGCTGAGTGCTGGTAGCTACTACTGTTCTTGAGAACGATGCGAAAAGAGAACATGGACCCAGGCTTTATGGGGCTCTGTCCTGCCACTTGAGCTATTTCTCAACTGGTGATGTGATGATAAATAGCAGGAGGGCTTCGTTTAAAGCCCTGGAGACGGTCATATTGAGATTTTGTTTTGTCTGGTGGGTAAAAGTCTGCACTCTCAACAACTTAGATCAGATTATCTCAATGCAACAATGATGAAATAATAGATCTAGAACATTCATATTTCATATAGTTTTTGCTTGACTCAAGAATATATGCACAGTCTGAGTTCAGTTCTTGATGTAGTAATGCTGAACCAGTATGTAATTGGAGTTGATCGACTGAAAATATTTGTCTTTGGGTTTTGAACGAAGTCAAAATGCATATTTCAAGACACAATCTGACGTACTGAACAATTTAAAGAATATATGATGATGAAAAAAATAATAATAATGCAGCCCTGATCTACTGCATCTCATGATTAGTAATGGATACATGTGTAGATTTCATAGTGTGTCTCTTTATCTCACACAAGATAAACAGCATAATATGTGAGATAGAAAAAGTAAGAATGTGATGTTTCTGCAGCACCTGTGATTTCAGGTACTGTCGCCGTAACTTCCATCGGTTTTCCACTGCTTACTGTTATATATAGAAAACAAGGCAAAGATGGTTACTCTTCAATATGCACAGACTTCAGTTCAGTCTTATCTTAGAGAGAGAAATGGTCAGTCGTTCATCGTTTCACGTTAGTTTGCTCAGATGAGTCTGTGACGGCAGAATATGGATAACAACCCCTCACCCCTATGCCCAAACAGCGAGCAAGGTCAAGCTAATGAAGGCTTTTATAGGCCTGAGGTGATGGGTGGAGAGGGTGGGGTGGGGTGGGGGCTGCTGATTATTGAGCTCCTTTGATGAAAACAGCCTGTGGAAAGCAGCGCTGGGTGAATCAGGGACGGGTGGGGTAAAATGAAGATGGAAAAAGCAGGGAATGACTGTCAATGATATTAAAGGCCTCTTCTGGTCCACTGATGAAAGACTAATCATGATAAATGCTTCTTAAGTCTTGCTCATTTGGTGCCAGTTGACACACGCACACACGCACACACACAGGCACACGCACACTCATGCTCACACAGACATACAAAACCATTTTACTATTTTAGATGTCAGGCTCAAAATATGGAAAAAGTGTTTAAAAGAGGAAACTGAAAACGGTTTTTGAAAAATGGCACCACTGGGTGTTTTTATTCCTCCCTAATAGATATAAATTGTTGATAATACCTCAAAGCACTGATGGGTATATGTGGACGTAATGAAATACATGCATCAAAGCAGAGGTTACAGTGAACACAGGGATGGATCTCTAGGTTATATATTTCAAGATGTTGTTTACGCAGCTGTTTTTCACCTTTAACTGCATATCATGGGAGAACCGAATTGAATATGAAAGCAAATGCCAATGTTTTTGGGCGGTTTTTGGCATATGTTGACATTTGCAGGGACGTTACCATCTCTATTTTTATTCTGAGACTGAATGTTGAAGTATAAAGTGCCGCCAGTGTGCACGAGGGCAGGCGGGTTTTTGTGAATCCTACAGTAGGTCTTGCAAGCCTATATGCTTGGCCCACAGATGAATAGAGAGAATTGATACTTTAATCAGTGAATGGTGCCACTGACAGCATCACTGTTCCGCACTGCATCACAGCATAAACAAAACAAAGCGAATGGGGTTTCCGGTTTGAGCCTTGGATACAAATTACTAATGCAAGCATGAAGTCATTCACTGTTTCTCTTTAATGCACACAGACACACAGACCCTCATGCACCAGTGCCTTTTTATCTTGCGTATTGAGCTCAGTAAGTGAGTTTGATTCTCTCTCCATCTCTCCTTGTCTCTGCTGTAGTTAATGACTTTTGCCTAATGTCTCCATGAGCTCTATTGAGAGCAATGAATGGCAGGTAAGACTGCAGGCCACATCACATGTTTGCCTCTCTGCTAAACTACACGGTCTGCCTACAGTAATTATCACAACACAGAGGAGAAATTCAGCACCAATGTGTGTATGGGGCATTAGCTCGAGGGCTTTTATTAGGAGCCAGTTTGATTATTCAAATTCATCTCTGCACTTTGTGTGTGTGTGTGTATGTATGTGTGTGTATGTGTAGTGTATATGTGTATATGATTGAGCTATTCTAGATTTAGTGCCAATATAAAAAGGAAAGAAAAACAATTGCCAGGAGGTGAGAATTAAAATCCGACACATTCTGCATCCTGAGTTTGACTTCGGAGTACAAGAACATTTATATGTGCTGTCAAATGAATTGATTTTAGAATTTTAAGGCATTATGCTGCTATTTAGCTCCTAGGGTTTACCGATTTTCTTGTTCAACATGAAAAGTACATGAAGAATAAAGGCTGAATGGAAGAGCCTCATTTGTGTCCTACATTTTATTTATTTTTTTGCATTTTTTATCTCAATTATTCATGGCTTTTTGTCGCAGATGGGAATTTTGATAAATGGCGCAATTCTGAACAAGTAACGAAGTCAAACAATTTTAAGCTAAATGGTGTCACTATGACTGATGGCACAGCAGACACGGTATCACCTCAGGGCTGTTGTTAAGCTGCTAGCTCACACACCAAGCTCACGGTTAGCCATCGGGTGCTGTTGGGCCATTGTCATTGGCCAAGTTTTATGTCTGGCACTATTGGTACAGGTTGGATCTTGTTTTTCCCTTTTATGCCAATTGAGCATCTTGAATAAGTGGTGGCGGCACTCAATGACAGATCTCTCTGACTGGTTGTTCAGTCAAGGTAATCAGTGATTTAAAACCCACATTTTCCTAATTTTTTTACTCTTCATAAACAAACATCACAAGCCAGTTTCAACTCTTTTACACATGGTCTCGCTTCATATTCCAGGCCTATAACATAACTGTTAGATTCACAGATTCATTTTCCAATTAGTGCAGCAGTCAGCTGGCTATCAGCTGTAGTCTTTGTGATGTGTTGAAGAACAACTTTCAACAGAATTTTTTAAATGTCTAAATGGTTTGTAGACAAGTGAATCCAGGGAAGTATAAATCTTCCTTCTGGTCTGAAAAGTGAAGCCAATGCAGATGTGCGTTAAACTAGCATTCTCTCTAATAGCCATCAGGAGGTGACTCCTCTTGATTGTATAGAAGTATATGAGAAAAGTATCCTACTTCTCACTTGATTTATTACCTTAGTAAACATGGTAAACATGAGGTTATGCTCTCAAAAGCTAGTTTCAAGTCTTCTTCAATTCACCATGATGTTCATTCAGTTAATCATGGTGCGGTATTATTCAGCGTTCGGTTGCACTTAGCTCCACCCTCTTCTGGTTTCAAAAAAGCCAAGATGGCGACGGGCAAAAGGCTGAACTCAAGGCTTAATAACCGTAGTCCACAAACCAATGGGTGACGTCACAGTGACTACTTCCTACATACAGTCTATGGTACAAAACATGCTGTAATGTATACAGAACATTGGCTGTGACAGAATTTGTTGTGTATCTCTCTATGTACTAATGTTCTCCTGTCTGCATGCTACAAAGAAAGCAAGATTTTTATCAAATCACATTTAACCTCTCCATTCATCCATCCATCCACCCCTCACAGATCCAGAGAAATGGAGAGAAAGTGCACAAAAGTGAGTGAGCGTGGGTTATTCCCACATGATTTACCACTCATATTAAAACAGGAATATATTATATCTCAAATTCAATTTGAAAGCAAGGCGGTGTCAGCATTTTGACTGTCATCTCCAGCGATGGGAAGAGACTGGGATGGATGGTAATGCCTTCTCTTATTTAACTCCGTCTGACTCTCTTGTGGTATAACTACACACATACAAACACACACACACACACACACACACACACAACCACGGACAAATACATACGTTTTGACTTGACACTAACAAGGGAGTTCTTGACTAATCTTGGTTAACATTTGGAAAACAAACTTTCTATGAAGTGAAGAAGATAAATATTTTTCATTCGACAGTCAAACCCTTTACATTTCAGATTTTATTTAAAAACAACACTTCTGTCATGACTTAGCAAGTCTTTTTGCTCGCATATCCTGAGATTTGACTGATATAATATGATGTATATAAATATACATAATACATAGTCATACATCATACGGACGACATGAACCGTGCATAAAATAGAGAACTACATATTTTATGCGTATGGGGCACTCAGAAAAAAACAAAAGATGCTCGCGCTGATAAGAGAGCCCCTTTCTCACTGACACATCATGTGACTCCTCAGTGTGCATGTGAATGAGCCGGTCTGGCGGACACTTATAATTTCACAAACGTCGCGCAGAGAGAGCAAGAGGTGGTGGAGCACGGTGTGTGTGTGTCTAAACAAATACAACAAGGACATTACTGACAGAATTTAGAAAAATCTAAAGTAGCCTAGCAATAGAAAGATGTCAAAGGGCAACAAAAAGGATAATAACTAACTGTAAGTGTAAAAAGGGCGGGGGGGGAGTAAAGGGAAGGCTGGACAAAGTCTGGGGTGAGGTGTGTTGCCTGAAGTTTTCATTATACATTAGATAAGGAGTGATTCACCTGTCTTGCAGCTGACAGGATGGATCATTTCACCGCTGAGGACCCAGGAGGGCAAATAGTCCAGACAGAGAGCAGTGATAGCCGGGTCGCCACAGGGAAGAGAATGCTGAGCACCTATTAACTACTGAGTGCAAAGCTGGAATATAAGGTTGACCATTGCCTGGAGGTAGGGGGTGCAGTTCCTGTCGGATCCTTTATATTGTTGTCAGCACTGAAGTGACTTGGAGGAATTTATAAAGGCGTAATGGTTGAATTGCATGGCACAGACGAAAGGAAGTGCACAGGGAGCTGAGCCAACAGGGGGTCTCGTCAAGGAACGACTGGGGCTTGGACAAGGACTTGAGCCGAATCCCTGGTGAGAAAAGGCCAGATTTCACAGATGTTATAAATCTTCTGAACCGCGTCGTGGAAAAGTGAGGTTTAAAAGGTCGCTGGTGGTCTCACTGGGATCCTCAGCGGTGAGGGACTGGGGTCAGGAGAGTTATTACTGAGAGTGTTGAGGTCTTGCAGAGGCTAGGATTTACAGCAGCAAAAAAAGCATTTTTGAAAAAGGCAAAAAATGAATGCTTGAGCTGTGGAGCAGAGATCCACAGGGGGATGTAGAGCCACACGTAATTTTATCGAAATGAAATTATTCGCTAATAAAATACAAGTGACCCACACGGGAGACCATGAGCACAAGAGGAGCTGAAAAACTGACGACAGAGAAACTCCTTGTCTTGAAGAGCGTTAACAGCTAAAAGAAAAGAAATTCCAATCTGTACATTGGATCACCGAGTAACAGGTCATTATACCAAAGGGTGAAAGCAGTCATAGGGTGTAAAAAGCCTGTCTTCATACATAGACCATTGGGAATTCATTATGAATACATGTCCGCGTGTGCGGTACCTTTGAAGGTGATGGAGTCCTTGAGTTCTGGAAGAGTGAATTTAAGCCTGGATTTAGGGGGTGCAGCTATGTTGGTAATTGTGTTTCACCGATGAGCATCTGTTTGTGGTACAAAGTAGATGATGCATCTGTCTCTGCCAGATTTCTGCTTGATGAAAGACTAGAACTAACGAATATGTTTTTTAGAGTTTTCATCATCCCTTTAGTCTACATGATCAAGGCATTGCTTGTGTGTGTGCGCGAGTGTGTGTGTGTGTGTGTATTCAAAAACAAACCAAGAGGACACAACCACTGAAACTTCCTTGTTCATTGACGGATCAGTGTAGCCAGAACAGCAGGAGCTGTGTGGTCAGCACTGTTGTCTTAAACTAATAGCCCCTATTTCATTCATTGTGAAGTTTATGTGCCCTGTAATTTCCCCCCACAGTCCAAAACACCCTCAAATAAAGGGGTTTGTTAGACAAAAGGCCTACTGATTCCAAGTCAAAAGCACAAGCGCTGCAATAAATTAAACAAAACCCAACAAAAACAAGACCAGGTTACACTGGTGTCTAAAATGTCAATTCCAGGATTTTTAAATGTTCATTTCCTGTCGTGTATTCCACTATTCTAAAACTATAGTCATTGAACATTATATTTACTTTTCTGATAAATAGTCTGTTGACAAACACGCTTGATCCCCCTAAAGTTTGTCAGCAAACTTTTACACACACCAACTCCTGATTTAGGATTTTAGGCGTGCCAATTGCCATTCATTGAGGCGAGTCATAACTCTGCCTTAGAGCACTCATTGAGGGCTGAGGCAAGGAAATGGGCTCATATATATGCAAAAGTCAAAGGTGTGAATAACATGTAAATGACCAAATGCATCAGATTTTGCCCTTGTAAACATAGCAAACACAGGTGATTGCTAATCGAGAGAGAGTCTGTGGTCTGCTTGGGAGGCGGAAGATGAGGCGACTCACGTCTGAGCAGCTGCAAATCAAAGCTCTGGTCATGTTATCTACCCGTGATTAGAAACACTTAGAATTCATTATTGGATGCAAAACTAACCTTTTGACAATACATGTTTGTGAGAGTAATCTATATGTATATGAGTTAGTTTAAGAGCACATGGCCTGTGGCATCAAGATATGACTCTGCATCACACACTCTTTCTGAAATGATACGTTTATGATGGACCTCGATGGCTGCTGCGCTTGCTGTCTCTCTTGCTTTGAAATGACAGGAGGCTCGAAATCCAACTTTAAGTTCTTTTAAAGTTGTAACAGTTTGATGGAAAATAAATTTAGAGTCCAATTTTAAGTCTTTCATACATTTTAAAATTCACAAATGAAATCCTGATTAGTTTTATTTTAGATCATCGTTTGTATCTCTACAAACCGTATTTTACATTTTATCTTCTCAACTATTTTGATAGGCGTCCACAACCGTGATGCCACATTAATCCCTTTCTAAGTGGAAAAACTCAAAGATAGCTGTGCTGCTGTATGTAAACTTTCATTTCTTATCACTTCCAATTCCCACTCTGACTCTTTCTTAATACTTTATAATACCCTGTCATTTCCTAGTGGAGGGCTACATGCTGTGTCAGCAGTGGACAGACAAAAGCAGCGAGGGACATGGAGAGAGATTCAGGGGCTTAGTGTCTATGGGAGGGTGACCCTATATTGTTACAAATGCATAAGGGACCAAAAAGAAAAAACTCCGTGGATGAGGAGCCATGGCTTAGCTCATAATGCATAAAATGAATTTCTCAACCACGTCTACTCGTTTGCCACTTATTCACACTAATTCCTTCCACCCCGCCTCCATGCCCTCCTTCCATATCTTGCTCTTGTTCCCTTTGCTTTTGGTTGCACAGCTCATAAAATTGATGTCATAGCAGGATCATGGGGAATGTGTGCATGTGTGCATATGAAGGAAGTGGTGATAAATTAGAAATTGTGTGGATCTGATAAGGAGGGAGTCAAAGCGCAATAGAACAAATGTATAAGTGTGCGAGAGAGAGTCAGCGTATGCGTGCGTAGGGTCTTTGTGTATGACAGAAAGAGACGATGTCCCAGGTATTAAAGGCAGGTACAGTCGCAGAACGCTGAGCGCAGTTAGCTTTTCTCTCGGTAATTGCTCCTTGCCGTAAATGCTAATTTGGTGTCATGACTGCTTCACTGAGTCCCAGATGGGATTTTAAAAGTACCCAGCCTCTTTCTAATTTCATTCTGTTTAAACCGCCCATCCACAGGCTCTTTGTGCATGCGCTCTAGTGTATGCGTATGTGGGTTTTCGGTGAGCTTCAACTTGAACCGTCCGTTCTGTTTGAGATTTAACGCTTTGTAGAACGCCTGTGCTCCCCCTCAGTGTTTAAACCAATCTATTGCTCCACTTTAAACCCAAAATTCCCCAAAGAGTTTTAATCCATAAAGCCATATGGAAATCGATATGAATCATGAGCCATGAAGTACATATTCTAAATATGTAGAGGGTATTAAAGCATCGATGCACCACTACTGTGGGACCTATATAAGCAAATAGTTAAATATGCATTTGTTTTTTTGTTCTCGAAAAAGGTGTGAATTACTGTGATTGATGCCATGTTGCTGCACTGTCATTGAATGCCCCCTGGCAGTGCAATTTAAATGAGTTATAAGCCTGAGTTGAAAAGAGAAATTGTTTTTTGCTGTTGCAAGGGATTTGAAGTGTTTAAAGTAGGAACTTTAAATCTGCAAAACACTGTTATAACCAGTTTAACCTGCAGATCATAGCTATAATGTTTCAGATTTATTTTTGGAGGATTGTGTTTGTTTTTGTATGAGCGTATGTGTGGGGATTTTGTGTGTCTGGAGGTTATTTTGACAAAGCCGTTATCACAGTAGGTCCCCGTCTTTTTACTGCCGTCTGATGGTTGCTCTGCTGACTTTGCCCTAACTGTGTGTTTGTGAAAGGGAATTATTGCCGTTTCTGGTTATCTGTGAGGGCTTACTGTGCTTGTGCGCCTATGGAACTGTGCACGTGATGTAACAATTTGAGACATACTTTCATTGGCTGGGTTGTCACATCAGGGGGCATACTTAGAGCAGCCATATTGGTTTGCAAATACATGCCTGAGTAGAGTGAACGGGTCGCTTTAAGCTTGGAATTCTCCATATGGATTAGGCTGGAACAAACCGAATCTATAACATGCCTCTGGCTCATGAACATCCTCTTCTCACATTTGTTGACTTCAGAAAATTGGTTATTAAGGACTACGTGCTAGCTTGTCTCTGTCCATGTGTCATCTTTCACAGCAGGATTATTTTAAACAGCCCCTCTAGATGGTGGAGCAGCTGCAGTATTCAAGGATGTAAAATGAGCCTCCTGGCAACACGTTGTTGAAAAGATGTCAAAAACTTCACTGAAAATTTGACAGTCATTAAATCAAATATGAATAGGTTTAGTTGAAGTTGAGTAACTAGAAGCTTGTGTGCCTACTTTTGAAAATGACTGATTGACATAAAAGGAAGATGTGTTTTTCACAAAACTCATAAACATTGAAGGCATCATTTACACATGAACCCAAAATGAGATGCTCAACCTGAAGTTACAAATATGATAGAAATTGCCACGCTGGTTTGTGTGAGTTTGTAAGGCTCTGCACTGTCCTGTGTGTATCTAGAATGGTCCACCTCCCGAAGGACATGCGGCTGGCTCACTGCAGGATTGTGGTCAAAAATGGCCCCTTAATGACCTTAATTACCCTGATGGACCTGAAAAAGAATCTCGCTGTACAAACAGGGTATGGAAGCGAGTTCAACAACAACATTATTTTGGTGGACTACGGAATTCATACTTATGTCTCTATGGGGATTGGTTGTTTCAGTCAAATAGACGGACTAAGATGTAGAAGAAAAAATACATCCACGTCACTGGTCAGTATTCCTTTTCGTGACACCTACAGAAAGTAACATTTCTTATGCTGAGACAGAAAACCCCTCTGACTCTTTCCTTCTCAGTGAGGGGCACTGGTTCATATGGCATTCTCCGGGATGGGAGATCTCATTTAGATTGACATTAGAGGTTTCCTGTGACATGATTTGTTTCCAGGGTGAAGGAACCGTGTAGTCTGAGGGAGGCTTCCCACATCAGCCGATACCATTATCCCTGGGATCACATACACACGGTCTGCTGAATATCACCATATCAAGACTTGTCGCCTCAGTTTTCTCCCCCACTTGCTTACTTTCCACTTTGACTTTCTGTCTTTCGCGTCTCTCTTTTGCATCTGATAAATGCAGATCTGGCACGTGTTATCTCCTGAGCCCTCTCAATATGCTGTGCATGTGTTACGGGGCCAATTTTCAGATATGTGAGTGAAATCTTTCACTGCATGTGAAGCAAACTTGTGAAGCTATGCGGAGAAGGGCTTCAATAACTGTTGTCGATGTGATATATATATATATATATATTTCTCCTTCTCAGCATATACACAATTGTAGCATAATATAAGTATAGCACTTTCAAGCAGTGGCAATGCTTCATGAGTTGAACCAATAATACTTGTATATTGCATATTTTTCCCTCTATACTTGGATATTGCGTATTCTTTCATGATATGTCAGGAGTCAGGAGAGAGCAATCATTCTGTGTTTTTTGTCTTTCATCTTCCCAATATTCTAATGATCTTACACTTCTTTCCCGCATGGGCAATAATGATGATGCATATCAAGTTAAGAGACTTGCAGAGATGGGAAAAACCCCAAGTAAATTATACAGCGCCATAGAAAAGATCATTTTGCATGTGAGTCTGTGGGGAGTCAATATCTCAGCAGTCGGCAATGAGCACAATTGCAGCGACTAAATTAATGTAGCCTCAGAGGTATTGCTCTTTCGTGATTGAACCCATGGAATCTAACTGTCTTTCTTTCTGTAAAAGCATCCCCCTCGCTACACTGGCTTGTGTGCACACTAGAAGAAACACATAAACATTCAATCTTTCACTTACTCGTATGATTCTGTGCTGCCTTGCTCCTTCACTGGAAAGAATCAATAATGGCTGGCAGGCAGACTTACAGACTAAGAAATTCTGGATGATCAGGCCAAAATGTTCCACTCCAGAAGCCATCAATAATCCTTTTTGACCACATGAGAGCAAGACAGCAATGACTTGGCATGGTCATCCTGCATCACCTTTTCTCCGGTAAAATATTTTTTTAAATTGGTCTTCTTTAAAAGATAAGTTCATGAGGATGCTGTCGTCTTGTTAGAAACCCGTCCACTGCAGGGAGAGGTTGCATAAAGTTTCTGACTCTTGACATCCAGGTCTGAGAAAAGAAACTGATTTTCAGACTACCCCATTTGTTCAATATGTTGCCTGTACTGATGAAGTATCTGGACCGCCAGCTAGTCAGCTTGCAAACCAGCCAGACAATCATCCAGCCAGAATGACAGGTCCAAAAAGAAAATTCATTATAGTGTTTGCACCAACCTCTTCACCCGCATCAGGTCAGTTTGTCTATGGTAGAGTTGACTCGTGTCCAGTGACCCGTGTTGATGATCCATCAATGCAGGACAGGCTGACAATGAATGTTGTACTTTCCACTGGTCACTGTCAAAATATTTCACTGGTGACTAGCAAACATGGCCATGGCCTCCATTTAAATCAAAAGCTACATCAGCTGTGATGGAGGACAATATACACGCTCACCTTCACAGGCTATTTATTTTAAAATTCATGGCAGTGCAAAAGAAAGGTGGAAATGGGCCTTAAAAGTAGCTGATTTCCCATAGCATTGGTTTATATCTGCATTCCAGAGTGTGCCATATAACCAACCATTTGGGAACGAAATTCATTTGTTAGTAATATTCCTTAACATTCAATGGTGCATACTATGACCTATAGTCTTAAAGTGTTATTACAGGTGAAGGTCCGGCAGCCCACTGCCAGACAAAAGCACATCAACCAGCGCTTCATTTCACAGCTGGTGTAAGAACAAGGATATAATGTTATCTAACCTAACTGTCCCTATTAAATTGCAACTTTATTCATTTCTATGGAAAATACCTGTACTAGAAAGAGGTGCGTCTGTGTTTTCAAAGGTATTGAAAATTCCTGACCAAAAGAATGACACGAAAATGTGTAAGTCATTTATTAGGAATTTGTAAATAGCTTATACTGTAATACTTTGACACAGACCAAGTCTACTCAAACTTATGTCTAACATAGCTACACTAGAAAATACACGTCGGCCACTCTGCTAAAGAATGCTTTTGTTGGCATAGTGGTAGAAGCCATTGCTTTGGGTGCTTGAGCTCACAGTCTTGCGTATGATCTGTCTCATGCTACTTCTTTTCAGTCAACATTTATAACCCCTCAAAGGCATTTGGTTTAGTTAAAATTGTAGGTACAACATGGCTTGAGAGAAAAAGCAATCCATACTTGTGAAATATTCAAGCTGCTTTTTATTCTCCCGGTGCAGGCTTTGTATTTCTATAGCTGCTGGTGCATCACCTCAGCAGTCGGCCGGTCAGCAATGCAGGCGAATCTGTCAATCAAGACAGCCAATCTGCTCGCCAACAAAGCTTCCGCCCTGCGAGTCAGTCAGCAGCTACAGTACCTCATGAATTAGAAAGCCAAACAGCCAGTCAGTTTCCCAGTCAGTCGAACATTTTCTTGCATCATTGTTTTCCTAATTAACGTCATATCAGAGACATAAACGAAAGCATCTGGTGTGCTACCGGAGAGGAAACACTGAGTGATTATCTGTGCGTCTGTGTGTATGATGTTGTTCTAAATACCTTCAGGGCAAAATCGTGAAACAAGCATTCAAGTGTTATTGAACATACGAAACAAGTAATTGTGATGCAGCGTATTCTACATTTAACCACTGACTTGCCTTTTTTCTTTTAATGCGCTGGAAGAAAGAGCTAGAAAACCCTTTTGACACAGTTTGATACAGTATAATCTAATAACTCCTAAACTTTATCCTTAGCTTTCTTAGTTTTCCACAATAAAGGGGATTTAGCACCGTCACTTAAGTCACACTGGAGGCAGAGAGAATGCCAGAAAAAAATGAGTGCAGGACTCATTCTCATCTTTCTTATATTTCTCATTACTTATTTATTATTTTTATTATTTACCTAGATTATCTGTATTAATTGTGTTATATAATGTAGTATTATGGATATTATATACTTTTTACATAGTAATTTATTTACATTTACATCATTATTTACATCATTATTTCTGTTTTTCTTATAGTTTGTGCTTATATAAGAACAACTGTAACGTACCAATCTCCCCCCAGGGATCAATACAGTATTATGATTATGATTCTGAAGCTGAATAAATTAAACTTGCAGACAATAGGGTATTGATCTTCTCATATACTATTCCTTTAACAATGAAACTACTGAGTACTAGCACCGCAACTGGATTTTAATAATCCAATTTTGATGTCTTTTTATATTATTTTCTATCCAATTTTCACTTGAATATTCAAAATGCGCCCCTTCCACACTATCCCAAAACATGCAAAGCCATACTGGCCAGCAAAAAAGGTGAAGACAAAACGTTTTTGGGATGGAAGGTAATTAGATTCTCTGTGACTATTCTCCCAATTTACAAAGTGAAAGAATGCAATTCACATAATTGCTGTATACAATACATGACCCTTGAGGTCTTATTCCACTAAATGTGCTGTGTCGGTGAGAGAGAAACGGCTTATGTGTGACAAAATGCAACAGGAGAACTTCAGAGGCAGAGTGAATGTGTGCGTAAGAGTATGTTTTTACATTTGTGAGATAGAAAGTATGCGAGAGAGAAAAGGAAAAAGATGGAGAGCAGAGACTGTGTGTGGTATGTTGTGCTGAGGGATAAAAGAGCTGCCCCAAGAGACGTAGAGCAGAGTAGCACACACACACACACACACACACATGCAAACACTCTCCAGGAAGATTGCTTGTAGGTTAAATCTAGCTCCAACAGCAGCTTTTGCAGGGTAATCTATTCTACTCTGCTTCTGACAAAAGAAATACTTTCCTCCCTCCTTCCTTTCCTTTCTTTGTCCCTTTCTCTCTTAATTTATGTTTTCTTTCCTGCACTGATTTTTTCCCTTCTCTTTGCTCCATCTGACTCACATGCTTTCTAAGATAAGCTGTATTTCTAAATTTCATTAAAAACAGAGATAAAATATTCATAGTAAAAAAGAGAAGACTATGAAATGCACAACAAACCTTGAGACGATCAGCTCTAATAAGAGATCGTAAAAGTGACTGTAACACTGTTTAAACAGGGCTAATCTCCCTGGCCTGGTCTGTTCAAAGCCTCCAGGCACCGATGCAGATTGTACTCACCAATTATCGTCAGTATATACAATAGAGCTGTAATAAACTCCTGTTAATAATCTTCTCCCTTGGTTTTACTTGCTCCACAACAATGCTTGAATAAAACATAAATAAACAATCAAAGAAGGTAACTAAAAGTCACAAATTTGACCTTTAAAGTTGAGAACAATCTAAAGGCTACGACAGGAATTTCATCAAGGATTTTGTTTTCCCTAGCCTGTTTGTCTGTATGATGCTTGCCTGATTTAGCTGAGTTGTACTAACTTTTCCAACTCCAATAGCGTTGTTTCTATAACAAATGCCTGGTCCCAAACGAAATGGAATTTATTCCCTTAGATGAGGTGATAAACGCACATAATTACATAGTATATACTGGCAACAAAATCTCAGGTAATTAACCAAACTAATATGGCAACAATTCTATATTACAATACAGGCACAATCACCTGAAGTCAACGGTCAAAACACGAAAGTCAAAGATCTTTTCTCCCCCACACACCTGTTGTTTCCTTACCGATGTACCTCACAATGCTTTTCATTTACAGATTTGAAATGGACCGCTAGACAGAAACAGAAACAAATTAACCCGAACCAAAAGCAAATTTGAATTACTTTCCCCGAAGAGACTCTCGAGGTAAGCACACACATTGAGTAAACATCACGGACACTCTTACTAAACCCAAATAATCCCTCGCTTTTTGAAATGATGTCATCACCGAGCGCTGACTTTAATCCAGAGCTCCTATTTATGAAGTGGAAGAAGCAGTAACCTTATTATCCTCCTTAAACAACTGCAGAATTAAGATTCAAGTATGTGTTGGTGTGTAAGTTTGTGTAGAAGAGAGAGAGCGTGGGCAGACAATGTCTATAATGCATTATAAACAAACTCATAATGCGTTATAATCTGCTTATAGCACTGTACAATACAAAGCAAAGTAAAAAATCTATTTTACAATGTTTTAACTAAAACATTAATTATGTGGTACGAGCAGATTATAATGCATTTCATGTTTATAATGCGTTATAGACATGGGCGTCATATATGTTACCACATATGTATGTTTTAGTAAAGTATTAATTATGCCATTGTGACTTTGTGAGAATGTTTGTGTATGTGTGTGTGTGTGTGTGTGTGAGTGAAAGACACACACGTTTATTTCGTGACTTGCTTGCTGAATAAAATGTGTTGATGTCGGACAAAACACATGCATTTCTCTACAGTCGTCGTGACAAAGTATGCACACAAAAAGAAAGAAAAACAGCTGTTCGTTGTGTGCAGAGCACCTTGTTCTGAATGACAACAACAGTCTGAAGGCACAAAAAGCGTCTCTCTTGCTCTTTTGCCCTTGGTTTCTTTCTCTGAGGGGCAATATTTCTTTTTTGTCAGTGAAGCCACATCCAGTATATTTTTGGCACTGTTTTTTTCCCCAGAAAGAGTTGGAGTGTAGGTAAAAAGTAATTTGGAGAGGATGCAGACTTAAGGCAGCATACTGAAGCCAAGATTCAAACCCACGCAATCACAGGCGCCTCCCAAACTAAGCTAAAAAGTCTCCAACTCATACCTTGTCGAGTTTAAAGCTCAATCTGTGCGAGCACATACTGATGGAAGATTTAAGTCATAGCCTAAAGACATATTTTATGAAGAGTAAAGTTATTACATTGCTGTTCTGTCACAAGTTCTCCCTGGTGCTGAAGCCAGAGGATTTCACAGGTCCCCACTCTTTACCCGATACTTTTTACACATAAATTTGGGCAATACTAACCAGAAGATTAGAGACCCGAGCTTGGGACCAGAAGATTACCAGTTTGGATCCCTGGACAAGCTGTGAAAATCAGGACAGGGGAAGAGGAGAAGTATTTCTTTATCCCACAGGGAAAAAGGGACGTTTAAAGAGAGGCCTTGGGCGAAGCACTTCACCCTCATCTTCTCCACTCAGGTTCCAATTGTAAAAAAACGTTCGGTATTTGGACTGAGCAGCCTCTTGGTATGACTGGATAGAAAGTGTGAGTGTGCAGCAGTACATGGCTGCAAAGGAGTATACACTCTGAAAACCCTTTATCACTTAATAAAAGGGCCTTCAAAAAGTATGATATTCTGAATTTCAGACTCACTGACATCTGTCCATCCCATGTTCTGAAATATAATCCAAACCTGAACCTATTTGAAAATCTTTGAATTACGTTTCCTTGGGGCTTCTCGGAGTCAAGTGCAACGGTGACTCGGATTACGGGAAATCCAAAAGGCACAGAAAATCATCTTGCCTTCGTAGAGGAACCCAGCTGTTTCAATAAAAGCAATGTAACCCAAACTCAGCAGGCAGATTTACATAACACTGTAGATACAAGTTGATGGATCAAGTCCATATTGTGGGTTGTGTGTCTCCAATTTCCTATCAGGGCTGAATTCCATGTAAAACACAATAGATCAAAAAGTGCACTGCCTTTCTTACCAGTAAATTCACCATGCAGCTACTGTTGTGATATCTGAAAGGTAAGCAAAATGGAGCACTCTGGTATTTTTCTCAAACACTTCCTGTATGAAGAACGTCCCACAGAGAGTGCTCACACGCTTTACACACACACACAAACACACAAATAACCCCAGAAAAACCCTCTCCTGAGATTACACCGCTCCATTCAGTGTGACAAAAAAATAGAGAAAAAAAGAGATGAATAAGTGTCTTTTATGTTCTTTTCGCCAATGAAAGAGAGCAGAAGAAGAGAAACATGGGACTCACAAATAGCACTCCCTGGAGGCCATCAGCTGTGTGTCGGGAGAGCTGTTGCCAGAGTTGTGTTTGATTCGTGCATTTGAATTGTTGATAATGCAGCAGCCAGTGTTACTCACTCCTGGTAATTACACGTCACTTAAGGTTTGTAAGTCGAGCGACAGTAAGAAATTTAGAGTGCTAATCATAAACCGACAAGGTGACATCAAGATTCATTTAGTATACATAAGTGCACCAGCTAATGACAAATTAGGCATTCTGAAACAATAACTACGTCTTTGGACTTATCAACGTCTGCGAGTTAGTGATCACTTTAATGATCAGTCAGTAACAACCTCTATTCTCAGGGAACACCTTTATGCGCTTGTGCGTCAACTGCACCGACCTATACGGGCGTCATTGAACGGGTTTATTCCTTCTTTGTTAAAGGTGCACTCGAGCTTTGGGGCTCATCCTTTCAAATCACTGGATCTTGTAAAGGGGATCTTACTCACACTATGGTACATGACCTGCAGTTATACTCAAAACTTATAGTTTGTATTTTGTGTTTTTAGCAGCCGGAACAGCAAGTGAGTCTATGTGTGTGTGTGTGTGTCATCAAGGTAAAATGTGCTCCTGGAGACACATACTGTAGCACGAGTTGTTTTCTGTACATCATTATCAACATTATGCATTATGAAAGTGCTCCATAACTTCTTGAAATGAGTCAAAAGTCAAAATATTGTAATCCATAAATCAATATAAAATCAATTGTAAAATGACTGCATACTAAACATTACAATAGTATCTGGCTGCTTTTGAGCAGGAATGGGAGATTCCAAGTTTCTTAAAAAAGTATAGAGTCAATATTTGAATTTCTACCAGGTTGAGGAAGGTGGGGGGGTCAGTCTGAGAGAAAGAGAACTCAGTAATAGGGGAAGTCTTAATTAAACAAATAGAAGACTTCTTATTTGGTTGTAGTTATTTTATTAAAATAAAATATAGAGTAGAAAAGAAAGACAAAACATTTGGACGGGAGGGGTTCCGCTAATAGTCCTTTAGGGGAATGGTAGAGGAGACTCAGAAAGGGACTTCATTCATTAAACTGATTGATCCATTGTCACATTCACAGAGTCGGTGTGTTTAGACAACACAGAACCCAAGAGACTGCAGGAGAGGGAGAGACAGATCAATGGTGTTTTAATGGGAGAACGAGGTAGGAAGGCAGAAAGAGAGAGCACCAAGAAAAGTGATATAGATAGAGTGTGTGTGAGAAAGGGAGATGGGCTGGGGGCACACACACACACACAATTCAAATTGATTGCTATGTAACATACCTGAACAAGACAGTGCAACTCATCAACTCCCACACACACGTACACCAAGATGTGTAAGCTATACCTCATTCTTCTTTTGTCACATATGAATTTAATATCAATCTTCATGTTGTTTTTTTATTTATACTATATTGATCCCGTTAAGGGGGAAATTTGTCTCTGCATTTGACCCATCCCTGTATATAAGGAGCAGTGGGCTGCCCATGACAGGCGCGACTGGGACGACCTTGCGTTTAGCAGACAACCCTCTTCACCCAGTGAGCCACGGTCGCCCCGTGTTATGACACAACATGATATTCTAGTGGTTGTTTTTTTCTTGATTGTGATTTTCAGTCAGCCGCAACATCCTGCTCCCTGGTTAAGATTCAAATAAAAGCATCAATAGTCATACAGGAAATATCATTACACTCTCACATCATGAGGTAACATCTCAATAGCATATTGATGTCACCTCATTACCTTACCCTATTTGAGTCAAGTATTGAATCAAAATATAATATATTTGATTTTGCATTTCCAGCACTCAACTCACACAACTCACTCTGTCAGTCACTCTCTCTCTCTCTCTCTCTCTCTCTTTCTCTCTCTCTCTCACACACACGCACACAAACACACACAAACACAAAAATTGCAGAAACTGAGAAGAGCCACCAGAAATCCACATTGTCAGCAGAAGCATGAGAATGGAATGCAAACAGTCGGACCTCTTTTTCCCAGTTGCATTTCACTTCCCCTAAACATTTTGCCCCCATGACAATATCATTTCGAGAGAAAAAGAAGAAGACATTTCCACCACCCTAAGGCATGCTGAGACCATCTCTTTCAGCGCTGCCTGAGACCTAACCACTCATCCTTATCTTGTGCATCACCCAAGCAGCTAACTTGGCCTCAAAACAAAGAATTCAGCAAAACATGTGTTTTATTTTTAACATAAAGAACACATACGCCTGATGACGCCCACCCAATGTTTTCCTCCATTACACTGAGTAAGGTACTGAGCCGGTTAAAACACTTGAAGCCTGTGGGCAATGAAGCAACAATGTGAAACTAGGTTATTTGCCAAAAGCCATTTGCAGGTTTGTTGACCTCTAACGGAGTGCTGTTGTCCTCCAGCCCCTGGGGTTGAAGTTTTGGCGAACAGAGTTTCAAATATTCAACACATTTTCAGTTGTGGAAAAGAAACGTTGATATTCAGATAGCACACGATATTTAAATCTTGAACTATTCTGTCCCAGTGTTTCAACGTACTTATTAGCAGTGCATTTTAACAGGCATTCACTGTTCATACAGGTTTTCATGTCAACATCCAATCAACATCAAAGTGTTCGCTGGGCTGTCTGACCACATGCCGTGTACAAGAGTCTAAAACAACCCTCCCACACAGCACAGAAAGTTTGCTTCCATTCCCCCCTGCCAAGCCCCAGTTTCTGCTGATATCTGCACCGCAGGAAGCTCAAAAACGTCCTCCCCTGTGGCACCATCTGCATCATCCCTCACAGCGCCTGGCAGGGCCCACCGCAGCTCCCCCATGAACCCCTCCAGCCGTTTCTGGGAGGCCAGTCCAGTCCATCTCTTTTTTTTCTCTACCGCCTAAGTGAGAGAGGTTGTGCTCCAACTTTGTGATACCGGCCTTCACAGAAATCCGCCTTTGGGTTGTAGTGAAAATATTCATTTTTCGGATGATAGACTTCTACCCCACCCCTTTCCATACACTCTAAACTCAATACCCCAGCGGGTGCCAGGCCGTCAGGGCAGATGTGTAGAATCAGAGGCATGAGTTAATGATTAATAACCCATGGAGCTTATTTTTGGCTTCATTTGGGGAACAAGAAATAACTGTCTAGCATTAAGCTGCCAGCCCCAGTGCATTCTATGAGCACATCCGTTGGCCTCTTCAACAGATATGAGTTTACTAGCTGCTGGAATGGTGCCACCCCGTACTCAAGGTCGGTCTTTATCCCTGCTTCTGGACAGGCAGGTGAGGGACACCAGCCCTCAGGCAGTAATATCGTCAACACAAGGAAATCCGCCAGTTTTCCCTGGAAATGTGACAGGGAGCCTGTGGAGGTATTAAGTACGGTACAGCAAAGGCAATGCCACAGGGAAGAAGCTGCCAAGTTGCTGATAATCACCACCATGCCCATGTATTGGAGTTAAAAGAGCGGACACCTCCATTTCCACATCCTGGGTCACAATCACCTGTAATGTGTCCTCCTTGTTCTTGGTGACCCATTCCTCTGAGCTGAGGTGTTCCTATAGGAAGTTAAACCCTGCCTCTTTCCACTGAGGGGCATTTGCCAGCTGTGAGAGAAGCGGCAGATTGCACTATGCTGTTTTTACCCTAGTTGACCATGGCAGCAGGAGACTTAAAACAACTGAAAAAGAGGCTGTCCTCCATTGCTCTTGTGTCTTGTCCACTTCTAACTAAAATGGGTCATCATCACTGGCAGATGAAAAAGAAAAATGGCCTACTTAGCCCTAATTCTGCTGCACTTAGCCCCTGCAACTACTTCGTAAACAGTTGCCAAACTGAGAAGAGCTGCAAGATCCCCTGAACCGACTTGTTTGAGCTGCTCTCCACCTTTATCAAACGTCACAAAAATCATTATTTAGTGAAATAAAAATGTTGAACAAATACAAAACCCAAGGGCATGATGAAAAGGAGCAGACGTACTGTACAATGCGGTGAAGTACAGCTGAAAGCAAAGGAAGAGACAAAAGGGAGCGGGGATAGGAAAAAGGCAAGGCAGATAAAAAGGAATAAAGGAGACAAAGTCAAAAGCGCATTGGTGAGGAAAAAAATGAACAGGTGAAAGAGAAATGACAGAAAGGAGTTAAACGAGTGGAAATATTAAAGGGAGAAATATTTCATTAAAGGGAGGGAGAGAGTCTGAATTTGCATGTTAGTTCAGTCTCCATTTTTTCTGTTTTGTTATCTGTCACAATAACAGGTGTATTCTGCCAGGGGTAAGTGGGGTAATACAGTAATGTGACCCGTGTATTCGCTGATAGGAGACATTAAATTGAACTCAAGACAAACACATTCACTTCACTGTGAAGACCTTTAGGAGAGGACGTAATGAAAATGTCCACAGCAATACTTCTCAGTATATGCTTCTCTGTAAACAGCTGGTAATTCAGGAAGAAATGACATCGGTATCTCAGCTTTAGCAACTAACATTAGTGTTTGTGACCTCTCGTAACCTCACTGTTATTCCAGGTGAGAAATTGGCAACAGTCCTGATCTGATGTGCCAAATAATGATGGCAATTAGCTGCAAAAGATAGCTAGCCAAAACCTGAAGCCCAACCACAATTTTCTGCAAAGAGAAAGGGAGAATAAAAAAAGAAATTGGCAAGAGATATTGATAAACTTGTTTTATTACCTTGCACAGTATAAAAAAAGACTGAGCCTGGCAGAGGTTCACTTCTTGAGAATGGGGGTTTTTCTGCGGTACAGTCATCTGCCAGCTGTGATGATTTTCCTGCTGTGCATTAAATGTGACTCAGGCGTCTCTTTATTTTAATGAAAGACAGATATTATGGGGAGATATGAAAAACATGGAAAGTTACTAATCCACGTTTCCACAGCTATGGCTTTTTTGAGCTATTGTCTTTTTTTTAACAGCTATTATTTTAGCTGAATTATCTCAGCTACGTAATGCAAATATTTTGGCAAATATGCTTATTAGCTTCTTTGAAGATAGATAGATGAGAAGTGGACAGGCTAGCATCTCTCATATCTGTACGTTAAATAATGAAGCAAGCAGAAAGGTTGCTTGGCATTAAGACTGGAAACAGGGAGAAACAGCTGGCCTGGCTCTGTTGAAATATGAAACAACAATGACAACAAACACAAATAAAAAAAACAAGATATAATTTGTCAATTAGTGAATTTTAAAGCTGATGGTATGCAGTTTCTTACATTTGGACAGAGCTAGGCCGTCTGTTTTCCCCAGTTCCCAGTATTAATGCTAAGCTAATCTATATGGCTGTAGCTTTAAATGTACTACAGATATGAAAAAGAAAAACAGCAACCAACTTAGAAAACCATTGAAGCTGGACCTTGAGCTGTTCAACCTGTGTGAGATATTGAAACAAAAAAGTTCATGTTTTTTTGTGGCTGCATCATTCCAAAAATCCTTCCCAAGAATAGCACAAAAATAAAAATATTTAGGAATTACGAACAGAAGAAGTGAAGGGGAAAGAGCCGGATCCAAAAATGATGGGTTAAATATTAGAAAGGATGATGGACAAGGAAAGGTGAGCTAGCTACGCAGATGCAGAGAGAAGAGAGAGAGCCTTTCAAGCATTCAGGTGGTGTGGCCTTGTAAAAAAATAAAAATCCAATGAAGAATGCACTCAGCCTGGAATTTATTCATAGATGTATTTATAATGCATGCCCACAGAATGAATTACTTCCCGTGCATCTGAGCATAGCATGTGTGCGTGTGTGTGTGTGTGTGTGTGTGTTCCGCCTGTGCAAAACTGTGTGTTAAGTGTGTGTATTATTTCCCCCCCATGTGAAGTCTATCTAAGAGACAGGACAAGTGTTGATTGATGAGAGAACGTTTGTTTTAACGAGCTTCCGGAGTGGATTCACCTTGAGAGAGATTTGATTTCTCGGTTTACACTGCTTCTACCGCTGTCTGAAGATATCTAAGGCAGACACCATCAGTCCACTGCTTGTGTGCCTGAGTTGTGTGCGTGTGCTCATGGTGTTTGTTTACCTGTGTGTGTTTTGCTCGTGTATATTTGTGCAGCTTGTGTGAGTTTTCTGATGTGTCTGAATTTTTGGAGCGCTGGTGTGTTATTGTGAAGTCTGGCTGCGTGCTGTTTGAAAGTACTGTAGGTGTGTTTATGTGTGTGCTATAAAATATTGATTGTGGACCATTTTAGGTTTTTGTCTTTTTTTTGTCTTTGCAATTGCCATTTCTTTCACTCATGTCCTAAATATCATATTAATTCATATATGGATTCAAATATTTTGGCTATATTTATTAAACATAGAGACACTCATTTAAAAAGAATCACTCCAATTTAGTGATAGTTTCAGCTTCGGTAAATGTTTAAAACACAATATCTGGAAATATATATTTAAATGTCACTAAAAGTAGTCAGATTCAGTCCGATATATCATATTTCAAAACAGTGGAATCAGCTTATACAATACCATGTATATGTTACATCCCCCAAGTTTATACTCACACATTCCCAGAATAAAATGTGACATCAGGATATGACCTCAGTGTCTTCAGACGAAGCTGCAGCACTAGTTTGCAGGAACTCCTCAGCCAAATCACGATAATTCAATTTCCATGTTGTTCCAGTCAGATGATAATGAAGGATTGCATGTCTGTTTTGGTGTCAGTTTACAATCTCTCCCCTGTTTTTATCATCTCACTTTTAGACAGCAGGATGACATAGATAGTTTGGAAGATCCTGGTTCATCCACCTTGCAGTACATTTTTTAAGCTATACAACAAAGACTGTATACCTAGTAGATCAATGAAGCATCTAATTGTCTGACTGTTAATTCTCCATTAAGCTCAATAAGAATTAAACATTAAAATAGTCTCCTATAATAAAAGTTGCATAATATATGGTTCAGTGGTGTTAATGCAGATCTCTTTTAAAGGTTCTTGACATTTTTACCCCCCCCCCCCCCCCTAATTACAAACACATTAGGCCAGCAGATCCTGATTTATAGGATCAATTCTTATCCTGATATTGGAAGAATCTAGTTTCTGTTTTGCTTATTTGATTGGATTTGATTTGTTGGACATCTGTTCAGTAGGTCCTACCATAGGTAATGGGCACATAATAGTGAAGAGTGAAAGCAGTGATTGGAAGAGTTTGTCTCTTATCGGAATAACTTCCACCAACAAAAAAAAAGTTAAATTACGACTCAATTTGCTGGAGAACCCGAGAGTCTTTCTTTTGAAACCCACTGCTTTTGGAGCAATGCACACAGAAAACGAGTTTCCCCTTTTGGCCTCTAGGTGTCCCCGTAACAAATTCCCGCCACTCTTCGGCGCTGCTGTCAGCTCTCTGCGCTGTCGTTGACTGTTTACCGTGATAACTTCTATACCGGAAGTCGCTTCATTCTGTGAGTTTTAATCAATATTTACAAAGCAGAGCAATGTCAGGTTTAAAATGTGAAGTCGCTTTATTAGTAGCGAAGTATAGTGTCGGCATGTGTGTTGTTTGTGTCAGTGTTGCACGTTTTTATCGGTGAACAACGGGCGGCACCGTTGCTCATTGCTCCGCTGTCTCGCCATTCATTTGCATACAGCTGCGTTAAGATGGTTACAGTTGAGTGAAGTGTTTTCTTCATGTGTTGGTATGTTTACCACGAAAGGTTCAACGGGGTCGGTTAGTGTACAAGGAGCTTATCAGTCAGTGGTCTAGCAGTGGAGTGCTGCATCACGAGCTGCTGCATGCATTAACACAGCTTAATTACTTCAGTGACTGAGGACACCCTGGAGGCAGAACACCAGTGGTTGATTGATGTGTGTTGTTGCAGTGGCTGTAGAACATTAACGCATGTATAATTAGCCAGAATAAAGTCTAACTGTTTTACTTTGAATACAGCAAAGGCTGTAAAAGTGAACAAGTAAGAAACAAAATATATTCTGGTATCTTTAAAACGCATAATTACAGAAAAGCTGTGTGTCGAGATGTGACAGCAGCCTTCTAGTGATAACCATTCCAGCAGATGTTAATGGTTGACCACTCGTAGCCTAATAAAATGTGAAAATAAATAACCAACTTACATCCTTTCAAATCATAGAACTATATTCTATATATGTCATTGTGGGGACAGTTTTTATCACGTTTAGCATGGTTGCAGAAACGTGGAGGCAATATAATGATCACATAATCCCACTCTACGTCTGCCAAACTCATTTGCAAAATTGATATAGTCCAGTCTAGTAGCAGACGCACTCAAGTTAATAATTGACGTACTCCTGTTTTTTAAACTTGGAATACCTTGCTGTGTGTGTGGGAAGAAGGAGGAAGCATTGTTTTCACTGAGGGGCGGTACAAGGAGGTTGTTAAAAAGTTCAGCAGTGGTAGAGTAACTGTTGTGTGATCAGTATCTGTTCTCTGCTAACTGGATTGTAAAGCTGAAAGGTGAGCGAGGGGTAGTGCTGGCTCTACTTTATGCTTTTATTTTGTTTCAAAGGATTATCTCCTACATGCACCGAATTTAAAGTCAATACAACAAAAGCATGGCTCGGTGGAAACGAGTTTCAGAAGTTTGGGTGTATTATTACATACAGCAGTTTGTCATTTCAAGATTAATGTTTAACTCAGTCTGCAGAGAATGATGGAAATATTGTGGCAGATGAAAGCAAAAGGCAGTAGCAACGGTGTCTGTCCTCCTCTCTCCTCAGTTCCAGGCGAGTCGACTGATTGAAGACGAGCTCCTGTGGATCCTGGCCATGGATGAAGAGTTGACGCCTTTGGACTGCCTTCTGCCCTCAGGTACTGCCTTTCAAACACACATTCCCTCGGCGCAAACGCACATGCGCGCAATCAATCAAATACGCAGGTCGGTGCGCACATGGCACGTTCACCCACAAGCCACAAGCCGGGGCGCCCCGAACACAGATCTGTATGCGTCTGATCAAAACACACACTTACTCCCGTCACTGTCACACTTGTCTTCCTCTCTCTGCTTCTCCCAGACACTCTGACACACACACACACACACACACACACACACACACACACACACACACAGTCTTGGGGGAATTAAAACTCAAAAACAAATGTTGTGTGTGTATGAGATGCACTTCCGAGTGTCTTTTATGTTTGGCTGCTTGAATAATGAGTGTTTATTGAAAGAGGGTCTAGTGTGTTTGCTTGTAATGTTTGCTGTTTGAGAAAAACTAACTTTGAGGGGCGGTGATGTGATTATTGAAACGTTTCTTAAAAAAGAAATAAAAATTGCTCCTGCATATGATTTCTGTGATCATATACATTCACTTTGTTCAAACGCAACCCTAGATAACCAAGTTTAGTACGACAATTGACTGAAATCTACTATTTTCTCTTTTCCAGAGGCACGTATGGGTACATTTTTGTGGCAGGATTAGATGTTCTGTATCTGTTGATGCTCTTAAAAGAAACCCTACATATGGTCAGAACCGGCCTCCCTAGAGACCCGAGGAAGAAGCTGCTTACAGCTGCCTGTAGCCACTGCGCTAAGGTCAAGGTTTACGTGAGCTCCCTGGTGGTGTGCGAGTGTGGAGGAGGGAAAGCTGCCTACGGGCAGGTTTCACCCAGAGCTGTAAAGGTCAAGATGATCGCACAACGATGTGGCTTGGAGAGCAGCTCTTCGCACACCCTCAAAGAACGGCGCTCTGTGGGTCGCGGAAGAACTGCCAATTTGTAAGCCTGAATTTGAATTCACATTTTTCTATATCCAGCCTAAATGTGCTCAAGAACTCGTATCACCATCGGGTAGAGACAGCTAGCGAACGTTCCCTCAGATGCAGAGACATAAAACGGATCTTTTTGTGAAATGAAAAAGTGATGTGGAAGACAAGTAGTTCCCTCCATCTCTTACTTCTGTCTTGTTACAGCTGTACTGTTATTCGTCATGTACATCTGTTTTATAAAGAGCTAATTCTGTGACTTGAACAAAAATATATTCCTGCCTTGCATGCGTGTACTTTATAACAAAAGGAAGCTGCCATTGGTTGAGAAGCAGCCGCTACACTCTGTCCAAGTAGAAATGTGGTGCAGGGTTTTGACACTGGCTAGACATATTGTCCACCCACAGAAAGATATAGATGGGGATCTTAGGAGTGAAAAACAAATGTTCTGTCCCCAAAAAAGCTCAGCAGTGTCTGAGCTTTTTTGTCGTCGTTCTTGGATTCAGCATACGGCCACCGATCAACCTTTTTCATAGACATGCAGTAAGCATACTCTCTGCAGTTTACTGGCAAACTCAGGTACCTCCGTAGTCCGTGGCGTTTTATTCCTTGAGTAATTTTACTTTAATGTGATGGAACCACTTTCCTTTAACCTGTAAATTTTTGGACAGCTGAAGACTCTTGTATGGAGCTGCACTCCACTCTAACATGAAATATCCCGTCTGGGCTTCTTGTCGTCTGTGTCTGCCCATTCACAGAGTGTAATGTGGAAAAATACACCACCGAGCCAGAAAACGGGCCAATAAATACACGGTGCAATGCCAACAACCTGTTTTTAGAGATGTTGAGGTGATTTGATATGAGTATTGAATACTCAAAAATGCTCATGTCAGCATAGTTTCTGCGAGTTCCGGGGTTTTTCTCCTTTTAGATTTTGTCCACAAATCTAAACGTACCCGAGTCCTGTGAATCTGCACTCGATTGCCGTTCCTCAACCACTGCATGCGCGTCTCACTAAACTGAAACTGGATTGCGAGCACTGCATTTGAATCGTGAGCGCTGACTGTCGACGTATATAAAGAGCAGGATTTTCAGTCTGGAGCAAATACAGTTTTCAGAGCAACTGAGTTCCTTCACCTTCAAGTTTACGGGAATTCAGTTTCACATTATGTGATTCGAATTCAGTTTTTTAATGACATTATTCAAGTGAAGCAATTCAAGTTCAACTATAAATTATTCAAACTTTGTTTCTGGTGACGCATATCTCTGCCCATGCTCCACATGCTCTGCTCTGCAGTTCAAAGTGTCACTGAATATTTGTCTCGGGACTGTTGGTCTCAGGTGCATTCACTGAGGAGTTTCTCCCAGGATATAGTTTATTTTTGGCAAGATTTTAAATGAGACATGAACTTGACACCCACGACAATTACCTGCACGCCCTCTGGTCTTTCCCACTGGTTCAGAGGTTTTGGAAAGAGATCACAACTTTCAGAGTTTCTGACATGTAACATTTCACTATCTCCATCCACCTGCCTTCTCAGGGACCTGTCAGACTTAATAATAACAAGCAAATCCGTCTTTACCTGTGGCTCTAGCTATTGCCAAGCAGACTATTCTCCTCCATTGGAAGTCCAGACACCTACTCTCCATGAAACCTCTTCTCAGAACACGTATCAGTAGAGCTCGTCTCTGACAAACACAATAATCAATCAACGGTTCTCATATTTGACCCTGGCTCTCGATCTGGTGGGGTGCTGAATGCTACCCTGTTACTATTAGCATCTTTAGATTACAATCCCAGCCCTTCTCATACCCCATCGTACACAGCTAAAGGAGGGAAAAACAAGGATTTTATTATTTTCTCTCTGTCAGCTCTTCTCTTTCTGTGCTTTAGTTGTTGTTGTTTGTCTGTTTACATACATGTGTCCTTGTCTACTCTTGAGTGCCTGTTTGTTCTCTGCTTTCTCCTTTCCTTTTTCATCAATAACTATCTTTAAATAATATTGTTGTCCTTATGTCTATGATTATATGATGTCATTTTCCCTCCTCCTCATTGGCTAATGGTTAGAAAAGAAATAGAAACAAAATAAGTTTAGTCCTCCGATGAGGGAGGTCAGGAGCCGGCAGAAATTACAGTTTCTGGCTATGATAAATTATTTTTATAAAACGTGCCTTTTAAAACCCGTCAGCGTGTTCTAGGGTTTAGAAAGTTCAGTTCATTTTTTTATTAAAAACAACAAACATTCTCTGGTACCAGCCAAAGATTGGTTGCATTTCTCTTTTTAAAAAAATATAATTTCAAACTCAACATCTTCATATTGTGGACTGCTAGTCAGACAAAACAACAATTAGAAGAGTATTTGAACTTGTGATGGACATTTTTCCCTATTTTTAGACACAAATCCATTCATTATTAAAAAAAACAATCTACAGATTAATCGGTAATTTAATGATCGTTAGTTGCAGCCCCAGAACATAATTTGGCCCATTGTGATAAAATGAGTGAATGAATGCATGCCAATGGAGGAACAGAGTACTGCGCCATGCACCATTTATTACACTAGTGTAGGTTGTATTACGGTGCATTGCTTCCTTTGTTTCTCTCTCCCTCTGCATCTCCTATTGATCGCTGTTTTGAAGGTTATAATCCTGCTGTTAGACCACTAAGGGCCGCTGTAATTGTGCTCCTTTACGCGTACATATGTTTGTATACACCTGACACTCTCACACGCGTGTGTGTTCTGCACAGAACAGGAACACACAAGTGGTGTTGGCTTGCACAGCTCAAAAAAAAGAAATCAATAACACTCAAAGGCCACCATCAGTCAAGAGACACTCGCATCTGATAGGATGCTATCAGCAGTTTTGAAGCATCCATTGAAACAGATGTTTACTCAAGCACGCTAGCTAAGCGTGACAGGCCACCTACCTGAGTTTGCTCTCTGTGCAAATCCAAGATTTATTGTACAGATTTCATAGGGAGTGCAAATAATGGTGGCAGATCAGAGCGCACACGCATCCTCCTGAAGATACGATGTATTGATGAATCCGTCACTTTCCAATTAAAGGTAACATGTATCCGAGATTCCCTGTATCGCTCACATACACACTCGAATCTTTCTCCCAGCTGTGCATTATAACTTCATTTTCCTCTGTTAAATAAGTTTAGAAAACATTTCCATTGTTGCTTTAGTTCCATATCTTACGGAAACACTTATCTATCCGTGGTGGAGGATATAAAAACAGCCCCTGGATGTCTGCATTTTAAAGACCCCAGTGTGCAAAGTTAGCCTTTTTAAATTTCATCTTTTTAATTATAGATGCTTATTCCTGGAATATCTTCATGCTAGGTTATGTGCTTGGATCTTTTTTGTGTGTGGGTTTGTTGTATTTATGCTGTCTGGCACTTCCAAGGTGACATTTCTTTAAACGGAGTGCACAAAAGGCTGCACACTTCCTTGTGTGTGCGTGTGTGTGTGTGTGTGTGTGTGTGTGTGTGTGTGTGTGTGTGTGTGTGTGTGTGTGCGATGAGGGGTTATCTGAAAAGTCACGGCTGGTTGGGTTTGTCTTTTGTTCTCTGTACACCTCCAGCCAATTAAGAGACAAGACTGACAAATCTACTCTTCCTTTTTCTCCTCCTCACCTACCCCTCCTTGTGTCCTCCTTTTGTTTCCTCTTCCCTTCACCACACTCTGCTGGGGTTGACTTTTGTATTGGAAATGACCTTCCATGGATGTGAACTTTTTAACGACATCAAGCCCGCTGCTGCAGCAAAGACTATTTTTTTTCCCTCCACACTTTCTCAGCTTAGTCAAAATGCACTCTTTACACTTGAGGGTTTACCGCCACAAAGGGAGCTTTATAGGACACAAGGTGATGCACATGCCATGAGAATTTCATGAAACCTCAAGATATTCTTCTTCTTCTTCCTTCTGATGTATTTTGAAATGTGTACTGGGGAAGATGCAAGCTTTATTAGATATGGCATGGAGTGCTGTTTCCAAACTGGTATCCAGTTGTGCGCAATTTACATGAATACAGTTTAGCAGAGAGGGAAGAGGGCTTCGTAATCACAGTGTTGCTTAAGCTTGCGTATGGCATTTTGGCTTTGCTACAAAGTGCAACTACTTTAAAAATGGATGGGAAATCACTGATAAGGGCAGACATGAGAGTGAAAATAAATGAACTCGCAAGTATTAAGGCGAGGGCAAGAGAGCTTGTGCTTTGGTCTTTGCTCCATTAAGGCTTTTCTAGCAGCTCTGTTTTTAGTTTGTCCATGAATGCAGAGTTTTCATCTTCTGCAGACAGAAAAAACAAAGACATTTGCATTGGAAGCAGAGCAAAAGAAAAGAGGGATGTGGATTTGAGAAAGGAAATAGATTTGTGAAATGATGCACCCTGGAACAAAGAAGCATGGAGAGGAAAGTGATGTGAATGTCAGGTTGTGTTTGGTTGTGCTGTATTGAAAGGGCGTTCCTGTGTTGCCATGTAGGTGCAGCTGGTGTGTCATCAAGGTCAACATATTCAAATGAGCATTGATGAGATGTGGTGTGCACACATTTTCCTTTAGAGAAACCCAACAGCAACTAAACAACATTACAATCTGTATTTAAAAGGTAAAACAATGATGTGTTTTTGCTATGTGGCCATTACGTTCCGTCGTCTGTAGTGTCTCTACCTGATTGTTTTTGATTCATACTTTTCCCCTTTTCCCCCTCTTTTCTTGTGCAGGCATGCAGAGGATCTGTCTTATTATTCTCAACCAGCCTCTAAATAAAGACTACCTGCACATTCTCTGGAGTAAAGGTATATCTCACACATCACCAACACAGATCAAACCAGCCTCTTCAATAGGACTTGGAGCTCATCTGCATTGAGTTGCACGGAGCATTTATTTCCCTGTTGTTTTTTTGGAGGGACTGTGCTCTCTGGCCTGTGTAGTCTCCACTGTGCAATATCATAATTACTGCCATGGAAAATGCCCCCTTTCTGCCCTCTGCCCACATTTCCTGTGAGATGTGTTTTAATTAAGTTAAAGATGACGTAACTCTGCAGAAAACTTTCCTTCATATTTCATTTTATAACTCCTCTAGGAGCTGGACAATTGATATAATCCAAAAAGATTAATATTACTATACAAAAATGTGCTAAATTTTCATTGGATTCACAGCTTGAATATTCAGCGTGATGTTGTTGCCCCTGAGACGCTGACTTTTTATTCTCATGATTAAATGGCATAATGAGTTTTGAATCTGAAATGTCAGTTGAAACATTAACTCAACAGATAAACCTGAAGAGACCATGATCAAATAAGCGCTGTGTTGCTACTCAAAAGGTCTGCATTCTTTTCATTCATTATTTCCATAGGTCATTCTATCACAGCCCTGAGCCATATGCTTTACAGTACCCATGTATCTATTCATTTAAAATCACTTAAAGCCCTTTACTTTTTGTTAGGTCTCAAGATAACAGGAACAGCGCGTCCATTCGGATTCATTCAAGTGCGTGTACATTCATTACAGCTAATTGGTAGATAAATAATTGTGAACACAGACAGTGGCGGTAAGTGTCCACTCCACTCAGCGGGGGAGTGACGAGGTTGATACAAACAAACCCAGTGGACCCAGGACCCCTACATTTAGAACGTGGGCGTTTCACTCACAACAAATCCGCCCTCACAACGGACTCTGAGGTCTCCTGCAGCCTTCCATCAGAAGAGGATGATCTGCTTAGTGATACCGACACATGGGGGTATACTGCACTGTCAACCTGCTGCTCACAAGTTGCTGGCAATTTATGAACCAAGGAAGTCCCCTAGATTCCAAACACTTTTTTTGTAGCCGGTAACGAGAGGATGTAAATAATCATTTGATTTCCCTCCTCTGCTTAGCGAATACTCCAGACCTTTTATGAGAGTAAAAGACAAACAGAGATTCATTCTCCAAAGGCTCGTTGGGAAAATAGGTTTTGAAGTTTTGGAAGTAGAGCTCGAGACTCCCAGAGGTGTTGCTTATGAGATGCGTTGATGCATAACGGTTGTTAGTTGGCTGTGATGTATTAAATATGCAAAGCTGACTTTGAGCCTTTAAACCAGACATTGTCATCCAAATCTGGATCCCACAACTGTGTTTTTCTTTTGAATCTGCTGAACCGATCAGAAACGGAGCTAAATGAACAAGAATGACTGGAGCCAAACTGTGCTGAATTTGTTTTTATCAAGTAGTGGAGAGAAGTGGCCTGGATCACTGCCACTGTGAAACAACAAAAGAAAATCACTGTAGGCCAACTCATTTATGAAAATGGTTATACATGGATTTATGCATTCAGGAAAGGTAAGGGAAACAAAGCAACTTTGAAGGCAAACTTGTGATTAAAACCACTTTAGATTGAATTTCAATGACACAGCTTTTGATATTCTTATCAACTTAGAAATAACCCAGGAGGCACCTGAGCTCCTTCTGTCGCACAGCTCTCTCTGTTTTTTGTTTATGTACTAGAGGACCTCTTTCAAAATGTTTAATGGCTTTAAATAAAGCAGTTTCCTCATCTGATTTCACACCAAAGGTTGCCTGTTGCCCCGAGATAAAGATCCTGTGGATTGTTAATTAAGTGAGAATAATCACAAATACAGAATTTAAAGCAAGAAAAACTTCCAACGTCCATCAAGCAGATATTGGTAAATGTTATGTTGAAATGGGTTCGTTGACTCTGCCGGTAATCTAAGTCCTCCAGTGTGCATCCAGAGTAAAGATCTGCACGATTCAATTGCTTTTCAGAATATTGCAGTTATATTATTTGAAATGTATTCCAACACCAATTTTTCAGTGCAAATGATATCTAAATTGAAGACAGTTTTTCAATATCCATCTTAAATTATTTGTTTGCTCCCACATGGGGAGATATTAGTCTGGTAATACATTCTTTACGCCCTGTTGATTATAACTGACCCTCAGCAGTGCTCAGAGATTGATGTTTTTCATTTAATACCCTTGTTTTGGAATCCAAAATGTGACCAGACCAGCAAACTTTAACTGATGCGGTTACACTCCAGTGATTACATTTTAAATTGTGGCGCTATTACAATTCCTTTTTGTTGATTTTTTATTTTTTTATTTTTCTCATCCCAGTCAATACTTGCCAGTAGTTCAGGAACAAGAATCATAAGTTCAGCATTGCATCGAACCGTCCTCCTGCACCATTCTGCGACCACTGCGAGATAGAAAGACATGTCGGCTGTACGCTGACAGCACGGTGCAGCTTGATAACGTCGTATGGTGTTTGCTCCTTCTTATATAAGGCTACTTTTTAAAGTTTCAGAGGGATGTTGGGTGGTTTCTTAAGTGCCACAAGCAATGCTGTGGTGTGGATTTCAGAAATTGGGAAGCTTTCTTGATCAGCTTTGCTCTTGGAAGTTTTGCACATGGGACTTGAAGAAACTTTTGACAGGAGGATGACGATGATGATGGTGATGATGATGCATGAATGGCAGATCTCAGATCTCTTGCAGTGTGATGGTAAACACGCTTTTAGCGACTTTTATCATTCCTCACTTGATATGCCATGTATTTTTAATGTTGTTTATCGGATTTGTCAGTGTGCGCAGTGAGCGTGTCTGAGTGTGTGTCACTCTCCAGATGGTTGTTCACCTGGAGGCATCGCAGCCAGGTCTCCACCCTTACACACACACACACACACACACACACACACACACACACACACACACACACTCTGCACTCTCAGGTTCTCTGATGTGCTGCCCCTGGCCCCCCTCATCACCTGTGGGAGAGGTAGAGCAGCAGGGAGCGAAAGGAGCGATACCGGCTGGGAGAGCGCAGCGCTGATCAAAGGGAAGCTCATTTACACGTGACGTGTGATGTTGTGCTGTGGGATCAAGCTGCTTATCTCACTCACGCACCCTCTCACTCATCTAGTCCATCAGTCACCCACTCACTTCTTCATTCAGTCAATCAGTCACCCATTTACCTACTTGCAGGTCCTTCACTTACTTCTGTGTAACAACACAAACAAGCCAATCAATATAGCAATCACTGAAGGTGTCTCTCTACAAGAGAAAGAAACACGGCCTGTGCCGGATTTCATCATTTGTTGATATGGAGCAGCTTTTATGAACGTCACCCAGCAGCCAGTCGAGTATCAGCCGTGCAATCAAGGCCGGTTGGGTGATTTGTTGACGTGCAAATGCCCACTTCCTGAACTTCAGCATTTAAAAGCATGTGTCAGACGGCGTAAGTGGGTACGTCGAGAATTCAAAGACAGAAGCTGTTCGCGAGGATTAATGGATAGAGGTCGTCAGAAAAGCCAAAAAGCTAATTCCCGTAAGACTGTTGGTGGAAAGGTAAAATAATGAGTCAAAGAGCCAGTGAAATGTTGCCCCCTGGAATAATAAAGAGTGGGATAGAGCATAAGAATAAAGAGTAACAGAGAGGAGCCAGAGAAAAAGAAAATGAGATATATATGTGTGCAGGAAATCAATCAAATTTGAGGCAAGGTGTAGAGTAGAGAGCAGGGTGGATCTGGAAACAGGAGGACAGGTGGAGGGGAAGAGGTGGACTGATGGATGAAGGGCGGGGGGGGGGGGCGGCATCAAGGCATCATAATAAGGATAATAATCTTATCACAGCCCCCTGTGACCGTTTGCCCTCTCCTGTACAGCGCTAAAGCCCCAACCTGACAGGTATTAATCCTCACCACTAACCTCATCAATACTGGCCTGCTATAGAATATATCCCACAGCTGTGTGTGTGTGTGTGTTTCTGCATGAACATGCATCTTTCCTGCATCAAACGCAAGAGCGAAGATCACTGAAATGACAGGTTTAGTGCTGTGTGTGGAAGTGCATTATCTCCTGCCCACCATATCTGTCATCCAGCAGAATGAGTGGCAGGAGGAGCTGGTTCTGCAGCCAGCAGGGAGGGATTATTATGGCTAGTTAATTTACAAGGTCATCTCCACTCGCTGCCGCTGTCCCTGCGCAGCTCACAATATCACCGGCAGAATTCATAAGGCAGCGACGTGATTTTCTGATGAGCTTGTTCGTTAAAACTCGTATACTCTGAGGAGAAGGAGAAGATGGAGTTAGTGCCGCTGTTGTCCTCACAATTGGGGTGCACTTCATACTGCTGGCAATTCAAAGTGTTCAGTGGGAGAATGACAGTAATTGTATTTGTCTGCCTGAATGCAGTGCAGATAAAGATGATCTTTCTGAACTCTCATTTCGCCCACTTTTTGCCACTGTGATGAAGACAAATGTAATGTCTAGAAAGACAGAGGCTCCCACAGGCATGTCCATTACAGTGAAGACTACAGCCGGTGTAAACCAAGGGTAGAAGTGTAGTAATGCTCCGACTAATGCAGTGATGAAGAAGAGTGCTAGCAACGTGGATTTACAATAAATACAATAAAAATTGCCTAACAAGTGTGTAAACAAGCATACGCTCAATGCCCTTTTCTGAGAAACACTGAATGTGAACGTCACTTTTAAACTGTTTAAATCCATGGCCTTTGCTGTATGTTGTAGCACCACTGCTCACATACTTTCTGAAGCCTAACGAGGCTAACATCATTTATAAACTTGTCATGTCATTCTTCCGACATTAGCAGAGGCATTTATTTATGTCAGCAGAGGAGGGAGGCTGCACTGTAAGTGCTGTGGGAAACCCTGGCATAAAGTAAACGTAATGATAAATTAACGGCGTTAAATTATTTCAAAAGAGGTTTTAATGTAAACAAGATATTGAAAAACGATCCCTCATTGATATTTATGAGATCTGCCTGAGGGCCCTTTTTTTATTACACCACAGTTTGAAAGCGTTACGGATGGATATGAGGCACAAATATGGTGAGAACATGCATATAATGGGAAATGATACAAATGTCAGATAGTTTTTAAAAGTTGTTTTGATGTTGGCACCTGAAAGCCGCACTTTGTAGAATCACTTTAAACCTCTCAGAGTTGTGTGTGTGTATTTTAATGGCATGCCATGCAAACAGAGCTGACTAAATGATTGACAGACAGAAGTAACTGTACTAGAACCTTAAGTCTGAAAATGATTGTGTGTGTGTGTGTGTGTGTGTGCTTGTGTGTGTGCTTGTGTGTGTTTGTGTGTGTGCACACACAGATAATGACTGATATCTTCACAGTCTGGCACCAGCAGGCTTAAAGAAGAGTTTCTCTGTTTGAAAAGTTTCTCAGCCTTTGCACTCTCTCAGAGATAATGAGTCATTTACATTCCAATCATTTCTTGACGTGAAACGTCAACAGCAGGTGGTGAGGGTTATGAATAAAGCACTGCCTCGAGTGTCTTATTTACATCAATACGAATGCGTCTGCATTCTCCCACTTTTTAAGCACTCCAGACAAGGAAAGTTAGATTGAGGACCCCCCCCCCCCAACTCCATTTAACTCTGCTAATCGCATCTACTTAAGTCTTTGTGTGTGTGTGCGTGTGTGTGTGTGTGTTTGTGGATTTACAGTATGTAGGTGTAACTCGGTATGCTTTGTACCCGCACGCCTATATTTTGAGGACTGTGATGTCTCGTTGTTACAGTGTAAACTTTAATATTTAATTAATGTCTGTGATGTGCAGGTATCACAAGTAGAAAGTCTTGATTATTTTACCCTGGAGTGTGAGGTAGGTAATACTGTAGGTACCACTGTCTCGTTGATAGTGTTTTGTTTTTGCCCCGTCATGTCAGCCAATGTATTAAATTCTGTTTCATCTTGTCATACATGTCACGTCTCGCCTCAATAAAAAAAATAAAGGTGAAGAACCAAAAGGATGTCACCGGGTGCCTTTTAACTGGATTTGTGCCCCTTGACTAAGGCTTGCATTCTCCAATTAACAAATACATTGAGCGCTGCAAGACACAATTTTCCAGCTCTGGACAGTTAACACGGTAACAAAAACGTATCCAGTAGAAATATGCTGCTCAAGTACAAAGTAAACCTACAGGAATGTGTGCTTGCTTGCTTGCACAATTCCCATTTGTAAGAGACGGCTGTGATGTATAGTCTATCCTATTGTATGACTGTACTGTTTTTGTTCAGCCAAACAAATGAGTTATGTGCACACTAAAGGATGAGTTTAAAGAATGGATGCATTTTTGGAAAGAAAGCAGATGAGACAGACACCTTGTGTACGCCAGTTGCCCGTCGCCTCTTTGGTGCAGGCTTTAGTTAGTTTTGAGCGAGGTGCAAGGAGAAAACGACAGCTGATACTTTGAAGTTTCTCCCTCGTGTGCAACACAAGAGCCACAAACTCTTAAAAAAAATAATAGGCTGCCTGTTCAATTTGAATAAAATAATGGCCATGAAAGAGCATACATTTGCATCTAGTTTAGTGCAGCTTGAATACCATTTTAAGAATGGCAAATAACCACCTCATTTGACTGTTTTTAAAATCAGAAAAGATAAGTGCTCTTTCACACACATTGCCTTTAAAGGGTCAAAACCAATTTACTTGTCTGTGTAGCGGTGTCATTTGTTATATTTTATACAGCAGAAAAGTAGTTTTCTTTTAAAACTCATTTGGACCTGCAGTGATTGATGTAATACCAAGGTTTTTGTTAAACAAAAGCCTTGGTATTACTGACGCAGGTATTACTGACGCAGGTGTCCAGAAACATGTTTGTTAAATTTTTCCTTTTTCTATGAATTTGTTCTTGTGGGTTCAGCACTCTGACGTCAGATGCAAACATTTTCACTATGGTTTTTTGTGGAGCGATGGTGTGCTGTTCACACCGCTATGAAACTCAGGATCAGTGTATAATAACTTCACTTTTATTATATGTCAACTAAACAAATCTCCAGCCAATCCAGCCAGCAGGCTACAGAAGCTGTAGTCGTCGTCCTCACAAAAACCCCGGACACCGTTTGAAATGAAAGCGCACCTCAGTATAAAGAGAGATACACAAGGTCCTATCGGAGAATGATTCCTTTGAAAATCCTTGTACCCTGTACAACTCAGACTCATAAATGGCAGGTCACAATTCCTAATCCTTTGCTTCACAAAGTATATGGTGCCCAATGCCAAGTAGTATGTGTCATCTCTGTATCTCACTCCTGGGAGGAATAATCATACGTGGTGCATGCTGTTACTCTGAGGCTTTCTGAATGTGAGGAGGTCAAATTGATGTAAGTGAAGTGTGGAGAGACACTTTTATGACCCCAGTTAGACTCCGTCCAAGGTGGAGCACCCACCTATATAGGAACGGCAATCAAAACATCCTAAAGTAGAGGGGACACGCCCACCTGTAAACTCACCTCTGCACAAGCGGAGACATGGTTTATTGTGGTACTACACATTGTTTACACCAGTTTGAACTGGGTTATATGGAACAGTGACTCATGTAAAGGCAGAAATGTGTCTCCAGTGAACGTAAGGTGTACTATTTATATAAAACAAATTGCCTTCAGTGACACAGGCTGAAGTATCTCTCTGTCTATCTCTCCGTAGCTCTCTTGAGGGCATGTGCTGATGGAGCTGCCAATCACCTTTACAGCAACACCGCTGGAGATAGAGACAGGTAAGTGTGCCTCGTGTTCAAATTTGTATGTGCTAATTTGTGTTTTCATTTATGTCTTCCTCTGTGCACACTGTTTATTGAATAGCATGTGTGTGTGTGTGTGTGTGTGGCTAATGGAGGACTGCTGTCAGGACGGAGATGGATCTGGAGTTCACTGAGTCCCTGAAGTGTTGAGGCTTTCACATTAACACGCTGAGTGTGAGCATGGGTTTGTGTGTGTGTGTGTGTGTGTGTGTGTGTGTGTTTTGTCAGGGTGTGAATGCGATGTCATGTGTGCCTGGGTTTGTCTCCCTACGTGCATGCTTTTGCACTTCTATCGTGGTAACAGCTATTTTAGGTTGTGGACATCGGAGGTGAGGACATATTTGCAACAGGACGTCATTTCGGCCCATTCTCCCCTTTTCAGTTGGGCCAACTTCTCCTTGTCCTTGAGTTTACAGCCGAACTTCCTATAATGTGAGTGTGTATGATGACTGTGCAGATCCACTAAAAACGGCACATTTACTGCGTTCAGAGGCTCTGCATATTTAGCTATTAATCAAACATGTTTATTATGTTTGCTGAGTCAAACGGGCCACGTTGTTAAAGTCAAAACCATTTATTGTAATGGCACCAGCTGAGGAAATGGCTCAATGATGCTGACTTTATCGGATTCTCTGCAAAACAACCACACTCCTTTTAAATTGTTTGTTTGTAAAGTGTTAAAAGTCCAGAGTTTGTGCTTTTATTGTTCATTCCCAAGTAGCACGATGAATAAATTGCAAAACGACAATAATATAACTTTTGTTTTTGTATCGTAACAAATTGCGTGGAGGATCTCAGCCAGTCAAAACATAAACAAGGGAAGGTAGAATATTGTAATCACACACTGCATGACTCACATTACTACAATATATAATGCTCAATCAACAGCAATTGTTCTCTAATATTAACTGATGGAAAAAGAAGCCGCACAGTTAAAGTCAGATCTAGGATTACATTTAAGATTAGATTCAAGAGTCTGCAGGTATGGAGCGCTGAAGATGAGGTCCTCACTAGTACATTAGAACAAACATGTATGTGTTGTGTGTGTGTGTGTGTGTGTGTCTGCGAGCATGTACATGTATTCTTTTTGTCATTGAATTTTCAAAATAAAACTAGTCGTGTATCTCTGTCTGAGTATGAGTTTGAGCTTGTTTGGCCTACTGTGTTCCACAGCGCACTCATTGTCTGACCCTCCGGTCCTGAGCTCGGTCAGCAGCCAGGCCTCCCTTACAGCCCCATTGCTCCCAACCCCCAAACGTTATACGTTACACAGGGAGGGTTGGAGACGGGAGGGGGAAATAGCGAGGAAGGGGAGGAGGCTAAAAATTAAGAGAATTTTTATGGATGGGGATGCGTAAATCAATCACCAGCAAGTTTAGATGTATTTAACCTGACATTACCATAAGTAATGGACTACAGAGAGGGGGAGATGCAGGTGATCAATCAAAGCCAGGCTTTATGAGTACCGGCAGCAACACAGACAACAGCAGCATGTAATCAAATAGAGGGCGGTATGAGAGGGATGCAGGAAAACTAAAGATTACCAAAAACTACTACCAAATTGCTAGATAAATATGTAATAGATACCCTGTGTTTGTCAGTACCGGGGTATTTTATTTTTCCACGGTTAAAATCATAAGTGGGATATTTTGTTTGTCAGATACATGCAGAGCATTGTGTAGAGAAGTCCCACATCTAAGCTGTAGCTGACACATCAACACCCCCCCCCCCCCCCCAAACTTCTGCAAGTTAATGCTGACAAATTGTGCTCCCTCACTGCAGGTTAACACGTCGGCTTCTAAGATGCCGTTTTAAAAAGAGAAGCCAGCAGAAGTGCTTCACAGTGTGCGAGCTGACATTATGCTGGTGGAGATTTAAGTTGTGTCAGATCTGTTGAGGAAAATCAAGGCATTTCATTTGCCTGTAGGGAAACTGTGCCTGAGGTTGGCTTTTTCGGAGTACAAACCCAAATTGAAATTTGTAGCGTCACGATCCTTCAAAGATTTTCTTTGAAATGTAAATGATGGCAAAACCCCCCCCCCCCCCCCCCGAAAAAGTGATGGCCCTTCCACGACCTGCGAATGTGTATTTCTGCTAGAAAATAACTAATTTGGATGAATGCGGATAACCAATGAATGACGATAATAAAGTTTGCGGTCAGCCTCTACAGCGGCCTGGAACCAAGTGGGCGGACGGCCTCCCACCATTAAAAGACAGTTGCCAAGTCATTTTCTGTCAAAACAGCCTTAATGGTAGTCATTAAGCCATTACGGCTGGAGGGAGGAGGGGACACGTCAGGCCAAGGCTTTCTGTCTCTCGTGATGGCCGATGTCAAGGGTTCAGCTTCACTTAGAAGGCAAATGGAGCATATTTATATTTTCATACAAAATCAAGATGGGACTTGAATTCATTCAAATCGCTATTCATCTTTTTTTGATCAGTGATCTCACAAACATACACACTCACCATATGAGTTTTGGTTTTTCATCATTTTTTTCCTCTTTTATGTCTTTTTCCTCTCCTGTCGCCACTGTTTTTTGACCTGTAATGTGTTCTTTGATGATATACCGTGCATGACTGATGTGTATACGCACTCTCTGTTGAAGTAGTTGCTCAGTTCTGAGAAATCTTTGTCTTTCAGTAGTTCTTTTCCTGGTACTGATTCTAAAGTACTACTATTACATGCATGACATCGCTCAAAGCCCCATTATTGTACCTGAATAACGGCTGCTCATCCAATCATGCTTTGTCTCTCTAGATGTAATGGCTTTTGCTTTGTCTTTCCCTCTTATCCTTTTTTTCCTTCAAAATCTGTCAGCACCAGACAATAAGCAGTATTCATCATTGACATGCATGCATATATACACACGTACTGCGCTTTTTCCAGTTAGTGCTCGGACTCCTAAGTACCAGCTGGAGTTCAGGTGAATGTGGGTTTTGGGGAATTTGAAGGCTGCACTGATCTAAAGTAATGTTTAGCTGTTAATGAAGTTAATAACACAAATAGTTTAGCGTGAGTCAGATGTGTTAAAGCTCTTCTATTGTGTGTTTACTTTAGACATTGTTATATGGCATTACGTCATGGTTTCTCCCTTTCTTCTTCATGAGTCACACACAAGGACACAGCCACATCTACAGGTCGTGGTTGAATAGCTGCTCTGCACTGTAACTTGTGCTATATGCGTAATATCAGTGAGGTGATTTAATTCCATCAACAGAACTGTCATCAGTCAAAGGAATGCATTGAAATAGCTTTCATCGGGGCTGAGACAGCCTGGCTCTCATGCATCCTGTATCCTCCTCATTTCTAAATGAAAATAGCATTTGGTCTAATCTGTGCATCTAATCAAATCCTCTTAGAGGATAAGAAGTCAAGAGATGGATGAACAGGGGGACGACGACGAGGCAATTGTCCACAAGCTGAGTTCATAAAAACTGCAGCTGTGTATGTGTGTGTGTACAGTTACAGAAAGATGGCTGTGTGTGTGTGTTTGACGAAGCATGTGTATATGTGGAAGAGACTTTCAGTGTGTCAGCATATGATTGCGTATGCATTTTGGTTTCGAAAAGATAATGCCTCTGCTCAGCAAATGAAGCTGTCAAGCCTAAGAGTTAAGACTTAATGGCAAAGAGATACCTCCGACAGTCGCTCTCTCTATCGGTCACACCTTTTATCCTTTGTGCTCGCCAGGCAGACCAGTGGCTGTGTGTGATGATAGTAGTTTAATCATGTCAGTGGTCAGGGCCCAGTGTGAGTCCACTTAATATGCATATGGGGTCAGGGAAGATTTCTAAGGCTGTTATCTGTTTCGAATCTTTTTAATTAGCTTTCACATGTATCAAACTCATTATATAATCCATTCAAAGCTCCCTACTAATACGCTGTAGTCAAATGATTACCCGTCTAACTGCTGGGTTATCGACAGTCGCGTGACTTTAAAAACAGGGGCACAGTCCAGCAATTAAGAGGATTACATTGCAGATGGAACCGGGCAGGGGGTTTGGGAGACTCCGGGATCAGCTGGTGACCGTTAAGAAAGAACTCAATTCTCCTAATTGCTTTCCGTGCTGTTACATTTATTTATTTTTTTTTTTTTCATTGCACACTCAACATGAATCAATCAACATGATGAGTCACTTCACAATTTGGTACCTTGTTTAATTCATGATTTGCTCCAATTCTTAATCCGCAGTAATTAGCTACTACTATAGATTTTTATTTTTTTGGTTCTTTATTATCATTTCATCTTTTTTTTTTCAAGAAGCTCATAGCGCAGCTAGTTTTCTTCTGTGTTTTTAGCCCAGATATTACCTCACTACACTTGATGTGCTTTTCCGCTGCATGTGGGGTTCGTCTGTTGCAGGCTGATTGAAAAGTCCCCTCTGTGTTTATCGCTCCGTGTAGGAAATGGACCCGCTGAGTAGAGTTGATGAGCATGGGGATCGGGGCCTCACCTTTTCAAAATGAAGGCTTTGCACTTTTGTTTTTACATAATGTCTGATGTGTTCTCTAGTACACCTAGTAGCCCTAAGAGAATTCTGAGAGTTTAAAAAGTGTGTGTGTGTGTGTGTTTAGGGCATGAGGAGTGTGTTGAGTTATGAAAGCGTCTGGTTATTAGTCTGACAGCCTCCAGCCATCAAGCTGATTAACTCTGGGATTAATCACTGTTGGATCTCAAATCCCAGCATCACTGTTGCTTGAACAAATCAAGCTACTACGAACGCACACGGCCTACATGTTTCACAATCGCGCATGCATCCGACCATCGGCAAACAGCTGTTTTTTTGTGTGTGTTTTGTGCTTCAGAACAACATCAGCACGGTAAACATACATGTACACCGGCATGCAAGGAAGCTCACACTTATGTGCCTTGATGTCTTGCTAATTAGTCTTTGTTGCAGCGAGATAATAAGCTCTCTGTACTCTTTTATCATTATCTCCAGCCGTGAATATACCACATACACCTCGCATCTACAAAACAAGTCCTCATATAAGTAGGTCATCTGTTAGTGCCTTCCAAAGTAACCTTCATGGCCATAACAAAAATAATTAAGTTCATACAACTTAAACTTATTTTTTGGGTTTCTAAACTTAATTGTGACTGTTGGGAGAAGACATGATGCTGTTGCTTTCAGGGACGAGTCCCCGACCTTCTCGATGAGGTTTTGTGTCATATCTGGTCAACAATCACTTGTCATTTGTCCGGAGTTTATTTGGGAATCGGTGCGTTTGTGTCTGTGCCTTACAGTTTGTATCAATAGTCATATTCTTCAGAGAGCGGGACGTGTCAAAGTGCTCTGCTTCAGGCTTGTTATGGGTCGTTAATTATGTAACCCCCAAAATAATCCTTCCACCCCTTCACCGGCCTCGCTCTTCTGATTGGGAGACGGGAGGGATGAGAGGGAGCAATCAGAGCCGCATCTCCTCAAGTACCGAAAAGACGAGAAAAGGGAGAAGAGTGTTCATCCTGCTGTGATTCAGGAGATGATGAAAGATGTGAGGGAGCAGGAGATTACAATGGAAACATTCTGTTGTAATTAAGTGGTCATATGGTAGAATGGTCCGGCTTAATTTGATGGAAACAAAGACAGGAAGTATGAGAGATTGTTTTTTTTAATCTAAATGAAGTGGTTAGATTGACGGAAATTGCCTCAGTTACACAGAAAAGTAAGTATTGCAGAGCGATAAAGAGACCAGATCACAGAGAAGGTTCCCAAGGCAGCATGGGAAGGAAAAAAGCAGGCAAAGAGGAAGCAGAGAGAGGGACACACAAGCCGGCTGATGGACAAACACACACACACGCAAACACAGGCAAAGGTCACACAGCCATCCCAGCCTCCCGGCACTCAGACAAACCGCCGGTAAAATGCTCTATTTCCCGTTCAAATTAAAGTGTCAGTTAATATTAATGTGGAAGTGAAGACTGTCAGACACACAGCACGCAGACACACAAACACAAATACAAGAATTTAGACTCTCGCCTGGTCAATTACCATCAGCCGATGGAGTCGTGTGCACAGGTCACAAGGGTGTGCGTGTGTGCGTATGTGTTCTTCTACGTGTGTGTTTGTGTGTAGCTCTGATCAGGCCCAGTGCCACGTCTCGTCCCATCTGTCACATGAAGGTTATTTCTGAATAGACATTGTGACGTCCTGCATTATAACGTGGGGAAGTGTGCATATGCTTGCGTGTATTTTCTTATTTGCAGATGTTTGTGCATATTGTGTGTGTTTGTGTATATATACATTTGAGTGCCTGTGAATGTGTTTGTTTGGACAAGGAAAGTTTTTACCTGGATCACATTTTTTTTTTTGTTCAGCTCAGGTAAAGTTGTGCTTGATTGACTTCACACATGCCTGTGGTAGGTGTGTGTGTGTGTGTGTGTGTGTGTGTGTGTGTGTGTGTGTGTGTGTGTGTGTGTGTGTGTGTGTGTGTGTGTGTGTGTGTGTGTGTGTGTGTGTGTGTGTGTGTGTGTGTGTGTGTGTGTGTGTGTGCGTGCGTGTGTGCGTGACAGTAGATTGCATATAATTGCTGTTCTGTTTGTCTTGCTGTATCTTTTTGGTGTGAATGGGAGCACTGAGTAGGGAGAGAGGGAATAATCCTCCTGTATCTCTTTCTTCAACCGACCGGAACACCGCTCTCGCCTCTTGCTGGGGAGCACACACACACACACACACGCACACGCACACAAACAAATGCACCACCCAACCAACCATGAAATCGTAATGTCAGACCTGTTAATGCCTCTAGATAGCGGTAACCGCATCCCTTCGTGGTCCTGCTTCCTACACACACACACACACACACACACACACACACACACACACACACACACACACACACACACACACACACACACACACACACACACACACACACACACACACAAATGGAATAAACAGGGAGCTATCTGTCTCTCTGACAGGAATGTTCCACTCAGTAGTGGCTGGAAGATTTTTGGGTGTTTTCATTGATGTCTGCTCGAGACCTTGTTAATTCCTACACCTTGGGAATGCAGGCTGCCTCAAAACACAGTTGTATTTGGATGAATAACATACAATGTGAGATTTGTATTCACAATGCAACGCCTGCGTGCACGTATATATTCCCAGACCTCCAGCCCAGTTTAGTTCTCTGTTGCAATCCTCCTAATTGCATGTATTAACATCGAGTTTCTGCCAGGTGTATGTAGTTAACAACTAATGTTCTGTATGTCTTCATTTTGGGATCATTGTGCCTGTTTTCGGAGAGGCATTTCTGGGTTATACGAGTCATAAACCATGGGGAAGTAGGGCTGGGTCAATTCATTTTCATGCCAATATATTGATTTTCTTTCTCCTTTTCATAATCTGTTGTACAAAAAATGTGTGTGTACAGTGGCCTTACATAAGCGAGCAACACTTTTTCAAACCTAGCAGTTCAGTTTCATTTGTATCCTCCAGCACACGCGTTCCTGCCACCATCAAAGTCAACTTACATTGTCATGCATAATAACTGAGAAATAACTGTCAACATTAATATATGCTGTACTCTGAGGGCTCATTATTTGTTACTAATTTGTTTTCTAATCATTTAAAATGGCTGAAATATGCATTAATAAACAAAGCTCAACTCTTAATTGTTGTTTTTAGTGATCTAGAGGGACTATGGTGCATAATCAGCACACCATTTAAACACAGTTTACTCACGTTTGTTGAGCTTTAAATGTGTGAACTGTCGTGATCAGCATCTTCCCTCAGGGAGATAGACAGAAGAGCTATAGAGACATTACATCTATATGAAAATCTGCTTTTGACCCTTGGCAAAATAATGTATTTTTAAAACCAGAAACAGGACTTTCATATCATAAAACCGGACTTTACACGATATTAGCTTACAGTATCAGAATTTGGTTCTCAGTACTGTTGACTGTCAAACAGCAGCACACAACTCTGTAGTGTTTTTACTGCTTTGCCCCGTAACCCTTATCAGTAGTCCAAATAAATAGACCTATTCCTAAAAACAGACGCATGGGCTATTTGTATTACCGTACTTCCCCATTTACTCTGACAGTGTACTGCGTTGATTGAGCACATGTTTCCAAACATCAAATTGCACTGTGACCTGTAGCAATCAAAGCCATCCTCGCCTCTAATGGAGAATGTAGTCAGTGTAATGGAACCGGCCAATATCTGACGAACACCAGGTACATCATGCTCTGTTTATTTGTGTGTGCGCGTGTGTATGTGTATGTGTGTGAGAGAGAGAAATTGGTTGTGTGTGTGCTTTTACATCGATCCCTGCAGTCAGTGTCTGTGTGTGTGTGTGTGTGTGTGTGTGAGAGAGAGAGACAGCACCAGGCTCACTGCCACAGAGAATCACCCTGTCAGTCTCCGTGTCTCTTCGTCCTCCCCCGGCGGCGTCACTCCCTCGCTGCACAGATCAAAGAGCTGACACATGCCCCGATGTCCTCTCTCCCCGTCTCTCTTCTATCTCTGCCTCACACTCTGTCTTTCTTGCAATCGTAACCCTCTTGCTCTGTCACTCACCCTCTTCTTTCTATCCTCACATCCAGCTTTCTCCCCGACTATATCAGCGGGGATTTTGATTCCATTACTGCCGAGGTCAAAGCATTCTATGGAGACAAGGTGAGTGGAACACAACTTGCACGCACTCTGAGATCTACAGGTGTACACACAGGGACACACACACACACATAAACAAGAAAAACAAGAGAGAAAAATCCTTACTGTCTCTAGTACAGTACAACTTGACTCCTTAACCACCTTGACATGTCGACAACTTTATTAAGAAGTTTACTTTTCCAACATGGATTGATGATTTGTCCACCCAAGCAGGGACTTATCTGTTTCATAGTTCACCCAATAAATCATCTTTCCCCATCTGGTGCAAAGAGACATTTTCTTGCAGAGCAGTGTTTGACAGCAGTTTATTTTACCAAAGCAGGATTTAGTTTTCTTTGTGCTGCCTTAAAGTTCACAATCACAAAACAAGTAGTTGCTGGTGGATGAGTTTAGCTGCACATTGTGAAGGGATAGAACACAGGGGTAAAGAGAGACTTAATGAGCTAATAAAAGATAAATATTGTCCGATTATTGGACAATTAAGATAAGGAATGTAGTTAATACTGATGTATTTGTGTGAGCTTTTTTTCCAGATGAGTATTATCAACGATGCAATGCAAATAACTTTGATCCTGAATATGGGCACACATTCTCCCCCAAATGAGCCTTGCACTGTCACTGGATTCAGCAAACTAAACCCTCAGCAACTCTACATGACATGAACTATCAACTCAGCTGGAGCTTGACAAACATCCTGCTTTGTGTGCGTGTGTGTAGGTGTGTGCTTGTGTGTGTGTGTGTGTCGCAGGGTTACAGAGTTGACATGAGGCGAGTGGATAAGTGACTACTCAGAGCTGGCTGGGGTTTAATGGCTCGTATACTCGAGACTCTCCAGGAGTTTCACCTGCAGTGACGAGAACATGCAGACTGAATTATCAAAGTGGGTGCAAATGTGCAGTCTGACATGGTTTCAACTGTCAGTGCACTCAAGATCCATGTAGACCCATAAAAAACTACCTTTGGCTGTGGTCAGAGTCACATTTTACTGGTATGATTCACTTCCTGCTGACTCAGGAACATGCAAGCTTTTAACAAATACAATATATTCCATCATGACCAGTTGAACCACTTTGCTAATAGCCTGAACACCTTTCATGACAATCAATTTCAGACTCAGGGTCCATATAAGACAAATACATATCAGATAATGCTTTATAGGTCATATTTTCGTCTTTAACTTAAAGATAAAAAAGTGTTATGGTGTAGCTTGTTGGCTACTGATCAACACAATTGTTGGATGTAGTTGTGAAAGTTCCTGTCAGATGAGTGGTCACAAGAGGACTGCCCCTGTAGAAATTAAGAAAAAACATATCAAATCTGATGTCCCACTCGTCTTTGCTTCCTTCTAATGAAAATACTGTATTTTAATCAAATTATCTGAGAGGGTCAAATCACTCTTGGACTGATGTGCTCCTTTAAAACTTAAAAACATGAAACCTATGATGAGGAGTTGCCAGGAAACATTTATTTATATTAATGGTAATTAAAGGACTGTGAATCACGATTAGATATCTGTTGAGTTTGCTTTACTTTCATGCACAAAAAAGACTCCATTAAGACTTTAAAAGACAATATCAATGAGTTCTGTGTGTTTACTTTTAACATAGGATGTACAGATGTATTCTAAAAATATCAAAATGATATACAAACATAGTCCAGGTTTAAGAGTCTTCTGATGACATCCTACGTCGTTGCCTTTGCTCCCTGCATGTGCCTCTAGCTGTGCATATTTAGACTAAACTACCCAAGGTCATGAAGATAAAATGCTAATTCTTCTATGAAGTGGACTCTGCGTAATTTATAACAAGCAAAATGTCAAACAGGAGCCTGCGAGGAGAGGTGAAGCTCGGTTCAATAAGTGATAAATACAAGGTGTCACTTAGACACACACCTTCGAGGAAAGGAAAGATCTTACCCACTCTGATACACACTGTGTATAGTTTGAAATGCAGATCCAATACTTCCCTATGCGCATACACACACACACACACACACACACACACACACACACACACACACACACACACACACACACACACACACACACACCATCACATGCATACATACTCGCACACAACAATATGGGTTGTCACCCTCTTTTTTCCTCTCTCTTTCCCCCTCTCTCTCTCTCTCTCTCTCTCTCTCTCTCTCTCTCTCTCTCTCTCTGTAGCTGAAATATTCGTCCCGTTTCACAAATATCACACAGGTTTCCTTCAAAAAAGAAAAAAAGAAAAGCAATACCTTTTATTTATTTTTTTTCCATGAAAGAGAACAGACTTTCATGGTAATGCTTAAGGAGCAGAACAATGGCAAAGTTTGAGGCGTTCCTTCAGAGATTTGTCGGAAACGGTGAATAATTCTGCATAAATGGAAGGGAGAAAACAGAAAAGCATCCGCAAAGGGAGGGGGGGGAGAAGAGGTGGGGAGCGAGCGAGGATGGATGGGATCAAACAGAGCACAGCGAACATGTTTGTGTGAACTGACTGCTCTCTGTGTGTGTGTGTGTGTGTGTGTGCGCGTGTGTGCGCGTGCATTGGCAAAGTTGTGCAGTGAATGGAGAGACATAGGGAGAGAATGCCAGAGTAAGGTTGTTTACCTGGATGCTGTAGTTTAGGGCCACTGACTGGAACCTCTACATTATTCAGCAACACAGCCCGCAGACAGCCAGACACGACTAAAACACTGATTTATACCTCTCTCCATCTCTCTATCTCCTTGTGTTTTTCTGTGCTTTGTTATCCCCTATCCCTTATCTCTGCCTGGGTTTTTTGTTTTGCTTCCTAGGAATGTGTACATCCATCTGATTATGTTGTGTGGCCTACATGTGTGTGTGTGTGACTCCATTTGTCTTTGTGCGTAGGGGTGCAATCTGATAGAAACAGATGACCAGGATCTAACAGACTTTACCAAGTGCCTCGCAATCATGGTGGAGGAAATTCAGAGACGACAGTTACAGGTAAACATCCACCGCACACCACACACGCACTCTTGAATTCAATTCTTGACATTTTATTCGGAAAGGAACAGTTTGAAATGTTGCTATTTGTTTATTCACTTCCTTGCCAATAGTTAGATGAGAAGGTCCATACCACTCGCATTTATGTTAAATATGGAGCTAGAGCTCAGGACGACTGGAAGCAGGGGAATCTGTCCAACGGTAAGACAGTCTGCGAACCAGCACAAAAGCTCTAATATTCCCACATTATGTATTTTAACTGAAGTGGGAAAAACACAACCAGTTGTGGTTTCACTGGGGTTATATGCTGGGCTGTTCGTTGGCCCGGGTGCAGTGACTTCCCGGACATAACAATACCCTTTTTGACAAGCATTGATTTAAAAAAAAGGGTATTGTTACTATTATTAAAAGGACTACCAGTAGTTTTAGCACAGCGGTAAATAAATAAGTAAAGCTCTCCTCTAACTCAGCCTCTGATAGCTGAGTGCCTTTAGCAAGGCATTCAGTTACTTAAGATGAGCTGCTCAGAGGTCAATAGTGCTGGAATGTGGTTGACTGGGGGCAGATTTTAGGTGTGTGTGTGTGTGTGTGTGTGTGTGTGTGTGTGTGTGTGTGTGTGTGTGTGTGTGTGTGTGTGTATGAATATGAAGCAGCCTGCTGCTGGGAACGAACCTGCATGCTCACTCAACATCCCCTGAAGAAATGAGTGCTGGAAAAATATCATTGGAATAATATGAGCCGCATTTACACCTACACGTAAAACGCAGCCGGTAATCGAGGTTCGCCAGATTTAAAATGAAATACTTTTGTTGTCATATTTTCAAAGTGAAAAGCATTTCCCAACAAACTGATATCCAAAACTCGAAAAAGGAGCTGCCAGCGATGGCGAAGCCGCGTGCCCAGCCTGCTGCTTCAGAGCCAGACACAGAAGATCTGATCCAGAGATGGTGACCGTTTCCATTTTGACTCTAAAACCGTTGCACACAACCAATTGCACAGAATGTACATCACATGAGGAAAATGTGTGCAGGCTAATACAACAAACAGTATATCTCTGATTGTCATCATTTGAACAAAGGTCATTATTAGGGAAGTGTTTTTGTCTGTTCTGTCTCTTTACTCTCTCACGCTCTATCTCCTCCACTATTAGCATTTTTAAACGGCATGCTGAGTGTTGCTCCAATCACTGGCGAGTGCCACAATCACTTCACCCCTCTAAGCTGATGAAAGACCATGGAGCACACAATGTGAGGACGTGCATGTTTGTGTGGGTGCAGGCGTCCCACACAAACATGCACGTCCTCACATTGTGCGTTTTCACTTTCATTTTAGTTGTTTGGCTTAAAGAGAGGATATACTTTTGTCCTTCCGTGAGCTCTTTTTTTCGTGGCCTGGCTAATATTTGCTCTGCCTTTGAACTGAACGCTGAGTGTTTGTCTGTCTGCCTGCGAGAGATAGGAGCCTGGCAATCACTTTTTCATGTTCTAAAAGAATTGCTGATGACCTTTTTTTTTTTTACCTGGATTTTTCCACTTTTCCTTTACCCACTATGACTCTTATTTGACCAATTGTTGCCTTTAACAACTTAGTGTATGGTTGTATAGAAGCGGAACTTTTCTATTGATATAATATCATGCCTTGTCATTTCCCCTTTTGCTTACTTTCACTCATTTTTCCGATCCACTTAGCCGGTTAAATTGAATCGAACACATAGATGAAATAATAACAGGCTGATTTGCAGATTATGGAGCATTGTGCTCCTGTTTTGGCTGTTTATGATTCAACATATTAGCCCCTAAATGTTTTCCTTTGCGCGGCTTAGCGCTTGATTTAGAGAGTTTATCTTGTATTCTGTTGGTTGACATCCCAAAGAATGGTATCAGAGGATTATGGTGGGTGGATGAGTGTGTGTGTGTGTGTGTGTGTGTGTATATATTTATATATATATATATGTGTGTGTGTGTGTATGTGTTTACGTCTTGAAATGTGTGCCTATCTACATTGTGCATGAGTTTGTGAAAGGCTGGTCTCTGTGTGTGTGTGTGTGTGTGTGTGTGTGTGTGTGTGTGTGTGTAGCCCAGCATCTGGTGTATTCATGTCTGTTTGTCTTCTCAGAGCTTTGTCCCAGTTAGCTTCTCTCCCCGTGCTTCACTGTTGAGATCTCTCTCTCTCTCTCTCTCTCTCTCTCTCTCTCTCTCTCTCTCTCTCTCTCTCTCTCTCTCTCTCTCTCTCTCTCTCTCTCTCTCTCTCTCTCTCTCTCTCACACACATATATCATCTCACATCATCTCCAATAAATGGATATGAGTTTTTGTGTTGATCTCCGAGCCAGCATTGCTCGCTCCGGCTCCCCCGTCCAATCAGGAGACGGTATGGACGGATCTGTTGAGCCAGCTTGTTGGATTCTCTTCATTCAGTCGTGAGATTATCCTTTTCCCCCGCTTGTTTTTTGTTTTGATTTTAGTAAACAAACATGAAACAGGAACACGTAAAAATGTGAAACCGTTATATGGAGTTTGATATGCGTAGCGGACAACAAAAAAGTGTGATGGGAAGCGATAGATTGAGCAAGCTAGTGTGTCATCAGACGCTGAAACGCTGAACATCTTTTTCTCTCTCTCATCATTGCTCCTTTTTTTCTCTGCTGAGGTTTTCTGTCCTCTGGCTATGGCGACTGTTGAACTGACTGATACTCTTCACTGATGCTGTTCATGTTGGTTGGATCCGTCCTCTCCTCTCTCAGTCTTTCCTCTGGTAACAGCTATGGTCCTTTTCAGGGTTGTGTGATTAGTAAGCCATAACAAAGGTGGGAAGGACATCAGAGATGTATTCTGGAGATGGTTTGGTGGATGGACAAAAGGGCCAGACATATTGTAAATAAGAGATCCTACGATACATTCATATATTTATAAAAAACGTATTTGCCAAAGCCTGATATGGCTTATTTTTCTGTGCCATAAGCTGTTTTAGTGAGCCACATCTGGATGACACATTAGTGCTGTAAATACTTACTAGGGCACCAAATCTGTGGCGGAAGTTCGCTCCCATGCATTCTCTACTTCTGTTTGAGTAATGAATGCTAAAAGCTTCAATGCCCAGCTGTTTTAGGAAATGACTGAGCTATATATATATATCTAGGTGATGCTTCCGCATGCGGGGGCGTCAGCCAGATGTTGAAATAACCTCAATCTCTCAGCTCTTGGCTTTGTTTTAAGTCCATCGCCTGAGACAGGAAGTCAGTAACGATAGATTCAGTTGGGAAATAGTGAGTCCCCATTGTGTACAGTAAGGATCATTTCAGATCTCTTTCACCTTTTGGATAATGTTGAATACGTTGAGGTGTAGGTGGGTTGGAATGAAAATTATTTGTAGATTGATTTTCAGGTGATACTAATGTTTCCTGTGCTGTAATTTATCAAATGGGCGAATACATGCACATACACCCGGAAAGAAAACGCTCACACGTCTCTCTAGAGGTGGTGAATTGTCAAGGTTAGAAACCGCAGAAGGAAACATGTTTACTGTCTGCTAATGTTCAGCTGCAGCCCAGCATCAGCAAACGTAATAGAACATGAATTTCCCTCTTACATTCTGTTTTCTTATTCATTTATTTGCGGTATGTGGTTGAAGTGAAAACAATGAAGTAAAGTGTGATTGATGGGACTGTATTTGGTGCATTCTCCGTCGTGCTGGTGTGACTGTCAGTCGTCAGCCTCTGACAGCGCCTCTGCCCTCTAGACTCTGCTGGGTTTTACGGCTGTCAGCACTGGTGCCTGACTGCTCAGGGACCTTTTATAAGGATGTAACTGCTGAGAGATGTAAATATTGAATGTAAGAGAACTGCTGCCTCAAAGTTAAGGAGAGCCTCATTTTAGTCCTGAGGTTGCAGGAAATGGCATTAGTAATCAACTTACTTGATTTGCTGTTTACATGTTTGCCTCTTTATTCAAAGGACTGATGTTGTTAACCCTCATTGTAATGGCCCAAATTCATTTTATGATCTCCCACTGATTGTTTATCCGTCCTCCTTCTCAGTTCTCTCTCAATGCTCTGTGTCCTTGATGTTTTCCTGTCCCAATGGCATTTCTTGTCTTACTTGTTTGTTTTTTTCGTTAAATGAAAAGGCTAGCAATATTCTATATTTTTTATTATTGTCAGCAAACTCCATGGAAAGACCAAAACCAATAATGCAACCGTCTCATTACTTTCAGTCTGTGGAAGGCGCCCGTCCGTCCGTCTGTATATCTCAGGAATGCCTTCAGAGAATTTTGTTCAAATTTCACACAAACGTCCACTTGGCCTCAAGGTTGACTGTGACCTCACAAAACACATTTCATGACTTAATATGCTAATTATTACAATATCACACAAATATCTATTAGGATAAGTGGTGACATTTTCGACACACATGGGTGTAAACTGCAACTTGACTGGTTGATGACTCCTTTCCCATAATTAGTTACCAAATTATTATTGGTGGTGGTCTATTTTACACCGTTTCTCAGAGCAAAACATATCCTTGCTTTTCACATATAGATGCATTTTTAACAATAATATTAAAGTGTTGTTTTTCTGGAGACACTGCTGCTGTCATTTTTCTTCATTGAAACAAACGGCTGCATTCTGCCAGAGAACCAGTCCAGTATATCAAACCATGGCATTTCTCTGTGTCTCATTAAATTCTGTGTCTTTCCAGGTGGATGCCATAGTGACTCTGGGCGGTCTCGCTGGCAGATTTGACCAGACCATGGCATCTGTTGAGACCCTCCACCACGCTCTGTCCATGACACGACTCCCCCTGTTGATCATACAGGAGACTAGCCTGGTATACCTTCTCAGACCCGTGAGTGTATTATAAACACACCTTGGCCTTGGCCATTTTTCCCCCCCCACAGGTGTAGTGAAATACAGCTAAAAATGTAAGCTGTTGCACTTAAACTTGTCGCTGCATCATCTATCCTTGAATTTTTCATCCAATAAAGCTGCTTATTATGGCTGTATCTGTATTTGAAGTTGCGTATTAAAAGTCCACTCACAGGCAGACCCAAAGTATATTTTCTTTGCAGTAGACTAACCATTGACTGTATATAAAGATCCATCTTTAAATACAGTCTACACAAACAGTCTGCTCTGCTGCTCCAACAGCTCCTTCTAATCACCCCTCCCCCGGTCCTTGTCTTCATTTTCTGTTCTCCTTTAAAACTCTTCTTTTCCTTGCTTTGCTTCCCTGCTTCCACCTTGATTGGAGTGTTGAACACTTTGTTTCTTTGTTAAATAATCACTTCAAGAACCCCCTACCACACACACACACACACACACACATGCTCTTCTCTGCTCTTATGCTGCCCCAATTTGCTGTTGTGCACAAGAGAGAGAGATTTTCTTTTGATGCTCCCAAATTGTTTGGGAGCACTTTCTCATGCTCCTCAGTTGATTGAGTTTACAAGTGGGCCGAGCTGACGCCATTTGGGACGCACGCTGCTCTTTTCTTTTTTTTTTCTCCTATGTTGTTTATTTGCAGAATCTTCAGGACAAACAACTAAGTGTCACACTTCCTGATGACACCTTGTAATGCGCTAAGTAAACCTTTCTATCATGCACTCCCTCCCCTACCTCTTGTCATTATTCCAAAGGCGCGTTGTCATTTGCTGCTTCATACCTCGACACCTCCAATTAATCTTACTTCAGTGAGGGTAAATTAAGCTCGTTTGTCAACGCAGCTCCAATTCGCCAGCGACTGATGAACGCAGACGCCTGTACATGAAGGTGAACGCAACCTTCGAAAGACCCAGTACTATTTGTTCCAGTTACATCTGTAATTGAAGTGTTTACAACTTTTGCCAAATATCCTCACCACCCGTATTCCATGCAATCACAGCTTCATTACGTGCTTAGCTTTGGGATATGGTGGTACAATCAATAAACACACAGTTGTTCATGTTCTGTACACAAACACACACAAAACAAATTAAGACCACAGATACAGTATATTAACAGCTGTGTCCATTTTGCTAATTTGACAAGTGGGACTATGTCACCTGAACATATTGCTGATGTAAACTTAAAGCTACTTTATAGTTTCATCATTTTATTAAACATGCACATTTTAGAAAATTAGTGAGGCATACTTCTTCATTCCTGCGTGAGTCAGTGCATGTCTAAGTCACAGACGTAGTATGATTTAATCAGGGTTGTGTCTGTTTGTTTTAGCTTCTGTTTCCCAGATGAGTTGTCAAAGTGTGATTATGCTATCTTTGGGAAAATGCCGAAATGTGGCGTTTTCTATAGCTGGCTCAGGGCGTTGCATGAGTCTCGTGTCTTTTATTAAATCATGGCAAGGGACACGGCAAGGGCTTCAGGCTTGTTTATTCTGAGTCCCTACAAGGCAAGAAGATGTTTTAATCAGTCTAGGTCTCAAGGTGACGCTAAATTTACTCAATTTGAATCTAAAAAGAAAGAAAAAGTTGCACTGAGTTCATGTGTTTTGTTAGTTTTTCTTGTGAGCCTCTGTCGCAGGGGGCAAGCATAGTCACATTTACTCAAGTTAGTGTCCCATCCCCTGAAGATACTTGAGAGAGCCTGTTCTCAGTTCTGTGGGACAAACAATGCCCAGCGCTGTGTCAGCCCAATCCATGCTATAAATCACTCTATAAGCGCACACACACACACACACACACACACTCCAGGTCATATGTATGAGCTTGTTTACCTGATGCCCTTTAGAAGAGTGAAACTTGTCAGTGCAAGAGCTGATTTAAATGATAAAGTGTGTTACCTGAGGTATGTTAACGTATCCCAAGATAGCAACCATGTGGCATTCAAATATACAATAAATATAAATATGAGCTAAAGAACTGACCCAGGACTGCCTGTTCTGTACTTGAATTCATAATTTTGTGTAATAAGTTCAAGACAACAACGATACAAATATCTCAACTTTGTTTATAGAAATCAAATCTTTACAAAAAACTTTAAGAACATTCAAACTATTTTGAAATGACTTTAAAGACCTTTTTATTTAATAGTCTAACTTAATAGTTGAATGTCTTCTCGTGCTGCTCCAAGACGGTAAAGGTCAGCTGATGAACACCATCCACATAGAAACCCAATGACGAGCTCTGCAGAGAGAACTTCTACAGACGGGACCAAATGACTCATTGATGTAACATGTTAGGAAAACACTTGTACAAGATGAATTGTCTTATTAAATAACTCTAACTAAAGTAGATGTAGAGTAGAGAAGAAGATGATGAACATGGAAAACATCTCGTGCTTTAATTAACATAGGTGTGTTAGCATTGTCATTGTGAGCATGTTAGCATGCTGGCATTAGCATTTGGCTCGAAGCACCTGGGTTTAAGTCCAGCCTCATAGAGACGAGTTGTTTTATGTTTCTATTCCTATTTCTCAGTTATTACTGTGCACATAGACCTGTTTACATTATACACAAACTCATCCGCTTTCAATGGTAGCAGTGCTAACATGTCAATGTTTTTGAAATATTTTACAAAAATAATTTAAATTGGAACTCAAATCTCACACCAAAGTGCTGTCGTCTTAACACGAAGAAAATATGACGAAATGAAAACAAAACAATTTTAAACAATGTATACCGTAAAGTTCATCCCATGGTTTTCAGTGTCTCATACTTCTGTAGTTTTAAGTTGAAAACACTGCATTGGATTTGTCCAAACGGTAACAAGAGTTCCAATCTCATCCCTCTTCTCTGTGTTCAGGCTAACAAGTTGCTATTGCAGTTAGCGGCTAGCTCTACAACCAGAAAGGGAACGCTGTTATCCCGAGTTGTGTGCGCTCAAATGCAGGTGCACGTGCATTTGTTTGCCACTCTCTCTGTTCCTCACACACTCTCACCCTGACACAGTTACACAAACAGACTGTGTTTATGTTTAGAAAACAACCTCAGGGACGTTTCCTCAAGACCAAACGCTTAGAATTCTTCCATTTTTCCTTCCCTCTGGCTTCGCAGGTCTAGGAAGTCAAGCAAAGGAATCTCTGCTTTAGACATTTCACACTTTCAAGATTTCAAACTCCTAATTGAGTGTGCCTGTCTCTGCTGTCTGTCTGATTCTTTTAGAAGACTGATCTACAGTAAGTTCTAGCTATCAATGCTTTTTTGTTTCATGCTTAGATGTATGGCAGTTTGAGCATGCATAGCACTTTTAGCATGCATGTATTACAAGTGTTTCAATAATATTTCAGGCAGTCTCCTGCGGATGCAACATTTTCTCACCAAATACCTGTGTATGTGCGGTAATGAGATTGCGGTGTTTCTTTGTACCTTTTTTTTGTCCGCCGTGAATGAGAGAAACCTCGTTTTTGACCTTTTTACATTCCAGCATCAGGCTTTATTATAACCAGCACATTCAGAGCAGTCATTATTCAGCCTGAAGAGCCTGACACTACCTTGCACCTACACTATGTGATGCTTTTTTTCCCTCTACGCTCTAGTTTCTCAAAGGGATACTGTGACTTTTTGAAATGTTTGTCATATTTTTTTCCATAGAAAGACTTCATTGGACCCATTGAACATCTGTTCCAATCCTCACACATCATTTGAAAAGAATACACGCAAAGTCAACCATCCTCCCCCATCATCATTATATTCTTTTCTTTATAAGCTACAATCATACAATTTGCTGTAGAATACACTGCCCGCCAACGTGAAGTGAAGCATTCAAGCTGCTTTTAGTGTGGGCTACCCTGTGACACACAGTAAAATGAACTAAAATTCAAAAAGAAAGTTTGAGCAGGAAGTGAAAATGGGTTTCAGCTCTGACAAGAGCAATCTTTTATTTTAATGAGCCTTGGTCCCTGGACGGAGAAGCTCAGTTTCTCATTTGGGGCTGGAAAAGTCTAAGAAGTCTTACATTTATTTTCTCTTTTTCATTTTTTCCCCCTCCTATCACATTGTTTCCACCTGTCATCAGCTGCATGCACAGACAAACGCAACACATGTTCTGTGTGTCAGCAGGGCGGTCACAGACTCCAGGTGAACACAGGCCTGGAGGGTGACTGGTGCAGCCTCATTCCAGTGGGTGGACCCTGCCAAACAACCACTACTGGACTGAAGTGGAACCTGAGTGAGTCTCTTTCTTTTCATTTTCAGCATTGGATTGATGCTCTAAAGCCAATAATTAGTCTCCAACTTCCTTTGTTACTTTACTTTGTTTGAAGGCTAAGGAAAGAAGATCTTTTTCTTTCCCTCTGACACATTTAGTGCACAACTTTTTTTCTTAAGAATATAATTCTTTTAAAAACACTTCTTCCTTCTTGACTCCGATTAATACGACTATCCTACAAATGTCCAGAACATTAATGAGAAGAAAGAAGAAAAACAATGGAAACGATGTATTGCTATGGCTAAAACTCTGAATGGGTGTCCTAATTCAGATTCACCAAACCATCTTTACCGGACAAACTTATTGTTAATTGCTCATTTCTGCCTGATGAATTCCACCTGTTCATGTGAAGGTGCATGTTTGTGAGATTTAATCATGACGATAAATGCTCCTAAAATTGCCACAGAGTGTGGCGGTCGCATGTTCCGCTCCGTTTGTTGTCAAGTGTCAATCACAAAGATTAAAAAGAAGCATTTCCTTCTACATAAAATAAAAATAACTCAGTAAATTGTCACGCCATGATAGTGATAGTATGGTGAACAAAATTTAAACTTTGCATTTTTATAGTCACATATTTTATTTATCTAATTTTTATATCATAGTTAAATGAATTCAGATTAGGGTTTTATGATTCTTAAGTCAAAGTGTTTTTCACCTGTGGAGAGAAGCAAACTATAAGTACATGACGTGTACGACAGCGCTTGGACTGCTGGTGAATAGTGTTTCTACTTGAGAGGAAATGGTGAAGTAACTCGTTAATTCTTTTCAATCGTACGAGCCCCGTGAGAACCATTCTGTTTGCATCAGTGCTTCTTTCATTAGGCTCATTGTCTCCTAGTTATGTTACATTGCAGATATCACAGGGGCAATTTAACATCAAGGGTCTCAACATTACCGTTAGCTGCCAATACCGCAAACAGACATTTGCGTTCACACTGGAAACGACTTCCACTTCAATTTCCAACATGCATGATACGATCCAGTTGTACGATCCAGAGATCCAAGTTTCACATATTGGGGCACGTATGCCACAGTGAGCTTTTTATATTCTTGAACATTGTATGGAAATCCAATCAGACACCCGTCTGACGACCGCTGTGGTCTTACCCCACTCTAAGCCTTATGGCCAGCTGTGCTCTTAATGAGTTGGCACAGACCAACCTGCCACCAGTGCGAGGGGAAACCTGGACCTTCTGTCAGTGGGTTTGTGTGCTTCTTGGTTGGTGTCCACTCTGTGTCTGTGTGTGCATGTCTGTGTGCTTCTGGGAGTCTCTACACTTGAGAGAGCACGCTGTTGTCGCCGCGCTTGTTTCAACAAGTCTGTATGTGTGTTTGTGTGTGCACCTCAAGCCCCGTTTATGAACTTGTTTTTGTGTGTGTGTGTGTCTGTGTGTATATTTACTCAGCACACCTGTGAAATGGCCTTCTGAGTGGTAATGAGAGGGACTTTATACATGAGAGTCCTATGCAGATTAGCCAGTGATAACAAGATGCATAATTAATCATATGCATATTTAGAAAGCTGGAACTAATGATTTCCCATTGGGGTTGGTAGGAAGGACCAGAATATGAAACAAAAATTAGGAATATCTCTTTTTTTCCTCACGTGTCTGACAGTATGTATGTGACGTCATATAGCAACAGTGCTTACTGTGATACCATCTTTCATTTGTTGGTGCATTTTTTTTTTAAACTATTCAAATGTGTGACTGTGTATAGTTTTCAATGTAACTCGCTCAGGGGCCCAAATCAGTTCTGTGTCCCTCTCTGGTGACACCAAGTCTCTTCAGAAGTCCATTGAAGTGATCCCCCACACTTGGGTTCAAAGCCGTTCTGTGATGAAAGATATATGATCTTCCTATAAAGAAAGAGTTTTGGGCTGTCAGCCATTACAGCCGTGTTGCCCCAAAGGGAACTTTTTGCTTACATCCAGAGCTTGTTTTAACTTTTGCTTTAAAGAATAAAATTCTGCAATGAATTCATGTGGTTCTGATCCAAAGCGTAAATTTGGGATGAGTAGTCGGTTATTGAGCAAACTTTTTTTCTTGGTTGTTGTACTCCAAGGGAGTGTGCCAGATGAGCTGAAATACCCTTGGCTTAAGTTAATTATATCGGGGTTTATTTTTTCTATGTCCGTTGATTCATAATTTATATTGCTGTGAAATTAGATCAGACACAGTACACATGTCTGCTGACAGAGCTGTGCTTGAGCTCTTTTAAAAAGATGTAATTGGTCGATCCAAAAAAGAAAAATGTATCTATCTTCATCTATTTGATATTAATGGAAGAAAAATGGCTCAGCTTTCATCAGTTTCTGTTATTGCTGGCCAGTCTAGTAGTTGGTCTGCATGTAAATCTATAAACAACAGCAAACACTGTTTAATTTTTCCTGTTGCCAAGCATCTTAGTGTTCTGGCATCATATCGCGTTATTGTGTTGGGTGGGTGGTTAAGCGTTTGAAGAATATTTCTCCTACCTCTTTGTCTTTGCGCCATCTAAGAAACGCTAAACCTTTAAGAATTTCATCACCAGGTGCTCCTCTTTGTACCAGGAAGCTTTATGAATACAGCCCCGGAGTTGCAGCTACACGGGAACCTTGGATCATTTGGGTTGATGCCCATTGGTACGGCACCAGGAGAAAGGAGATACTGCTGGCAGCACTCTCAACCCCTGGAGGTCATGAAAAAGCAATCTGCTCAGAACCTTCTGCAGGCAATTAGCAGATAATTGTCATTCAGATCAATTGACATAAATTCTAATCAGGCATTTGAAAGAACAGTAAGTAAGAGGGGATAGTTGGTGAGGGTTGGAAAGCAAAGTAGAGTTGAAACTGACACTAAGAGTTACTAACTCTCCTTCTCTTGCTCATGCTGCTGTGTCTAGTAAGTTGATGTTTTCCACGGCTGTGCCTATAAATAAGACTGCAGCACCCTGACCACACTTCAGGATCGGTTTATGCCTCTTTTTGTATTAATTCAGCGTCTTAAGAAAAAAAGGCACGTTTGAGCTAAATGTGTTGATGCCTGAATATTTTAGCATACTTAAAACTTGAATATTCTTAGCAGATTTTTAATGCAGACTTGTACTTGTTTCTTTATATATATATTTAACCAAGAAATCCTATTTAAAATAAATGCACGAATGCACAGGCTTTGTGTGCAGACTCTTCAGAGCTTTCAGCCTGTTAGGCAGTAAGGGAGAAAAAAAGGGAGTAGCAAGAGCTATCTGCAACAGCACGAGGCAGCGGAGAGAGCCATGGATGGCCGTGGCTCAAGAGAGTCTTTGTTGAGACTGCTGTCTAATGAAAGGACTGCACTGCGGTAATGATACTAAAGGAAGGGAGTGTACTACTAAATAATGAAGTGGCTGCAGTGTAGTAAAGGTAACAAAGTAGGAGGGAAGTGCTCAATGAAGTGACTGCTATGTGCTAATGTCCATGCAGGAAGGAAGGGCAGTGCATGTTGGGTATAGTATCCTGAATCTAATGTGATGAGAGTGCCGGTTGGAGACGGATGGACTCCTGAGTTGGTATAAATCTGGCACTGCTCCCATACTAAGCTGTAGTAATTTACCCTTTTTTTCTTCTGTCATTTCCTTTTTCACTTTTTCACTCCCTCTTCCCTTGTACCTTCCAATTTGCTCTCATTCTAATTCTGTCTCTGCCCGACATCTCTGCTATCCTCCCTCTCATTATTAGATACTGTCAGCTGAGCTCCATATCACCTTCTGTATGTTACATTAATTTTCAATCATCAGTTCTGAAATCCCCCGAGGATGCTGTCAGTAAATACTGTCTCTGCGTGTGTGTGTGCTCATACATTGCTTGTCGTGTGTCTAAGTGTCCGTACATGAGTGAGCTTGCATTGGTGCATATGTGTGTATTTTCAGATGGGTTGTGGGATTTGGACAGTAGCTCAGGGCAATATTCCTTAATGATATAATTTCCCGTCATTTTTTTTTTTTTTTTTATTCATGTTAATGTGTCACATGCACACATACCATTATGCACCCCACCCTTCTAGTTATTTGTGATAAATAGACAGGGTTATGTCCAGAATAACTCTATGTGGAAGATCCTGGAACGTGATGGGATGTGTGTGGGAGCTTTTAGCAGGAGCGTTTATGTACACACACACACACACACACACACACACACACTTTACACTTGGCTGTAATGTATTCAATTTCCAGAGAGTTCCAGAGATTAACTCCAGGAAGTGAATGCGCACGGCCAGGAAATAGTCCAGCACATAGCCCCATATAATACCACAACATGCCGTATTACGCTACATTTGTTTTTGTACTGTGACAGCGAATATGTGCATTTCCCAGAACTACTCATTTAAAGGATCCCTTTGGAGCTTTCGTCGACTATTAGCGCTACCGAGAAATGCTTTTATGTGTTGGTCTACATTTAGTTTGTGCTTGTGGACGCACACAAGGAGGCATATGCAAGCACACGAGGGTAATACACATTCCAGCCAATGGTTTCCATACTGTTTGAGTGATCAACAGGTGACATATCAAGAAACACCCTAATGTGCCAGCAAAGGCGCGGAAAAAGAAGCCTGCTATGTAGTAAACATGGACTCAAGCATTGCAGGTTTCACATCCTCCCTGCAAATGTTTTACACCAAAGGAAATGCAGTTAACACGTTTGTGAGACCTCAATGATGCACACAATGTGTAAACAGAAACTTTGTTGACAAGAAAACTCCGCAGGGTACCAGTCTTGGTAGTGTGAAATGATTACAAAACAAAATTCTGTAGAGATGCCCTACTTCCCCTGCACCCTCTCGTGCTTTACAGCGCTTTGCCAAAACTGATCAAATTCTTTTAAATGAGACGATTAAGACAAATGAGGCGATCACTTGTGGTTGATGACGGTTTCTCTGCGATGCTGCTGCTCCTCCTGCCCCGGTCTCACTTTGACAGCAGCTTTTCTTGCAGCTTGTGACATCTGCCTGAGAGTGGGACATGCATCAGGGTTTCTGTTTCGAGCTCCACCGACTCTGCTGTGGTTTGGAGCCCTTATCCAATAATGTCACCCGAGAGGTGGGGAGTGTGCTCTTCTTCTGATGGACGCTTCTCTGCTGAAGAAGTGCTTGTTCTGTTCTGTGTGTTTTCAAATAGAAAAGTATGCAAATCGCAGTGCAAGTTTAAATACACACTACAGTCTTAATTAGCAGAACTGTAATTATTCTCCACCCCTCTCAGAGTCAGCCCGCTTGATGGCTTGGCAACTGGTGGCTGTGTTAGTGTGTATCTGGTAATGACGTAAGAATTCAGCTGTCAAACGTTTGAGCTTCAGGAAAGCATACAGAAATTGTATTTGATAATTAAAGTTTCTAATTTTCTTGCTTTTGTACTCTATGCCAATTGAGCAGGCTCTTCTGTTATTACTATTTTACTGTAGAGGTGGCGCATTCTTCTTCTCTGTTCACTTCTCCATCTACTTCTCAGTAGCCATTATTTGATATGAATATGAATTAATAGGTTTTCTTTCAATTCTTCTCTCTCTCTGTTCAGTTTAGGACGACTGATCTGCTGCTCTTTTGCAATATTGTTTATTTCCACCAGAAATAGTTTTGTTTGTTCAAATATGCCCTTATTCTAAATGTCAGGCAGTACATCTGTTCCGTTCTCGGACCAAATAATGCAGCGGCCATCTGCGGAAGCTTTCCTGGTGTTTGGTTTTAGCTCCATGTGCTTGTTCCACCTGCATAGAATTCAGGCTCAAGATTTATCGCTGCAAATGCAAAAACATGGAGTGTACTTAAAGTGGCATTACACACTCCGAGTCAAACCTCAAAATGACCGCCACTGTGTGAGTTTGGTTTGCTTTAGAGAGCTCATGGCTTCATCAGTACATGAGCACACAACTGTTTAGTTCTCATGAGAGGTTGAAAAGCTCTTGGAGGTTTTCAGGTCTTTTCATTTACCCTGAGGTTCCTACCACAGGCTGTTTTCAATGTTTTTAGTTGTAAATGCAAACATGGAAGTGCAGTTCATTACTGCTTCATTCTGGGGGATAAGAAGGGATACAGATAAAATAACAGGGGAGGCTGGGTCAGTAATGGTGAGCATGATTGTGGATCCCACATTAAAACATCGTCCTTATTTACTCCCAACATACATTTCGAAGACATGCAATAGGTTGCACTTTTTTGCAAGCTTAAATCTTTGGAGCATAAGCAGTGGCAGACTCAGCTAAGGCTGTTTTTTTTTTACCTTTGCTGTAGGAGCTCAAACTGGGTTGCTGATACCAATGATTATGCAAATTAAGGGTGAGTTCTTTGCGCTCCTGATTGGTCATGCCCGGGTACATAAACCCTGACCAAGCTCTTGTCGGCCAGGCTCCGATTGTTGATTGGTGTTGCCTGCAGTAACACTTTAAGACCCCTGCCGATTTATTTGCATTAAGTAGCCCTAACCTCTATTTTTTTCCCTGCTCATTTTCTTTGCTGTTGTGCATTCCATCGCCCTTGCTCTACCCTGCAGAAAATAAGTGGCAGTGGACCTCCCACAGCAAATAACCACTGTAACATTAATCTTACGTAAAGGGGTGTCATTGAGTCTCCACAGTCATGAAGGCAAGGAAGGAGTAACCACTGGAAACCATCGACATGCTCGGCTCTATAGCACAGCAGCCTTCTGATCACACTGTGCTTATGCGTGTGCATTTCCAACCACATTCATCTCTGCAGTTATTTGGGAAGTCGGGGTTGGCTCTGCACTCTCTCAAGCATTATGGATTTATTTACACTGATTATAATGTTTAGCAGAGTTGGTCATTAAATCGTGCAGAGCTGGAGACATATTCAGCTCTGCCAGCCTCGTACACACACTAGCTGCACTGAGGCAAATTCCTACCAACTGTACTGACATGGCAACAGAGTATTTAAATTAACGTCGAAATGTTACATATTAAATTCACTAAGCACTGTAGTTGGGATGTTAATGATCTGTATTGTTTTTTTTGCGTTTTTTCCTCCCTGTTTACAAACTGTGGCAAACCCTTGAAGTCAGAGTCATTATGATTTTTCCTTAACGCACACCGACACATCGCTGCATCGTGCTTCTTTCTCTTGCAGCTCGTGCATCAGAGGGACCAGAAACAAGCATCCATTGATGCAGTCAGCACGTAGCGAAGCTCCTCTATTACACTCTGCAAACAATTAATGGCACCTTATCCAAGCCCGCCCACACACACACACACACACACACACACACAAAGGATGAATTGTAGGGAGAAGCTTATTCAAATCACGGCATGTAAATGGCTATATATTTAGCCCACTAAAGCCCATTGTTATTTATAATACAACATATTTAAATGACTCGTAGTGACCTTGTTTTTCAACCCACTAACAACTGCATAAATATGTTAGAGGTTAAACTGATTGTTGTATGTTTTATGCAGAGTGCATGTTTGTGAAACACCCTTACATAAAGCCATAATGATATTCACCGTGGAAGTTTGAAACGGTGAATAGCACTGACTAGTGCTCGACATGAATAGAAAGTGAGCCTTCATGCTGAGGTTGTATTTTAGGAAAAGACAGCATGTGTGGGTGGGTGATGGAGCGGTAAGGGGTTTTGTGTAGGCTTTTTTTAGGCCTTTTCTTGTACCATTTAATAATGGTACAACACATTTTAATTTATACAGGAAGGGGGTTTGGAGGAAGTGTAGTCACTCAGCAGGACAGCTTTATTTAGTCACAAACACGGGACACGACGACGCTCCAGAGTGGTAGAGGAGCTGGTGTCAGTGGCTGAAGAGGGTATTGCATTTCTTATGCTTGGAATATGGAATGCATGTACACAGGTCATATTGTTATGGTTCATTTGAATGTAAATATGCATATGGAGTATAATGTATTATACCCGGTAAGGTTTGCAACACTGTAAGCCTGCTTTTTCATTTTAATTTATTTTTAATAACTTTGTTTTGGTGAGATGGGCTTTTAACATTTCCAAATATTTTAAAAGCCTGGGCTTGTTTTTAATTTTCTCTGCTATCTTTTACTTTCATGGATATTGCTTTTGTAGAGTTTAGTCCATTTACCTTAATATTATGAAGCTACTTTTAGGAGATCAAATGTTCTTTGGCAGTCGTTAAAAGGATTTGTACAAAATGTAAATGTTAATTTACAAAAGAGCAGAAGTTTTGAAAGAGACTTTGAGTAGATGACTGACTCTTTTAAATCAAACACATTGTACTCTGTTTAAATAGAATCTGTTGTCTCTGACTACAGGTGATGTACTTTGGAACAACTGTGTTCTCTTTATGGCCCGTGTGTGTGGAACTCTCTTGGTGCAAAGCCTAAGATTAAATCATTTTCTCGCTCTTTTTGAAGTACCTCCAACCAAGGAACATAACTTTGTATCAAAGACAAAACTCTCTCTAGGTCTGCCAAATCTTAACACATTGTAAAAATGCGTTCTCTTCAGAGGATACGAGGGTTGCTTGGTGTTTAGATCTCAATAAATAGATTACAGTAGCAGAATGGCAGGATATGTGTTTACAGTTTCACGTCTAAACTATAAATACTTCAGGATGTGGTCTCTGACTTTGCAGAAAGAATAAAAAAAACATCATACTGCAAATAGGGTCAATTCATGTTGTGAAACAACAGTCTGAAGTGCTGAAACGGGTCTTTATTGATCTGTAGAACATAATGCTGTGGTGTTTATCAGTAGCCCTGTACCGCCAGTCAGAAGAGTTAAGAGGTTCAGCAGATTGTTGGCTCTGAGCACATTACTTCCAACTGCATGTACCGTCCATTCAGTGCATTTTAGCTTCAATTTCAACTTCTTTTAAGGCAGATAGACTTTGCCTTAACAGGTCAGGACTACAGTTGTTCCCCTTAAACCTATTTTACTTCCTGGGTCACCCATTTGTTCCTAGTCTTGCGCTACCAGACAATCAGAGGATCTCGGCGGACCGGATGTCTGGGGATTACTTAATCCTACGCTTCTTATATGTCCTGGATTCTAACAGGCCAATCAAAACCATTCATCTACTTTGCAATGTCGAGATTTGCAACAGGTGCGCCGCACATAGCGTTGTTTGTTGTGAATTTCAGCACAGCAGCACCCTAAGGTTTGTCTGTGCACCAGGCGCTCTGGTTTTGCAGCTTTCCATTACTTTTCTTTCTCCCACCGTTTAAAAAATTAGCATTGCACATGACTCTCTCCAGGACAAGCCGGGGCCCTGTGTGCTGATAGCTTCCTCAGTTCCTGTCTTGATAGGTAACAGGAAAAAGAATGGTGAATCTGCTAAGAAACAAGAAGCACTCAACCGATCCAGCAAATGTATCAAATTTAGCATCCATTCCTCTTCATCCACAGCCTGTCCCAAAAAACTAGGCAGAACACTTTTAACACAATAAAACTATTGTCATTGAACGTCTGGTCTCTGGCAGCAACATGTTTTTCATCAATTCTTTTATTATAAAGCACAATCTTGATTTCATGCTTTTAACTGAAACTTGGTTTGACTAAAATAACAGTGTCATGCACATTTTGGACTGTTCCCTCTGTTGTGTTCTTGATAGCTGACTCAGCATGTGACGGAGCTCACACCTATTAATCGGTCATACTCTGTGTTTGATTATCTCCGAGTGTCTAGGTGTCGAGTGTAGTAGGTTTTTAAAAACACCAGTTCAATATTTATTCAGGTTTTCTCTTCCATATCCACCATCTCTTGAGTCTAAATCAATCAGTTTGTCGATAGTTTAAATTCTAAAATTACAAATGCTGTTCATGCCATTGCACCCACTAAGGTGAAGGCTGTCTCCGGTAAGGAAAGATCTCCATGGACAAATGCCACTCTGGTAAGAATAGAAAAGAGTGAGTGTCAAAAAGCTAAAAACAAATCTCTCGTCTGCGTTTGCCTCCTTCTTCAATGACAAAATCAGACAAGCACTCCAAGCCTCCACATCCGGTACATGATACGTGTTGTTCCTGAGAGTCCACTGAGAATCGATTCAAATACCATAACACACATTTATCCGACCAACCATAAAAAAAACCTGGAGGACTTAATGCAACATCTGCTTCTGCTGGCTTGATATTTTGCCAACAGGCTTTTTCAAAACATGTTCAAACTGCAGTCATCAAGGCACGTCACTAATGCAATTATGGGCCCAAATCAAAAATCCTGTTTTAAGGAAAATCATCAACCGTCAAAAAAAACCAACTTTTCATGTCTTCCAGTCAGGTTTTCGATCAAGTTCAAAATGGTGTTACAGCTTTTGTAGAGACTTTATGCTAATGATTGTTAATAGGACTTTCTGAGATTTTAGGGATAACAGGTGTATGATATCTTAATTTTTACTGTGACCTATACTTGGAGCTCCTCCTTTGTTCTGACTGAAGGTGCACAAGCCACTGCATTATACCTGATATTTAAAATAAGAAAATACACTTGATCTGAACTCTCACACACACGACACTCCATTTGTTTTGAAATATAATGTGGAGCACAGTCAAAACCATGGCAGCCCCACTTTAAATGACCAACACATGGCTCAGGCTTAATGTTTTCTCTTAAAACACTCATTTTCCATTATGCCTGTCAGTGGCTGCCATCTGTTATGTTCCTCAAGAAGTAAATGTGGGTCAAGAGCTATTGTCAGCAGATGAAATTCCTCCAAGTGTGCTTTTCGAGGACTCTTATTATTATATTATTATAATTATGGTTATAAAGGTCAGTGAGACCATAGGGGTCCATCTGTGACTGACAGAACGACTATCCTACGTGTATGTCCGAGTGTGTGTGTGTTATGTGCTGGCGTGCGGAAAAACCTCCTTAGTCATTTCTTTGTGACTCGGCCCTCTCCCGACCGACAGCTTAATATTAAACCGCCTTCATCCTGCAGCAACACAGTCTGAGTTACGGCCTCTGGCGCGCTGTTTGTGACCGTGCACGTTAAAACCTGCTTCGTCATGATGTTTTCGGCTTAGCGTGGATCATAATGACCAACAAATTTGAATAGCTGCCATCCACAAACCAACTCTGCGTAGCGTGTGTGTGTGTGTGTGTATGTGTATGTGAGTGGGTGGGTGGGTAGCGTTGTATCTCTTCTTTTGTATTAACGGGGCTCTTGGTTTTATTTCATTGCTTGTTAGTTTCTTTGCGTGTGCGTGTGCGTGTGTGTGTGTGTGTGTGTGTGTGTGTGTGTTATCTATGTGACAAACAGCAAGACAAACTTCTGTGAACCATGAACAATGGCTGTCAGCCCACTGATGACAGAAAGGCTGATGAGGCGTTCCTCGCTAAGGTTTCCATTCAGTTTAATATGCAAATAAGCTGCTCGTACTCCACAACACTGGTTACAACCCTGTTCCTCATAACTTCAGTATCATCAGGCTCATACATCCATGCTTTAACAAGCATCAGACACTTCTCTCACACACACACACACACACATACAAGCACAAACTGAATCATACACACACCAGGTCTTTCAGGTTTTAATCATTTTTAGTCCTGATTGATTTGTTTTCATAACACAGATCCAGAGTTCTGTTCTAAATGGTGTGTCTATTGAATATCGGGGGCGGTATGCAAGTATGATGATGGCATTGCTCAAGGAAATGCCAGATCCCATAAATGCTACAGAAGATCAAGTGCGTACTTGTATCTATAGGCTGAGAGGATTCATCCCATCATGTTGTTTTCATACGAGACAGTCAATGTTTGACACGGTAATACTGAACTCCTGATCAAATGTTGACTTCTGAATTACACGATGTCTATGAAGCCTGTGTTGTGCAGCTGGAATCTACCAATTGTGTCTTCACATGATGCGTTCAGGCACAGTATTGAGTGTAGGTCCTCTGTGTTTTGGAAACACTCAGAGCCCAATTCCTAATCACAATAGACAATAGAGTGGAATATCATATGCTTGGGGTTGTGTTCTTGCCCAGTACAATGGACAGTGGATCTAGTCGTTTTGTCATCACATTCAATTCTGAAATATTTAGTAGCTTTGGACCATTTAGTAGCTGTTCTTGAGATCTTCGTCCGCAAATAGAGTTTGTCCGGTTGTCATAGAATAGCACTTTAAGGACTTCTCGTCCATGTTGAGATTGAAAGTGAATTCGTTAATATCGTTGAAAATACTACAATATTTGAGTTTGTCCACATCACAGCTAATCATTTTATGAGGAAATGTACTATGTCATGATCTAAAATGGCATACTCCTAATACATACAGTCTGACACATGCATGAGGAAAACAAACCACCGTGCACGTGTGTTTGAGTCTGACCCAAAAGACACGCGCACACATTTCCATTCATACATTTATGTATCCACATACGTCGCCTGTCCTTCTCACTTGCTCCGGCCCCAGCCCGTCCAAATGCTCCACTTAATACGTAGATAAAGCTGCTCTCGCACACATGCTGGTCCAAACACAGTGCTTAAAATGTCATCAGGATGCTAGAAGACCTTCAAATGACCCACCAGATGAGATTTCTGAGCTCATTCTCCCGAGGTATTTCCAAGCACCAGCACCTGTAAACACACACACACACACACTGACACACCGGAGCGTTACTAGACACACAGACGCGCGTGCACACATCCAACACTAACAGGTGCTGAGTTTGATAAAATGCAAACACGTGAACACAGATGGATTTTCGGCAGCGGAGTCTCACAGAGAGCCGAAGCAATTGAAAAATCTTAATTAAAAGTAAACTTTAGGCAAGATTAGAAAGCTTGCCCTCACTGATGATGAGAACATGCTGTTTATGGAACGTAAGCCTCCACAAACACATTGACATGCAAATGAGATCGATTTTTTAATAAGCACTTCACTGCACGCTCCATATTTTGAGTCGTACTCTGAACATGAAGTGAGAGGATACATGTAGGCTACACTCAGTGTTTGAACAGATTTGGTCACGTGCAATTCTATTTGGTCAACATTTTTTAGGAGGCATTTGGATGCCATTCTGTAGTTGTGAAACAGCAAGCAAAAGAATATGTTGATGTGAATCTAAGAATATGTTGACAGGACCTTTAAAAGTTCAGTATTCAGCGGGCATTTTAAATATCGGAAAGGATTGTTTTCAAAGGTAAAGCAATGTACTTTATCTTGCAGTCAAATGGATAACGTCTGATAAAACGTGGCTCAGTGCGGTCTTACCCAGTGTCCCAGCCAGAGGCAGACATCTCTACTGTAAGATCTCTCCTCCTCCTCCTGTTTCTTGAGAAGCTGACACCCTGACCTTCTCCTTTTTCTTTTCATATCTCTTTTCTCTTTTCTCTCCCCGGCGATGTTTTTCTGTCCGTACTCTCGCCTCGTGTTTTTCTCTCATTTTTTTCGGCGATTCAGACTAAAGAAATTAATCTGTTCTTCCTTTATCTCCCTGTCTTTCCCCTTCTTTCCTATCACTTTCTACACATCTTCACCCTCACTGCTACACCGTTGCTGCATAATGACGACGCCACTCTCTGCCCTTTAACCCTCCCCCCCCCTCCCCCCCCCCACCCCCACCCCTCTCTCATTTCCTCCATCCCTCCATCGCACCAAGGTCCTAGCGAGGGGAAATGAAAAGTGTATGTATTCTGTGGCGGTGCTGTGTGGCAGCGGGAGGGAAAACTGCTGTTTTATGGTTTTATTTATGGATCTGTAGATTTCTGGCGCTGTGCACATCACACACGGGGGGCAGAGTGGGAATGAAGAGCAGCCTGACGTGAACTGCTGCGAACACCCCCAGTGGAGCCGCAGAGGAGGAGTCCACACACTCGCATATTTTTGGACCAAACGTGCATCAGCTACGGCCTACTGTATAGACAAGTAAACAGTATACTCGAGTATTCATGACAGGATATTATTTTGCACATAAACACAATAACATATCTCCACAATCGCCCCCTACTATCAACATGCATCATGTTTTCGACTGACTGATGCCACTATTCCCAGCAGACACCAGTTTTCTTATCTGAAGGTCAACTTAAGCCGGAGCAGCGCTTGTCACCTCACTCTTAGTCAAAGCCGCCATAAACATTTAATGGAAGTGGCTATCATTGCACAGCAGATGGTGCTAACACTGCTGGTGCGAGCCTTGGCTCATGCCATGGCCAATAAATAGCCTTGGATATAAGGAGACTGTCAGGTGGAGCAAATGAAGGACACTTTATTATAATATATATATATATAATATGCACAGTGCATGATTTCTTCAATAGAATAGCCATATTTTTCAGATCAGTGATATTCAAAATGTCCTTTTATCGTTGTAGTTTATTACCACAACTGAAATTGCAAGTGCTTGTACATGTTCTGTAATATCTAATATTGTAATACTATAACAATGTAATAGTTGATTTTTTTAATTTGTATCTTCATGTGTTGTGATCATTCTTCACACAAACAAATCTCTTCAGGCTCAACCAGTAAACCCAGAACAAATCTTTTCTTGTGTTCCGTTAAAGTGAGATATAACTTGGCTGAAGTCTTTCCCTCATCCATCTGCAAACAGACAACTGTTTGCTTATAATTCATTCATTTCAAGTCTTTGAAAGATGAATCGTCGTTTTTTGTTTTTGATTGTTGAGGTGAAACCGGCCTTAGATCAAACTTTGTCCCAATAAATGTGTATTATTTCTCACGTTATTGCTCTTTTGTTCTACCTTGAACAGATATAGATTCTGTACAGTCCATTCATTGCAATGATGTACGGTATCTCTCCGAAGGTGGCGAGAGAAGAGCACGATTTGTGCAAAAACAAAAAAAAACACGGTCATACGTTCACCTCATTTTAGTAATTGGACAGCTCAGTATTGAACAAACATGATTTATATAAAATGATTTTCTCTCTCACACTGTGAAGAAGTGATGAAATTTGATAGCACACTGGTCCAAAGGAGAGGAGGATCTGACTGAATGAGTTCAATTTGCCTCTGGATGACAAGTCGCGGTTAAACACATTCAGATATAATGGGAGGAGAAAATGGTCTGCTTGTTGTAAGTTGGAGTACCTGGGATCACAGTGACTCGCTCGATGTTATTTTAAAGGTGAGATGTGTCACATGTTCCTGTCGATGAACAATTTCATCCTCCATTACAAGTGGTTAGTAAAGTTAGCTTTAGAAAATACACGATGGGCAGCTTTTACTCGTCTCCATAAAACTATTACGGTGATTACCTTCCAGGTTACACCAGTTTCCCAGACTGTGGCCGTGTATGGCAGTGCCCTAACATATCGCAGATAAGTTGACTCTAATGTTTTGTTGTTTTAAAAAAAACGCTTGATGCGGCACCTTTCTAACATGTCTTTTTGAGAACCTGTTTGCAATTCAACATCGAGAGGGAAAAATAGAGCAGCAGGAGTCTTCCCTAACACCCATAATTCTCCTCTCTACCTGTCCACTGCAGTCAGAGTGTCTGCGAGTCTCTCCTCTCCTCTCCCACCCTCTCTCCTGGGTAATTTGTTGTGTAAATACGGTCTACTTACAGCTGACGGGGCCTTTCGGCTGTGGCGCTGGAAATGCAATTACAGGCAGCAAACATCTCCATTGTTATCACTGGAGGGCGCGACGCTCATTTCGGTCGCCTTTGCAACGGGGGCCGATATTGATCGGTATCAGCTTTGAGGAGGGGATTACTAATGAAGCCATCTGAAAGCTTTTTGTGCGGTAAAGAGTTTGCACGCGCATATGTGTGTGTGTGCATGTTTTTAAAAAGCATGTGTGTTTGAGAGACAGCCAGAGGGGATAATGTGTGTTTTGTAAATGTAGGTGCCACTGTGCCATCCTGTTGAGCATGAATCCTAATTCTCCCTTATTGTAGTGCTCTGCTGCCTCTGGTGGTAGTCTGGTTATTTACACCAGCCATCACTTTTTACGCCTGAAAACATCCTCATTGTTTGTGTTTTGTGTTTTCTCCTTTCTGATTGTAATATAATCAGTGTGCTGTGGTGAAAATCTTATGATCATTTTATAGCCATCCAGCTTTGGCGGCCTGCTGAGGAACCTAATAGGCCCATTTATGGCACACTGATGCAGCTACATTTTTGTTTGATTTTTCAATTATATATGTACATTAATATTGCTACTAAATTATTGGGACATACTGAAGAATTAATGGAAGCCTATTCAGTATCTTTGACATTAAATGTTCACGGCTAAACAAGAAAAAATCAAAGTTAAAATTTGGTAAAGTCTCAACTGCTCATAATAAGAAGCTGATTGATGAATAGGTTTGTCAGGAGAAGCTACACAGAGATCCCTGTTTATCTTTATATTTATCTATTAGGACTCGGGAGCCTTTGATTGTCTCAAAGAGAGCTATAAAAGTATGCACGCGCCCTCACGCATAACAAAGAAAGCTGCAATGTTTCCCAGACATTTGTTAACCTCTGTGGCTCTGCTGGTATAAAGCTGGCGAAAAGAAATTCCCCTGCAGAGTGAAAACTTCAGACTGGCACTTTAACACAGTCGAAAATTATTCTCTTACACGCTGTGGCTCTGTGTTCACTCAATTATTAAGTACCCTAACTTCACATACAGCCTATTTTACTCTCGGTTGTGAGTCAAGCTGGTCTAATACCATGCCTGTGTGGCAGTCTTTGAAGCAGAATAGCTTCTTATTTGTGTCCCCGTTTGATGTGCGTGCAGGCGCCTGTGGACAAATGATTCGCTTCATTCTCTCCGGTCTTTGTTCCTTTTGTGTTCAATTTACACTTTTGCATGAAGTGATTGCACCAAAAACTATTTTTTGCATATTCATAAAATTCTTTACGTGTCCTTCTTTTGTTTGTTCTAAAAGATGTTGAAACAATGCAATCATCACGTATTGGTTTGGGTTAACAGTGTGCAATATACTGTACAGTGTGATGTTTGAGGCGTAGCGTTTGCCGAATGAGGTGTAAGATTAATTAGTTTTGTTGTTATACGTACTGTAATTACTGCATTCGCCTGAGTAAAGCAACGCTTGTGTTGTGACCTGTGCAGTTATTATATCCATCTGTACGATGTGACTTTACTTAATAATATGTCAAATGTTACATGGTTGATTTCAACTGCACAGCAACAACAGCCAGATTAAATATACTCACAGACATGACGATAAATGAATGCTCTGTGATGTTGTTTGAATATGATGGGATATATGATGTGGTTTGAACGTGTGTGAAGAGTCACAAATTGGTGCCTTTTTAAGGTAATTTGTCCAGGCACAAATTATTCATAAGTGCAGATGGCAATGCTATCCCTTCAAATGAAAATAAAATAGAGTTATTAATGGGGCGGAGATGATTGACAGGTAGAAACAACCCCACCCCCCCCACCACCACCAGGTATAACCCTGGTTTGTGCCACTCAGTCTGCTCATAGAGCACTGACACCAAGCGGCAAACCAGATAATTAGATAAAAATGGCTAAAAACAGTAACATCAATGCTTTTAGCGGCCAGAGTGGAGAGAGCTGAGCAATAGAGTGCTTTAGAGACTAAAAATAAAAAAAGCCACAGTGTGTCTCGGTTGATGACGGCGCTGAGACTGTTTAACTTGAAGCTAAAAGTCACAGCAGAACCCTTTTTGTCTTTTCTGTGAAGTCTTACAAACTAAAACACGAACACGATAGAAGCTGACTTTTTTGACCTGTGGGGTAGGATGAATACTTCACTATTCAATTTGCTGCAGATTGTAAGAACATAGTGACAGATTATAGGGAATGAATAATGGAGTGCTCCAGGTGTGAATCTCCTGAGGTGAGTTTGCCCTTTTCACATTAGCCACGATCCAACAGCTCCACTCTCAGGGTGTTTGTCAGCTCAGCTTGTTCAGAGCAAGTGTATAAATGTAACTGTTAATGGGAAAAGGTGACGAGCACATTTCTATTTCTGCCATCCGAGCCTGCTGAAGCACGGCTTAATGGTTTTGTTACTGTCCTTAAGGATTCATTATTTAGCATGAATACATTCCTCCCAAAAAAACGTTCATATTCTGCATGACAGTTATTCATTTGTTAAAAAGTTAAGAGGGTTATCTTTACCAGTTCATAAAATACAAAAGCACTCAGAGTGATTGACGGTCTCTCACTGTGGTCACCACTGAGCTTCCTGGTTAGACCACTTGATGTCAGTGTTGGCTCGGTGTCCGTTCACGTTCACACTGTTATTTTCAGCTTTGTGTGAAGTAAATCACCACATTGTCTTTGTTCATATCGAATTTGTTAAACCGAGAGTGAACAGATCGTGTCCCTTAGTGAAACAGCAGCAATGAAGCGCAAAGAAAATGAAATTAAAGCTCGTATCTCGTCAATTCCTTGTACGGTTTAACCTTTAAAGCATTAGGTCTCGATAGTGAGATTATTTAGGGTTAGATATTCTGCTGAATTACCTATCTGTGCCCATCATCTTTATTTAAAATGTTCCTCTCATAAAAGTGGAGTTCACTCTCTGCTGCCAAACTAAAATGTGACTCAGCGGTCACCTTTCCTGTTGGAGGCCGCTGAGGGATTCTCTCCGAGAGGATTTGTTGGCGCTTCAGGAACCATAAAGCGGGAGTCTGCTCGGTGGCCTTGGCATAATAGCCTCTGTGAATGTGTGCGGTTTTGGCTGTGAACCCTTTTGGATTCGGACTAAATTTCTTTGCACAGACATAAAGCAAAGTCATGTGGAGCGCCTCCCTTTCCAGAGACACAAATCGCTCCAGACCACATCCTCTAACAAGGCTTTGACATGCAGCTGCATTATTAATAGTCAAATAACAGAAAATACAGACGGCAGTGTGCATGATTATTAGATAACTAGTCACACGGAACAACAACAAGCTACTCTTACCCACTGAATAATTTAACTGCACTATTTAAAAGGAGCCATTAAGTGCAGTGGAACCTCATTAATTACTGCATTTAATCACGCGTCTTGTCTCCTCTGTCCAGATAACCAGGTCCTGCAGTTTGGGAAGCTAGTAAGCACCTCCAACACCTATGAACCCGTTGCCCCTGGAAACCCCAAAAAGCCTGTAACCGTGACAACGGACCAGCCCCTGCTCTGGAGCATGGGCATCTGTGAGGACGGGCCCTGACACAGAAGAAGAAGAAGCCCCTCCTCCTCGGGTACATGTTTTGTATAGTGTGAGGTAAAGGAAGGAAAAAGATGAAAGCACTATTACTTATGGCCAAAAAATTGTTTCTATGATATAATCAAGACCTGGTCAGCTCTGTTGGAATATAAAGAAAATTACAGACTGACCAAAACTACTGAGAAGTATTTTTAATATTTACTGTATTCTTTTAAGCGGTGTGGCTATGCTTCCTCACTGTGCAGGGTTACATTCAACATGAACCATGTACAACCTGAATCCAGGCCTTATTCCATACCAACATCTGGTTCTCTTTATCAAAACACATGTTTATCAGGGAACGTTTGAGAAGGAGCTGACAGCATGTAGCAGATAGAGACTTTCCTTTAAATGTGTGCAGATATCTTTGTATTACAGACTACACCATGTGCCTTTGACGTCAGGGATTCTGCGTATGAGAGGAAACATTGTTCACCAGATTCAAATTATTTGTGCCTTTTGATGACAGTTTCACAATATTTCTGAAAGCCAGTAAAGTTGTATACATGTTAAAGTGATAAAAAAAACCTACTTCAATATACGAGACAAATGTAGTCTGTTTCAATTTGTTTTATTTACACATCGAAATATAAATGTTGTGCACAGAATGTAAAAATGACATCCCTCTATTCCCCAATCACACCAGCCAAATAACACTTTGCACCAGCGTCTCCTGTCCCCGGGTCATGAAGTTTGTTTTTTTCTTGACCAGGACTTAACCACCACTAGACAGAAAAAACAAGAAGAGCAGTGTTAATGATTGGACAAAGCAAAATAGCACATTATTGTAAAATACAGTTTGATTGACGAGCAAATCAAATAACCACTGCTTAAGAAAACTAGTCCCCAAAACAATTAGTGTGTGTGTCAGTCACCACGATTGTATCCCAACTTTCTTCCAAAAACAGACAATCCAACTCCTTCACTTTAGTAAACTGTATATTCGCACTATTAAGATAACAGGCTACATGAATAGTATTTGGATTATATATCCTACGGTGCCCAAAAATAAAATCATTACTGCTTGACTGCTGTTGAGACCAAGATCTGCTGTAGTGTAGTCCGTAAATTAACTATGCTAGTTGTACAACAATACTATTTTACCTACAAAAAAACAATACCTACAAAATGTAGGTTTTCAAACAGGGGATCTCAATGGTATGAGGCCATTCCAGCTCTGATAAATAAGTATTTAAATGATTTAAGGATTTATTTTTCAGGATAGTAGTGGGCTACAAATACTCCAGAATACAGAAAATGGGATATTTAAATTGAGAGTAAAATTCTAATCAAACATGCTGGACAGACGATACCTTTCAGCGGGTTTTTGCAAACCCAGTTTGACTTATTTAAACATTTTTCCAGTGAGTAGATTGAGACTCCCCCCCCTCTCTAAGGAGGGGTCAGATATCATTGAGACACTGGGATAAAGCGTTTGGATAGCGTGTCCCTGGACATACACAACCCCTTAACTGTATAAATAACAACCAACATTGTATGATGATATTCAAGTGAGTGGTGTTCTACTGCTACTTACACAATGATGTTGTTGATGGGGATGTGAATGAGTTTGACGAAGAAGCCAATGAAACCCATGATGGCAAACCCAATTGCTGTGGCCATGGCAATCTTCTGGAATTCTGAAAGAAGGCAAAAATCCCCAATGTCAAAATAAAACAACGACTCATATTGCGCCTTGGATCCCTCAACCTATGATGAGAGCAGTTAAAGTCTGCTGCTGCCAACACAACAGAGGCCGGGCCCAATGGAAACAGTCTAAGCCTTTAGTTACCTTTTCTGTCGGGTTTTGTGCATCTCTTCACGAGCCTTATGGAGTCTTTGACGAACTGCCGGCTGGGCTCAACGAACTGCATCACCTGATCCATGGTGCTCAAGCTGCGGACACGATACGAACGGATACACGTTTAAGCTGGAAGCGGGTCGACTGCTGACGTTGACTTCAGCAGCCTGAACCTCTCATGACTCCCATCACTCTATTAAATGGTTAATATACACTGTGTTCTTTTTATCCCATCAATTATTCAACAGTATGTTGTAAGATATGTGCGCTTCTCATTGAAACACTTATTTAAAAGCTAGTTGTGTTAGTTAACGCATCCTTGCTAGCTAACGTTATCGTAAGAAAGGCTATCAAGTCGACATATCGTTCGGTTAGCTGGAAATGAAATCAATAAAACATTATATTATGACTATTACAGCAGTAAGTCGATTAGCTTTGTGTAAAACATAATATTGAATAGAATAGCTTTTGATTTACCTGTTTCTGAGGTCGTGTGAGACGAAAAGACAGTCGGAAGAATGAGGGCCACGTAGCTTCTGGGCTGCTTGTTAGTAGATAAGAGCTGACGTATACTTAACACGCGCATGCGTATAGTCTTCATTCTCCTTTTTATTTGAGGTTGAATTGTCCACACTGCCACCTAGCGGCTAGGAGGTTTTAATGCAGAGGCACTCACTTTCTTACAGTCTCTGGCAATGATATCCGGATTTATTCCGACAGAAAAGCACTTTTGAGATCTGAATTATTTTAGGAATTAAAAGATCACAGAGAGAAACTGTTCTTTTCCCACATATATTTCTGATGAATGTTAACACGGAGCACTACTTACTGTGCTTTTATCTGTGTAAACTTTATAATTTAATAGTTGTGATAGTTTAATTTGATGACACTATGGTTAATTTTCTTGTTCGATCCTTGGCTGCATATGAAACTTCAGACTGTATGATTGTGTCACAGCAGGGCAGCTGTGGGATTTGTCTTACTAACTAACTAAGAACAGTAATTCCATATAGTCAGGTAAGTATAGGAATATTTGTCAATTTACTAGAATAAAAGTAAGAAATGTTTTTCAAATTAGAGTAACAGTATTTCTGGACACAGGACAGCAGACTGATGGGATATTGTTGTTTGGTGAGTGTGATTATATAACTATTACAGGCTACACACATTGCTTTGAGGGAGCGTTGGTCCTTGACTCCATGTTACCACTCCTCTTGCTCATGCCACATTCCTTTAGTACTAAATACTCCATCATGTGATTTGGATTAAAATACCGCTTTTAAATAGAATCCTGGCATTTTCTCTTGATCTTAGTTTCTTAATCTACTAATTCTACAGGGTAAAAAGTCCCTCACTCACAGTAATACTCACATCCAGCAAAATGCAAGTATGTGGGCCTCAATCATTTGGCAAAGTGAGCAACAGGATTTCACCATACATTTCTTTACATTCGTCAATTTAATGAATCGACCATGGAATGAGTCACATTGAAATTCATTAATCTGTTTGGGTGGCATTTCTGAGACTTTAAGAGCCTTAATTCTCTCATTGTTAATACACTAAACTTACCTAATCTCTGCTAACTCTCAAAGGTTAAATGTATTCCAGTGTCGCATTACTGCTCCTGAAACAGCTAACTCAGAACTCAGGTATTCAGTAATTTAACTTTAGGTAAAAGTCACAAACAAGCAGAACTTTGATATATGTTTGCCAGTCCATTTTAATGTTTACATACAGTACATTTCGTCACATTAACATCATTTTCAGCTGGCAGTAAGGCATCAGAAATTGCAGATAATACAAGGCTGTCCGATGAAACATTTCAATGAAAAAGGGCATAACTTTAGACCAATGGTTCATGTTTCACCGATCAATAAATGTAGAATACTTTAAGTGCTACAGAAGTAGAACAGGACTCACTTCATATCTGTCATCTGTCAAGTGCTTTAACTATCAACCAATATACTGTATGTGTGCGCCGATGTACAGAATTTCATTCAAATGTTACTTTGAAAAAAGGGATTTTGGAGGCAGAGTAGAGCTAAATTGTTTTCATCAGTGGCTAAAACTATCACGCCACCACACTGGAACTCAACGTTTGCGGCATGTAAGAGAGTACATTTCATCCAAAGCAAGACCGTGCTAGCTAACGCCTTTTAACATCTTTACAAGCTAACAAGATAAAACAGCGACTGCAGTCAAGATACAAAACTGTCTAAACAAAGAATGCCCACATAGGTCAGTAAAAGTACAACAAGCCAGTTTTGTCATGCAACCTTGTTTGATAAATACAATTTGACAAAATTGTCATTTTGATATTTATACAAAATAAAAGAGCTCTGACTTTTGAACTGTTCTGTACTTTCAGTTATAAAAAGCACCTGTTTCACATCAGCAACAGTAACATGAATGCCTATATAAAAGTGCGTAAAAGTGCTCTTTAACAGATGATACATAGCATACAATGTCCTTTCACTATGCAGTTAATTTAACACCGTTCACTGCCAGGTAATGCCAAGCATGTTGCAGCTGATCTCCCACAGTTTCTGGGCCAAGTCTTCATCAGAAGCCGTCCTTGAGCACCCAGCAGGAGCGCAGTCACTGTCCGGGACAGAGAATGACCATTACACACTGTGATCTGTGTTTGTTTCTCATATAAGAACAAAAAAACGTTAACTCTCAGCTACAAACAGTTTACCCCTTTGTTACTCAGCAGGTAGTAATACTGTGCAGCATGAAGTCTTAACTCTTAAAGCTCTTATGTAACCAATTGCAGGTTTGTTGAAGTACTGTGTGTACCTGAAGTACCCTCCACTCTGCCTGTCCAGGCCTGGCTCCACAGCACAGTAGATGGTGGTCTGTGCTCCCTCCAGTGTTGTCTTGGTGAAAACCCTGAAGATCTTCACTGCCACCTGGATACATTGGTGCTGGTGTCTCCACAGGTCAGACTGCACCACCCCCGGGTGCAGAGAGAACACGCTCACCCCTGTACCTGCAACACGTATACAGTCACCTACACATGTAATGCCATGTTTACACATGCAAACAAGTTTGTCGATGTTATTGTCATTTGCGCGCACCGATATGATTTTGCATACAATTTACACATATTTCTTTGCAAAATATGCTTCTTTCTTGTTCTTTCTTTTTAATGTGGTATGTCTTTGAAGTAAAATCCTAATGAACTTAGTTCTGATAGCTATACTCCAGAATCAACCATTAGACTGTAGGGTTGTCATATGAAAGTCATTTCTTTCAGTTCTCTGCCATTAAGCAAAAGGAAGAACAATGGATTGAGACAATAAAATGGTTCATTTCTAATGAAATTCAAATCATATGTCACTGCGGCACTTCCTCAGAATGAGAAAAGACAATTACTGTGCAAGTGATGGTTACGTGTGGACTTGGTTACGTCAGTCTTTGCCTTTGTAAAACTAAATACAATGCTACTTTCTGATTCATCTTTCTCAGCAACAACTGCGAAGGCTTTTCTGCTCTCCACCCACTGTAAAATAAATTCTCCCATTAGAAGTTATCCATCAAGCTTCCAAGTCAAACCATCCTGAGTTTTTAAGTCTATCAGCAACACCATACGTGTGTACATGCTCATGTGTCAACATACTTGTGTGTGTGTTTTACAACCAAATGTGTCATCAACTTATTCTTTCTTCCATCCCTTGTTGATGTGTTCTTATGCTTGCACCGCCTCACCTCGTAACCGCTTGGCAAGTGAGCGTGCAAAGAGGACGTTCGCCAGTTTGCTCTGCCCATAGGCCTTCATGGTATCGTAACTCCTCTCACTGTTGATGTCATCCAGTCGAATTCCAGTCCAAGTGTGGGCCACCGATGCCACGACGACGATACGGGCAGGAGCTGAGCGCTGGATAAGGTCCAGCAGCAGGTGAGTCAACAGGAAATGACCTGCGGAAAGTCACCAGAAACACACTTAAGAGGCTATTGTCCTACGCTACCCAAACAGACTACACTACACTGTGATGTGTTTTTCTTGTAGCGCTGCCAGCCAAAATCCTAAAGATTTGGAAACTCATAAAACACCCATCATAACCTACTTTTTTTAATTTAGAAGGGCTTTAAAGAGAAAGTCGGAGCTGCTGTAGAGGTAATATAACTGCACCACTCTGCGAGACATCACCATTGTGCCAACCAGATGCTATCTGGACTCCTTATACTGTTGGTGTGTTTCTTGTGTTTCTCTGGTCTTTTGGCTTGTGCTTTGATTTTGAAGTGCTGAACGGAGAGCTCCTATAAAGTGTCCTTGAACCACATCTTCTTTGTCTTTGTCCCTCCTCGTAAGACTCTCTTTATTGCAGTCACTTGCAATGAGCTTACTCACTCTCTATTCAAGTTTAAGGGCAAACGTCATGGTATTGCTGCATGTGTCACTATGTGATGTTCTTGTGATGCTGGTTGTTTTTCATAGTCAACATACAGCAGCTCTTACTATGATAATGAGCTCATTAGCAACCCTGACGTAAACAACATGTTGATTGATGCTCTTCATTTCAAGTGGGAACTAGTAGGCAAAGACATTTAGCCCACATTTGTTATTCAAGCAGCCTCATTATAAGCTGTATGAATGGAAATCACCATGTGTTGCAAGTCAAAAGTTAAGATAATCTTAGGAAAGTTTTATGTGATCAATAACTGTACACATACACAATTCCACTGCCCTAAAAACGTTTGCTTTCTTTACTATTGTTCTCTTTTTCCTGTTTTACTATTGACCTAACCAGAGTTTATTGTTATTTAAAAGTACATATACACATGTAAAGGATGTTCGTAAATTAAAAGTTATGTATTTATATATGTGCACATGCATGTGTGTGTGACTGTGTGTGTGTGTGACTGTGTGTGTGTGTGTGTGTGTGTCTGCATACGTGTTCGCATATGTGTGTGGGTGACCGTGCTCGAGCACAGACTGTTCTTCGCTCTGTCAGCCTGTGACCAAAATACAACTGAGGCAAAGATAATTAGGAAGGAAGCCATGACTCAATGCTGGGAAAACACTGACAGCTGAAGAAAACAGCAAGTCTGGTTCATTTTCCTGGCTGACATGTTGGCCAGCTTGATTGTACATGTGTCCAATGGCTTTTTAAATACAACGTAATATGGGTTATAATATTTTAACCTTATTTAGCAGGAAAAGCCCTCCTATCACTGTTTATGTTTCCAACAATTACCGAGACTGAGCCGTCACTCGCTTATTTATCTCGCTGATAGACATCCCAGCCAACCGAACCACTTCCCCGAATGTTATGCCTTTCACTATGACTTACCCAAATGATTGACACCTAACTGCATTTCAAAGCCGTCAACAGTCTTGGAGTAGGGACACATCATGACGCCTGCGTTGTTTATCAGGATGTTCACTTGTTTCTCCTCTGAAAGGATTCCACACCAACACAAAAGAAGTTAGAGTAACAATTTCCCAAGAGGATGTTAAGTAAGTGGCATAAATGCAAGGGATGTTTGGTAAGTGGTCTGCATTTAGCACTTTTTACAGTTGGCCTCTCATTAACCCCATGTGCAGATGCATCAATGGTGTAAGCACAATCAGGAGTTATTAAAGTCTCTCTTCGTTGCTCACAGACATGTGGACAGGAAGAGCCAGGGGTCGACCCACAAACCGTGCCATTTGTAAAGATATCAGTGGTCAGTTTCCTACCTTTGTTGATGAGCTCAGCAAACGCTCTAATGGACTTGGTGTCAGAGAGATCCAGTTTCCTGATGACCACATTCTCATTTCCTGTGTCTTCCAAAATCTCCGTTCGGGCCTCCTCTGCCCTCTCCAGGTCTCTGCACGCCATGATGATGCGTGCGCCTGAAAAACAAGGGCCAAAGGTCACACGACTTATGAGGATAATGTTCTCCCCATTCCACACGACTGTCCTCCCACAGTGTGAGGAAACACAGCTCGCCTGAACTCTCAACTTTGAATTAATTAATTGTTTCTGTGAGCTGACCCCCCCCCCAACCCCCCTCCATCTTTATGCTGCAAGTAGATCTTTTACACGACACAAGAAATCACTGTTATTGTTACAGCACTCTGTATTATACTCACAGCTGAATAAAAACTTGACAGTGATATATTAAGGCTACACACATCTGGCTTAAATGCTTAAAAGTTTCCAAACTTAAAACTACAAAAGCATTGCTCATTTGCACGCACACAAAGCTAACTACGTCAATCAAGGGGGAAGTACGTGGATCTGTACTTTTGAGATCATCCTCTAATGTTTTCTAAGCCCTCATTCAGCATCTCATTTAGCCAGGTGCTCCACTCTCATGAACACAAGACCCTCTCAACTGTGTCATTCTCGTCTCTGACGCAAATGATGGAGCATTCTCCTTAATGAGCAGAGAAAAGGGGCTTTGAGGACACACACACGCACACAAACACACACACACACACTCTGTCACCCACAAACATGCATGCATGCCCACACAAACTAACAAATAGAAAGACAACTCCCCCACCACACACACACGCACGCACGCACACACACACACACACACACACACACACACACACACACACACACACACACACACACACACACACACACACACACACACACACACACACACAATAACACACAAAATAGCTGCTTTGCCCACCAATTATGGAAGTGGAGAGCCATTAATCAGTTGGAGCGTAGCGTCTGTATCCCATCACAGTGTCTTTGTTCCCCCTTGCTGTTCCCATGTCGGAAAACCCAATTGTTCCCTCATTTCCCTGGTGGCCAAGTTCACTCAATTAAATTCAATAGTAAACAAATGTGAGAATGGAAGGTTATGATGAGTCAAGTTAAAGATCACCCAGCAAAAGATACACTCAATAATACACAGTGTTATTGAGGCTTAAATAACGTCAGTGTATGCAATAAGGACAAAATGCAAATAATGACTTAAGTCAAACCTGATCATATTTTGTACATTCAGATTCAATAATATGTAGATTTTACTTTGTCTACATGGTAAATGAGTAACAAATAAATGATTAAAAAGGTTGGGATTGTGTGTGTTTGTCCTGACACAGTACCCCAAGGACCCACCTTCTGATATGAATCCTCGCAAATCTAATCATGTTGTCATCGTGTCATTGTATAATCCAATTTACTGAAAAATGATCCACTAATTTGACAGGGAATTATCCAGGAGCGAGGACCGAAGAATTATTATTTTCCTCTGGCAGTCATGAATCTTTTTGTCCAATCTATCTTTTGTCATTTTTGTCATGTTTATCTTCATTCCTTGATTTTATTTGACTTAAATAAGATTCCTGGTTGCCCTTTCATTTACAAAATAAAACAAATTCACACAAATGCACAGCGGCAGATTTTAAAAAAGGAGGGAGATGCCATGCGGAGCCTTTCAAGTGCAAACGAATGTAAAAAAAAAAAAAAAAATCACGTATGCAGAAACACTTTTTAATTACTCACTCTGCATGTGTGTGTGTGTGTGTGTGTGTGTGTGTGTGTGTGTGTGTGTGTGTGTGTGTGTGTGTGTGTGTGTGTGTGTGTGTGTGTGTGTGCACACTGCTGTGTGCACCCTCCAATCTCTCTTTGTTGCCTGTCTGGCTCCAGAGGGGAGCAGACCCTCACAATGCTCCCTCTGTCCCCTAAATGCATCGTCTGTCTTCCATCACTGCTATTTCTCTTTCTTTCATTTGGATTGGTGAAGTGTGAAGCAAGATGTTCATTTTGGATATCTCTTTTCCATCTGCCCTTAATTTCCGTCTTGGAGTATGCAAGAAGTTATTAAGGTATTCTGAACTCACAAAATCTGTTGATACAGCCTCCTAGTCCCACCAAAACATAAACAGCGTCAGCACATTGGATAAGCACACAAGTAGGATTAAACCTGATTCTTTGGTGGAGGTCGTGAGGACAGAGGGCACAGTCAAAGATCACGCTTTATAGCTTTAAACAACCGAAAGCATTAGAGGTGCTTAATTCCAGGGAAAAGAGTGGAATGTGTAAATTCACAGTTTGGTAGTCAGTGAAAATGGAAGATAAAATCCAAAGAAGCAGGTACACAATAATGTGGAGCGAGCCAGAAATAGACAGAGGCAGATGGGGAGAGACAGACAAGCCTGAGCAATAGGCTACCTCTTCTCGCCAGGTCCCTGGCCGTTTCTTTTCCAATACCAGTGTTGGCTCCGGTGATGATGACTGTTTTCCCATCCAACCGCTCCTCAGACGACCAGCGGTTACAGCACACACTCCTGAGCAACACACAACAATCACAAACACCTTCATAATAAGTACTACTTCCAATCGCTACTGCTGCTGTTGCTGTCAGTAATGCACTTTGTCACACAGTCATTCAGGAACTTGATCCTCTGTGGAATTTTCCATAAAAGTGAAGCGAAGAGAAGTGAAGTGAACATGAACAACAACAGGAAAATCAATCATGCGAAACATGATCCATAATTTGATGATTACAGGGATTGATTGACTTTTGCACATATGTTATGTATGTCTTCTAAATCCTGTATAGGCAATCTGTATTTACACCCCCTGAATATGATTATGATAGGACTATACACTCCTATAAGAATAAAAGAACATATTCAGTTTAAACTCAGTAACATTTCCACAGGAGCAAAAAGCAACCAGACTGGTTTCCTCAACTGTTTTTCCATTTACTACTGACTAATGCATACTAATGATTTACAAGCACAGAAATACGGTCCGGATCGACGCAAATTGCACGTTTAACAGATGTTTAGTCAGATCCAAATCTGCCAGCACGGTGTAATCTAATGACCTTAAAACGACTAACGTTGCTGTTAATAACGAAGCCACCAACCTGACGCCAAGCATTGTTTCCTACCTGCAGTTCATTCTGCAACAGATTCCCAGCTCAGGACCAGTGAGCCACTTCAGCAAGAAAATGAATTTACCTCCTGAATTCAGTCCTCCCACTGTGTCATCTCTGCCCACCCCGCCGCGGTGCTTCGTGACAATAACACGGCTGGTCCAATCAGCAGCGAGCTGACGCGTAATTGATTAGCAAGTTGTAGACTGTGAAACAGCCGGCCGCTGCTGACGGAGGGACTCGAGTTACGGACCGGGCTGTCACCGGAGAGTGGTGGGAAATCTATTCTGTCGAAATAATAGTTTTTTTTCCACCACTGCTGCTATACGTGACACCACTAAACTTCTAGAAAGTGCAGACATAAAAGAGTCCCCATAGGTAACCCACTTGATGCGGTCATCATGGTGTCATATTGCAACTTCGCATTCTGGCCACGTGAGGTCCTCCAAAATCACACTGGACTGGGTTAGCGAGACCTTATCCTAGTCATGAGGACTTCTCACTAAATCACCCACGCTTAATCTTGTTATATATTCAATAACTCACTCGTAGGAGGGGTTCGTGACGCAACAGTGGACATTTAGAATAAGCCTGCTGCATGCTGACATAGCTTGCTGTTTCAAACATAACACACAACCATTGGCGGATTTGAATAGCAGTGATATTTTTTATTAGCAACAGCTATGAAATTTGCTTTCTCCAACCTGTTGGCATTCTCAGCCTTCATTTTCCAGAGTTTTACCAATCAAACTATTTTACAATAGATAGATTAGGCTTGTATTAGTATCCATTTCCAGTAAATCTATAGCATTAGTATAATATTGAAAGGTAACACTGCGTGCTCATGCATAGTGCCTCATAGCATGCAGAAGAGCATAGTTAGATGTAGGTTTATCTCCAGCGGATGCCGAGCAGTTGGCAGCTCACAGCCCACAGCTTTAAGGCGGTGCCATCATCCTGCCCTGCCCTTGAGGTCTCCTCACTGGCACAGTCCCTGTAAGAAAAGGAGAGGCAGAGTAATGACCTCTTTTTGGTTGTCTTAAAGTTTTAAAATACGTTTTTAAACACCCTGTTTCTCTTTATCTAATCCTCCTCCAAAAGCCCTTTTCACAGCAACCATTTTGGCTGCATTGCTGTGACACTAAATCGAATGGGACCAGAATTAATTTGATCAATTACACCTGTGTTTACCCGGCTATGGCATTTCAAAATAGCCCTTTGTAATTGTTACAGAATTGAGGAGGGAAATCCTATGAGATAAGTACCTATTGTACATTCAGTGACTGGCCTATTGGTAGCTGTGATCTCTTTTAGATAGCTGTCATGTAGCTGATTGACATAATGTCTGCAACTAGCACCTTATAATAACACGTTTGGTGGTGTGTTCAGGAGTTCTGCCAAGGTTCCTGCTGGCCCACAAATCTAAGCAGGTAGGAAATACTATTAAGGTTGTGACTAAATATGTTAATGACAATTACAATATCCAACATTATGGACCATCAAAGAAAGACCTCCGGTTGTTTAAATGTGTGTGTTGTGATGCTGCCTGACGTCTTCTTTCACCTCTTAGGAGGTTTGATAAATGGCTTGGTTAGGCTGATTTGAATTGATTGATCTCAAGTATTGCTGCTAGAGCAACAGCATTTCAGACTGACTTGTAATATCCTCCGGTGACCAGCTCTTGCTCAGGAGTGACGGTACAGTAGATGGTGGTGTAGGCTCCCTCTGCTGGGGTCTTGAGAATGCAAGCGAGCACCTTGGATACGCTCACAAGAGGGCGCCCTAGATGCCTTGTGATTTCAGTGTTCACCATGCCGGGGTCCACAGAGTAAGCCATCACACCTAGAGCTGTTACCAAGGGGATGCATTTAGGTACAGAATTTATTTCAAATGGGTTGATGTGGATGCCCCGTTCCCAAAACACAGTTTGCTTTTATATCCCACTGTAGTGTTTTGGTCGACCTGAAATGAAGAAAACCTTAAAAAACAACCTAATAGTACTGAAACACAAATGACATGTTGCAAGGACGTAATGATAAATGCGTGAGCTTGATATCAGAATCCTGCTACTATATATTAAATAAAATACATCGATTATTATAATCATGATACTACGTTTACAAAAGTCATTCTTCACTCATTATCATGACTGTAGACATGATTAAATGATGAGACTGACAAACAAGATGTGTTGCAATGATGCTAAGACCAGCGTGGTCCGTTAAACAAGTTTCTCCTTGCTCTGTTTCTTGCCCAGAGCGGCTGTGGTTGAGGCATGAGACTCTCACACCGGCTAGAGATTCTGATCCATTTTTTACGCAAAGTAAAAGAGACAGAGAGCCACAGAAAGATGCATGAAGACGAACATACATGGTGCATAACGCTTCCCTCTCTCTGTCTCACACACACACACACACCCTACCCTCAATCCTTTTGGCCAGCTCTCTGGTAAACAGGATGTTGGCCAGCTTGCTCTGTGCGTAGGCCCTGACAGGATGGTAGTCTTTCTCGCCGCTCAGGTCGTCAAACTGGATCTTTCCCATAGTGTGAGCTACCGAGGACAAGTTGATGACCCGGGATGGGGCCGAGTGCTTCAGCAAGTCCAGTAACAGAAAGGTCAGGAAGAAATGACCTGAAGAGGGAACGATCAAGTGAATCATTTGAGTGACGGAAACAGAGCCACAAAATGAGCTGGTTGATCATTTGTGCTATTGCTGCATGCCAATACTTCATTGCTACAATGAAAAGTAGTGACGGCCACTGGCAGGGGCCCACAAAAATAGTTGGTCGATTTATTTTAATCAATGAATATAACAAACTCATACCCAAGTGATTGACTCCAAACTGCATCTCATATCCATCTACTGTGGTGGCGTAAGGGCACATAGCCACACCTGCATTGTTGATCAGATAGTGAAGAACCTTCTCATCTGGAAAACAAAATATATGTTAACTCCATTACAGTCTTTATGAAAAACTGTATTCCAGTTGTGTGTGTGTGTGTGTGTGTGTGTGTGTGTGTGTGTGTGTGTGCGTGCCACCCACTGCTGTAGATATTCTCAGCAAACTGGCAGATAGATTTGGTGTCAGCCAGATCCAGTTGCCTGGCGACTACTTTGGCTCCCTTTACCTCCCTCATGATGTCACGAGCAGCTTGCTCGCCTTTTGCCATGTCTCTGCATGCCAAAATCACCCGAGCACCTACGGAGATTGACGCCTCTTAATGGTGACTGTGTGCTTGCGTGTACGTTCATGTCGAAATTTGAACAAAGTGAGGTGGCGCTGAGTTTACTTTGAAACATTTATTTTTGTCTCAGCGTTTATATCTCTATACATGACAGACATTCGTTGTATTTCCAGTTCTCTGCTCTGGTCTCACATGTTTTTAAACTGTATTTTATTGAAATCAGTATTTGTTCATATGCTTGTGTGCATTATTTATTTAATGTAACTTGGCAGTTCAACGCTTTAGCCACCGCATTATATGTGTTATACTTGCATGCTTGTTACACTGTAAACAATTTCCACACAGGCACTCTCAGTCACACAGCAAGAGAGAATAATACAAAGAGCCTGTAAGTCATCACGGTACTCATTTGTCTGTCTTTAAATGTGCGGTTCTGCTTGCTTGCCTCTGCCTGCCAGGTCTTTCGCTGTCTCCTTGCCTATTCCAACATTGGCCCCCGTTACTATCGCTGTCTTCCCTTCCAGTCCCACATCTGAGGACCACTTGGGAATAATTAGAGACCTGAAAAGTGGGGCATGAAGGTATTAATGATACATTAAGGAAGATCTTAACACCCAATGTTATGGTTAAATCCAACTTTTACAATCAAGGTAGTTAAAAAAAACATTGTACGTTTTTTGTTTATGTGACACGTTTGTTTAAATTCACAGTGACTAAATTACAAGGTGGGTGAGGTTTACCACCTAAGGCAAAACAGTGAGTGCCATAAACAACGATCATCGGACAAAATTAAGTTAAAAGTCACAGCTGACTTGGCAACTTCATTTGACATTTCTCAACTGACCTGAAGCAGCATCTTCACTCATCTTAATTGGCTTAAATGAATGTAATAGTGAATATATATATTCTTTTGTGAATTCTAGTTATCTTCTTGTATGAGAAGTTTCTTACCTGATTGCTTCCATTTCTGTAGTTGGTGACACAAACTAATGTTATCCCTCTTGAAACGATGTTGTCCCAAGACGACAGAGAACTGGGATGTAAGCCTCGTTTTTAGAGTGCATTGGGAAGTCATAAGTATGAAAGTCTCATGACTTGTTAAAAAGCCTGTTAATGTGACAAATCAATTCGACAGAAATTTGAAGAGGGTTCGCTGTGAGCAATCAGATAAGCCTGAATAACAGAGAACTACTGTGTGTTTAGCTACATACAGTGTTATAATACTTGCCATTTCTAAATTGAACTTTACAAGCTTGAACTCAGCAGATTGTTGGGATGTCATGAATCCTACTTGGTAAGAGTCGCTTTACCAAAGACAAATACCCCAGTAAACATAAAAACAGATTCAAATTATGTATTTTTTATATTAATACATTAACATGTAAGCAGTATTTAAGGTTGTATATGCTGGTCCAAGTGTTGCTAAGTGAAACAACCTTATATTCTTTGTGGTGGTTTGATTTGACCCTTTTAAGCTCCTCATATGTCCTGTATGCCAAATCATTAGCTGTGAAGTAACCAGAAACTGCATCTGCTGGGTGAAAAATGACCATTGGTGAAATAAATCTTAAGTAAGCGTCTGTGCAGAAGAGTGATTGCAGGTGAAATTGAAAACCTAGATATACAGGTGATCCTGTCAGCATTAGACCACTGTGGATTTTCTGGTGCTTTCCACAGGAAGGTCTACGTTATCACCTAAGTGTGAGCGTGTTTTCCTAATTGATGATTGAGGTGACCATGACAGTTTATTTGATCCTTGGCCGATATTTCATTAGCATTTCCAAAGCGTGTTTGTATGTGTGTGTGTGTGGTGGTAAATGGGTCATGTGTTTGTACTGGTATGTATTAATGAGACCACAGACTATATATAGTCAATGTAGGACATGCTTCTAAAAATGTGATAAACAGAGGCATTGCTTGCCTTGTGCTACTTTTCAAAGTTACGATTTTTGTCTTTTTGTCATCCTGACATACAGTCACCACTAGGGGGCAGACTGTAGCAACATGCAGTGGTTAAGGACTTACTTCTTCAGTCAAAGAGGGATTGTTTTCTCACACATGGGAAGGCTGGAAAAAAAAGCTGAAATCATTTAAATCTACAGTCAGGTTCTCTGTTGGCCGGGCCGCCGGGTCTCATGTAAACCATGTGAAAGCTAGTCATAACTTCCTGTTTTCACAAACAACCATAAAATAAGCCGAGACGAGATGCACACTTACACACACACACACGCACGCACACAAACGCACACAAACACACACATATAAACATACTCCTTCTGACCCAAACCAGGCCTAAATGAGTGCTGCCAGCTTCTCTCATGTGGTCTCTCTGTGACGCTGGCTGGTCTGACTGCTAGCTTGGTTTCCCCTCACAGCTGCTCGCCATCCACAGGCCTGATGAAAGGCTGCCTGTCTGTCTGTCTGCCTGTCAACACGGGGACAAAGACAGAGAGGCCTTGCCACATGTTTAATTATCATTGCTTCACAAAGATTATAGATCATCTTGAGGGGAGAAATGACTCGTTCATTGTAATTTGACGAAACCAGAATAGGAAAGTTGACAAGAGCGAAACCACAGAATGTAGGAAAGCAGCCATCCCTCGGAGGATTAGATGAAAAAAACTTATTTAATTTCAATCAAAATATTCTTTCAGTCATTCATTGCAATAGGTTTGATTGATATGTACATGATAATCGTACGGCTGCAAACATATGGCGAGGTTGTAATTGAACAGTTTCTTATAACTCCGACGTGCGTTTTGCCTGCTGTTAATGGCGGCGCTTAGCACAGCCACTCCTCAAATCATTCTCGATTCACAAATGCATCATTTTCTTTTGAAATATATACAAACATTGATCACATATTTTCTGAAATAATACATAAACAATCTACTTTGTAAAATTAATCAAAATATAAACAGGCTGACATTTTACTTTTCTTCATAAAGGCTTGCGCATTAAAACATAATGAAACAAAACAAACCAGTAATAAAATAGCTTATCAAATGCATAGCATTTTGTTCTGAGACGCACACTGCACTTGGTGCAATAAGAAGAGAATTAAAAAAAGTCGACATATGGGATAAATAAGCATCGTACCAAAACTGGATGTGTCTCTTTACTGTAAATTAGCTTTCGTCGAACCCTGTAACCCAAAAAATGGAACATTCACTCAGTGAAATGCCAGATAGTAATGTAGCATGTAGATTGAATTTCTACCATAAAAATATTTACTTTCATGGCTTGATTTTGTGAGAGCAATCATAATTATTTCCACATGGTGGATATTTTGTTATGCAAGGACACTCTTGAAATCATGCAAATGTCAAATTTAGAACCGTTAACAACAGGAGTGTACCGACTTTAACCTGGGCTAGTCAATGATGGAAGGTGGGAAAAATGTACTAATTCTATTATATCAAGACCCTGCTGCAATTTCCATACAACAATAAAAACATGACGTTCTACCAGTTTGAACCCTAGTTCCGCAACTAATTCCAAACAAAGTTTCCCATCTTTGTCTGGAATGGAGGGAGTTTCCATTTTAAAAAGGATGTAGCTTTCCAATAAAAAAATGAATAAAGGCACTTTGGAGATGTCGAAGGCAAGATTAGATGACTAATGTGTGAAATGAATCCAAATAAATGATGTAGTCATAGATCGATAGCGCCACTTCATTTAAAAGTTGCTCTCTGCTCGGCTTCATTTTAAAAGGAAAGCCTTTCTTTCTTTCTTCTTGTACAGCAGAGGGATGGTACACAGATTTATTCGGGCTTTTTATAATGTAATTGGAAGCTTTTAAGGCGAAGTAACCAACAGAAATGATCGGAGGTCTTTTTTTACATTGTCTAACTGATTGTCACTGAGATGATCAATGTACTGTCCCGGAGGAAAGATGTAGCTCAGTCCATGGGTACTTGTCTTTATAGGAAATCAATAATGTTCTTAGACTTCTTCTTCTGACAAACAAACAGCCAGTAGTCACTTTTCACTTTCCCAGCGGCCGCTCCTCCATCACTTCCTGGACTGGCAGTGTCTCGTATTGCAAGGTGCTTTGACTAATGGAGTCCCCTTGCGGCCTCATGCTGCTCTGGAAAAGCGGGGCCGTCTCATTGGCCTCTTCCTGGACAGGGCTCCCGAAGGCGTCGCCCTGACCCGCCCCATCACTACCGAGAGACGTCTGGCTGACATAGACGACGATGACATCGCCGCTGAAGTTCATCACCTGGCCGCTGGAGATAAAGGTGGTGTTGTGGCTCCCAGACACCTGACCTGTACGGAAAAAGAGGGGATTGTGAGAAGTAGAAAACACATAAGGACGTAGACACACGAGTGGTAACGGGATGAGAAATGGGACACTATTTATGGATAATATTTGCCTGGTACATACATTTTTTTCTGTCTTAAAATAAAAGTAGGCTAGTGTGACAAAAGCCATGGTTTCATGACAAATAAATCAACATTTCACACTCTAACTGGTACAGAAAATGATGGGTGGAATGACACCTTATTTGGAAATGTGTAGAAATCAGTTTATATATGGTACAGTTGTGCAAGACATGCCCCCCCCCCCCCCGCCACACACACACACACACAGTCAGATAGAGCCTTCTCTATTCATGATGTCAGTGAGGAAGCTATATCTTGGCTAACCTCAGATGACAAATGGACAGTGGGTGTAATGACCATGCAGGATGACCACAGAGAGGCCGCAGCTACAAAGACCGCCATATCATATCCTTTCTGCCTTCAGTGTCCAGCAATTTCCAGCGTGAGAAACTCAAAACCTTTGAAAACAACTAATTTATCAAGGGTTTAATGTTTTACAGACATGGCTGAATAAATGCAAATTAAAATGCTGTTCAACTTTCTCTAACCTTTATTTGCGTCCAGTGCTGTGCATGAAACATACAAACTTGCGCTGATCTACTATTGTTCATCTACTGTTTGTACATGCATTCCAGCCAACCAGGTGAATTAGGAAATAAAATGTGTGCTTTTGTTTTGTAAGCCATCTTTCACCACATTAAGCCTCTGGTTCCTATTTTATCCAGCCTCCTGTCTGAGTTTCCAGCCGACAGGACAAGCCGACCCTCACTGACTCACAGCTCTTGCCGGTTCACACATGTGCACACACACACATATGCACACATAATCACAGTAAATGTAAGCAAACAGGCTCTAGCAAACACTTTTACACACACACACACACACACACACTGAAAAGCACACATATCTCTATAAATTTGCAAAGGCAGACAAACACAATCACAGTAAGTGTGTCTCAGTGTTCCCCATCTGAGAGCCTTTCCTGGAATATCAGTCTGAGAGGTCTAGCTCCAAAATATGCCAATTCACCGCAACTTTGAAAACAAAGCTCTGTGGAATCTGCTTGGGTTCTTCTGTCAAGCAGATTTGTCTGGATGCCCATCAATTGTGTGCTGAGAGGGTTTTAAAACCAAAGACTAAAGTTGAACTTGTGTACCCCTCTCCTGCTACTTTTCAGCGAAAAACCACAATTGTACAAATGTTCTACGCCAAATCTTGCTCATTTTACCTGGACAGCTGCCAGTTTAATTCCTCAACCAGTAAAATATATCAGGGTCATTACTCCTGTTAATGTGTCCTTGAACAAACTCCCCAAACTGAAGCTGTTAAGAGTCCAACATACAACTGATGTTGTATATTGTCCACCATCTAAGTGTGAACTATATGTGAGACAGCTCAAATGAAATATAATATTCTTTCTTACAATTATAAATAGATTGCATGCAGGAAATCCATTTAATCACCTGTGATTACTGCATGATGGGAAATGGTGTAATTACAGAACCAAGTCATCAGTGAGAGTCTAAAAAAACATTTGTGTGTCTGTGTGTGTGTTTTTTTTGTTGGGTGGGCAGGGTTGTAAAAGTATTACTCAAGCTGCGCACATCTTGCTTCAATTAAAGCTGTGGTCACTTTGCGCAACCCTATGGAACTCTGGGTAAACAGGAGCTTTGTAGATGGCATAGTTCAGACTGGCACACACACACACACACTGTATGTTAGAGTGTGGTTCTGGTGGTTCACTAGCGCATCAAACACTCACATATCTCATTCCTGCTTTCTGTGTGGTCCCCTAAATCCGGGGTCAAACTTTCAATACTGGCTTTCAGAAAACATGTTTCTTGGAAACAATCACAATTTTTTTTCATTCATATGCTGAAATCAATCCCGTTATAGGTTGTGTTCAGCATGTTTATCTAATAATACCCCAGATTGAGCTAACCACTGTACTGATCAGACGGTTCTGACAATACGGCTTTTATAACTAACCGTAACTACTCAGTGTTTGAGACACAATACATAAATACGTTTCCCAGAGATTTTTCTTTTTGGCAGTGTGTGAAGGTCGCTACGAGAACAATACAAGTTCAACCACGTGACAGTAAAACTTTCCATTAAAACCAACATGAATTTGATTGTGTTGTTTTTGGTCGCCAGTCCCACCTATTCTGCGGAAAGAGAACGCTGCTGTGTACTATACCAAATCATGTATGGGAATGACCCTGTGGCAATACAGTGGTGGTGACTGCCTACTCAAACAAAGAACTAAGAATCCACCTGGCAAAAACACAACTGTGGTCATCCAACAGTCTTTGTAATGAGCCAATATCCCCGGAGCACACAGCCATGGTGCATTCAGTTGTCATTGACATTGTTAAGTGGTCATAGCAAAAGTAGGAAATATTTATCTCCACAGCATCTTGTTTATGCCCCAGGAGAGTTCAAAAATAGCTGGACTTTCTGGGAATCAACACACAGGGGTATGGAAGCCCATTTCCACCATTTTCTTTTTTTAAAGTTCGGTAATAATAAAAGTATAAGCACTGACGGAAAAACTAAGAGAAGATTACGAAATACTAAAACACAATTATGAGATCAACTTTCCAATTACGAGATTACCTTTACAAGTCATAACTATGCAATAATGAGTCGGTATTTAGATGTTCTCTTTGACAACTTCTTTTTATGACACTACTATGACCTTTTATGGCATACTAAAGTATGACTTTTTTATGACTAGTACAATACGACTTTTTAATGGCATCATATACTAAGAATTATTTATGACATACTACACTATGACTTTTGTATTACTTGTTCATGACTTTTTTCAGATATGTTATACTATGACCTTTTATACATTTTTAATAGAATACGATATTATACAACTTGTTTTATCACTTTTTTTTGTATACTATAAAATGACTTTTATGACTTTTTTATGACCGTTTTTTATGGCATACTGAACTATGACAATTTTTTTATACAATACTATGAGTTTTTTATGGCATTTTATATAATCACTTATAATCACTTTTTAACTACATACTATGACTTTTTCTGTAACATAATAAAGTGAGACTTTTTTATTGCATACTTCATGGCATACATACTTTTATAATATACTATACTAAGACTTTTCATAATTTTATTATGACATACTATACTATGACTTGTTATGTCTTATTAAGACATACTACACTAATACCCTTTGATGGCATACTATACTATGACTTTTTTATGGCATGTTACATTTTTACCCACCTGAGATAAGAGTTGGTTCAGTCAGCTGACTATGGAGGCTCTCAGGTGAACACTCAAGATCTAACTCTCCAGAAGAGAGTTTGATTCCCTTGCTATCCCCCCAGGAAAGTCCTTGGCCTTGCTCCGGGCTCGAGGGGGGCTTGTCCAGGTAGAGATCTCCAACAGATGAAGACGTCATCAAGGGGCTGACCGAGGTCATCGCAGAGGTTGTATTGTTCTCTGTCGAGGTGGAGTCTGTGCTTGCCAGTCTGTACAATTCCTCCTGCTTTACCAGTGACCTGTCAGTCAGGTGAGGCTTGAACTCGGGTCTCATCTGAGCTTGAGACAACGGCAGGCAGAGTTCAGGAGGTGGACTTGATGGAGGGATGACGGAGGAGATGTGAAGGAGTGGAGGAGAAAGCGGGACAAGAGATGCAGCACCTGTCTCACTCTTGGACACAACTATCTTTTCTGGATTTCCATCACCATCTTCTCCATGACTGTCTGCCCTCACACTCCCACTTTTCTCTTCTTTCCCACTCTCATCTCCGTCCCTTTCTCCATCCAGCCCTCCGCACGAGCAGGTTCCTGGAGTCCCGGCGCTGACAGCCTGGCTACAGTCCTCATTCTCCCCTACTTCCAATGGCTCGCGGACAGGAATGAGACACACACAAGAACCTGCCAAAAGAGGTGACACACTCACAACCTCCTCTTCTTCTGACACCTCCTCAGGTTCTCCAGACCCTTCACTCTGATCCTCCGTCACCGTCTTCCCCTTGGTCCCTTCTTCCTTTGTCCTTTCCCCCGTGAAGGGCAGTGAGACCTTGACATCGGGAACGGATGTGGGAAAGGTGCATGGGTGCTCATCAGCGGGGCTGTGGGGTGCTTGGCAGACGAGTTTAGTCGTCTCACATGGTGTATATTTGGGGCCACCTCCTAATCCTCCTCCTGCTCCACTGTGGTAAAGAGGGGCCAAGGTCTCCTAGAGCAGCAGAAACAAAGAAAGGGGCATTGTTAGTTATTTTGTGCATGAGTAGTAAGAAACATTGCCCAAACCCTGCCTACACCATGTAGTAATAGACATAAGAGCTGTATTTGTTCTTAATTGTTTCATTTGATAATATCTATCATAGATAATCTAATAAGCAGGTGGGATTACTTGCAATAACGTTGGCTTCAGTGTATTTCCATAGCTTTTTAACTGAAACTCCACTTTACCTGTTGTATCCTTGTCCTCTTTAGATTCTGGACACAGGATCGCAGATTTACTAGACAAAGAAACAACATATTGGAGCTTAATACTGAATAAAATACAGTGGTGAAGATGTACTGTAAAGAGGTTGATTAGCACCTTACGTGATACTTTTGCATTCAGTTCAAAAAGTGTTTTATGTACTACAATGTATTCTTAATGTGATCAGACGTTAGATAGTCACTTTTACTCACTACTTCAGTATGTAAATAAATGTCTGTTTTTGAACCAATGTCTACAATGAAAACATAAATTCATGTAAATAATAATAATGAAACATTATAGCTAGAGATGAACTTCGAGATTAATATGAGTGTAACTTACCAGAGAGTAACTTCAGCTTGTCCTTGTAGCAGAAGAGGAGCAGGATGAGGAGACAGAGAACAGTGATGACTGACAGCACGGGAACTATAACCCAGGAGGGTGCTGCACCTGCAAGAAAGAGGAGTTCAGAGCTCGCTTTTCTGCTCTATACAACGTCTGCCAAAGATACAAAAAGTCATAAATATCTATCAAAGATATAAATAAATCATACGCTTTTTCTCTTAAACTTCCAAGTAGCAGAGATTACATTAGCCCTAGGAAAGTGTTTCTGTACGGTGACAGTCTGCAGTGATTGTGTCAATGTCTTCCCAGTCTTACCAGAGACAGGTGGTCCACACACTGCATCAGCCTGAGCGCTGCCTGGCTGTGTTTCACTCCTGCCCTCAGCCTTACAACTAGAGGAGAGAGTTAAATCACAAAAACACAGAGTCAGGGGGAATATTTGACCAACTGGACTTACTTGTTGTTGTTTTCTTTCCCTCTACATTTTTACAAGCCAACCTGAAAGCCTTTACAGATGAATATGCAATGACGAAGGACAGAAAAAGGAACAGATGGAGAGAAAAACAAAATTCTCCCTCCCTCTCTCCATCCTCATCACGGATCCGGCCAGCAGTGGAAGCTGGTATCTGATCCAGAGTTTCAGGGGAAGTGGCGTGAGTGTTACTCATAACAGCTGGTTGGTGGTGAGGCATACGACAACTACCCAATTGCATTTTCCCTTCATGATTCCAGGCTAAAACCTGTGTTTGTGTGTGTGTATGTGTGTGTGTGTGTGTGTGCATTTAAACACTCACTTAGTCCATTGTTTGCATTGTTCGGCACTTTTGTCAGCAGAGAAGAAGCCTTTCTTACATGCTGCACATGTCTTCCTTCCATTAGTAGACTCTGGAATTAATAACACACTTTAGCATGGCTCTCTAAGTGACACTCTTAGCTGCTGTAATTGTTCGAGGTGTCTTTTGTGTTCATGTGTCTTACCGAGGTCCAACTCGAGTCCATATCCAGCACTGCAGTTGGGTATCTTCTCACAGTACTCACAGTTGATGGGGTAGCATTGGAGGTGGTGAGGGCAGCGACACGGCTCCTCTGCCACAGGGTTTTCAGGCCTCTCCATAAAACCCTTACCTTGTAGTCAACGGTAAGAGTATATTAGTGCAAAGGTGGGTCCAAATCCTTGAAAGGAATGGTCATGTGTGTTACATCTAAAACTCCACTCCGCAGGCTGATCCATCTATCTGTGTAGCTTTGTTATAAAGAATGATGATGACACAAATTGGTAATTTTACGTTTACAGCCTAAGACACACTGCTGGATTTCATACAAATGTATTTTGTGTGGTGATCAGAACAGATTTTAACCCTGGAACCAAGACAAAAGTACTACAATAATTAAACACTTTATAAAACCCTTAATCTTAACTTTGTTGAGACAGTATCAGAGGAGTTGCGTTAACCTTGTGGTAATCTATGAGGCTCTGTTGTACTGGAGAGCTTTAGATTAGAAGGCGCTTGGTTTTTGTTCTCCAATGGAAGTAAACAGGAGTGGACAACATATTTATAAACTATAACCTCATATTCTAACATTTGTATTGTTAAGGCATAAGTAGCTAAAACCTTTTTAATGTTTTATCCAAACTGCTGGTACTGACCTTGGTCACAGAGCTTCTGCTGAAGACAGCGCATGTTTTCAGTCCAGCCAGGCTGGTATTCACCCCGATTACATTTAATACATTTAGTCTGTTGAGAATTGGTGCAGTAGGAGAACACACGGAAGCCTAACCAAAAAGAAAAAAATCGGAGGAAGAAAGACAGAGGGAGTTAACAACCCATACATAATCATAAAACCACTAAAAACCTAATGGAAGAAGAGGAAAGAAGAATGAAATTGATAAAATTAGAGCTCCTTTCCTCTTCAAATCAATGGGTACTTCTAGTGGACCAGATGTCAACGCAATGTGTGTGTATGTGTGCGGTTGTGAAAACACATGCGTACGTCTGAGCCATTTTTAGCCAAGGTGTTCCTTTTTTTAAACATTCTTCCTCTTTTGATTTAGGATCTTTGTGAATGGAAATCTATTTTTGTTGTATGATGTTTCCGTCGTGTAAACAGATTTGCAATATGCATACTCTACTTTCTTGTGTTTTACTTCTTCTATGTGTGTTTTCCTGTGTGTGTGTGTGTGTGTGTGTGTGTGTGTGTGTGTGTGTGTGTGTGCTATTACCTGGTTCACACTTCTTGCAGCATCTGGAGCCTCTAAAATAATGTGTTTCATTACACTGGAGAGATTTGGAGACAGCATTCTAAAAAAATCAGGACATAAAATTAGTTTTCTGTTATTTTGAGCAAGTTTAGATTTATACGTGACAGGAAACAAAATAGTTGTATATCCTTTAACAACACATATTTAGAGAATATATATATGAATACCTGTGTATATATATATATATATATTTACAGGAGATGACCAAATTACATCGTGAACATAGATCTTTCTTCAGTGCTTCTTTCCTAAATGCATGCCACACTTTTCTATTGCAATCCTTCTCCTTCCGCAGTTCATCTTTCAAATCCACATGTGATATTTTCAGATGGCGGTGAGTAATGAGAGGAAGAGGATGGTTAAATATCTCCAAGTCCAAGACATGCCCGGGAATTCTTTCCATCCTCTCAGAAGCACCTGACCACAGCAGAGCACACCCTCCAAACCAGCAAACCAAACCCCAATAGCAACCAGTCACACAAGGAGAACCAACTGGAACTTAATGCAATCCACTCCAGTCGGCTAGAAATTTAAAAAAAAACACTTGGCTGCAGATATTCTCCTGATCCCCACTCGTGAGCTGTTAAAAGACAATCACCCTGTTTTTTGGCAGGATTGGTCAACTTGCCCATTAAGTAAATGGTGAGAATAAAAACAAATCTTAAGGCAGCAGTTAAGCTAAATGGTTAATTCATTCTATTCTAACTTGCTAAGTCATTACTATGGAGTGCTAGAGCTTTAGTTGCAAGGAACATGGAAGTTAACATTGAAACATCTGTGTATGTTTTGAACAATAAATGGGAACTCTGATAAAATAAGGCCACAAAGATAAGCCGTGCAGGCTCTCACATATATATTGTACACATCCTCCAGCCAAACTAAATTAGGGGCCGGTGAACTCCTAGCCACATTGCTGAATTAGAGAATCTGGCTGTTATGACAGAAACTATGCCAAAGCCACAGTATCTATATATAAATGTAAAACAAATACAACCTATAGGCCTGACTGCACTTGACCTGGGATCAACCTTCTACTTTTTCCTCACTCAGCTCTTCTGAAAGCCTCTTTTTCCCATGAAACGATACACTAATTCAGTCATTCATTCTGTAATTTGCACTCCAAAGAAATGCTGGTGCTGCAGAGGTCCAGTTAAGTGAAATGTGATAAACCTCATCCTCCTGCTCTTTCCAGAGGCGACCTTCATCAGTCAGTCTGTCATCATACTCATCATCAACGGCTATCTTTTCTTTCCAACAGCGCCTCTGTCTGACTGTAACTCAAATGCAAACCTTCTTAAAATAATGACATTCTTACTTTGGAAAAAAATAGTTCTGTGTTAAAATCTTAAGAGGCCCAATTCTATCTATTCGATTAGATAGAAAAATAAGGTGATCTAACTCTGACATGGTCTTTCACACCCTGTCCTCCTTTCTCTCTTGTTATTTCTTTCCCTCTCTTTCTCACACCTCCACGTTAAACTCTGCTCAGTCTCAGTGTCTGCCTGTCCGGCCCCAGGCTTCAACAGCACACCAACAACACTGAAGCATTTAATTACCTCCATTATGCCTCTCACACATCAGCCGGTCTTTGTTTTAGAATCTAACCAGAGGGATCGTGATGCACAGCGCTCACAGCTCAGACCGCAGCACTAACTAGCACCATGTGCTGCAGCAGACAGGAGTGACAGAAGTCGGAAAGGTTCCCATGCTAAGACGTTGATGTGCTGTAGATAAGTGGATGGATAGATAGACAGAGACGTGGAGACACAAAAGCCAGTGGTGGTCAATCCGTACGACTGGGACACAGGAAGCCAAAAGAATGTTGGGAATTGTGTTTTTGTTACCGCCACATCTAAATATTGGGTGTCAGTCATGTGAGGCAGTATGTTTCTACTCACTAAATATATATGTAAGAGGAAAAGAGCTGATCCACCCTATATGATTATAGGTTATGATGACTGTCAAGATAGAATATCCAACCTCAAAGCTAACTTTATCTGCTGTAGGGATTCAAATATACACGTGTGTTGTGCGGGTCTAACAGAAAGTGTGAAGAAAGAGATGAGGGAGGTAAATGGGGACATAGTCATAGGCATTAAATGTAGAAAAAGGACAAAGGCGCATTAAGTGTTCTGGTGATATAAAGTAATACCATGTTAACGTATTATCCCAGCATTTGTGTGATCTATCAAACAGGAGTGTGATGCCGAGTGCATTCCAAGAGAATTTGCATAACGGCCACGGCAGCCGTTGGCATCGAGCCAAGAGAAGCACAGCTTATCTTTATCCAGCACCACCTTATCCATGATAAGGTGATGTAAAAGCATAATGCACAATTGAATCTTTGTACAATGTTTGCACTTGTGATTCATTCTTTAAAAGGCATCGAAACAAATCCTTTGAAATGCCAGCTGCAAAATCAGGATATTTAAAAGAATCTCCCGACAAAAAACGTTCAAAACTTTAACCATGTATGAGCATCTAAAAGACATAGCGAGTTATTACTCAAGTAATAATCAAACACAGTTTGCGTTGTCTTATCTTAAAAACTGGTTGTGATTTTCAATAAAAGCTTGGTATCGAGTGACACAACAAAGACAGCTCAATGTCCATGGAAGAACTATTCTAATCTAATAATGTCTCCACACAAAGCTCTATTGTCACACAATACTGCATGCTTTTATTATCAATTGGATGTCTCCGTTGTTTGTATAGTTAAATCAAGTTTGGATCTGCAGGCCTGAGGCAATGTTGAGTTATTGCTCAAGCCTGATTACTGATGTGACGGTGGATGGATGAATGAATGGATGGATGGAGCTACAGGAGGGTTAGAAAAAAAAGCTCTCGATGGATTAAATTATTACAATGAAGAAGGGTTGCTGGTTGAATATTAGATGTAAGGAGTTGGGAAAGAGGTAGTGAGAGATTGCTAATTAAATGCATGCATTGCTACAACAAAGTACAGGAGACTTGTGGGTAGGCAAATAAATGAATCCACCAAACCTCAGTTTATTCATAAAGTATTGACTTTTAAGCTCTCGACATCTTGAAGTAATCTTGTATTGCTCAATATTACACAGACAGTTTGAAATGGATTTGGAACAGACTGGATGAAGTGGTTGAAAACCAAGAAAATGAAGGGGAATTCTTTGGGGATACTGTGAGTCAGTAATGGCAAGACCATGGTAAGAACAAACCAAAGCCAAAGGTTTGCAGTGTCACCTTGAAACGCAGATGAAAAATATTTCTTCCCTTCCGCACATTGACTCGTTTTTCCAGCTGTTATGCTCTTGTTGCCACTACTTGTACAAATGAGACAGTTAATCATTTGACACAGTCTTTCTTCTGCGCTATTGCCACAGATGGGTCTCTGTGTGGACAAGATGCAGTGCCCTGCTTGTAGCGCGCTATCTCTTGCGACACATTTCGGCGAAGGAGAGAAGAAAAAGAGCGCCTGTTCCAGTCAAAGTCATAACGATGCCGACTTACGGTAACACAGGCAAGGGCAGGTCACTGGTGCCCAGCAGTCCCACCACGGCGACCACATCTTATAAACTACTTCCACCTGGACAGAGTTAGCTGCTTGGACTAAACAACAACATGGACTACGACATGCCATGGGCCATTCACTTTTTTTTTTATCACTCAAATTGAACTGTGGTAATGGATAAACTAGGGCACCACTCAGCTCTTATGATGTCAAGATACAGCGAAAGTTTCTAATAGAATAGAAACAAGAACATTATAATTTGCATGGTGTATTAAAGTAAACTGCCTATGCCATTATGGCGACAGTGACTGCGAAACATAGGAATATATTTTTGTTTTAGTGGCAACCCTTCTGGGTCGCTGTAGGACCCGTGTTGCTCTCTGCTTCTCACATTGGAAGTCTCTGCTCTGTCAGAGCTAAAGAGGATCCTGGATGAGCCATTTGGCCAGCGCGAGATAATACTTGGTAGAGGGACAAGATCATCCAGTTGCCAGCGGCGTTTTTGCGGTCAGAACAGACGAGATGGACTCAACCCAAACACAACAGTTTCCAGTCAGCGTAAAAATTCAACCCCCCTCCTCCTCTTCCTCCCTTTGACCAGTTCATACGACATATGATCTGATGACACATATTCTGGTTTACTGTTACATACCTCCTTCTCCATCTACTCATCATGCTTTTCAGAATTTAGTAAATGTCCATCTCCTAAAACGCAGTGATACAGAGTATACAATAAAGTAATTATCAACTTTCTTGACTAAGAAATGCACGCCGTAATTTTGTTATCCGGTAACTTTAAACCGTATATTTAATACAAGAAGTGTGTTTTTACCTGTGCGTAAAAGGTGACGAGGACGCACGTTATCCAGCCTCGGACTATCCAATTTGCAGACATGTTCGATCGCATCTCTGCTGGTTAATTGAGACTACTTCTGAGGCAAACTTCTCAGCCAAGATGATGACTCTTAACGCCAAGATCCAAATCTTCTTCTTCTTCTTCAGATTAACTAAACACCTTTTCTTGCGCGCGGGGCCTCCACACCGTCTCACAGGGCATTATAGCGCCTTCATTCATTAGGCAGCTGCAGTTACCACCTTTCTTCTCATCCTTCTGCTGTCACCCACGCGTTGTGGAGTAAGCTGCATGCAACAGCTTGTAAAAACTGACTTACTGACGGAGGGAGGGAGGGTGGGAGGGAACTCCTCCCACGTTGCCATACTGTACGTCAAAAAAAAAGTTCACTCCCACTCTTCTCTCCCACCTCCAAGCACAGATCTGTTTCTCTGAATGAATGCATATGTGACAGTTAGAGTTAGTGTGCCTGATAGTTCTCAAAGATGTACAAGATTATCATTGAACCTATATACACTGGCATTAGAAATACTGTCACTCTGTGTTTCTGTGAGGACCAATTTGAATGTTTAGCTGTCCCACAGCCTGCACGACTTATTTATTTCTCAAGTAGCACTTCTCATGCGATTGGCCAAACACATTATGTTATGACCTCACGGCAGAGATGAATAGAGATGACCACACACACTTGAGCAATAGCATGTGGTCATTCTAGAGGAGAGTGGGCAGCATAGTTATGGCAGCATGGGTCCTGGAACAGCCATGTACATTTCTGCAGTCTGTAAAAACACATTCATTTTAAAGCACTGTGACTGACCCCAGGGCAGAAAGAGAGAACAAGCAGTGAATTTGCATGGCAGATTAGACCCAGCCTACCTTGGCAAGTCAAAAAGGGGAGGTTTGAGAGAGTGAAGAAAATGTTCTCTTCAAGTTGACAGTTATGCAAATATGAAATTGCATGTGAAGACCCTGAATGGATAAAACTGGGTTGATCGGCATGGGAGGAAAGGAGTGGTGAACAACAACAAAAAGAGATGCAAATGATGCAACCTTTAATTGATACGAGTTATGAAACTGAAGAGAGAATAGAAAAAAAGAGACAAAAGTGTCTGTTTTAAAGTAATCAATCAGATGTGCAGCAACTCGTTGCACTTAGTGATATTCCAGAGGTTTTCATAACAATAAGCACAAATTATGACTAAACATGACCAATGACTCATAGAGGTGTGTAGATAGACACAAACTTGAACTCATAAGAAGTTAAATAGAGGGAGAAAGAGGAAGAATAATGAGGGTTTTGGGCTGAGCCAGTGGAGGCAAAGGGCTCTGTCCTCTCTCTCCCCCTCTTCCTGTAAAAACATGCTGAGAGAAGCTGTTTTGTGGTGGAGCCTCTGCAGCTTGCGCGGTAGCAATTAAGAGCCAGATTTGACTCTCATAGCAATCAGAAACCTCAGCTTGACTCTGAACGCACCCCACAAACATTCACACCAAAGTCAACCTCTAACATCAAAACTGAACTGAAAACATGGAGAAGTCGCTGTTAGGCTGCACTTCAAACACAGAAGTTACAATTAAGGTTGTTTTTATGTTTAAAAATGTAGATCCACAGGCGGACGCCATGCTGGTTTACAAGCATCACACTTCAGATGACCTGGGTCAGAGCCCAGCCTGTGCAGCTCTGCATGTGTGTGTCTGTAAGTATGCGGGCTGTGTGGCTTAGCATTACTTACAACAAGTCAAAGTTCATGCATATTCCAGACAGCTCACACACACACAAAAATGAACGCACGCCATGGGCCTTTGAATGGTTTCCATTAAAGTAACACACACACTTGTTCCATAGAAGAAAGCAGCCGCAGCCTGTTTTGGTACCATGATTTTGGAGGAAGCTTCAAGGGTTTCGGCACGGTCTCCCTTGAACACACTGAGAAGCACACAGGGCTAAAAAACATGCATATGGCCCTCACATCCACACGGCACCGAGTGGAACATCAACATTAAGGCCTAGCCACCGTGTTCCGGTGGGTTAAGGGTTGGATCTGCGTTGCTTCTGCTTGCTTTGGAAACAGATGTGATCCGTGAGTCACCCAAGTCACCAATGTGAGTAAGCTGCCTGCTTTTGCCATTTCCACACCAGGAGAACTCTCATGACGCGCACACACAGAAACACACATTATTTGCATGGCGACACAAACCCACGCTGATAAAGCCAAGCGAAGGCTCGTGACAAGCAGAGGGTTGTTTTGACACAAAGAACAAGGCTGTTCACTATAAATTCAAATCACACATCAGGTATCTCTCTGCACATATCTACAGACAGATACACAGGCACGCCCACAAAGAAATGGGAGCGAGCACACACACACACACACACACACACACACTGCTGCCATGCCCTCTAGCTCTGCCCTGTTGTGTATTGATTATTTGTCCACCTGGCACGTTATCAGCGATGGTGGTTGAACATTAGCTGAATATGCAAATTCTGTTCTTTATCAAGGCGTTCACTCCCTCACTTAATGTTCACCCACTAAATGAGTGCGGCTCCACAACACCCTGCTTGACCCATTTCTCTTTCCAACATTTATAAATGTACTGCATTCCACTACGTCAATGAGTCCAAAACATGTCCTTTATGGAAAATGTCATTGAAATTGCAACCACATTTTCTGCTACTTAACGTCATTTTTTTTAAAAGATGGATTGTGTTTTAATCATCCTGTTGAATTCCGATGGCGACCTTCTGAGGACCCCACGTCTTTGACGGAGATCAATCGTATGTTTTTGATGACGTAGGTCAAATTTAACCACGTTATTGAGAGATAGTGCAATCTTTACGGCAGATCTGAGCTTTTACTTCTCTTCATATTTGCAGTGAGTTGCTGGGAATGTCCCGTAAGATGGACTTTGGTTTGTTGTACTAAGCAGACAATAGACCACATCAAAGGGTTGGATGTGAGGGGCAGGGACAGCAGGAGTGTGTGTTTGTCTGTAAAATGACTTTGTTTTATGGCCTCCAACACCTGTCGACACTTGGCGCCATGAGCCATAATCAAAACTTGGGACACCAAGAAGTGTAAACGCATGCTGACATTCAGTGAAGCCTCCAGAGGTATATTTAAGTACACAACTGATCTCCATCTTTTATTACACCATGACACCGATTTCAAATATACATAATGAGTACCATCCTCTCCAGTTCAGTGTATGATACAGTTATTTATCATTTCTCGTAGAGCATATTGAAAAAGAACAACAGAAATAGAACCAAATACCCACTTTAGAAAAAAAAAAAAAAAAAAAGTACATTTATCTGAGACACTGCAACACAGAGACGAGATGCAACGGACGGAGGGCATAATTATGAGCAGTGTCCTCTTCGACTTCACATTGCCAACACGGATGAACAAAAAAGAAACCCATTAACAGTAGTGATAATGTTTATCATGTATACGACTCTGAATTAAAACAAATTATATATAGACAATATCAAAGAACAAAATAGAAAATAGGAAAGTGAAGTGCAAATTTCTTTGGAAGTTGTAATAGTTTTTTTTCTTTTTCATTAAGACATAAATAAGTTATAAAATACAAGCTGTCAAAACAAAAACCAGTGACAGACTTTGAAGAAACAAAAAGGCAAAACATTTTTTTTCATAGCTTCAAGTATGCAATACTTCTGAGAGCCGTACAGATACACTGTACAAGGCATTCTTAACAGAGCCATTTTGTTGTCTTTTAGTACAATTATTCAATCATAAACGCATGTTAATGCATCGATCGTACAACTCTCTGCTCCAAGATGGGGTTTGAAATTCTACATGAAATCCAGCAGGCCGTGCTCAGAGTTTTGTTTCCTAATGACGAGTGAAGCTCTTCTGATACAAGAAGGACTGCACTGAAAATCAAATTAAATTCTGTGATACTATTAAGTCCAGAAACGCCCGAGAAACCGGTCCTTTGTCACCACTTTGGGTGCACCTCAACACTGCTCAGTGTCTTCCTCTCTCTCTCCCCTCTTTCTGAAATGACAATGTTGACAACACCGATTCATAAAAGCAAATCCCTTGTCATCGACAATGCTTTTGTCATGACTGAGGATTAAGGAGAGGAGAATGAGCAGAGGGGAAAACCTTCACCTTAAATAGAGCATGGAGTCCTGCTGCACTGAAGATTTTAAAATCAACAGAACTTACAGCAAACCTTCATATCTTGAAACTGAATAAACTCTACACATGGGTTTTTGTTCTACTTTAAGCTGAACCAATGCTTTTTCCAGTAGAATGAAATGCTCCAAAAGACAGCAGGGGGATTGTCAGTTAGTTGCAGTTAGTCGATCAGTCGTCGATCACTTCTTTCTCTGGAAGACGTTGGCCAGCATGGCGCCAGAGGTGGTCAGCTGACCCATCTTGCTGAGGAACTTGGTCTTGGCATCTTCACCCACCAAACTGGAGGCGATGGACATGGAGCTATGGGGGGGGGGGAAGAGGGCGTACAGGTTGAATTTGGCCATGATGAAGCAACAAAGTTAGCTCTGCTTTATTAACATATATTGTGACAAGCTTGGACAAGATGGAGGATACCCTGAGGCCGCCACAATAAGGACTGAACAACCTTTACTTTTAAACGGGAAATGCTGTTTGCCAATACAGCCCCTCCTGATTTTTACAGTCTAACGGCTCCATAAGTTCCCCTTTTGAGTTATCTAGGATTCACACTGATACAATTGAGCAGTTACAACACTCTGACCCTTCTGTTGAGCAATGCAGCAGCTTGGCAAACAACATATCTTAACACCAACACCAAACTAGAGTAAATGAATTTAGGCAGTCCGTTGATTAGTGAACACCATCTCATAACTTCTAGATGAGAACTTTCAAAACTTCCCTGCAAACTGTTAGTTGACTGTTGTCACTTTACTTGTTCTACATACATTATTTATAGGAAATTAAAGGAATTTCATAAACCTTTCGGAAGAAATGTGCATAAGCATGTGAAATGTAGTAAACTGGAGTATTTCACCAATGCTATGTGACGCCACTTCAAAAAGTGTTTTCGACAGAACGCTCACTGAGCTGTGACAGCCACAAAATATCAGGAATTCCAGAATATTTCATACCAGGAAGTAAATGGGGAGCGGGACGAGTTTAAAACTACTTCAAAGACACGAGCTGAAGAATCCAAATCATCAATTGTGGCTTTAGAAGTCGAAGAAAGACTTGCAAGAGCAAAATGAAAGCGGAACAAAAATCTCTCGGCACAGACGTAAGAGATTTTATCCTCAAGAGGGTTTTGTGGGAACACACCCTAAACCGTGCATGTGTGCACATAGACGAGCAGACACAATTCTTTCATCCATATATGCACACTGCTCTTCTTAATGAGCCCCGAACACATGTTAACAACATGGGGGAAACATCATTTAAAAAGACACCCACAGTTTGGCCAGTTTCCCAGCTTTACCCAAACAACTCCTTGTGCTGTTCTGCTCTCCCTCTCTCTCTGTGAAGATACCCACATAATGAGTGTGGTTCAACAATGATGTTCTCCTCTCTGCTGGGGAATAAACCAGCAATACAGGCCCCCGCTCCAACACTATTAAGTGACCCCTACCCTCACAGTAGGACTACTTCTTCCCCCTCCAAATTCCTTTTAATTACCACTTTTAAAGACATCACTTGTTGCCGTCGCTGACTCTCATGCAATAAAATCTAATGTTTTGCAAAAAATTTCCGAAGTGATAGTGTGAATGGGACTGTTTGTTGGTCCTCACCCTTGTGCGTCAGCCATTCCTCTGTTTTCCACCTTGATTTCACACTCTTTGATCATAGAACTCAGAATAACCTGTGGAGGATACGACAGAGACGGATGAAATGTTACCTTTACAAAGAGGTCTTTTCTATTTCATCAAAGATGAAAACAACACGTGCAAACAGCATGCTTTTAACCACTGGAGTGGCACAAGACAGGTTGTGTGTAGTCTAATTATGTTCCAACGTCACTGGATAAAAACTTTTTTTTATATTTGTATGTTTTAATGCATGGAAGTTCCACTTTGGAAAATAATTCCTGTCTTGGAATTTTGGTACGCAGACAGAGCGGATGTGTACAGAGGGAAAAAAAAATAAAAATCAGCTGATCATTAGTCACCTTAGGGAAAATGCTCACATGAAATGGTACGCTTGAGATTCTGAGACACAAATAAAAATGGCAGACGCGTGTGTGTGTGTGTGTGTGTGTGTCTGAGAAAGAGGTGAAGAGTCAGACTGTCTGTCTTCACCAATATTATGTGAGATCTTCTGAGAAGGAGACTCTCTGGTCCATCAAATACATGTGTGCATTGTGAGAGTAAGAGTCAGTGTCTGAATATGTGTATGACCCCCTCCCGCCCCCCCCCCCCATCAGGAGCGCCTCCTGACCTCGTGCTCAGGAGAGAGCTGCTCCATGTCGGCGCGGAGACACCTGAGGCCGGGCAGGAAGTGGTTGACCATCACCTCCTCAGAAATGACTGCACAGGAAGTTAAGGACCTTGCAGCACCATGAATGAGCGCATTACTATTCATACAGCAGGAATCACATTGGTAACTTTTCACTCACTGGGCTCCCATGCAGGTTTCAGAAATGTGAGTGTTCACTTTAAAATGTAGTAATCTGGGAATGAAAGAATGACAAAAATAAAAATAAATAAAAGGACAGCAAAACGTAAACCTTACCGATCCAGACTTTCTTGTTTTTCTCACTACATGTATAGACATAGACATTTAAAAAAGGTAGTGTTTTCAAAGCCAAGAAGTTACAAATACTATTTGGATAGTGCTTCCAGGCATTACCAGATGTATGGAGTTTATTTAGGATTATTCAGAATGTCAAGAGAATAAAAAGCAAGTTTTCCTTTGATCGTAGAACTATATGCATTGCTTATACCACATTATGCTGACACAAACCTAATGTAAGCACAATACTACTTTGTCCAGGATTGTATGCGTTATGCCACCCGTCACTGCCAGTTTAGCTATATGGCACACAGAGTGAACACGTTTATATTTTTAGAGATGGGAATGTACAATTTCAGAGCTGTCACACTGATTACACGAGAAAGAAGTGCAGTGGGAGGTAAAGCCTCTGAGGTTTCGGGCTATACCTCGTGGACACTACTGCACTGCACAATAACAGCCTGACAAAGATCCACAGGAATGAAACTCAGACCAGCTGCACTCTTATGTGTGTGTATGTGTGTGTGTATAGGGTGTGGTTGACAGAAGAGTAGAGTAGAGAGAGGGGGGAAAAAAAGTGCGAAAGGGGAAATAGTAAGAGAGGAAACAATCCCAGAAGAGAAAGGTGACAGAGACAGAGCAGAGGTAAAGTAACCGTGAGCCCTATCCTGGGAACTGTTACTAACAATTGGAGTTGATGCTCAGCCCTTCCCTCATCTCACGTTCTTTCTCCCACTCTCATCCGTTCCTTTGCTTAACCAACCCTGTAATTACTCCAGCCCCGAAATGGAGGCAGCTTATTTTCCCTTTCTCCTCCTGCCAAATTACAGGCAGACTCTGCCAACGCACACACACTGAACCGCACAGCTGACACTTACCACACAGTTAGGCCGGCACATCCAGGAGCACATCTAACCAGTGCAGCTAGCATTTAGCCGGTTATTCTAACGGCCTTCCCACTGACTCACTGTTACGATAGCTAAACCTGAACACAAGCCAACCTTGACACAGACTTCTAGTAAATCGTTTGGAAATACGCAAAGTGAGCTGATCTTTTGGAAAACGTGAACCGAATTGCACATTTTTCCCCTTAAGTTTCACAAGTTATCCGGCTGTTACGCTTTTAAGTACAGCATGTAGCTGTTATTAGGAGTATAAATGAAAGTAAATCCAAGCTGACCAGTATGTGGCCCCAGCTTACACAGACTATCTAGCATGACCTCTGGAAGGATACAGCAGCAGGAGAGGGCGCTGTACGCCTCAAACAGCTGGGTGGCAATGTCGATCCTCTTGCTCTCCACCGTCTGGCTGTTGTTAGCCAGCGCCAGCTTGTAAAGATGTGGCAACACGACTAGAGACATTTACAGACAGAACGTTAGTGCACATGAAAAGCAGAAGCATTGACATAGACCTTGTTTGCTTTTGGAATTTCTATGCATTTGTGTCTTTTACATACACTCATCTCTAAAGCGTGGCTCTGCATTAGGCCCAACTCTTCCGAATGTCCTGATGATCTCCATGTGCAAAGAGTGCTGGTCTTGGTACTGAGGGTCTTCCAGGAATGATGCCAGCTGCATTTTTACACGCTCCAGCAGCTACACACACATGCACAGAAACTATGTTTAAACATGTTTTATAATTATATGTGCAGTTATTCTTATTCAATTCAATTCATCGTCCGCAGATTAGAAAGTGTGCAGTCAGTTTCCTACCTCTTTTTGTGTGACGGTCTCCATGATGGTACCAAAGGCGGGTATAGTAGATATCCTCACAGAGCTAAAAGCAGCAGGAGAGCAAGACAATGGTTTGACCATTCATAGTCACTGCTATCACTATTTTAGGTATCCTCTAATTCCTCAATGTGCTTTTTAGCAAGAATCAAATATCATGTGCAAATAGTTTGCACATTTGTTATTATAATGGCCCATCGAGTGCCCAGTTGGCATTTATTCTTAAACCACAAAGAAGAGTGATTACTTTGGTTTACACGTGTTTTAGGTTTATCCAACTAGAATGATTACATAGTAACGACCACTAGTAGCTAGCTGGTAACCACAGTGATGACTGAGGCGGTTGCTCACATAGTGGATTGGCAGTTTAACAGCTAAAAGCTGTAAATCTAGTAAGTTTACATCTGACTGGGCAGTTTCAACGATGATCATTGATCTATTAAGATTTTCTTTAAATAAAAACCTTCCTAGTATTGATTTCCTCTGTAACATGAAACGTGCTAAACGTTGCTTATAATATTTGACCCCTATCTACAACACTAGATTAGATCTATCAGGAAAATATTCATCACATCATTCTTGTGCTAACTGCTAAAATTTAAAAAACAATCCCAAAGATAAAGGGGTCACAGCCAGTAAAAATTATGAAAAAACATAATAATGCATAATATTAAAAACGGAAAATACTCGAATGATTATAATGGACTGTGATAAGCGAGATTAATGGGGTGCTGTTAGGGTGATGTTAGATAATCATACCACTGTCAGCGGGAGCTGGAAAGAGATACACTTGAGCCATCTTTGACTCGGAGGATATGAGAAAGATTTTATGCCAAAAATGATTTCAAAATGAATACATGTTGAATCTACACGTTGGGTCAAGAGTGCACCCACTAGCATGTGAATTTCAATACAGAGAATAATGAGAGGAGAAGGGCTGCATTCCAACAGTGTCGCCACTAATTTCATCATCTTGTCTAATCACAAACGTGTAAGAACGTTTTCTTCTGCTTGTAAGAGAGCTAATCTTTGCATAACTGTCAAGGCATGGCATATTTATACAGCAATGAAAAGGACACATTTGTGCTACAAAATTGAGCAGGGGGAGCTTTAAGTACTCATCCAACTAAAAATGTTTAGCCAATCACTGTGGCTCCAGCTCCGTGGATCACTGAAGACGGAATACAGGAAGAGAGACATTTTATTTCATACTCTAACATCCTCTTCCACTGAATGTTTCTGGTGGTTAAAGAATCACTGGTGTACTTAAGCTACTGAAGGGTTTTGTCATCCCATGGTTACAAGGGCTTTTTTTTTTTGTGCCCATTCATGCTCAGCGAGACAAATTTCTAGCAGAACACTACTTCACACTGTAAGGATGCAGCCCACAAAATGAGAACGTTTTACAGAGAGATTTTTCTTGTGTCGATTGACTCACAATTCAGGCCCACTGCACAGAGTTATAAGGGCCGGAGCCGCACGGCGATCTACTAATGCTTCGCTCATGCCTCGGAGAACCAACTGCAAACCCACCACACAGCATGATGAGAGAGAGGGAGAGGCAGGGTGGGAGGAGACAGAGACAGGGGGAGGGATGGAAAGATAGAGGGTGGGAGAAGAGAGGTGACGGAAAGATGTAAAGACAGAAGGGGATGATATTGATAGAGAGAGAGAGAGAGGAAAATAGAGTGGCAGGGTACAACTACGAAAGACGGGGCGAAGATAACCAACCAGTAGCTGACAGATCGGTCAGGAGGAGGGGCCCTGCTTAAACGGAGTAGGGTGGGGAGGAAGATGGGGGGGGGGGGGGTTACAGATGATCATGCTGGAACTGTGCTATTGCCGCATGCAGACAATGTGCACTCACACATCTACACTGGTCAGTGTTGCAGACTGATGACGTGATGAGAGCCGGCGTGGGTTAGTGTTGCAGATTGATGATGCGCACATGCAGAGTGTTAGTGTAAACAGAACCACCCCATGGCCCAGCCTTAACCAACACAGGAGAAACTCCACACAACAACTGACAACTATGCCATTGAAAAGGAGTATTCAAATGGAGACAAGAGGAGTCGGACATTGTCAAATTGATATCAAATATGACATCAAAAGTGTCTGGAGAAATTGTTTGTGTGCTGGATTTGCTCCTGGCAGGTACAGACTTGTTTCCGTGTGATAGTTCTCAGGTGGCAAAGAGAAGGGGGGGAGAGACGCGGCGCGGTTTATTGTTGTTGTTGTTGTTGTTGTTGTTCCACTTACATTTCAGGGTCGGAGGACAGTGTGATGAGAGCCGGCACCACTCTCTGAGCTACCAGCGTCTCATTCACCCCCTTCACCAGCAGCTGATCGGGTTGGACAGAACCAGCCGTGATGTCACAGAGGTGGGCGGGGCATTGGGACAAGAGCGAGCAACACCGCCAATAGATAGAGAGGAAAAAAAAAAAGAAAAAAAAAAAAAAAGAAGCAAAACAGAAAAGGGGAGGAAAAAAGAAAAAGAAACACAAAAAGATAGAAAGAAAGTGATATACAATGACAGGAACCATAGCTGCAAGGCACGGAACGGCACCGCATATATCAAGCAAGTGTGTGTACACACACACACACACATACACACACACAATCACGCAAACAAACACACTCACACACGCACACACATGCACACGCATGTATGCAGAAGGAATGGCAAAGCCAACATAACTAAACTGCACAAATAATTTTACAGTATGGCGAGCATAAAGCTGTGGGCTCTGTCCACAGACTCCAGGTCAGACTATTATTCAATTCAGTTCAAATTGATAAAACAGTTGGAAGTAAACAAATCTGATCTGGGATCTGTGGTAGAGGTCCAAATCTCAACCCACAGTTTCGGCAATGGTGGACAGCTAGTCACTATGGAATGGTGACAGTGGGGTGTGTTGGGAAAGGGCAAGTACCTCACAAAACGGGGGGTGGGGGGACGGGACATGAATATAGCCTACCACTCCTCCTCCCCCAAGTTTAGATCAACATAGGCCTGGATCTACTGCTATACCTAGATCCTCATTTCAATGTTTAAACCTAAAGTGTGCACAGATCTCAAAGGACTGGGAGAAGTGATTTGTTATGGTTAAATTGTTTAGGCCACGACTTTTGCCTTGGGAACCTTGCCAGGGCAAGAATAGGGAAACAGTCGTCTTCCTTAAAACATAGAAGTATTATATTTCAACAAGACATGAAACAGGGAAGAAGTTTAAAAAAATATTTATGAGAAAACATTTCTGATTCAATGATTCTTTCCAACAACATTGAAAAGACCTTGAACTCTTTCGACTATACTTTCAGGTTGCTGACTTCAGCCGCTCTCTGACATGCAGCAGATATTTTTGCAGTCCGTAGTGAGACCAGTGCACAGTGACAGGTCTGTTAACTGTAGGAGGGTCTAGGTATACAGATGGAACCAGGGTGCGTATAAGCCACAGAAGTCTTTAGTCACACTCATAAGACAGGGTAGCTAAATATGAAATGCATGTTAAACAGCAGCAATAGCAAGCAGAGCTAGCACATGTACAGCAAAGAGGTAAGCACACATATAGTATCTATAAAGACTGCAAAATGTGTTTATTACTGCAATTTTAGCTTAATAACACAGTATTATGATTTCATTTAAAAATGTATTGTATATTATAATAGAAAAAAAAGAAGCTTTAACAGAATAATTACATATAGGCAACAAACTCATCTGAATGACCATTTTAACCATAATTGTGCAGCCATGTTTTAATCTACTGGTATAAGCTTTGTAGTAGAATTATCATTTGTTCGTATGTCTTAAAAATTATTTTTAGAATTCATGTTAACAATATCTGATCAAAAATCCAAACATCTGTGATTATGTGTGTGCGTGTTCTACCTCAAACATCCGTGCTGCAGTACACCGGACCAGTGCAGAGGTATGGACTACCCCATACCACAGAACAGTGAGCAGCAATTCATGGTACACTGGGTTGGCACTGAAAAGAGAGCAAAAGATAAATACTGGGCAATATTGTGGCAGCTGTCAACCAACAACTGACTATCAGACGGTGAGATCGTTTTTTTACACACACACACTCAACAACTGCACTGCAAAGTAATTAGACTATACAGGAGAAAGTGTGTGTCGGTGCAGGAGACTTTTTGTGTTGTGAAAAGAAAAGCAAAAAATGCAACCTAGTAAATCTGCTGATGTGATGTGAGTTTCATTACCTGGACCATTGTGAAAGTTTGGGATGAAATCATGTTTCTTTCTCCATCATATTGCATCAATTCAGATTTGAAGAGCAGTTACAGTATAGTTACTCTAGCATGTTACTATTTTAACCAGCATTGTTTGAAATCATCTGTGATAGTTTTCATGAAATCAGTTTTCTTTTTGAAACTTGCTTTGCTGACATATCAGCCACTAGAATTAACCAGCTTTTACGAGGGTCAGCATCATTTATTTGCGATAATGTCATACACATATGTGTGTGGTATCATTATATTATAAAGGAAACCTTACAATAAAATTGTTCTTTTTCATTTAAGTTTTTTCTAAATGAGCAAAAACAGTGGTCCACACTTGGATAGTGTACAATGATAGTCCACGTTTGGTAATGTAGGGATTTATTTGTGTGTGTATGCATGTCTCACCCCAGCTCTACAAAGGAGGCCTTCAGGCTGTCGAGAGGTGCATGGGACAGAGACAGGGTTGTCATAACATCCTCCAGGAAACCCACTAACAACTTGCGATCCTCGTCCTGTACAGAAATTATAGAATGTTTATCAGTTACATCAGGTAGGCAACAACAAATATTAACGTCTACATTTGAATATGTACATGTGTGCAAAGTTCTAAAGATCAGTAAGAGTATTTTGATCTTTTGACACTTTCAACATAAGTGGAAACGGAATTAATATTCTGAACTTGTCTTGTTGAAGTGTTGAAAGGTAAATAAAAATAGAGAATGTGTTGTTCACAGTGTTTAGCAAGTGCTGTATCATTTTGTGAACCTAAAATCTAAACAAAAAACGTATGGTGGCATGATGAGTGGATTTTCCCTCCTGACAAAAGAATAATTACCCAAAATGTAACATGATTCACATTCTAGAATATAACACAAAAGAATAGAGGCAAAAAGTATAGGGGCAAAAAATACTCCACACGTCAACTGATTACAGGAGAAGATCGTTGACTTATTGACTGTGGACTGATTTAAGCACCACAAGGTTCAATAAATCAACTTCAAGTCAGCTACTATTCGGCTGTGTTCTGCTATTTGCTTACCTGGTTATAACAAGTCAGCACTCCAGTGGCATAGATGGGGACTGTGGCTTTGGTGAGAATATCGTTTCCGGGTGAAGTATCTGACAGGAGGAATAAAACCAGAATGAAATAGGAAAAAGATCCCAGAGATGGACATTTCCCTGTGTACACTATCGTGGATCAAGTTTGACACTCACACTTTACTCATTCTCTATTACAGCTATTCATCATCTGTTTTTGCCCAATTAATCATAGAAATAAAAAATACACCAGCACACATTTCATTATGACAGGACATGATGAGGTCAGGTACAGTCTATTACATTGTGCTAGGCATTTGGTAAACTGACTGTCTATGTAACAATGTGTCTACAGCATGCACTACATTGTTTTGGTTTTCAAAAAAACTACTGAAAAGAACAGTTGCAATGGAAGGTCACAATGACATAAACAGACTGGGACCCAGTTACAAAACACATTTCATAAATGGCCACAACACCAGAGCTAAATCAGTTGGCAGCCAACTGAGACCAAGCACCTCTTATAACTACAGAAACATGTCCGGAATAAAAAAAAAAAAAAGAAAAGAAAGAGGGGAACACCCATAATTGACTCCAAATAGCTTGTTTACACCAACAGTGTCGACGCCTGAACTCCACCTACCAACATTCTCTTGAGGGAGCTGAGAAAATCTTACAACAAAGAAACATCTGTGTGTTTGTGTGGGTTTAATCTGCACTCACCAACATTCTCTTCAGATAGTCGGAGGATCTCTTGGAACTGTGGTTTCACCTGAAGAGGGAATGAGGAAACAAAATGTCATCACGACATTCAAAATATAATTCACATTTACTTTTTACAGTTCTCATTACTACACAAAGCATACAGACTACTCAAACTTTATAGAACAGCGTTGTGGTAGCAGTCGTTTGTGCAGTCGGGAGAATGTTGAATTTTGACGAGTCACGTGGTTTTACCTTAGTGTTGGTAAAAATCTTGCCGAAGGTGCGACAGAGCCTCCAGAAGAAGCGAGAGAACTCATGTACGCAGGTTGATGACGCCACATTGATGCGACCAACGATCTCTATGAGCTGCGGCAGGCTGGAGACAGCAGACAAATGGAAATCAGTGTGCGTGACTGTTTGTGTATTCTCTGGTGATACCATGTACAAAGCTGTCTGTATACATATATGACTTTACGTGTTTGTGTGTGTGTGTGTGGGTGCATTTCTCACAGTTGGTTGACCACCCAGAGCAGGCTGTCCCAGCCAGTGGTTCCTTCATGCTCTAGCTGGTAGTCGTAGAGTAGCAGCAGGGCACTCAGCATCTCTCTGCTGCCGATGATGGTTGCCACGTCCTGGAGGGGAGAAGCTGGCCTTGGGAACCGGGTGACTACAAGACCAAAGGCACAGGAACACAATGGAAATGAACTGCTTTAAGAATTCTTCTACATCTGACCTGTGTGTGTGTGTGTGTGTGTAGTTTTCCTACCCTCTATTGCAGCTATGTCTCCATTGAGTTTGGCTCTGCTGGTGAAGGGTGCGTTCTGCAGCACCACAGCAAACAGAGGAGGGATGAGAGACTGCAGGGCCGACAGGAACACGTGTAGCTTGTGTTCATCCAGACCATGTTCTCCTTGCTACAGAAAGAGGGAGGTATAGAAGAGAAAAGAAAAAGTGCTGAAGTGCAATTTATTGTTTGTGTGGTGCAGATATCTGTAGCTTGGCAATGAGGCGTCTGCACAGATACATGTATTGTACCATCAACACAACTTTAATGCTACTGTAGATTTTGTTTCCCTCTAGTTTACTGCACATTACATGTCTTGAACAAACCGTGTTGTGTGAATCATTTATATGACTTTGGCTCAACATGAGGGGGTGAGAAAGGCTCTCAGGTTTTAAGCCCTTCTATGAAGTTACATGCACACAGGCACTTACCATAAGTAGTTTCTCTATACGGGCCAACAGCGAAGGGATGAGGGCAGTTTGCAGGGTGCCCAGCTCTGTGGTCCAGGCAGCAAAGGCAGGAATGAAAACCTGGTGGACTGCACTGACCACCCGCTCTGATGGGTCCCCAAGTGACAGCAGCATCAGCTCAAAACCCTGGAAGAGACCCACATTGATGTGCATAAGGATTAACCCCACAAACATTAACAGACCCCTAAGGCTGTTTCACTATTTTACATTATTGTTAAAACACTGTTTTATCAGAAAAAGAAAGTAGAACACTTTATATTAGGTTCTGGCACGCTTTCCTCTCTCAACACACCAACCTGGGAGTACTTGTCGGCATCATCTATGTAACCCATGATGATACCCAGACTCTTGACCACAGCCTCTCTGACCATGTCAGCCTTATCCTCAGCGAGCATCTGCTGCAACATGGACAACACCAAGGAGCTACGGATCTCCTTCTGCAGAGACAGAAAGCAAGAGACAGAGAATTCTAAGTTATATTGTATGCACCTATATATACACATGTAAAAATTAATAAATCCTGTGTGCACAATATTTTCTTACAGGCAGGTATGGTGCTAAGGCTCCACAGGACTCTGCCACCAACAATCTCCTCTCTGGATATTTGTGGTTAATCTGCAGAAGAAGAGAGCAAGATTTAGAGGAAAACGTTTAAAAAGAAATAGAGGAACAGAAGTTGAAAAGAGGAGGGAAGTAGACTGGAGGGCAGCCACGGTGGAATGGAAACAACTTGAATATCATCAACATGCTGACCCTGTGGAAACCGCTATTGGTCTCTGGGCAAATTCTCAGCCTCCAAACTTCTGGCAGCTGTTGTTCCCATAAATATGTTGCCTGAGGCGACACAGGTGGCATTGAAAACAAGACTGCTATCACATATAAGTCAGGGACACCATGGAGGCAATAATAGGGATTTTCTGAGTCAGAATATGCAAATACAACAACATTGAACAGAGGAACATCCCCCATGAAGTGTAACTTGGTGGGGCGACGACCGTGGCTCACGGGCTTAAGAGTGTTGTCTGGTAACCGCAAGGTCGAAGGTTCAATCCTTGGACACTTCATGTGTCCTAACGGCTCCCCGGGTGCCTGTCTTAGGCAGCACACTGCTCCCTATATACAGGGATGGGTCAAATGCAGAGACCAATTTCCCCCTTAACGGGATAAATATAGTAAATTTAATTTTGGTGAAGCGCTTCTTGTTTCAACATTGCAGAAAATCAGTGACATCATATTCAATAACAAAGACAACCTGTGTCCTGTACCTGTTCCCAGCACTGAGGAAGTAGTTCAGCCTCGACACGTGTGGGACCCACGTGCCTCGCAAACGCAACACACCCCGTCAAGATCATTTGTCTTTGGAAACACAACAACAGGATACGGTCATTTAGTGTCTCACTAATGGGGCTAATCAATGGTATCTTGGTAAGAGGTCGATCATCCACCATAATAAACTAATACGCATATTGCTGTGTCTACAAAACACAAACCTCTGCTCATCATCTGGTCTCTTGATTAGGTTGAAGAGGATGTGGAGGAGCTGGTCCCTCTCTTTAGACTCCGGGTGAAGGCAGGCGGTACATAAGATGAGCGGGATCAACTCCTGAAGGAGAAGCGATGAGAAAGACACAGAGAGACAAGTGGCATCAGTTTAGATTACTTTACAATAGGAGGGCGCGGGTTGGCACACAAAAGGGAAGAGATTGTCGGCAGCAGTCAAGCAGGCCTGGAAGTCTATGGAGGACGGGAAGTAGGAAAGGGTAAGAAGGTGCGTCTCAAAAAAGAGGAGAGAATAGGGCAAAGTCACAGGGAGACACACAGGGAACCAACAGGAGTCCGTCAACACCAGTGAAAACATGCTTACCTCCAATACCTTGTTGGTGTCATACCTTGACTCATTTGGGCTTTGGAGTCACGTACATACAATTAGAGAAACTTAAATAGTGCATGCACACACCCAGACACAGCTGCATTTAGACAGACACACATATAGACCTTTTCAAACTAGGTAACAAATGTCTGTTAATGCAGTAGCTGACAGGAAGTCATCCTGGACCAAAGCTGTGGCCTAGAACCCGAATGGCAATGAAAAGGTCTATACATATTGCACGAGTTCCTCTACTACAACACAGTTCTATGACAGAGTTCAGATAGAGTTTATGGACCTTCCTGCCAGAGGGGAGAGAGCTCAGCTGCCCTTGATACAGGGCCTCCATGGCCAAACTGTGGTCAGTCTTACATTCCAGCCACATACACCCAAATTAGAGAGTGCATACAGAGTTAAAAATATGTTGGGTTTTTTTTAAACAAACTTTCATTTTTTTCTCAAACAAACTTTCATTTTTTCCCCAAGAAGATATTATAATTTCCTGCCAAGTGCTGGAAGAACGAGTAAAACCCAAAGGCTGGACCAGCATATGGACCCGACAGAGACACTTAAAGACTTAAAGGCTGTGATGAGTCACTCACTAAATAGTGGACCAGCCCTCGGAAGTCCGTGCCATGTTGGCTATCTTTTAAAAAGTAAAAATATGACATTTAAGTATCAGAGGGTCATTTTAAGTGGTTACATGACGAGTTCAATATGGGTGAATATCAGTTCAAGTGTCAAAAACCAGCAAATGAACTCTATTGAGGGAAATTCAATAATATTCTGGTCTCCGAAAATACCATACATCTTTACGAGAGACATTTTTTAAGACTTAACAGCACTGGCCTGATAAAACAAATGAAGGAATTCAGCACACATCTGAAAAGGCCAGAACCCACGCTGATCCTGTTCTATTTCTGTGTGAACTCCTGTGTTACTGATGTGAAGACTCCTTCAGGAGGTTAAACATCTGACCAGTCCTGGATAAACATTGTGGGCAGGTATGAGTGGACAGCACGACGCCAGGACCTTGAGGCCAGGGGGCCTGATGCTTTACTCCAAAAAGCAGAGCAACTGCACATTTCAGTCCAAGGACCACTATGTGCCGCATCCAAATGTTGCACTTTCCACATTCTTTTTAAAATGTAATTTCTTTGTAACTGTCTCACATTCAAATATTTCAAATAAAGACCTGACATTAATATCAATAGAAAATAAAAACAATTAAAAAATTAAAAAAACAATAACAATCTCTTTGTCCATACACATGCAGTATCACTATGGCCTCACAATCACTGCTGTATTAATGCACAGGTTTATGCAAAAGGCTCAAGAGAAAAAAAACAATAATATCTCACAGGGAGAAAAAAATCATGCTCAATGTTGTGAGGTTGTAAAGCCAGAAGGAAGACAGCCTGTACATTTTGGTGACACAATTTGTATACTGTATTTGCATGCTTCACGATGGGCTCATAACGATTACACGACTTGTATTTGGTGCTGCAACAGCCACAAAATCAAACTGCAGTCGTGAGTGATTGTTGATGCACTATTGTATGCAAATTAAGCATGGCTGATGTTTGTGCAGAATGCGGCCGTTATTATAGTATTTGTAGCCTCCTGCATGGTCTTCTGTCCTCCAGGTGCCTATTCTTTTCAGTTGGTTTTCCTTTTGTTTTTTTTGACTTGAGTACAAACGCACAGCACAATGTAAACAAGGTCTGTCATTTCAGTTATAACTTAACGCCTAATCTTTATTCTCGTAACAGCCCTGATAAAACTGTCCATGTTCCTCGTCTTTCGAGTAGTTCGTTAAACATCACAGTTAATCTGGCCAGTAGAAAAGGGAAGTCAACCCTTACAGGATACATTTAGTATCTTCATGGTGATACCACTAGACTCATCCTTTACTGTATATTCAATTGGATAAGAAAAAAAAATGCTGTAACAAATTACCCCAAATCAAGCCTTTTCCACCATAACAAAAGGAAAATACAAGCCCATTGCATTATGCTAGTGTACAACACAGTATATTGAAGAAAAACATAATGTTTAATGATTTACAGTGACTGACTGATATTACAGCCAGGTGGCAGGCAGAGTTTTAACGCATCATTCCACCGTTTCAAGTCAAACACCTTTTGTTCTTAAGTGGGTGTCACATTCAGACAACTAAAGGTGTGCCTCCTCTCCAGGCTTGTGGTGGTAAGAAAGCCTCAAGTTACAAGATGGAAGTGTGAGCAGCTGTGTGTGTGTGTGTGTGTGTGTGTGTGTGTGTGTGTGTGTGTGTGTGTGTGTGTGTGTGTGTGTGTGTGTGTACACTCAATGTCATGGTCGGGGAATCTAACGGATATAGAACAAAGTCCACACCACTCAGACCCAGAGGCTTAAATGTTCTGTGTGTTAATCTTTGTCATCCTCTCCCCCAGTTTGTTTATCCTGATTTTGCAAAGAGATTAAGTTCTTCTTAACTGTCAGAGTTTGACTAAAGCAACATAACCACTATGATATGCAAAGCAGCCCGACTGGGAACTACTCCAACCAGACTTACCTCTTTCAAAACACTCCAATTTTGTGTCTTATCAAGTTACAATATACTGTGTGCAAAATTCAAGCACATAGTATTTGTACACATGTGGAAACACACACACACACACACACACACACACACACACACACACACACACACACACACACACACACACACACAGACACAAATTGCATGCAAGCAGTTCTGTTTGGGCGGAACACCTGTGCAGGTGTCTGCATCACAGCTTGGAGGGAGTAATCGCTTGCGAATGCCTAATCCATTTAAAAATCTCTTACATTTAGTTACCTGGACGCCCTGCACACCTCATGGCAAGGACAACAAAAACAAACTCTTTTCTTTGGTTTTATTTAGCCATTAGAATATATAGCATTAAGCTACTTTTAAAAAGGTGCGAGGTAATGTTACAAGATGAATTAAAATCACTCCAGAATCTCAAACGCCACAGCAGATAAATCAGGGAACTAATAAAAAAAGGAGTAAATACACACTGGGGTTAAGAGACATACAGTACATGACCCGCTCACTGTTTGGCTAAAACTGCATACCTTAAGCCGTCTTTGCATATCAGTTCACATTTTGGGTATAAATACGTTTTCATATTTCGTTTTAAGACAATGCAAGACTGCCTAACGACAGTCACTCTACAGAAATGCCAGCACTACAAAGCTTATAAATAAAAAATAGAATTATGGCAGGTTAGACCCTAATGTGGCAGCAGTTGTAGCCAACAGGAGCAGGGCATAAGTTACATGTTTTAGGTCTACAGGTCATGTGACAACCATGCAGATGAGTGCGTGAAAGACTCACCTGGCAAAGATGTGCAACCATTCTCTAGAAGAGAGGCATGCATGAGAGTGAGAGAATGAGTGAGACGAAAAGAGAAGAGTAAAAATAAAACCAGTGAAGGCAAAAGGACAGCAAACATGAGTGGGGGACAAATACAGCAGAAGGGACATGATGACACTGGTGAAAACAAACGCCATCACAAAAGAAGGTGAAATTCCCAATCAATAGATAGACACAAGTCAGCTGGGTATTTGCAGGTTATGAGATTGGCACTGCAAATGTCTAAATGAGCTCCGTATTTATACAGCTGGAAGAAGAGACAGTCACATCCGGGGGGGGTAACAAGGAGAAAGATGCTAAGTGCAGCATTAGCACATACGATGTGATACTTCAGTACGACTATCATAAAGAAACCAGCAATCAAGCTTTCTAGACCGCTGCCAAGAACACTGGAAGCCTCTTCATGGGTGTGAAACACTACATCGGATGTTAGTTGGATTTTGGGAATGCCTTGTGGCACAAACCAAGGAGAGGGTGGTGTTCTTTCAGAGCAAACGGAACTACATTTTTCTCACAATAGCAGATGGTAAAATGGGTGACTCACCAGCAGAATAATAACTCCCTTAGCTGAAGGGGATACACATGATGAAAGTTAAGAATTGATTTACTGCCCATCAACGAAGACATAGTTTGGATGGGAATTTTGACAAGCTGAAGATGACTGTCCTCTCGACAGCTTCCCTTACATTTTCACCTTGCTTAGCCCTGCTGCTGTGTGTGTATCTATTGGATTGTGCAGAAGCCCGTGAAGACGACAACAATCAAGAGGGAGGAGGAGGAGAAGAGGAGCAGCGGCAGAAGTGGGGTTACCTCTCGTTTAGCAAGAAGGACATTAGGGACGATGTGAGGGAGGCAGCGGCCCAGCATTAACATCACACTCTCCTCGCTGTCTGCTATGCGAGACACCTGGAAATGAGAGGGGCGTTATGTACCGTACTGTACGTGGTCACAAAAGTACTCTTCTACGTGACAATGTGCTGACCTCTGCTCCCAGGCGGCTGTCGGAGCACATTCTGCAGAAGGACAGCAGGGCTTGCAGGAAGGCCGGGGATAACTTTCTGCGACACCACAAACAAAAAAGAGTAAAAAAAAAACACAGTCAGTACAGTCTGCACCGCTCGATCTGTACTCCACGAGAGCGATGGAGTTTGGCCTGACCACGGAATGATTGAGGACTGGGCCATCCTGCCAGAGAGCTCAGTGGAGCCGCTCTCCCATGTCACTGCAGTGTATTTTAGTGGAATAAAAAACAAATCTATAGATAGATGGAGTTTGGCTACAAGACATTCATTATTAGGAATAACCCCTTGAGATGTACCATCTCGTTTTCAAAGGGGGTCCACAATGACAATTATACAATACAAGCACAATTAGACAAAACATTTAACAAAAAACTAAAATAGCAAAATGGATAATTCTTTCAAAGGTTAAAGAAAAGCATTACTGTCAGTGATAGCATTAAGTAATGAAGCCATAAGACATAATTATAGAGATGTCTTTATGGATATGCTCAACTGATCCTATAATAAGAAGACAGCAGTTGGAAAGATGCTATGGATCGAATATTCACAGGTAGATTATTCCAATCAGAGGGAGCTTTAAACATAAAGGCGTTCTTAGCTATTGACTTGTTACAGTAGCAGATGATGGATAACTGTATTTTGCTGCTACATTTTTGGAACTGTATGAATCTGATAAAAAAAGGGAAATATAAGACAATATGAAGGTATATAGAAAACACAGTACTCCATTCACCGGGTTCACCATTCACTAGATGTCGGTGCACTAAATATACGACAGCATGGGTGGCAGAGTGGTAAGAAATGTTTGTACGTGACCAAAAGTCAAAAGTTCAATTCCCACCAGGGCTGCTCTGTGCTCTGAGAGAGTTCAGTAAGTTACATTTTCACTCAAGAGGGCAGCCAACAGCCAGTAAGTGCTGTTGGAATTGTCCATTGTGGCTGCACAGGCTGATAACTACCTCCATCTAGTGGTTACATCTAGTAACTACACTGAGAGGTACCGAGTATACTGAATATTATTTTCAGTTTATTTTCAAGTACCACCTGAAAACTCTGAAAGGCTTGATTTAGAGGATCTAACTTATCATTTGTAACGTTAACCAAGCAACACCGACAAACACGTCATTACTGACACGAGAATTGCAAGTTTTTATTGTGTCGTAGTATATACTGAATTTTCAGGACTCACCTGTTAGGTTGAGCAAACTGGACAGGAGGCCGACTCTTAAGCACATGAAGGGAATGTGGGCGAGGCTGTGAAATGGTCTGAGTAGAGGAGGGGTCCGGGTTGGTTTCAGGCTCTGAAACCCCCCGGATGTCCAGATACTGGCCGTTATCTGTGGGAGGCTGAGGGTAAAACAAGATTAAGTTGGAATGAATGGGTCAAATGTCCGGGCCTCTGTCAGACTACATCAAGAAAAAAAGAAAATATCACTTCTTTTATTCCAAGACACTGGTACTATTAACACAAGTCTGTGCATTACGTATTCAAATTGACCACATACCACAGAGAGAGGGTCAGTGGAGGAAGTGTTGGTGGTGGTGGATGAGGAGGAGGGGTTAGATGTCTTCTGGGAGCCCAGGTCCAGATTGGCCGGAAGTGGGGAGGAGACGGTCCTCTTCAGTGTCTGAATCTCACTGTGGGGGTTAGATGAACGAAGACATGAAAGGACACGGTCAGAAAACACCACATGACTCTCATTAGTGAAGAAGTGAGTCAACAAGACATAAGTCTTCCATCCAAAAGTAGTGGTGGAGCAGTCATGTAAAATGCCTCAACAATTTCGGATGGTGGTAAAGCAAATCTTTCTGAATCTTAATTATTCCACAAGGAATGAAAATAGACTCCACTAATGTATCAGCAGAGAGTTTCCTCTGTAATTCAGTGCAGTGCTTAGGATGTCCATACTGGTTCTACCTCATGGCCGGTTTCGGTCACAGTTATGGTAATAATGTGTACTGAAGTGCTGAATACACATGCAGATTGTCATGGATGCTTTTTCTCTAGTGGTATTGTTTCTCTTGTAATGGCAAGTGATTGTTATAAATAGGTGAAACTGTGTCAGCACCATAGCATACTAACAGTGAACATAATAAGACATATAGCACAACTCACAATGCATTTTTACATTCTGACTGATTCACTTTTATACAAGCACATTATTAGCACAAACATGCACTCAGGCACACACACCTCTGCAGTTTCTTGATCTGCTCAGCGAGGCTCTGCTTCTCATTGCTGAGGAGGCTTATCTGGTATTCCAACTCTTGGACAACTTCTGTCTGCTGCTATAGAGGGACAAAAAGCTTTTACAGACACTTCATTACACCAGCGGAAGACTGTGTTTCTCCACCGAGTGAAAACTCTTCATGAATTGGCAATACCTCAGACTTTATTGAAATAACTTTTCAATTCGTTCCACAGCCTTTTACTAAAACAATGTGAATGTAGAAGGGGCCATTAAGTTTTTCATCATCATCATTCAAGCTCAGTAGACAGCCTCCAGTACGTTTGTGTAACGAGTCAAAGCAATTGACCTTCAGGGGAAACTGCCGCTGCCTCTCTAAGAGTGTGTAAATGCACATTTTCAGTTAAAGAAAGAGAGCAAACAGGGCTGTGTGTCCATGATAATGGAGTGCCCATCTCTGCTTTGGAATAGCAACAATGTTGTGATCACAAAGCTCTTGATGCAGCCAAAAGGAAAGTACCTGACTGATTGCCAAAAATCCAACATTGATGGATGGATGGTTCAGCTCATGAAGAACTGTATATCCCTGAATCAAACCCATACACGTACATACACACCAACCTGATGTGAGAGGTCAAGCTTTTTGGGGAGATCTTGGCCAATGCAGTTTCCTGGAAGATCGCCAAACTCCACCCCTACTGACACATCAGCCATGTCCCGGGGAGAAGAGAGAGGGGTACCACAGTGCCTGTAGAGCTGTAACAGGTCGGGGGGTTTTGGGATGTTGAGGCCGACATCATCCCACAACTCAAAGTCCTGCAAATGCATTTAAAAAACAAAAACAAATGAATAAACAATTTGTGGCGGACGGGTGTGTGTCCTCTGCATAGACAAAGCAGGAATTCATGCAGGCTCAGAACAGGACAGCTGATCCCAGTTGTTGAATTTATTTATGGTCACATGACCCTACCACAGCTCTCAGACCAGTGCCCTGAAGCTCACAAGTCTGATACCTCCTATTTCGCCTTCGGAAAACATACACTTTGTATTAAGAAGCAGTCAGAAATAAATGACTACAAAAAAAAAAAAAAGGTATTCCATTCAGATATTTGTCATTCAGCCAGAAAAATCTTTACCTGATCATCATTTTCATCAGAGAAGGTGATGGATGAGAGTTTGTGTTCATTTTTTAATAAATATTCATTTACAAGGAAGTTTAAGGCTCTTTTCTCCAGTGGGCGAATAGGCTCCTGAGGTAGAGAGGAAAGAGAAGCTGTGAAATGACTCACTCAAAGTCTAGCAGTAATATCATCACAGGGTTTAAAGGAACACATTTCATCTCTTGAGTCATTTGAAAAAGGAAAGGAATTCACAAATCTTTTAACACTTAACACATTTCCCACCTGAATTTCAGGACTTGACTTGAAGTTTTTTCTCTCCTGAGAGGGACCTTCGCTCTCTGAGAAATTGAGAAGATTTTAGATGAGTTTGAAAGGATGCTGAGTGTTATTCATCTAGTGGAATTCTCTTAGAAATAAAAAAAGAGTGAAAGCTGTAACAAAAGAGGGTTCAGGTGGAGAAGAAGTTAAAAGTACGCCACACCTGCTGCCTGAGTCAAGTTGGCGCGCAGAGCCTGAATGGTCTCCTTTGCTTTCCGTAGCTCAAACTCCAGCACTGGACAGGAAGTGACAACACACACACACAGGAAATGCATCCAACCAAAGACAGGGAACAAACAAATAAAACAAAGATGGGCATGAAAAACAAAACAACCACACGAAAGATTGTAAGAGTCATAAAACAAAACAACAAAAGGGGGTACATGCAAATCATGGGTCTAAGGAACGCATGCAGCAGAGGATCATGGTAAAGCCGGCTCGATGTGTGTAATGCATTGAGACACGTCTCAATGGTAGGATTTCCTGCCCTCGTTTGCCTCCCATTAACAGCACTGATGTGACCGACTTCAAAAATGGGAGTCCAAAGCTACTTCAATTGTAGCTGAGGTGAACAAATCTATTCAAGCTACCTACATGTAGCCTTGACAATCTAGGAGCTGTCTGACAAAGGATGTTTTCCAGGCAAATACCTTACTAACAAGTAATTCATAATTTGGTTTCAAGTCACTCAAAGGACAGCCAATGCTCAGGTTGTTACTTCTTCGAAAGCCAAAAAATAGGCCGTCATATTATGAACAACCCAATCTATAAAACTCAAGAGTCAAAATGTCTTTTAGAATATGGTATGTTACTGTTTCAGACAAAAAAAAACCCAACAACAACAAAAAAACCAACATATTCATAAACAAATGAGCAAGCTGTTTCTGACGTCTTATACAATCAGAGGCAACAAACATTTGGAAAGAATTGTTGATTTGTACATTGAAGTTTGAAAAGGTTAAACTAACTCTGAATAAAGAAAGAGAACACACAATATTCTTAGACACGTTAGATAAAAAAAAACACACGCAAAAAGTAAGAAGCGATGGAGCAGGAAAACTATGTTGCATAGCTGTGCACTGAAAATCTGCCATCTGATGTGATCCTGATTATGTCCCCAAATCTGTCTCCTAATGTCCAGGATTACGGGTCAACAGGTGTTGTAGGTTTCATACTTAACATACCAGTATGAAAAGCGTAAATGCTCATCAATCTTTAAGGTTTTTCTGTAAGGTCATTGTCAAGTTTCACTTTCCACAACTTTAAGAATATTATATTTTTGGACTTTTATGACCAAATTCACCCACTCTGACTCCATCATCCCTAACCTGCCCAGCAGATCAAGAGTGCACAGGATGCAAGCGCAACAAATGGAAAACCAAGAACTGAATAACGAGGGAGGTTTAAAAAAAGAAAAAAAAAAAAAAAAAAAAAGCTAGTCTGGATGGAGTGACTTGTCCAGTATTGGTCACTGGGGTTTGATCAACGTCAGGAGAAAGCCAGAAAACCCAGAGTCAGACAGCTGGGGGCAGGCATCTTGGCAAGAAGAACAGTTTCAGGGGATGAGAGTGGGGGTGGGTGAAGAGGGAGGAGAAGGTGGGGGGAAGGTGCCAATTTGGTGAGTAATAGTAATTTTTGAAAAGATGCATATTTTGTAGTTGGGAGCATGGAACCAATATCTCTGCTGCATGGTTTTAAATGTGCCCTTACAATGCATTAATGTACCGCATGTCAGTATGTTCTTATAGACTGTTAAAAGCCCCAAACCATAACAAAACTAGTTCCCTGTTCACAGTTTAAACTTAAGACTATGTTATCCTTTTTCTACTCTAATAATGCAATATGTATATTAAATTATAGACATGTAAAAAAAAAAAAAAAAACATTTTACAATACAGGAAGACACTAGTTTTCATGCTTAGCACTGATGTACAGTAGGACAAAACAATCTAAAACGTAAATAACTAAATATGCCACGGTTTGTGCACAATTCCATTCTGTAGTTATGGATTGGGGCTTTTCCAGACTAAGCTGGCAATGGATAATGTTAACTATTATTATTATTATTATTATTAACCACCTATACTATGGCATAATGTGCAGGGCTAAAAAGTAATTATAAAATAGAAAGATGAAAACAGGAGGGAGATAAAGTTAACATAATACAATTATCCCTGCATGACAGCACTGTCCCGTCTGCATTAATGTGAAGAGGCGTATTTACCCGTTTGTTTTCCTTTAGTTAGCAGTGTAAAAACACTCATCACACAATATCTGAGTGGAAAACAACAAGCTGCTCTTAACCAAGCAGCTGCTCTTAAAACCAGCGCTTTGTGATGAGGCGCCATCGGCGTCAGACTCGACTGTTAATGTATATGTGGCAAAGACTATGTAACGGTGTGTCACGACAGAGCCACAGGGGGAAGGGGGTGCGACTCCAAACTATTTTGAGACAGCTCCCGCACCAAAACTACTACAGACTGACTCCACAGGGTGAGAGCTGATGGGAAGAGGCACAAACACCTCAACCAAGTTAAAGAGTGAAACATACAGCATGTTGGAAGTGGGACATGTTGACACGTTTTACAAAAAAAAAAAGATCTGTTAATTAACCTAAGTCTTCCTAAAAACAGTGTGATTGCGTAAAAACACTCTTAGTGTGGACTCTGACATCAAATGTGTTAGAATACCGACGCTCATTATTTTGTCATCCCTATTAAAGCAGCTCACATACAGCAGTGTCACTGTGACAACATCAGAATGAATCCATATTTAAACTTTGTGGTGGCTCGGGTTACCCTGACATCACTATTATACAGGCTGTGATGCAGCTGTTATTGTCTTTCCTTCGACGCCATCCTCCCGTTCTGTCAATGCCTATTCCTCCTAATTTTGTTACGTCCCCGCGGTGAGCCGGGTCTCTGGCACTACGGTTCATCTCACCTGCGAGTCGCTCGTCCGACTCTCGGTTGCCGTCATCTGAGTAACGGGCAAAGTCCAGAGAGTCCAAGGTGCTGATGCTGTTTGCTCGATCTGAACAGAGACACAAAGACGGAGACAATAGTGAGACAAGTATACAATCCACACAACTAGATGAGTCCACTGTTAAACATGTGACAGGAATGCAATGACGCTGAAGAAATGTTCCCTCTCTGAAGGACACAACGGTAGCCCCGCTGCGGTAGGGATTTAGTATTTTGCTTGAGGACCCTTAACCAGGCTGGAAGCATGCTAACACTTGGCTCTAGTTCAGTGCAGGTGACTAACCAATGGGCCGCTCTTCGACCAAACAGATGGAAACTTTGTTAAATTCAGCTAAAAGCAGAGACCTTTTAAAAACTATGTGGGAAGGTTTATACTTCAGCCAGGAAACAGATGAGTCACTGCACATGTGGGAAAACAAATCAATCATAAAATGTTCACTTTGCTAAGACCTTTACTTTATGGAAACACCCATTTCAAAACTAACAGTAGGCATTGTTCACTCGAAGAGCAGATGAAGCTGACGCATAAGCATACTTGTCCTCCTATTTCACTGAGGTAGGCTGGCCTGGTAGCTTAGCCGATGGTGTTCGTTTTCCTCCACCTCAGAACAAGTGCAAGATTGGACTATTTGTTCTCCGATACCTCTGATACAGTGGAAGGTCACGCCAAATGTAGCTTGGAGACTAGCTGCTTTGCTTTGACCTAAAAGACTTCAGGCTTTTGAGACCTCTCTTGACCTGAGAGTACTGCGTTTTCTCTCGGTGGGATGATCTGGTGCTGAAGCCAACGCAGAGTTGCTCAAAACTGCAGTTCCTGGAATGGCCACTTGAGGTTCATTTAAATGATATTAAGGCTTAAAGTTAGGCCTAATTGAGTGCATGGTTGCTTTGAATAACAGGAGGGTGCCTTAGCAGGTCGCTGACTGCTAGCTGTCTGATCTTCTGTGTCAACCGGCCACCGACGATCCACCTCTGAGCACATTTTTGGATTAGCCACGAGATAGACTGTGTCATCACTGCCAAGTGGCCGGAGCCCCCCCCCACTTTGAGCTTCACAACGCCTCTGTGTGTGTGTGTGTGTTTATGCGTGTGTGTCACATGTTAAAATGGATGTCACCCTCTCATTACAGTGAGTGCACAGTGAGTGTGCTTCTGATCTGGCTGAGAGTGTGACAACGTTCTGTCTTGTTGATGTCAGGTTAACCCTTCTTTCTATGGAGAATGCTTCCAGCTGTCCTTACTTCCTGATAATGTTTGAGGATTGCTGTAGGTGGCTGAAATCTATTTGGTGAATTTGGTGTTTGTATGAATGCGTCTGTGAGGGAGAAAAGAAACCCCTGTAATTCCACAAAGTGAAGGAGCATGCACATATGTGGGCCAAAATTGCACAAAACAAGCATTTCTTCATGGCCAACTATTTGATTCTGTGCCTGTGGCGTGTATTGCCTTGACTGTGATGGATTTGACACTTGAGACTGTCACCTCTTCATTGCAATCCTTCCGGGCAGCTTGATAAATTGGCGACAGGGAAAGGAGCAAGAGTTTGGTTCGAGAACAAAGAGATACAATTAAAAAGAGCCGATACACACAGAGGCAAGAGAAGATGGATGGCCACAGTGTAGCCCGCAAGCTCCTTTAATGGAAAGACTGTCAGCTATTTCCAAAATATAAATTGGGGAGGAAACAATGGGATTTAATTTGAAAGGATGCACAGGCAGGCACAGAAACCTGTACGGACGTTTGTCTCACAATTTCAACATTAATAATACGATAATATATTCAATGAAATGTAACGATCAATAAGCCTGTGTATAAACTGGGCATGACTGTCACCTGGAACATGGCTCTAGTTTAAAACCACACTAATCCTACGTGTAAATGAACTGAATATTTGCGAATATATATTCCATAGTTAACAGTAGACTAGGTGATGAATTGGTGTGACTACACAGTGACATAGTTTCTGTGGAATATTTAGTATGCTGTGCCAACTCACAATGAAAAAGGTACCAAACAATAAAACCCTCATTGTGATCTGCTCCACTGCTAAGACATATGCACATATAACTCTTTCAAATGCACAGAACCACCTGCATGCATTCATTCGCACACACACACACACACACACACACAGTTTAATTAAAGGCAGAGAGTAATGAACAGGCAGCCACTCTGTGCAGGTCCAGAACTACATGAAGCTAAGCCAACACTCCACAAATATCATTAATCCCCTTCTCACACACACACACAATACCAACTCCCTGCCCCAGACGGAGAGTGAATGTCAGTTTGGGCCAACTAATAGGCAGTGCTACTGAGGAAGAGGTACACATGGCAGGATTGTTTCAACAGGCTGACAGTGGCTTGTGTTTGACCCGGAGTGCCTTTGTGCCAACTTTGCAGATTTATAACAGGAGAGAAGACATAAATAGTGGTTACAAACAACAAGAGCCTTGAACTTTTTATGTGAAGCGACAATGTGGCCTATTTGAAGTAGCAGATGGTAAGGGCCTGCAACTACAACTTTACTTTTGGATTCATGTTCAGAGAGCCGCTTTCTGGTGTCCCATACTGATGTGAAAAAACAACACCAACTTCTTAAATGTGACAGCTGACCGGCAACCTCGCACGTGGCAATTTAAATGACTCAAAAGCTCCTTGCATCAAAAGAGCAAACTACGACCTGACTCGCCAATGAGGGGTGGAGAGAGAACCATTCACGCTCCCTTGCTGCAAATTAGCAAGGTGGTGAGAGATGCCTTGTTGTGTCAAGTGGCTTAGAGCAACAGCTGCAGAGATGATACTGCTTGTAACACAGTCATCGTCCATTCACATGCTTACTGCAATGCTTATAGCTAACTGTCACTGGGTGTGTGAACACTTTCAGGCTAAGCATAAACAAGCCTGAAGTCCATCGCCTTCTCCCTCAACAACTTCCATCAGCTGCTTAATTTTTCCGTCTGATGATGGTAGATTTGACTTATCAGGAATCTGGGATGTCATATTCTTATGAAGCTTTACTCTCATCAATCTAATAAGAGTGAAGTCACCGTTTCTCTATAACCTTCCTGCCAGTTTCACAGCAGGGGTGCTGTCAAGTCCTGTCTTTCGGTTGCCATGCTCCGAACTTTTTTAAGCGTTTGTATGATAAGACAACAACCAGACCTTTGCAACTAACACACACAGCTCACACTTTATGTTTGATGCTGTGGTCTCTAAAAACGTACAAGTCCGTCTATGCAAGTATTTAATTCTACAGGGCCGGGTCAGGTAGGGGCTTGTTGTCTTGGGACAGTTGCCTTGATCCACACTCAAGACTATACAACAGCCTCCTGAGACACCAGGTTTTCTTGTCCATTGCTACTGCATCTAAATGAGAGAAAATAAATCTTCTAGTTATAAAACCAGATCATCTCTTTCTTCAGCATGTATTTATACATGCTGTTGTTCCCTCCGCTGGAAAGCTGCCAAATGTTTATACAATGAAAATGCATCATCTGGCCTTGTTGATGATCCAAAAGAGTACAAGTTACAAATGCAGTACTGTGTCATGAGAGACTGTAAATATTGTGAGCCATTCGGAAACTAAAACACTGATTTGATTATAGCAGGCTTTATTTATGTGTGCATTGGGCTGTCACCATGGTTACAATTTGCATAGCATATTTGTTTATCTGTCCAGACTCTTCAGTCACCACATCATACTGCAGATTATTCCCACACGGAAGTCTGTAAGGGGAAGAGGGTGCTATAGATATACACCCTTGATCAATAAACCGAAGTGACAAGTGAAGACAAGTGAACGTGTATTTCCCTACAGAGCTCAATGACATATGTATCACTCGTCCATCTCGTCCGGCTAGATGGTGTGATGTAACATAACAGCATTCCTGTGATGATGTAGTCTGAATGTCAGCCAGCACAGCTGACCCTCGAAACCCGCTTGTTGACTGCGGGCCCTCGACCAGAAGGGCAGGTGCAGCAGGCGGTTATCTCATGATTTATTGGCTATCGAAGCTAGGGGTTTTAAGATAACGCTAGGTAGCCAGTGGGCTAACTCTGTACAATGCAGCATTAAAGACAGAGCTAGCCGACAGCTACGTGACTAGCACTGGGAGCAGCCGACGTTACTTACTCAGCGGTCCTCCAGGTCCGAGTACCTGATCTTTGGCAGGCGGAGTGCCGCTCTGACGCTCGAAGTTGCCAGGGTTAGAGAAATAATCCCGCAGCCTCGGAAGCTCTCTGCCTGCTTCCAACAGTTCTGTGTGAAACTCCAGGGCCGTGAGGATGTATTGGTCCCGTAATAGCTGTGCGGCAATACCGTCCACAGATAACCGTGTCTCTGTGGTGCCTGCCATAGCGGTGGTGGCCGCGATCGAGACCGAGCCCTCACCACTGGGGCTCGTCCGGTTGCTAGACAGCAGAAGTGTCGGGGGCTCGGCGTCCGCAGGCGGAGAGAAAGGATTACCTGGCGGCGGCCCTGGCGCCCCATCACTGGGACTTCTCTCTGTGTCAACTGTTTCATTGGGTCGCCGCTCAGCCTCCTCTTCAGAATCACTGTGATTAAACGGGTTGACCGACGCCATTTTTGCACTATAAGGATTCTTGGCAAGCTAGGCTAGCTAAGCTAACCAGACCCGCTTCTTCCTGAATGGATATCAAGCTAGCGATCATAGGTGGCTTTGGCAAGGGGGGGGAATGCCAAGCTATGATTGGCCAAATTCGACCCACAGCCCGCCTCTTTTCTGGGATAGTAGAACATGATTGGATAATAGCGAGACAGAAAGGAAAACTGGGCAGGGCACATTTGACAGCTGGTAGCCTATGCAAGCTAATGTGTTATCAAAGAACCACAAGCTGTGATAATAGCATTTTCCAGTGAAACTGCACTATAACACATATAGCTTGACAATTAAACTCAACGTAATATTGTTTCATTTTGATAAATAGCGTTTTAAAAATATTCGTAGAAAGCTCGCTGGAGAAATATTGTTTAACTACAGTACCCACAATTCAGCTGCACAGTATAAACCTGCGACGTACATACGTCAAAGTCACAACAAGGAAGTGAATGCTCATGTTGCCTGAATTTCTTGTACTAATCTTCTTAGAAAGAAGGACGGTTGGGTTTGTTGGAGGACGCATTTAAAGATTACGCTGATCTTGTTCCGCACAACAGATCTGTCGCTTTCTGTCGACATCTCCGAAGATAACATGGAATCTAAATCCGGTGAATGGGCTGTAGTTACTTAGATACTTCTGATCTCCTATTCATTCATTAACGAGCCAGCGCTCCTCGTTGTTGTGTGCAGATTCCACTGACAAGTTACAGGTAATACTCTGTGCATGGCCAAAGATGTGATTGCTTTTCAAAGTCACGTTCAAAAGTTGTAATGACTGCTGGCCCAGTGAGTGATTTACTATTTGAATGAACTAAATATAATGTCTGCTCATTGGTTAATAGCATATGGTGACAGAAGGATTACCCTAGCCATTAAGCAGTCTTTACGTGGCACAAACTGGCTTAACCTGGCTGTGTAATAGTGAACCTTTATAATACCTCCTTTTCCATTTGATAACCTTTTAATCCTGATCTATATAATATGTATGTCTGTCCATATTTGCCTCAGTCATTTCTATTCTGTCTTTTCTTTTCCCCCGTGGTTGCTCTGCAGACCCAGCTCGGTGCTGAGGAAAATGAGGATGATCACCTTCCTCCTGGTAGGACTAATAGTCCATGTGGTCTTCTTCCTCTCTATCTTTGACATCTACTTCACCTCTCCCCTGGTCCATGGCATGACACCCCAGGTCACACCCCTGGCACCCCCTGCGTCCAGACTGGTGTTAGTGGTGGCCGATGGTCTCCGAGCAGACAGTCTCTTCACACTCCTCCCGAACGGCTCGTCCAGGGCCCCATACTTGAGGTTTGGAAACTGAAACAGAGCATTGAGCTCTGACGTGGTGTGTTTTTGTGTTTATTCATTAATCCAGAACAGGAAACAGTGTATATACATCTGCAATTTGTTTGTGTGTGCGTAATTGTTATTCTTGGTCTTTTCTTTTTCATTCTTTGTTCTTAACTCCTGAGTAACTGGTGTTCGTATGTGCACATCTGTGTGTGTTTCCCAAAATCAGGAGTGTGATTGAGGAGAAGGGTACCTGGGGTGTGTCACACACACGCGTGCCCACTGAGTCTCGTCCCGGTCATGTTGCTCTCATTGCTGGCTTCTATGAGGATGTTAGTGCTATTGCCAAAGGTAGGTGTGTATGTTGTTGATACAGAAAAGGCTATGTGGAAGACCAATTAATTGTAGCTTTTGACACTATAGGTGACTATTGCTGTTTGTCTGTTTGTGAGTGCAAGGTCATTGACCTGTTTTTGTGTGTTTTTTTCTTTAGGTTGGAAGGAGAATCCTGTAGAGTTTGACTCCGTGTTTAATGAGACCCGACACACCTGGTGCTGGGGCAGCCCTGACATTCTGCCAATGTTTGCTAAAGGTACACAAACAAAACACATGCACACACATTTACATGAACCACACAATCAGGACAACCAACCTAGTCAGTAAAAAAAGCAAAAGGTCACAGACTGTATCACAAATCTGAAATTTGTGCTTCGCAACTCATCTCTTTTATTCCTCATCATTACTGCTGACATGTTTTGATTATTTTTGAAAAGCCCTTTTTTAAATGTCTTGTAATGGAGCTCATGTTGTGCTGTGGTGTTTCCAGGTGCCAGTGGAGACCATGTGTACACCCACACATACCCAGCAGGGGAGGAGGACTTTGCCTCCACAGATGCCTCCAGGCTGGACACCTGGGTGTTCACTCAAGTCAAAGTATGGTAGTGGAATTACTCACTATAACGATGCATGTTGTGATACATCTGTTGATAGTAACTACTGAATAAGTCATAGGGTTTTTAGATCATTTGCTTGTGTAAAGCTTATACTTTCCACTTTTATACTCATTGTCGCTTAATGCAGCAAGGTGCTTATGTTATTTGTGGACATAAAATGCATTTTCATGTCGTAAAATGTGATGCCATGTTGAGTCATTACAATGGATTGTAGCAAGGCTGCAACAAGCTTTATTGGAAATTAGTGGTTGTGAGGATTGCCATCTTGAATAAATCTAACTATGTTTGTTTTGTTTTTTCTGCTTCTAGTCATTCTTTCAGTCAGCAAAGTCTAACTCCAGCCTGAGGGCCAGTCTGCTTGAGGATGAGAATGTGTTCTTCCTGCATCTGCTGGGCATCGACACAAACGGACACGCTCACAGACCAATGTCACAGTAAGAGACATGTTAATACGATTTTTATTTTTATTTCACTCTGTATGACATAACATTAAATTGAACAAAGTAGCCTTAATTTAAGTGGTGGTATCTTTATCTTTCATTTGCCTTTTGTCTAGGGAGTACCTAGACAATATTGGTCTAGTAGACACCGGTGTCACTGAACTGGTGTCTATGATAGAAGACTTCTTTGATCATGATGGAAGAACGGCCTATGTGTTCACGTCTGATCATGGCATGACAAACTGGGGTAAGACTCTTGTTTCTGTATGTGTGCCTTTTTACTGTATACAATGAAAAACAGTCTTCACTGGAGTCTTTTATATCATCTGTCGATGTCTGTGTGCATGTGTCTCTAGGTTCACACGGTGCAGGTCATCCCTCTGAGACACTCACCCCTTTAGTGGTTTGGGGAGCCGGAGTTCACAGTGCCCACAAAGTCACTGAACCACAACCATACAGTGATGGCTTCCTACAAGGTGCTGAACTCATGTACTAAAGGTTTCTTAGCTTAAATTTAGGAACCAGGTTCTCCTACATCCACTAATGACAATTATTTTTATTTTCAGGCAGGGTGGAATTTAGCATTTTATTTGCAATAAAAACAATGTTGTAAAGTGTCTACACTATATGTTTTATTGACATTGTTTTTATGCCTGCTGTTTTTCTCAGATTGGAAACTGGAGCATCTTCGAAGAGTTGACGTCAATCAGGTTAGGCCCATGGCCACCTTTTGATAAGACACTTTGACATATTCTATGTGTATATATATATATATACTATATATATTATAAGGTGATACAACACAACAACAAAAATTCTATATTTTTTTCATTGTTTTCTGCAGGCAGACATCGCTCCCCTCATGGCTTCTCTCATTGGTGTCCCCTTTCCTGTTAACTCAGTTGTAAGTGCAGAGATAAACTAAGGACAAGGGAAATAGTTTTGTGATTTTTCTTAGAAAGTTCTATGTAAGTGCTCACAGAATCATTAAAGTTGTCGGAAATTGATTTTAAGAGTACACTCCAGTGCCTGTGACAATCAGTTATGTCACTGAAATGATGTGTCCACACATCTTCACATGTTGACGTGTCTGTGTCTCTTCAGGGTGTGTTACCTCTTCTCTACCTTAACAACAGTGACCACTTCAAGGCGGAAAGCATGTACACTAATGCTATTCAAGTACTAGAGCAGTACAAGGTATGAAAGCATCCAGCTCTTCTATTTCTGACATGTTGGTTTGTTACAAAGGCCAAGAAAACAATCATTTGTAGCCTCAATGTTGAACTTAAATGAAAATAAAATGGTAAAAAAGTATTATTAATATTATCAGTTGGAATTGTACTACTATGTTGGTATTACTAGATATCTCCAGTACTACTTATTTGATTTATAACAATAACTTCAAAATGATAGCTGTGAACATTTCATTGTTATGGTTTGAATTGTGATAAACTTATTGCTGCACATATCTTATAATACAGTAATTTGGTTATACATCTCTGGTGACTGAGCTATATATATTTTTGTAGATAAAAATGACCCAGAAAAAGGAGACAACCTTGTCTTTTCTCTTCACCCCATACCAGTAAGTACAATTAGTGAGTTAATGACTTGTAATAGCTGTGAATTAGGTTTCAAAAATGTTGAAGTACTCTGTTGCTGGTCTATGAAGCACGCTTTATCCGGTCAACATATTTCCGACCACAATCAAATACAATTTCACGCACTCTTTATTGCTCTGTCTCACTGTTTTCCAGACTTCTGACTGAGTCAAAACAATCAGAATTCATCCACAAGGCTAAAATACTGATTCAGCTGGAGAAGTATAAAGATACTGTGAGTATTTGGAAATGACAATTTACCTACAAGCTACATACCAACAGTTGCGTAAATACATTAAGCTGGTGTTGTAACATGGTGTTCACATGGACAACATTTAGCACTTATGGTGCGTTCGAGGACTATGTAGTGACCAATGCTGTTGAATGATACTCAGCTGATGTTGGAGTAGAAAGTTAGCCACTATTATGCCTAACGCCTCTGGAACCAGCTAAAATGTGGTAATTACTGTCTACGAACAAACCTTTTTGTGTTTTTTGTCATCCAGAGTTTCTTTTGTGTTCCTTTACATTTTTTGCTGATTAATCTTCTCCATGACATTTTAGATTTTGCTAAAGTTCTTCCTTTCGTTTCCCCTCGTCTGCCTCTTGTCAGATTTCCCTGTGCCGGTCTCTGATAGCCCATGCTCTGGAGGGCCTAGCCTACTACCACACATATGATAGGTTCTTTCTGGGTTGCAGTGTGGTGCTGGGATTTGTAGGCTGGACCTCATATGTAGTCCTAGTCATACTGAAGACTCATGCCAACCTCAACAGACGCCCCAGTCTCCTCCGACAGGTCAGGGCATACACTATGATCCCTCTTTCTTCGCCTCTTCCACCAAGACAAGTTTCTGAAACTAGAATGTCTTGTGAAATTACATTATTGGTGTTGCTCCTGTGTATGTGTGCAGATTCCCGGCCATGCCTTGGTGAGGTTGTGTTTGTGTGTGACAGTGGTGATCACTGTGTTCCTGCTTATCCAAAGGAGCCCCGTTACCTACTATGTGTACTGCCTGCTGCCTGTCCCTCTATGGTACTCTGTCCTTAAAGAGTGAGTAACGCACACATTTGAGAGAATGTAAAATTAAAAAAAACATAGAACACACCTGCACACTTACATCACAGGCTAATGAAACAAATGGGAAAAGTTCATGCATGCCGTTTTCTGAGAGTGGTGGTGCATTACCACACGTAGACACAGGATGTCAGCAAATATCAAAAATGCATCATTGAAGATCTCAGCAATCAAGAAATAAAGCAGCTTTTTATTCTCACACACACATGTTGGTGCATGTCCAGCACAGCTTCAGTGAGGTGTTAATTTGATCCTTTGATGTGGTGTTGTATCCATTCATGGTTCTCCTCTGTAAATGGATGAAAGCACAGCCCATGCAGTTTTCTTTTGTGTCTCCCTTTTACCACAGAAAAATAATATTCTAATTCTGATCCACTTTAGGTCCGGGACTCTGACAGATTTAATTCGCTCAGCTCCCTCTCTGCCACTGTGGAAGTGTTTTGGCTATTTTGTGCTGGTGTCGTTTGGGATCGAGCTACTGGTAGGAGTCTTTACTGTCTTCTAGTGTACAGTCGGAGTCATGTTTCTGCTACAGCACACTGGTGCTGTGTTACTTATCAGCCTTGAGTTGACCACCACATGCAGTACGTATTACAAAGTGGTCTCAATGTATTGGGCTCATTGTGTTTAGTAGATGTTTCTCTGTAACATGGATGACAGTTTAACTCTTCTGCCCCCAGGTGGTGAGTTTCTTCCATCGCGCCATGCTTACTGTGGGCCTGGCTATCCTCTCTCTCTGGCCCTTCCTGACGGGACTTTTTGGCAAGGCCAAGGTAACTACGCTTCAGATCACCGTTTCAGCAGTCACAGTGCTAAACACAAAGAAAAGGCATGGTATTTGAATAATCCCACACCTGAACAGGTACAGAAAAGGATGTGTTCTGAAGTTTTGGGAATGCAAAGTACAGCTTCTTAGAAATGAAGCGTGAACACAGCAGCAACATGTCCTGCTTACAGAAGTTTTTTTTTTTTAAATAAATATGACTTTGCCCTTTGTCTACTGTCAGATGAAGACTTAAATGATGAGATCACATACAGTATCTAACTATGTGAACTAATTGTCTCTCTTCCTGTGTAGTTCCGTTCGGTGAGCTGGTGTGTGGGCTGTCTGTGTTTGGCGGCGTTCCCCTTGATGCCTGTTGTGGGCAGAGAGCCTAATATACATCTGGTGTGAGTGTTTCCTCTTATTTGCTTACATTTATCAGAAAGTTTACCACAATGTCACGCCATGGCTCAGCTCACAAGCCAGATTAAGTTCAGTCAATTTGTTCATCTCTATACTTACTAATCTTAAACATCATCACATAGTGGTGACATTCGTTTGCTAGAAATCATTTAGAGATGGGCATTGTCGTTGGAATCAATATCGCAATATTAATACAAATAACTTTCCTTTTATCAATATACGTATATCACAATTTGGAGGATGACAAAGCTTCACAAGCTTATAAGGCATGTCCATAACAGACAAACTGAATATGATATGTGAAGTGGAGGAGTCAGAGAATTTTAACAGCAGCATCGTTATTCAACATACATGTGCAAAATGAAGTTGTGTGTCTGTAATAGTAACTTCATATATGATGTTTGTTTGCTCAGTACCTTTGCAGGTCTACTCGCTATCTTCACTTCAGCCTGTTACCTCTGGTCATCCAGACAGAGAACGACACTGCACCCGAGTGACAGACAGCAGTTTGTCACCCAGGTAACCACAGTACATATCATGTTGTGTGTGTGTGTCTATAATTGTGTTTGTGTTTGTGTCACTGCATTTTCTAACAAAAAGTGATTTTGTCTCAAACTATACAGATGCTCCATGTGGCAGTGTGCGCGTACATTCCATCCCTCACACACTCCAGCCTGCAGCAGAAACAGGGCCTGCCACTTTTTAACCAGATCGTCAGCTGGACCACATTAGGTAGGTGGGTGGGTGTGAGTGAGCAGGGGATACTTGCGATCATGTTCACACCATAGAATTTCACAGGGAGATTATAATCCTGTTCAGTTTGTATTTATTTAAACATTTTAAAGAGCGATCAGATATAATTTAAACTATTTAAGTCCTGGGTTTGAATTCAACCTGCCCCCCCATAGCTGTATCTAGTCCCCTCTCCTCCTTTCCTGTCTTTTGTCCTGACTAACCAATAAAGACAAAGAATTATCTTTAAAACAATAAAAGTGACCTGCTGTATTACATGCCGCACAAGCTGTAACACCCAGCACATCTCCCCTGTCTCTTGTCTCTTCTCAGCATCTTCTATGCTCGTTCCATTGTTGAGCTCAACGCGTCTTTTCCACCGACTCCTCAGCGTATTCCTCTCTCTCACGGCCACATACCTGCTGCTCAGCACTGGGTAAGGCAAGCACTTTCACACACACACACACACACTTCCTGCAGCTGTACTAACACGTCACATTTGTGCCTTGTGTAGAGTTTTATGATCACAGCAAAGCTACAATAGTATAACATTTTGAATGTGTGTTTTCTCCCTCCCAGGTCAGAGGCATTGTTCCCTCCGGTGTTATCTTGGTTGATGTTTGTGTGGATCAACATTGAACAGGAAGCTATGCTTGCTCAGGGTGTCTCTGGCAGACAAGAGGTAAAACTCTTTAAGTGTATGCTTCTATACTTAGAGTTCGAAGAGCAGCATCACATGTTGTCGGCTGTATACAACACCGACAACCACATTTCCTGTTGGCATGTACTGTTTGATCTTGTATCGACATATGTTCATATAGATTTTATTCAAAAATACATTCTGGAGCCTCTACTTATCTGTACTGAAACGTTACGGTAACATTTACTATTTACTCACTTTATTGGCATTTTCTTCATCAAAGAAACGAGGAATCCCTACTCATGATAACATTCTGTAATCTGTGAAGTGGGCTTGCATACATCTCTACATAATGTACACAAGGTCTCAGTACTGACTGATGCTATCACATGTTTGGGTGTGTCTATGAATGTGTGTGACTGGGTGTGTGCACATGTGTATGGGCATGCTTTTGTGTGTGTATTTTCTTTCAGCTCTCCACAATTGATTTCTCCGCAAACATTGACATCGCCAAGATCCGACAACTGAAGTTGGATGACATCAGGAGATCGTACTTTTTTGTATCCGCGTTGCAACAGTGACATTAGCTGAAGCACAAAGACAAATGACCTTTCTGGCACCAGTGTATTTGGGAGTAGTGATTCTGTCTCATTGTTGTCAGCAGTTATTGTTCAGGCCAAACTATGTCCAATGTAGATGATCGTTTTGAAAAGTTAGGATTAAATTGTTTGCTGTGTGAAGTGCGCAATCTTTCCTTGACTATTTATTTTCTACAGGTATTTTTTATAATAACAGCTTTCTTTGGCACAGGGAACATAGCTTCCATTAACAGGTGTGTACGTTTTTATTTATTTATATATATATATATTTGCGTATGGTAAATGGCAGGAAGTTGTGTTAATGGGGGGGTTATGCATGGTTCATGGTTTTGTCAGCAATGCGTCATTTGAATACAGGAAGGAAATATGTGATTTGTGAAAAAGCAGTTAACTCACTTTCTGTGTGTTATGTGCATTGTTTAGTCAACAGAGTCTCTTGTGTAGTGCATGCTTGTGTACTTTATGTGAGGTTGCCTGCATTGTGCCATAGTCATTCTGTACTTTTAAATAAGTTTATTGAGCTGTATTCCCTAAACAGATTTGTGCTCTGATAAGAGTCTTTTTGTTTTTATCTGCACTCACATCCTCTGCTTCTTTCTCCTTTTTTTTCTAGTTTTGACCCAGCGTCTGTTTATTGTTTCCTCACTGTCTTCAACCCTTTCATCATGGGAGGGCTGATGATGTGGAAGGTACCATAAAACTTTGTTTCTATGGTATTATAACCATATTAGTCATAATCTATATATATATATATATATATACGTCTATTTCTCTGGACTTCCTCATTAAATCTTAAATGTCTTGTCCTTTGTTCTTGCAGGTTATCATTCCATTCATAATAGTAATGTGCACTTTTGAGACCATCCAAGTTGCAACACAGCTCTCCTCAAGAAGGTAACTTCTTGTCGCAGCCCTCAAGATATGATACTCAACTCATCTGCTATCGGCCCAGTTCAGCCACAAACTTCTGTTTTTGAACTTCTCTGGTGGTTGGCGGACTGACATACACATAAACCACGTCTTCTCTTTGTGTCGGATGCAATTTGACTTTTAAACACACCGACACTATACGCTGTTATCAGATGAGTCGCCTCAAATAACTCAATGTGTTTGTTTTTTCTGTGCTTCGTTGTGTGCGTGAAGAGGATGTCAATCTACTGTCTATGCTATACGTGAAGTATTTTTGTTGTTGTGTATGTTTTTAATATGAAAGGTCTTGTTTTTAATGCTTTCCTCTGTTCTGTTTCTTATTTTTCCTTTCCAGTTTGTTCCTCATTGTCCTGGTCATCTCCGACTTGATGGCTCTGGTAAGGCTGTGTGAAATGTTGAAGTTGAATGTTAGGTTAAAGATGCACTGGGATGTTTTTCCTGTAAAGTACAATATACAGTATACTAATTTGTAACTCCCTCGTCCTCTCCGCAGCACTTTTTCTTCCTGGTGCAGGACTACGGCAGCTGGTTGGACATTGGCACAAGGTAGGTTAACTTTGAAATACACGGTTCAAAGTCTTAATTAGTTACTGATTTAATAACTTGACTCACATATACACACACACACACTGTCTTTCCTCATTTTTTGTGCCTTCCATCATCTCTTTAAGGCCATCTGTGATGCATACAGTTCCATATAAACACGTTAAAGTTATTTCTCTGTCTCTTTCAGCATTAGCCATTACGTGATAGTGATGTCCATGACCATCTTCCTGATGTTGCTCAGTGTGGTCACACACATTCTCACCTCTCAAAGACTCATTCTGTGGAGACCCAAGATGCACTTCCCCTAAAATAGACGTGTTTGTGTGTGCATTCACACATTCTAGTTGAACCAAATATTTGGTACTTCTTTTACTTAGATTTTGTAAAGATATTTTTCATCTAGCATTTGCCCCTTAAGCCAGATTTTGTTGTATAATATATAGGATATTGTTTTAGGACTCAATATAGTGTATAGTATTGTGCAAAAGTCTCACACCACTTGACTAAATTGTTGTTGACTTTTGGAAACCCCCTCTTATATATATTCCTACTAGTGAAGATGCTTTAAAACATCCTCTCTCTCATGTGACACAGATAATTACTCAGGTTTACCTTCTCAGATGAAATACTAAGTTCTTCTTCTCAACAGTTGTTGTCTACCTTGTATTAATATAGAATAAACACTTGTGGTCTAAGACTTTTGCACAGTACTGTTTTCCCCATATTGTCTTGTACACTCAGTCTCTGTTCCAACGTCATTGTTTTTACATTAATGATTGATGAATTGACTTAAGACCACTTGAATATTTAACTGTACATTGCACCTTTGCCAAGAGTGCTGATTTATGATCCACTCAAGAAAGGTAACTTGATAACTCTATTAACATTATTTCCTGTGAAGCTGCCTAAAACATATCCTTGTTGAGAAGGATTAGGGAGTTATTTTAATTTATTTATTTTTCTACCAGTCAAACTGAAGGAGTGAAATGGAAATGGGAATTTCCACCAAGTGACCTGTGTGTTGTATTGACTGCAACCAATAGCAGGATTAAACTTGGTGTCAGTAAAGTTTATGTGCTTTTTGTTTGTACATCAGCTTACACCGTAACCCTAGGGTGGGCTTAGAAACGCAAGATAGGAAAGTAAAGACTAAAACATTCTTGTAATGCTGCTAAACAACTGCAGTCCAGATGCACTCATGTAGCTCCCAGTAGCTTGAGAACCCAGTGGCCAGCACTGGGATTGTGGTTGCATTTGAAAATGTGTAAATGCTTGTATTGTAAATAAGAACATTGGGATGTGCTGCATAAACCTTTGGTTAGTATGTTTTAATAAAAAAAAAATTAAAAAAAATACAACATTGTTTTTCATATCAACCCATAAGACAGTACTAAGGACAAAACTATTACTGAGAAAATAGGTAAGAGGAAAAATATGTATTTCTGATTTGGGGGTGAACTGTCTCTTTAAGTTGAAAGGTTTTAGAATGCAAATACTTTAAATGGCATAATAGTGCAAACGGTCGTAAGCATATGCTTAATCAATGGTACAATTGTGAGGGGTTCCTTGGAAAATGTTCTGCCCTGTAAGTCCCTGGCCCCCAAAAGTTTGAGAACCTATGCCATACTATGCTATGAAATTGTTATAGCATAATATACCATTCTTTTTAATGGCATACTATACAATGACATTTGTATGGCATACTTTACTATGATGTTGTTTATGACTATATTATGACTTTTTATGTCATGCTATATGACATACGTCTGCTTCCAATGAATACATACTAACGTGAGATCCAAACAACTCTCATAAAAAGAGATACAGCCACATAAGTAAATGAACCTGGTTATAAAGGTTAAAAGCGGAACTACTGGTTTGGATTTCAAATGAAAATGCAGAAGAAGCAGTGGGCGTAAACGGTGCATCTACATCTGTGAAAACATCTTTTTTTCCTTGGCTGGCAGACACTGCAGAAATGACAGCAAGTTTAAGTATTTGTCTCTAAACCACAGGCAGATTTTCTTTATTATGCTGTTTAGTACTTTGGTATTATCATTGCACAGGTACATGCAACCATGCACCAATCTAACCCTTCCCTTTCCGCCCCTAATCGATAGTCCTATAAGCCATTCACTCTATGTACAGTTCCGCATCAGATTCTAATGGTTTGTATTTAGGTGAATATTGCAGACACAAAATAGCAGGCATAGGTAGAGGGGTGACCAGAAGGAGGAAGCAGCCAGCTCGTTGGTTGTGAAAACATGTGTGTGCAATCACCTCCTGTTTCTGACAGAACACATATGCACGCACACACACACACACACACACACAATATGCAAAACCGGTGGTTTCTGACAACACAGTCCCACAGACAAAGTTAATTTTCATAACCTTAACTTCCACATTAGTTGGCGCACACATACTAACACATGCATTCAAGCAGAAATAAAGACACGCACACACAGACGTACTTCCTCAGACATCGATCGTTTCCCATGCTCGCCGGCACATTGTGAAAATGTAACTATTGCTTGCTGGATATAAGTTGATTTCATGTGGAGGACATATACATCCTTTTATGCCTAATTTTCACACACAGGAGCAATCGGCAGGCAGTTTGTCTTGAAACCAAAAGGTATGTTAAGTCCGGCTTTGTTTACTGTAATGTCCATGCATGATGCAATTTTCATTGCAGTATTATTCTTTTGGTAATGATTAGTCTATACTCTGATCACTATCTTTGTTTTTAAACCTCATGATGTTTAAATCCTAATCATTTTGTTTGCTTTTAGTCCTGTTTCATGTTAAACGGATAATATGTTGTTACCACTTGTATGTAGGACTAAATGAATACTACGGTTTACGTCTTGTTCTGGATTATGTGTTTAAATATGAGCAAAAAAGGCTAATATTAGTAAAGCATGCTATTACAAACTAAGTGTTAAATAATCATAAATAGAGTCATAAATGAATTCATGACTTTTCTCTTTTTCTGTCTTTTATTTATTTCTGTTACTCCTGTTTTTAACAGTCAAGTACATTTTACTTATTCAGTCTAGTTTAACAAAACAAAACAACAGTAGCATACAATACCTTCTATCCTTAGATCCTCTATTTGGATAAGAAAAAACTCTCCAAAAAAAACATTTCCTAATGTATTCCTCTCTCTTCTTCCCTTTCTTTCTCTTTTTAAGATGGATTCCACGACGAGCCAAAGCACGCTATCCACCGCCATAAGCTCGATGATGACCACAAGCTCTTTACCTAAAAATCCTGATGACTACCACACAGTCCTCCTGGTCATTTACTCTGTGGTTCTAGTCACCGGGACCATCAGCCTTTGCTTGATGATGCACATCATGAAGTCCAGCACGACATCCATCACTTCCATTGCTGTACTCAACCTCATCTTCACCCACTTCGTCTTCCTTCTCACTGTGCCCTTCAGGATTTACTATTACGCGACTCATCACTGGCGCCTGGGCCGCGGGTGGTGTAAAGCGGTCAGCGGCATGATTCACATCCACATGTACATGTCTTTCATCTTCTACGTGATCATCCTCATCACACGCCTAATGACGTTCTACCACAAAGTTGAGCGGGTGGCCTCCCTCCAGAAGATTCATGCACTCGTTGCCAGTGCTGTGGTGTGGATCGTGGTGCTTGTCATGGCCCCTTGCATAATGCATTTTGCCTATGGAAAGAACGCTACAAATCAGAGCTTGGCCAACAGTACCACAATCTGCTTCAAGTTTGGCAACCACATAGGGCCTGCTGCCTTGGTGTTTAACTACATCATGAGCACAGTCATCATAGTGGTGGCCACCGTACTGACAGCCCTCCAAGCCAATACCCTACGGGTTTTATACAGGAAGCACCGCCAGGGATGCACCTCTCAGCAGGACTTTGGGGCTCAGCTGAAGAGTCTGTGCTTTGCTCTCATTATGGTTGTCTGCTTCATTCCCTACCATATGTTCCGGCTGAATTACTTAGAACACGTCTATCTGCAGAATGTCAATGAGGTGTTTCTGAGTCTGACCACTTTGAACTGTTTGGACATGCTCACCTTCTTGGGGAGGAGAACCTGTTACATGTGCTCACCGGGAAAGGCTATTTGACAACTGTTGGTTGGATGTGTGTTTGGGGTTTCCTGATACTGTAATTGCTTTATTTTGTAACTTTGTTTTACTTTAATGTTCTTTGTTACCATATTAATTGTTAATATTTTTGTATTGCTTATGTGCATTTCAATAAAAGCAGTGTTTAATGAGGCTGCCATTTCACTTAATGTCAGCCCTTTTGAGGCTGTTGTCATTTATTTTGTTTCGATGATCTTCAAAACCAGATATACTAGTTAGCTAGTAGCTACCATCTTATCTCTGTCAGATGTGCCATGCTTTGCTTCCTATGACTGCTCTGTCAACTGCAGCTTTTTGTGATGTGACTTAATAAACTGTTTGGTTTTGTAAATTCTTTTATTATTATTTGCAATTATTTGACAGTTGAAAGTGCAATGAGAGAAACATAACTTGGAGAGGGAGAGAGGTATGACATGCAGTAAAGGTTGTGGCATCTTAACCAGTAGGCTACCATATTGTGAAAATATTGAAAGAATTATCATGACTGGAAACTGTGCTTTGCTTTTGACCCAAAATGAACGCTCTCTTGCCATCTGCTGGTCATTGTATATACTACACAGGCTTCAAGTTTGACATTTCTAATGCTAGATTACACCAATGGTCTTTAATAAATTCCCTAATTTTCTATGCAAATAGTATCTGCATGTGAAAGGCATGTGAGTGGAAAGGAAAGATAAATACATTATACCTTCTTTGCTAACACTTAACCCCTGTGTACATAGCTGGAGGGAAATAAATAAAATTGTTACTCTCTCTTCATTATTGTGTGAAACATTACCTCAAACCTCTTGGATCTCTTACCTTCCGCCCTCGGAGGTGGCGTTAGAGGCCCTGGCTGACATACACACATGCACACAAACACACACCCCCGGTGATCCTTTCCTTTTGGTTTTTATGGCTTTGGGTTACTGTTTAACATCCCCACCCTACTTTGAGTTTGTTTAGTAAATCGATCTAATGACTGGGCTATGGTGGCGCCATCCAATGTGTCGCTCCATGAATTATAGGCCGCTCAGCTCTGCAAACCTTCCTTTTTAATGTTGTCAAACAGCTTTACTATTTTCCTATTCTCAGTGTAACTTAGATTAACGTCGCGCTGAGGGGCTGCGCACTACCAGACTACAACAGCACACCCGGATAAATGCACATCCCCGGCAGACACAGAAACACAGGTAAGTCAAAGTCCTCCTGTTAACTAAATTGTCATTAAAATGCAAAATATCCACATCGCCTGTGGTATAGAAGTATGCTGTTGCTTTTGTGGAGGAAGTGAAGCTTACATTTAGCCGTTTCTCAAGGAAGTTTGGTAACATGTTCTGATAAATCACGTGGCTTGTACTTTAATGGTATTGGTTGTACTCCCTGTTCACACACGCACACACACACACACGCTTCAATCGCTTTTTTGTATCCTGTAACAAATTGCAGTATACATACAGTTTGAGGTTGTTTAAGTTTGCTAAATGTCCTTGTTGCGTTTTGTCCAGTGTATTTAATGAGAGTAGTATTCTCGCCTCTCAGTCAGCAGACAGCATTTTGTGTCAAAAAAAAGATAAGACAGACTCACTTTGTCGCGCATGCTGTGCTGTAAAGATCATGTGATAACCTGTTTCGCCTGTACAAGGACAGCACCTGTAACAGTGTTACAGAGCAAAAGGTTGCCACAGTAAGCAAGATGGTAGTACAGTCACGTTGTTTCCAATATGATACTTCCACTGAAAAAAATATAACTTGGTGCCTAATAAAATCAAACACATCTATTTCTAAAATATTTTTAAATTATGTATTTCGGTAATCCACTGTTATTGGAAATTTAAATCCAATTGGCATCTAGTTGTTTGACAAAAGCATCAGTCAAAGCCTTGGATATGCACAGGGCGGACACCATAACAGCACTGATATAATGTAATATCAGTAAAACTACCTTTGTGAAGTTGCAACGGTGACATTTGTTTAGACTATGTCGTAGAGTTGTGGATTGATTTGTGAGGCTGTAGTTGTATTGATCTGCCTTCAATAGTGCAGATGATTGCATTCACCCGGTGTATTCTGTTTACAGGCTAAAGACACATGGGCTTTACTTCAGCTGGAAAATCGTTTGTCACAAAAAAAAAAATCCACTTTTGGTGGTGAATGTTATTGACCAAACTAGCCTTCAGACTTGTCACTAAGTGGTGATATTAGCGGGAAGAATGAACGAGTTGGATGCTCATTTAACGCCTTCAGGGACCAGGGGTTTATAGGAAATATAGCATGTAACTGTAAAAGTGTTGTAGAAGTGTTGACTCATTTTTTAATTCACATGTTTCTGTTCATTTGCACAAATCCAGTCACATAGCAGTGGTTTAAAAACTGAACAACATGGCAACAAATTAAAAGCAGATTACCTTTACTCTGTCAGCAGAGTTTTAATAAAAGTGAACAATATACTTCTGTACCGTGTATTTTTTAATACTGTCCCGGTATCGGGAAGTAGTGCTTTACTAGAGTCAGTTGAGTGGCTGATGATCATCTGTGACTATTAAAAGCTCTAATCTCAATAGAAGCGACAGTATTATGGCCAGTTCACACAGAGATAGCCTCTTAGCACTTGGTTTTATGGCTTCAAAGAGCTTTTGGTTGCTAGGCGGATGCATGGTTTCTCAGGCGTCCTCCTTGGTTTTCAGCTGAAGAAGTCATAATAGTTTTTTTTTTTATCATTTTAAGTATTTATGAATCTGTAATATGTTTTTACCTTCATTTATATATAACATTTCCAAATCAGTAACCTGAAGATCCTACCGAGATGTGGGTTGTTGAATCTACTGGAATTTGCATTGAATTCGTTTTTAGTATATTCGTGTGGTGAGCAAAGTTAATGTTCCAAGTAACATTAGCTGTATTAAACAGCTGACTAGCTACAGTGTATTTGATGCAAAGAAATCAAGAAGAGAGTATGATTTGTCAAGTTTTCAAAATGTAGCAAAACAAAGATCGAAGGCACTCATTATTACACTATTAGAGACTTGACTTTCCAGGCGTGTTGTCTCTGCCCTTAACAGGGGCTAAACTGTTCACTAAAAGCTACAACGTAAAATTATTTTGTCCCTTTTCAATGGATTTTATATGATAGGGTATCTGTCCTCAAGGCTTCAAAGCACAGGCTTATACTTCTAATTTTAATGCAGATATACTTCTATATATCGGATGTGATGATAAATTGAATCCAGCACACTCATGCTACAGTGCTCTCTGCCAGTCCTATCGTGTGTTAGGTGATTGTGAACATGAATGTAAAGAGTAAACTCTTCTTCCCCCTCCACAAACCTAATGAGTCAGGAGGCCTGACCTCACTGCCTGGTTAAAATGTAATCTCTCTCTCTCTCTCTCTCTCTCTCTCTCTCTCTCTCTCTCTCTCTCTCTCTCTCTCTCTCTCTCTCTCTCTCTCTCTCTCTCTCTCTCTCTCTCTCTCTCTCTCTCTCTCTCTCTCTCTCTCTCTCTCTCTCTCTCTCTCTCTCTCTCTCTCTCTCTCTCTCTCTCTCTCTCTCTCTCTCTCTCTCTCTCTCTCTCTCTCTCTCTCTCTCTCAAACCCTTTGTTTCAGCAGTGCGTATAAACTAAGATGTCTGTTATTACTCTGTGACCGGATACAAATTGCTCTTTCTGATATACTGAGCCTACAGTGACAATATATAACCGCTATGCTTGCTCATATACTGGAGGTACTTTGCTGACTTGCTCACTCATTACTATAATACTGCCTCTTATCAACAGATTACCTTTAGGCCACACAATACGATTTAGTGCAATGAAACTCCCAAAGCAAAATGGGTGGGTGGAGACATGTTAACTGGTTTATGGTAGTAAATTACAGTGTTTTTACAGCATTCCTGCCTGAAAGAGGAGGCAGCTAACTGACAACTGTTTCACTTGTATTGTTAATTTCCACTTTATATGTTCTCTGTTCAACAAGCAGTTCTTGGTAAATGTGATCTGTTTTTACAATAAGAGAGCTAAATGAAGTGTGAGAACTATACAGTTGTGTAAATATTACATACTGCTCTTCAGGGAGTATTCAATACTTTTACACAGCAGATTGGCTCTTAAAGAAAAAGACCAAAGACACTATAAGTGTATCATGCGGTCTAAAAATTCTCCTTCAGTACAAGTATTGATATTTACTCATATGAAGTAATAAATAATGACAGCAACATTTGCAATAAATCCAATCTAAAATAAAAATGAGCCACTGGGTAATTTAAATATTACATTAACTAAAAACAGTAATGTTTCAACAGGAGTTTAGTCAGTGAGGTTAATGTCACTAGAGATAAAAGGTCATATACTGTATTTGGAAATACTTAGCATAAAGTTTTATGAACTTTAATGAATGATGTAAAAAAAAAAAAAAGGAGTGTGTTGGTTGAAGAGTTAATGGAAGTTATCAACATGTTCCACTTCACTTTGTGTCTTTATAGATTATATCTGCTGAGGTGGTGGTGCTATTACTCCACTATTGATTAGATTAGAATGCCTGGGAAGGACACAGCTACACACCTACACACACACACACACACACACACACACACACACACACACACACACACACACACACACACACACACACACACACACACACACACACACACACACACACACACACACACACACAAACATACACCATCGCGCATGCAAATACACAAACACAGAAGTTTACCAACATGCACATAAAGTGCAAAGCTGTCCTCTAAAATCAAATGAAATCTTTCTCATGGTGAAAATAAATAAGGCAGAGGGGGAGAAGGAACATATCTCCTTCACCTCTATCTATCCATCCCTGTGATAAGTGGGAGCGAGAAGGACAGATAAGTAATGTGCAATAAAGTGAGAAGTCTTAGGCCACAGCTCCTCCCCTCTCCTTGTTCCTGCCCCAATCAGATGGGATTATAGATCTTTTATGTCAGGGATGTCCCTAGTCATGGCTGTAAGAATAAGATGAAGCAGAGTCCAGCAGGTAGAGAAAAGGAGACATAGAGACTATAGGGTGAACTGAGGAGAGGAGAGAAGCAACGAGAGGAAGAAGAAGACGTGTGAGGAAGATCAAGCTGAAACAGGAATGAAGTATCCTCCTGCTCCTCAGAGTAAATCTTTATTAGATATGGAAGTAGCAAACTATTGTGAAGGCCTGGATCCCTCATACAGCACACTGGGCTTTGAGAATGCAGAGGTGCTCTGTGGAGGAGGAGGTAAGTGCGTGTAGCCACCCACACATGCACATACAAACACTAATTGAAGCACAAGACATCTGATTTTTAGCATGTATAGTTGGACATGCTCCTTACAGAATGACAATGTAAAGATAGCACACTGAAATGTGAATACATAGACTGATAAGCTGCTCACTCACACATTTACCACAATGAAGTGGGGGCCTGCAAAATGTCTGATTACGGACAGAGAAATGAGATAAGCCTTGCACTGTGTATCTGATAAATCTGTAGCCTCGTTTAACGCGATGCTTCTTGTATTGAGGGTTTGGGATGAGTCATCTGGGTGAAGAGGTAAACTAGAGCTGTGCTGTGTTAGTTTGTAAGTTGAGAACTTAAATGATGAAGTGAAGTGAGGCCAGCAGAATACAAATTTGTTTCTATTTACACAAAAAGGAAGTGCTTTAACATAAGCTAAATGAAGGGGAAACGGGGGAAGTCATGACATTTTAATGTTGGCCAATCGTGCATGTATACAGCTTGTCTGTTAACACTGATTGTGAGAAATTAATTCCACTTGCATGTTGCTCACATATGGGTATGTGAGTGGAAATCTGTGGGAGTGAAGGACAGAAAAGGGCTAGGTACAGGTTTTAAAAGTATGAAAGCAGAATGTTAATAAAGGCGTTTAGGCCGGAATTCCAGCATGTGACATAAAAGATGTTTTATTGAAGAGCAAGCACGCATCTCGGTGATGCACTGATGTCATCTCAGCACGCGGACAGAGAGTTAGTCGAACATTGACTCATCTCGCCTTGACACTGCCTGGCGTGGGACTGAGAGAGATGCGTGCGGGGAGATGTGATCGTGTCTGTGTTGATGCATCTCGAATTTCTACCGTCACATGCTATGATCATGTTGTGTTCTATGCGGCATACTTTGACTGAACGATAAATATGCAGACAATGATGATGATTATGGTTTTGATTATGGTGGCGATGCTGCTGCTGCTGCTGCTGCTGCTGCTAATAATAATAATAATAATAATAACGACCATGATGATTATGACAATGCTTATGGTAATGAGAAGGTGACAGTAAAAATAAAGACATCGACAGTAATGTAAGGCCGGGCGATTGAACGGCCATTTATTCTTTTTCCTGATTTATGTTTAGTTTGATGTACAAATCAAACACCAAACAAATGTCTATGCAATTATAGGAACCCCAAATAACCTCTGCAGTTACACTATGGAAACTACACCGACTACATTTACTAGAGTAGTAAGGTGCTTTAAATTGTACACATGGTCGCTTTGATTAGATGAAATAATGCAGTCTGTGAACCCAGTATTAGACCATATTGAACTATGGTATTTGTACAGCTATACTTTCATTCTGTTTGTAAGTTTACATGTGTCTACGCCAATGTGTGTAATATACAGATGTATGAGCATGTGTCCGTGTATTTACCTGTGTTCCAGACAGCATGCCAATAGAGCCGGGCATGTCAGTCGGTCCAGACGGGGTCAGCAGTAACTGTGCCATCTGTGGAGACAAAGCCACAGGAAAACACTATGGAGCCTCCAGCTGTGACGGCTGTAAAGGCTTCTTCAGACGCTCCATACGCAAGAGCCATGTCTACACCTGCAGGTACAAAAACAGAGCAAAAACATTCTGAGCCAAAATTCACACGTAAAAAACACAGCGCACTTAAAATCATGCCACACTTACATACTTATTATATAAGTTGAAAATAAAACAGTATGAGCATTCATAAGTGTACACGTGAACACGATATTGTACATTTGCACCCTTATGATCAAGTGCAGATCTAACAATGACTTTTATTAAACCGTTGATGACTTACTTTTCAGCCCAGTCATCATGTCGTGGCATGGTACATTGAGTTACAGGAGTACAGTTTGTCTTGTCTTGCACTGTAAAGCTTATTATTATGTCCGCTTGTTGTATGCAGGTTCAGCAGACAATGCATTGTGGATAAAGATAAGAGAAACCAATGTCGTTTCTGCAGACTCAACAAATGCTTCAGGGCTGGCATGAAGAAGGAAGGTAGGGAAACCTCCCTCTCTGGACAAGTAGACTCCTAACTAAAAGTTTACACAAAGAGTCTAAATTATACCTTGTTCATTTTTGTATAAACACAGACCTGATTTCCATGGTGTATTGTCTGTGGTATAAGAATATATTTTAGATGTAGTTTATTTTCGTTTAGTTACATTTGTTTTACGTAAGTATAGACTTAAAACTAGTGGAACTAAAGGAGAGGCTCTCTTCAGAGAATCTCAGAGCTGCTTCAAGATGGTGGAAATTGGCTCGGCCATAAAATAAGTGATTACTTAGAGTGTGTGTGTGTATTTATGAGGGGTATAACCTTGGCACGGAGTTTTATGACACCTAATCATGTGTTATTCAAACATGTTGTTCTGGATTGCAACTGGTTAACGTTTGACTCCTATGGCTGATGCCAGCCTGTGTGACTATGTTCCTGCCCCATAAGGGCTGATGTCATCGTTAACTCTTAAACTGAGTAATACCAATTTAAGCTAAATCTTTAAAACACTAAACCAAGATAGAGACATATTCCAGTTTGAAAGTTATTTGGTGTTAGTACAGGAGGAGCTGTTTCTTCCCTGTTCCTGTTTATTGCTCTTTCTGTTTCACACACACAGTAACTTGAGCTCTCCGCTACATTTCAGCTGTACAGAACGAGCGGGATCGGATCAGCTCCCGAAGAAGTATCCCTGACACCCAAGACATGCCACCCATTACTATTTTGGCCCAAGCTGAATCACTGTCCCAACAGGTGACAATTTCTTTTTATATGTTTAAATACATTAAATTATGTGCACAAGGAAATCAAGGGATTGTGACCCAGGAAGCCATTGTTTTCCGTCTCCCTCCAGATCACTGCTCCACTTGGAATAGCAGACATATCGGAGCAGAAGTCAGCCACTGTCGGAGATGCATGTGATTCTATGAGACAACAGTTATTGGTGTTGGTGGAATGGGCCAAGTATATTCCTGCATTTGGAGAACTGCCACTGGATGACCAGGTAACAGGGCTTTGATGCACGATGGATCAACTTGATTATGCTATTGCTCACAGGAGGAATAAGTCAACCTTGTTTTAATCCCATGCCCTAAATTTCAACCAAGACCTCTCAGACTTCAGTACTTTCGTTTAACATTCTGAAGTGCTGTGTTTTTTTTATATTGGTCGTATTTAGCTTGTGTGCGTGCTTACTGCTCTAACAAATGGCTTATTCTCTTGAGGCACTTTCAGTTGGGATGAAACAATGGTTATCTTTAATCAACCACATGCACTGTTAGATGAAAGAACATTAAAAGCAATAACAATTAAGTAGAGTGTGAGTGTTCTAGATCTGACGACCAAATATACTGCAGTAAAAGTACGTTCCCTCTGTGATGTATGTGAGGACAAAAGGGGAGGCATTGTTACATTGTTTGTGTGTGTGTGTTTGTTTCCAGGTGAGTTTGCTCAGGGCTCATGCAGGTGAGCACCTTTTGCTTGGTGTCGCCAAAAGGTCAATGCCATTCAAGGACTTCCTGCTTTTAGGTACGAACACACCAGAAGAATGGCATCTTATTTAACAGTGGTGCAATCGGGTGGCTCGGCAATGTGAAGACTAATCAAATGGGTAACATTTTACAATAAAAGGTCAAAAAAATGGGAGTAGTTACTAAGGAACAAGCGAGGAACGAATCAGGAATGACCTGATAATGAATGCATTGTTAATGAGTAGTTCTGGAGGACTATATGTATAGTAGATCATAATGATCAGCCACTGTTACAGTCGTAACGGTAAGACAGTCATAAAGTAATGAGGGACTACTTAGCAACTACTCAGCATGATGTGCCACTTTACTTCAGGGGGGCACACAAAGGGTGAGTAATGATCAAGTAATTCATGTTGCCCAGTGGCTGATGAGGAACAACTCATGAAGAAATATTGTTGAACTAATCAACCTTAATGAAGTATTTCCCAATCTGGTTTCTAACCCATTATTATGTACTATACAATCAGAGTTATTCAGAAACTATTTATTAACAATTCATCAATTATCAGGTCGTTCCTCACTCCTGTCTGACTAACTACAAACATTTTTGGGTACTGTATTGTAAAGTGTCACAGATCAAATGTTGTGTTTGCTGAGAATGATTAACTAAAGGTTTCTATTTCTTTGTGACTTCAAACGTGTATTTGTAAACGGCATTACTCATTACCTAAACGTGTACCAACATCATACTGTAGGCAGGTTCGTCAACTACATACACTCAAGCACTCTGCGTCATAGGACCCTTACCATAACCTTGACTGAAACCTTTGAAAAGGCTCGACAAAAGTCGGATTTAACTTCTCTTTCTCTCACAGCTAAACTTATTTAACCTCAACCTTCCAGCACACACCAGCACTCTACCCCATACACACCCACATACCTCAACACTGGCACTAACCTGTGCTCACTGTTTCTGCAGGTAATGGCTGTGTGATCCACAGGAACAGTCCTGAACAAGAGATGTACAAGGTAGCCAACCGAGTGCTGGATGAGCTGGTTCAGCCCTTCCAGGATATTCAAATAGACGACAACGAGTATGCAGCGCTCAAGGCTATTGTCTTCTTTGACCCGGGTAATTAAAAAAAGGAACATTTAGTACTTTAAGCCATCAGAAGATATGTGAGGTACATTAATAACATATGCTAGGAACCAGTTACTCTCCCTTGGGATGAGTGGTTACTCTGTTTTCCCAGCTCACCTTTGCTTCTCAATTCAGGAACAGCCTGTATGTGTAGTGTAAATGTTTGTCTGTCTGTTACAGAAATGTTAGTTTGGAAGTAGGCAACACGAAAAAAAGCTAGAACAAAAATAGAAAATAAAACACGAAAGCCAGAAAATCAAGGGACAAGAAATGAAAAGGTGAAAAAACAATAGCATAAATAGTAAAAGATTGAAAAAAAGCAAAGTCAATATTTCCAATGATAGATTGCTCAACATCCATTGCCATTTCTTACCAGTCCCTCTTTTTCTACCAACCAATCCCCTCCATCTGGTTCCATTTCTCCTCAAAGTTAGATCCCAATCCCTCTTCTTGTCTTAGTGTGACCACAACCCCTGCCCCCACCTTGTGTTACCTGTCTCCCTTTATCTCCCCGTCACTAAATCCCCTCATTTTACCTTTATTCCCCAGTTTGACCAAAGTCGTTCCATCAATTCCACTCATGTCCTCAATTGCATTCTCTGCATTCTTTCTGTTCCCCCCCCCCCCCCCCCCCCTTACCAATCTGAAGATGCAAAGTCTTTGCGGGATCCATTGAAGATTAAGGCCATTCGTCTGCAGGTTGGTCGAGCATTTCACTCTTGTAGTTTATTTTAGAGCTTATTATCACAGTGGATTATACTTATAATTATTAGTGAATATACATTTGTACACATTCTTGAATAATATATCTATCAACTTACAAGGACAAGGGGAGGTTGCTTACGCTGATGGAGACTTGGCCTTGTGTGTGTGTGTGTGTGTGTGTACAGGTCCAGATGAGTCTGGAAGACTACATTAATGACCGGCAGTATGACTCCAGGGGTCGCTTTGGAGAGCTGTTACTCCTGCTGCCCACCCTGCAGAGCATCACCTGGCAGATGATCGAACAGCTTCAGTTCATTAAGCTCTGTGGGCTGGCCAAGATAGACAACCTGCTGCATGAGATGCTGCTGGGAGGTGAGACTGGGCCCATGTCTGTGCTTGTAAACCTTCAGGAAGAGAAATAGGCTGACCTTCAGCAAGACCACCAAACGCTCCAGTGGAGCTATTCAGTGATAAATGTGTGGAACTGGACAAACATGAAGCAATGTAAAAAACTAAAGTATACAAACTCTGCAAAGTTTCCCCAGATATATACAATGGGTAAAAAGTTTCGGGATTTTGCAGAGAGTTGGTATACTTTTTATAATCCACATATACTGTATCTTAGGCAAAGCCAAAACAGACAACTTGCTATATGAGGTGCCTCTCGGTGACATCTGCAAACACAATGTGTATGTATAAGGAAGTCTGTAGTTAAAGGTAGAATGCATCAAACATATTCTAAACAGGGCCATGACAGACAACTCAAGCACAAGATGAGGCGTGGAATAAAGTACTAAGTCATCTCCAAAAATGTCTTTTTTCTCCATACATGCTAAAAACAACTCCAGAATATGACAACTTAGAAGACTGTGCAAAGAAAGCGCTGTGTGTTTTTTACTTGTCAGCATCCAGTAGGAATGTGGTACTTACATACCCACAGTGCTGTTAAAATACATTGTTGAGATTATGTTATATTCAGTAATGTGAATGTGAAATTGATAGTTTGAAACGAAGAAAAGCTAACCAAACGAAACAATTTAAAAATGAAGTTATTTAGGACTCACTCGATTGCGACATAAAACATGCACACCTGGCAAAACACTTTTAAAGGCAAAGAAATAAACTCAACTCACTCAATTGATTAAATTCTCCATAACAGAGATTTATCCAACCTACCTATTGTTCTTTTTAGTCTGACGAGGGTTTATTTAGTGACATGCCACCATGTGCAAGAAGAACTCTGTGTTTTAGAGCATTTCATTAAGTGTGTCAGCCCTTAAATATCATCTGATTAAAAAAACATGTTTCTAGATGAGATGCAAAACGCCATCATTATATATAACAGAAACTTGATAGATCTCTAGCACTGTCTGTGGAAGCTGATGGTTGATTACTGTGTTATGTGTTCAGGCCTTACGTCAGAGCCCACACACCTGCACCACCCAGCACACACCCAGCTGGCCCATGACCCTTTGACTGGACACACATTGGTCATCAGCACCCTGCCTGTCACTCACACTACACAGATAGGTAAGTGACAGATACTCGACAACCCTGAGACATGCAACACGCTCACACAAACTGCATTCACCCAGCGCAAACCTTCTGACACACACGCAAGAAATATCAAAGCGACACTGATATATGTTTATCTCTTCACATGAAATTTCATAAAGTGTGTGCCAGATGTGTTTCCATTAACTTAGTTGAAATGAATAAATAAGCATCACAAATGTGAAACAATTCCATAAAAATGTAACAATTACAAGAATTGATGAGTATTGGCCCTATTGTATGATTTCATTCAAACATTTGGCAATATTACGCCACCTAACGGCCACACGAGATTGATGGGAACTGTATCTATGAAGTAGCAGCCGTAGATGTAACATTTCCCAAAGGCAACAGTGGATACATTTTACAGACTTGATATATACAACATGGCTTTTATCCACACAAAAACAATTTCAATTTGCAAAAATGAACAAAGTCTCTCTGTCCCTGCCTCTCTCTCTCTGCAGCCTCTCCAGACACTCCCATCCCGTCACCCCCTCAGGGTCCTGCCCCAGAGAAGTACAAACACTTCTCCCATCCTCTTTGTCCTCCAGCCAGCCCCTCGCCTTCCACACAGACAGATCTCTGACTTCTCCCTGCACTCTGTCAAAGAAGCGGACGTGGGCCTAGTTCCCTTGTCCCCTATCCATCATCCCAGTCATAAGATTATGAAAGCAATCCCCGCTCAGGGTCTGTGGTTAGACTTTACCCTGCTCCTTCTCCATGTGACTCCTGGCGGTGTTGCAACAATAACTAAGACGTAATTAACGCTGCTGCGTGCGGCACTGTTAAACTTCGACTTGTCACTTTCAAATTCAGTGAACTAATGAAACACCAAACCAGGGTTTAACAAAAACATGATGTGTATGTTTGTGGTCACCTAGAACCAATATACTGTTGTTCAATGCAGTATCTAGATTTTACATGTTCATGTCGGTAAGGCACATGCTCATAGAAATGATGACAGTGCAAAAGGTAAAGTAGATATTAGTCGGATGAAAAGATAATGCCATCTTAAACTCTGCATTATTTGAAGTGTAGTTTTTATTGACTGATGTCTTGCTTGATTGGACATAGAAGTGCAGAAAATGCCCTCTGTCCTTATTGCTTCTTTACTGTGATAATCCTGATAATGTGTAAATCTATGCAATACTATCTAATCATAAATTGCAAAGGCAACAGAAATGCAAAAAGAAAATCGTGGCTTATCATCAACAAATTACAGCTGGCCATCAAATATAAATGAAATGCTCTGTTTTGTTTATACATTATGCATCAGTGGGGCCTATTACACCAGTAAACTGGTCTTAGATCAGTAATTGTGTTCTAAAGAACTTCAGATATTGTTGCTGATTGTAAAGACTTAGATGTTATATCTAAAAACACATTGTGGGGTATACAGAGGAAGAAACTATTTTATGTATGCAGCAGCTGAAACATAATATAATGGGGTACTATAGTTTGTGGTGAAGATTAACATGGCAATAATAACAATAACTTTTATTTTACATAGACATCTCGTCAAATGCAAAAAGAAATGTGGATAAATTGTAATATTTTAACAACTTACTGTATATAGCCAAATGGATGATAGGAAATATTCGCATCATCAAAGTGTCTTTCTATATTAAATTTTTGGAATCAGCTGTGTATTTGTATTTTGGTTTGTGTACATTTCTTCATTTATGCAGTACATTTATTAAAATGCAATTTTTAGTGTTCATTTGAAATGAATTGATTGAATGTGTATTTTTTTGAAATGCATGACATACATACAGTGAGAGACTCACAAAAGACACAGTATTGCGTGGCACATTAGCACCCTCTTGCGGTCCAAAGAGGAAATTTAACGGGGTACCAAATTTTCTTTTTTTTTTATAAAGGAAAAAGTAAAGTGGGAGATAAAAGATGAGAAATTCCGTTAGTACAGCCACAGCAAACCATTTCAATGGATATTGCTAGCAATAAATGGAAATTGACATTTTTTCACATTTGATCCTGAAAGGAAAACAATAGAGACGGACAGATGATGATAAATTGACAGGATGTATTTCAATATGGTTTCTCCAGATGCAAGAATACTGAGTGTGTTTGTCCATTACTTTCGTCGTGGAAGTCATCATGCTCCCCCACAGTTCCATTGGTTAGGGGTATACAGGCTGTATCCAAAGCTTTATTGGCACACTATTGAGACTGCACTGCCGGAAGATGCTGCTCATCTAAAATCAAACTAGTTTCCCCTGCCGTCCATCTGAGAAAACACACTTTGAGACAAACCCTAAAGCCAAACTAGATTGTAAAGGGACAATTTAAGCTGAAACTGAGCCGGGGCCAACTGTACTTTTAAATCTGTTATTTTGTCATCATTTTCTTGCGGTTTTGTGTTGTGTATGTGTGAGCGTTTCTGTGCGGTGGATGAGACCAGGGGATAAAGCTGAGAGCTCTTATTCTCTATATATTGTTGTGTGACTCACAGAGAACACTCGGGTTATTTATGGTAGAGGAGATGATGCTGTCTAGAATCAACATGACCAAATCCTCCTATCAACTTCATAATGGACAAGCTACCTGGCTTAGGTCAAAACAACACCACCCACAATGGGAGGATGTGTGCATGCATATATACTGTATATGTGTATGCTCCTACCTGCAATTTATTTATAATCTGTGCGGGTGCATGTGTGTACACTGTATGTGTGTTTTTTGGAAGTGTGTGCATCTGTGTGTACCCAGGGAGCTTTAATCAAAGGCCCATAGTGAGGAGATGTGGGGGCCCGGTCTCTTTCTTTTTCCTCAGATAAAACTGTGTGTTAGCATGCCAGTCACATATCTCATCTGAGACACACCGCTCTCCTCCTCACACCTCGCCGCTGCCCACACTGACAGTACGCTATTACACACCAGCCCGACGCTCGCTCCACCTGAGGAGGGCAGCGAGAGGGGGGGGGGGACAGATGGAGGATGGACGAGCAAAAGATGGACAGAAATATGAAACATTTCTTTTATTACATAGTTGCATCTAAGTTTGACAAGTTCAAAATGCTCCTATAGGCTACGGGGTGATTATGTGTACTGTGTACTTTTCTCTCACATTTGTTTAGAATTTTTAAATGAGTACAAAATATTTAAATTAAATGAATACTACAAAAAAATCTGAGCATTAGTTAGTTATAAGACACTTCTAAACAATAATGGACTCTCTCTTCTACTAAATGAAAATACATTGATCATGAAATGTATTACCGGTTATAAGTGGTTAACTTCATTTTTGAATATATTTATTTTACCGTTGTAGAGAGAGTTAAAGAAAAATGTACCCATATTGAATAAAGCTATTTCCTCTTCTCTGGTCATCTACGAAACCATCAAATAAATGATCCATCCATCCATCCATCCATCCCCTTTCTCCCATAACCACTAGATGGCAGTACAAGTCTGTGGTTACACATTAGACAATTTGCCCTTTAATGGCTGTCATCAATGTACTTTGCCCTTCCTCTGTCATACTATGTCAAAATGATAACAAATGGAAAAAAATAAATGTAATCAAAAAAAACATATTTTATCATATTTTAATGCCATGAGCTTTACATTCTAACAATAGAATGTAGTTCTATAGTAATATACTGTATATCTGCAATCTATTAAATATGTTAAATTAAGTTTTCTTAACAAAGATGATTTTAATGAGTGTGTTTCAGCATTTTGTAATTTAGTTTTACATTGCTGTTTGCAAACTGTAGGAACAGATCTTTGTCTCAAAAATAGGCAAAAAAGATTGCAAAGTCACACACGTAAGCTCAAGTCTACGCCATCCAGGGGACTACTGGCAAGTCTGAAATGAATGGCATGTGTCAGCGATCCCAGATTAGAGCCGGAGATTGCCGGCTATCATTCCTCACCAGTGCATTTACCCATAATTCCCCTCTGTCTCGAACATATCCGATGATTCCTCCTCTAGGAGACAAGGTGAGGCTGTTTGAATCTTTGCCTCCAACTCTGGAATGAATTTAAGACCTCTCCTGTGTCTCCGTCCTGCAACTGTGTGTGTGTGTGTGTGTTGCATGCTAGGTTTTTGATTACACCACAGCATGGATGAAGGGAAGGAAAATACAGTGACAGCTTCATTTCCAAAGCTGAGTTCACATAAATGAGGGATTAAAGCAAGCAAGAGGGTTAAGGCTCACCTCGGCCTTCAATAACAGCTCTCCTCCTTAAAATCACTCTCTTCCTCTCTCTGTTTGAAACTTTCTGTCTCACCCCTGTGTGTGTAACCATCTTAGTCTTTCTTCCTCTTTTATTGTCACATTCCATGTTTAGGTCATCTGTTTTGTCGTGCTCCTGCTCATTTTGCCTGCAGAGATAATACACACACAGATAAAATGTTAAAGAAAAGCATACTGTACTGTTCACTACACACACACACACACACAGTGATTTACACAATTCCAGGGAGCTGGGGTGTGCTGTACATCATGATGATGGGAACCAGGTTAAGGCAATGAAACTAGGGGTTAGGACCAGGCAAGGGTGTGTGTGTGTGTGTGTGCGTGTTTGTGTGTATGTGTGTGTGTGCGTGTTTGTGTGTATGTGTGTTTGGGGTACATTAGGGAAATGAAGAGGGGTGGACCACTGATGGCTTCTGAGATGCAGACTTGTTAGAATAAAGGAATATAAAAAAGACAGCAGACAGAGGAGATGACAGGGGGGATGATAAGATGAGTAGTGCCGTAATGAAAATGGTCCTGTGTACCCCGAGATTACATTGGGAATGAGATTGGAGAGAGAGAGAGAGAGAGAGAAGGGGGAGAAAGAGAGAGGCTGAAGGGGGCGTACTGTTGAGGGGGGAATGGGTAAGCAGGGAGTATGAGAGGGAGTGAAAGAATGGAGAAAGATGATGAACCATGGAGAGAGTCAGCTGGAACATACATGGTACTGGTGTGAAAGGAAAGAAATGAAGGAGAGGAAGGGAAGAAGGGAAGAGGTATTACAACTCTGGACGAAGCAGCCCCATTCTGAATGATAAGTGTCTCACGCACTGCGGGTTATGGGAAGTTCACACAAACAAATGACTCCCATTTGCTAGAGGCGAGGGACACAATTGAGAAAGAAGGGGCCAGAGAGTAAAGAAGGAGAGAGGGAAGAAGAAGGAGAGAGAAAGGACTAAATACTAGAGCCATGAGTTCAGATAACTCCATCTGCATTGAGGAAATGCTTACCTTTTTACCCTCTCTAATGGTTTCACAGGTTTGCAGCATAAACAAAATCACCTTCAATCCAAAGGATATTAGGAACCCTGTCGTGATGCACAGTAAAAGTCTTTGCTTGGTTCCTTAAATTATAGGGTGCCTATGGACCTTGGTCAATAACGCTAAATGTATTGCAAATTGTAGCGCGTAGGTGGGCTATGTTTTGCACCATAAGAGGTGATATCAAATAGTAATAAGGGCCCATGAATACTGCCCTTATTTATACACTAAGCAACATGGAATCTAAGTGGATACCTCTCTTTGAAAATGACTTTACTATAGTTGTTTTTAACCATGTGACATGAAGGCCAAAGAGTGCAGATTTGACTTCTTCCGAAACAAGCACCTTTTCTGGTTAAAAGGTGTGTTTTTCAGTTAAATTATATGCTAAAGTGTTTGGTTCAAATGACAACCTTTCTACTCAAAAGGACCTCCTGCATAAGAGCATGTTGCAGCCCCAATAGCTGCAGTTTGATAGGATTGGATAAGCGAGCTAACCCATGACCTTCAGTTTAGGCCACGTCTTCATATTAAAAGAAAAACATTTAGCTATGCTAGCGGCACTGCAACACCATACCGAGCTAACATGTTGATGTTTTGCAGATGTATAGTTTTGTAGGTAATTGAGTATATATATATATATATATATATAAATAAAATATGATTGTCTCTCTACCTTCAGTATGTTCATGATGCTGTTACGCACCTCTCCACCTCCCCATCTCCGCCAAGTCTTTGCAGATTCATCAGCTTCATCAGTTTCATCAGCTTCATCAACTCATCATTCTAACAGCCTCATCAGCGTCTGGACTCCACGAGGGGATTTATCTTGTTGCTGCTCAGTGCAGACGCCCCTAGATTACAAATCTCCCCGTAGAGTCCAAGCGCCAAAGACTCGCAAGACTTTATCATCAGTTCTCACATCTCCAGTTCAAATCAGTTAAAAATAATCTTCATCTGACTTGTCTCCCCTGATTGAAATCAACCAAAGTCATTTTGTGTAATTTTTGGGGGAACCATGAATGTCTGTAAAAGAATTTGGTACCAATCCATTTGTTAGACGTTGTGTTGTTGAAATTATAAATGACAAATTTGACCTGCTGGTGATGCTACGGGAAAAATTAGGGGATTACCTAAATTATAAGGATTCATCATCTGGGCACCAAGAATATTTTTACCATATTTCTTGACAATCTATCCAACAGTTATGGAGACATGTCATTACCTCATGTTGGCACATGGGGACCAGTCAGTGATTCACCAAAGTCAGTAGGATTCATCTTCTGAGAAACATGATTAGCCGTACAAAATGTAATAGCAATCCATCCAATAGTTGTTGAAATATTTTAGTCTGAATCAAAGTAGCAACCCAACCAAGCAACCAACATTGCCATCATTAGAGCCATGAAACTCGCATGGGTAAAAGTATGGTCTATGTGTGGAAAGACAACCTGAAAATCCGCCCTACCTTGCATTGGGCCACGAGCAAAGAGTTGGTATTCAATGTAGTATTCCTGCAGATAACAAAAACGAAATTATACAAATAAAGACAGGCAAAGATGTTCCCAGCAGGCAAAATCATGCTGGATAGCTGAGTAATATACTGTATCTAAAACACCATATTCAAATCTTAGGTGTTTTCAGACCCTGAGAATCAAGGAGGAAGGGCTTTTGACCATTTTCATGTTAGCAATCAGGGATAAATCCATCACCGAAGAGGCAGAGATGGCAATTTCCCCAGTGACAGTCACATCAATAGTCCATAATGTGATAATGCAGTCACAAGACATGTTGTGTCTTGAGTAATTCGTGACCCTGAACTGGAAAAGCTTCCTTGATCTTTCCATTTTCCTTGCTCCCTCCACCCAACTTTCAAGCTGGATGCATGAAGTTCAAGAACATTGTCTGGGCGTTTCTTAGTTTTAAGTACATTTTTTTCCTCCCAAGCAGAATTACAAAATGATTTATAAAAAAGATATGAATACATTGGTGGCAACTGGTCAACATTAGCATGCTATAAGGAATTTACTGTTGGAATCTGAGCATTGCTGAGCTAATGAATTTAAATCATGAAACAGGAAAGAAATATATAAATGCACCTGAGAAAGATCAGTAGAATTAGAAAATAGAGACTTTTATCTCTAGTTCACAAGGCTGTTGGGTCTCCTTTTTGGATTAGATGATCAGAAACAAACCAAGTGTAAATAATGTGCCTTTCATACAGAGGCAAGGCCTTTCATTTCAAAAACAGCTCCGGATATAATTATTTTACCCCGAAATTAGAACTGAGCTCACTTTAAAAGGTACAAAGGAATTCACTGTTAGCGTGCGATTAATTTTATATTACTATTTACGTCAGTTAATTATGATCTCTATAGATGTGTGTGCTACACGCAGGAACACACTACCTTCGCTATGTACAGGGAGACAGTGGTGGTAAAAAGTATGAATTTTACACACATGACTTCCCGTCCTAATCAAGGGCTTTCTCAACTCCTATCTGAAAGACACACATGACTGACTCCTTCAGCGGGGATACCTACGCACCGTGGATGTGTGTGATGAGACAGTGAGTGTATGTGTGTATGCGTGCTTGCAGAAGCTCACCAACCCAGAAGTGGAGTGGTAAAGGATATTAGGCCGCAATTGAGAAAAGATTGCAAAATGTGACATCCTTAATAGAGAAAGATTACTGTGTGCAACATCACTTTGATTTGAGCTGCATACATTTTCCTCACACAGACAGGCCTCTGGACAAATCTGCACTCTGAGCTTTCCAGAATGGGTGCTTTAGCCTTTGAGTTTCTGTGTGCAAATGCAAATGCGTGTCAACATGTATGCATATGTATTTGAATGCAAGAGAGTGAGACACCAAACGCTTTTGACGAATGTATTTTTTATACCTGTCAGGTGTTTTTTGTAGAGAATTTAAGTATTATTATCATTTTTTTTCCATTGGTCAAAAAAGCAAATTTGAAACCGTCGACAAAATATGAAAAATCTTTTTAATTAAAGCCTCATGTGGATGTTGAGCAAACAGAGTGGTCAGTTAAGAAAAGGGGAAATGGTGAGAGTTGGATGCTGTTTTCACCACAGTTGGTTCAGAAATAACAAAGTCAACTAAGCTCTTGTGCACATATAGCATGAAATAACACTTAAGTAGCTGTTTTGACAAGTAAATGAACTTTAGCCTTGCTGCTGCTGTTTCAGGCAAGGCATAGTTGTCAGTATTTGGATACAAAAAACACCTATTTGCTATATAAAGATAAAGTGGAGTAATGTCAACCTGAGCAGAGAATAAGGTCAGTCTCTGTCTGTGTGTGTTGTAATCTAAGCTTCTGCCTGCGTGCATGCCTTTTAGTGCACGTTACTGCATGTGAACTTGCCCCACTGGCTCGCTCACGGCCGTCGCTCTGCAATGGTTTCATACGGCGGGTACAGCAGATAATGCCATCGTGAACAACGGCTTTGCCATGGAAGCGTAGCCGCCACCCTCCGGTTCCCCCTCAGGTAAACACTGTTAGCTCTGTGATCACTGTTAGCACCGTTAGCTGCGAGCCGCCAGGGTCAGCAGTCGCCACGTTGAGAGCTACGTGGAGGAAATAGAAATGCTCCCAATCTTGAATTTAGCACCTTCAAACGTTTGCTTCAGAAATGATTCTCAATTGTTTTTACATCAAATTAAACTACAATGAAATCATATTCTTAGTAACAACCAGGCAAAAGTTATGGTACAATTGTAAAAAGTCCAATAGTATTTTATTTCGTTTGATGGCTTAAAATAAACTCTACCACTCTCGTGTGGAACACAATGCACAATTTGTCAGTAGCCAACCCTTAGGGCCAAATCATTTTGGTTAATTAGAAAACACTTCCTGGAAGGTTTACCTCTCACTCCCACCTCATTGAAATAGCAATCTCCGTCACAACAGCCCTCAATGCAGCTAGTGTCAAGTACAGTATCAAATCTGGAATTGTGCCGGGGGAGGAGATGTCAAAATAAAAGTCTCCCGCCTCAGGTCAAAATATTCTCAAATCCCTGCGGTGAAGTATCAGTATCAATCAGAAATAAAGTTTGTTAGTGCAGAGTCTTGGATGTGAGCAGGACAAAAGCACCAGGGAGGTCCTTTATTTAGCTAATTCTACTCTATTTGAGATGTACATATTTCTGCAGCGCTTTGATAAGGCCTTGGGGACATGCATGTTTTAATTAGACCTGAGCAGCCTGAGCAGCCTGGTTGAACAGTTCATAGGAAACTTTGAACATTTTTGCTGAAAGCCTTTCTCCTTTTGTGACAGGCAATGTGTAATTAGCGGCATATGTGCATTTGCATATATGCACCCTGTGACATGTTGCATCCTATTTGAATAAGTAGACATGTCTCAATGTGATATCCCTGAAGTGAATACATGAATATGAGCTGCTAATTATACCAATCTTGCAAATGATCTATGTAAATATTAATATCTTTCGCTTTGCATTGTTTGCTGGGAGCTTTTTCAGTCAGGAGCTGTGCGTGCTTGTTTGTGTCAGTTCCACCTAGGCTGCGGTGGGTATTGTCCTCTGTGCGTAAAGAGTGTGCGTGTGTCTCTGCATGTTGTTTCATGTGTGCATGCGTGTAGGCTAGCGTTTGGATGGTGTACATGGTCTCCAGTGGAGACAGACAATGTGTGGTTCTCATTGTTAGACAGACAATAAAAGCCAATCAGTGAGGCCACAGTGTAAGACAAGCTATGGAAGAGGAAAAAACTTTTTTTTTATTCAAGCTTAAACCTCATGAAAGTGTGCAGCATCCACCTGGCTAACAAGTTTCCATGTTTTCTAGTGGAAACTAGATCATTCTCGCGATTGTGTTGTCTTGTTACTCAATCTATTTAACATGCTACCATGCTTAGGGATGCTCTTCATGGACTGCTATTCAGAAATGTTGATAAGGATTGTATAGTTGGTCTGGTTAGCAATACTGTCAAATGCTGCAACGGCCTAATTGTATTTCATGAAAAAAAATTAAAACAGATGACATGCTTGCTTTTTTTTTATCCTTTTCTCATTATAAGAAAAATAAAATGTTCTCAGTTGGCAATTCTATTTAGATTAATGCAATGTTTCCCTACTCTAACTCTTTCTTAAGGGGAAAGGGAGTCGAGTTGAAAGTGTACTTACACTCACTGTAACCACTTGCAGGACCAGATGGGAGTGGTTTACCACGAAGAATACAGCTTAGCAACACTGCAAGGAAGCATCCAATATTTAAAGTCAACTCAACGGTATTGACACTCTCCAGGTAAACCAAATCCATCTAGTACTGGTGATCCTTAACAGAGCTATTTGACTAGTGTCTGTAACGCAAGCAGCATATTCATTTGAAAATGAAGAGATAAAGACACTTTGTGCAATAAGATATCTACACGGTGTGTGGGGGTGTCTTACATTTCAGTACAAATGGCAGATGTACAAATGTAAATTGTGTATAATATAAGTAATGATTCAAATATAGTATGATAAAGAGTGTAACTATAAGGCATTTACAATGTGATAAGGAACTGTTCAATCACACTCGATTACATTACGAACACTTTTATTATACCATAAGCTTTAGTATATTTTTTGCAGTTCCCACTGATATTATTTCCCATGTTTTATGTCTTTTGGGTCAAGCCAGCTGCAAGGCAAGAATTTATGGTTAAATCAAATTTTCTTTTTATTCAGAAGTTAAGGGTTGAGTTTTTTTTCTTTCCCACAGACTGGCAATGTAATTGTACTCATCTTTTGATTCTCTACCCTGATGTTTGCTGCTAAGTGTGCTGGACAATGAAAAGCCTCTGGACAAAGCGAGGCTAGGCTGATGAACGCTACTCAGCCTTAATTGCATGCTAGTTTTGATGTAAGGCAATCATGAGGTCATCTGTTTGAAGTGGATAGGTTTGTTTGATCCAGCTTTGTGTGAGTGCGTGCACGTGGGTGTTTGAATGTCTTATCATCAGCTACCTGGTGCGATTAACTCAGACATAAGAAACCAGAGGAAGGAAAAATGTGTTTTTGTGTGTGCATGTGTAAGTATACATAAATGTGTACAACTACAAACACATAGTGAGGTTTAATAGAGGTCTCTGTCTAAGCCTGCACTGTATGGCTGCAACAGTCAATCAACCAGCAGCACAAACTACAGGACACTACAGCCTTCAAACTCATTAAAATGAGCATGGCATAAGAGAGAAACATACTCTTCGCAAATTAAGTTGTGTGTCCTAATTGTTTTGCGTGTATGTGGGCCTTTCGACAACTTCAGAAGGCATTTGTTGTTGCTTGATGTATGCTTGCTGTGCCTCAGGCAATGTTTTTTATGACCATTATTATTCAAATGAGCTAGAAATGTGTTTTGAAAGTCCTAAATCATTGAGCATGAATGGCTACCCTTGGCGTTTATAAATGACTTTCCACACAAGCAAACCTCCGTCTGCACGTCTTACTCCACTGAGCTCATTTGGGTATTTGAGTTCTGTCAACAGAATTTGTGTCAGTTGTCCAATGCCGTGACAAGTTGCATTAGAAAGTTTGACAAGATTCTTCACTACTTTTTTTTTTTTAACTTTTTGAGCGATAAATAGTGTTGTGTTGGTAAATGGTTGTTAGTTGATGATCAGCAGGTGAAAAATTAAATAGGTTCGATATGTTTCAGATGGAATGTTAACTCAGAGGCTTTATCATTGTATACTGGTTTATACCATGTAGTTTATAGAAAGACACTGATGAATTGAAGTCATTTAGTGAAACAAACCCTGGTGTGCACAAGGCTACAGCAAGGGCTGCAACTAACAATTGTTTTTATTATCAGTTATTACTTTGATTCATTAATCAACGGCTTGGTCTATAAGCTGTACAAAATTATCTAAAAATGCATATCACAGAATGCCTAAGCCCAAGGTTATATATTCAAATGGCACATTTAATTCAAGTCCAAAACCCAAATACATAATTATTTTATTATCCTAGGAGACTATATATTTATAATATATTCACATTTGAGAAGCTGCAACCAGTGAATTATACTCATTTTTGCTTAATGAATGACTTATTTCCAATTAATTCACTCGACTAATCAGTTGATTGACTATTCACTTCTGCTGTTGCTACAGTGAGTGAATTACAGGGCTGTAGATGCATATATCACTGTATGCACTAATATGTATATTTACATTTTTTTTCACAATACATTAGAGGATTATATGTCATGTACATTATTTTCTTATCTATTGACATAGCATTTGTTTAAGTCATGTTTCGTCTAGTTTAATAAAACTATATTGTGAATTCACAATTACAAATACTACCACTTCAGTTATATTTTTACATTAAAACAGACCAAAGCAACTTTTCCAAGATGATAACCCTCCTCCACCAAAGTGGCTAGAACAGAACTAGCTTCTATCTCTGTCGATAAGATTTGGTTTGTAGATATTTTTATATCAGCATAACTGAATCAGTGTAAAACATTCTACTTTCTCAAAGACAGAAGCTACACACAAATGCATGTGTACAAGCTCGCACTCCATGTCTCATCTTCTGTCCAGACACACTCACACACTCTCTCTCACACACACACATACACACAGACCACATCTTGATTAGGTTTTCATAAAGTCTGGGACTATGCTGAGTCTGTAATTGACTTTGACAGCAGAAGCCTCCATGTCCTATGGCTATGTTAAACGAACAATTTACATCTTCATTTCAAATTCTACATGGATAAAAAGCTATTAATTACATTAGTCTGCGAAGAGTCATTCCAGCTGTGTAGACTATGTGTGTATCTCTGTCTGTGTGTGTATATCTCCCATCCTTATACTTTTGCTCATTTGTATAGTAAGTCTTGGGGCCAAACAATGCCCAGTAAGTGCTTCTCTGCAGACGAGTGTGGAGAGGACTTTTACTCACGTGCATTGCTTTGCAAAGCAAACACTCCTATGAGCATTTTGTGGACAGGAGAGCATTTATTAAATCTATTGACTTGATTTGGTTGACCCGAATACTTCCTCCCATTACTTGTAATGATGTTAGTAAGGAGTTTTAGAATATTTTATTGTGGCTTGTAAAATACAATCACTACATGAAGTCATCTCACCTGGTCCCAAGATTCTAGTTTCGAGTCTGTCGATAAGAGAAACGGCGGGAGTGAATAGATAGATAGATCGATAGATAAAACACATCCATAACCAAAAACGTGTGTGTTTGTGTGCGTGTTGGGGGGGGGGGGGGGTTGCATGACGATCAAGCATCCTGTCGGCTTCAAAGAGCGCTTTAAGAGGTTGTGGAAGTGGCTCTCTGAAAAGCAGCGAGAATAGAAGTATCTCAGCCATCATATCCGAGCCATCTGCGTGATGGGGGAACAACACGGACCCCTGTGTTTGCTTTGGAGATAGAACGATCAAAGAACAACACTAACCATATAATGAAGGGACAGATGGACCTTATATGAAGTGGAGAGAGTGAGAGAGAGGTGTAGACAAAATCAAACTGCAAATGCAACAATCTTTTTTTGAAGAGAGAGCGAGAGGGAGAGAGAGAGAGAGGGAGAGAGAGAGAGAGAGAGGTGTGCAGGGGGGATATGATGTGGTGAAAAAGTGTGAGCCATCTCGTCGCATGCAGACTGCCTGCGCTGAATGAGAAAGCTAAAAGGTAATTTCACGGATAAAGAGGAGGCCTAATGCATAGAGGTAATGTAGCAGGGGATGGAACAAAGGCAAACTTTCATCTCTTTAAGCTTGGATGGAGAGAGAGTGAGAGAAAGCGAGAGAGAAAGCTTTGATGCTTTGAAAATGATAATAACAATCTCGAAAGTCAGCCTCAGAAGAGAATGTGCCCCCCCCCCCCCCCTCACTGTGCCCCATCCCCTCCTCTTCTGCCCCCTACCACTTAATACAACTGCACAATGACTGTCTAGGACAAGGTGGGCTGTGGGTGTGCGTGTGGAGGGTGGGGGGCAAATTATGACACTTAGGGCCCCCAAATTACTCATGGAACAAACACAAAGATGATGAGAATAAAGAGACTCATAATATCCGAGATTAGATGACTTTTGTGGACACACTAAGGGATGAATTCATGCACTGTAAAGGTGATATTTCACATAAGTAGTATAGAAAGCTATATTGAAATATGAATGTCGATAAAAGATTCATGGATTGCAGCTTCTCGTTCTCTTTCTCGCTGTCTCTGCTACATATTAAAATGAGGAACGGACGTTGTTTTTAGTTACAAGGCTTTTTTTCCTCTACAGAAAACATTTCATCTCATTTTGCTTTCAGAGCTTCCTTAACACACATTCCCAGTGAAAAGTCAAATTCAAAATGATATAGGTGCATGAAATGCACAGATATCGCTGAAGTGGGAGTAGCTATTGTCTTTCAAGTCAAAGGAACTACAGTGTATAATGGTGCTTAGACATTTGAAATGGCATGTTTAAGTGCATAGCATTTTACCGTAGGTTAATAATTACATAAAACAATGCAAATCATACGGTTGCATGTGTATTTTAGAATAATAATTCAGAAGCATAAAAACCAGGAGGTTGGTGAAGGGTGAATGCAAGAATACTAATTCAATCTATATATGTATATATTTTTGGTATTTTCTGTATAATCATTTATTTGTAAACTGCAATATCCAGTTCATACAGCTCTCCCTGACAGCCGAACCATTTATTTTTGCAAAGCGATAATGACTTAGAAATCCAGCTTTATATTCTGTTAAAGAGTTCAAAAGAAGGCTTTCTCTCAAAAGAAGAATCGTAAAATCCTCTCCGTCATTATGGCCCAAATTTCCCAATTATGCAGAAAGGTATAGACCATCTTGATTGCCCTTTATTGTCTTTAAATTGAACAGATGATGCATTTAACTGCGTCAAACCGTCCTGAGTGCTTGAGCTCTCAAGGGGGGGGGGGGGTTAGTGGACTACGTCCAGACACTTTGTGTATGTGTGTGTGTGTGTGTGTGTGTGGGTGTGTGTCCATCAAGTTGATCACCTCCCCCACTTTACTTTCATGGAGAACACAATTTAGCAGTTAACTCTCCATTACTCAAACCATTTGCTTTATCACATATCTCCAGAATGTGGATCTTGGATGGGTTTAACTCACGACGTATAGAATATTAATGTGTTTTACTAAATAAGTGCATAACGTATTGCTTGAACTTAAAATGATCATCTAAGAAACCGTTGCTGGTTTAAAATCTGCATTTATTTCTTGATCAGACTAAAATTGTCCGCATTCTTGGGGCTTTGTTCCAAGGTGTGGCCTCCTCCTGTTGATGGAGAGAATTTTAGCTCTGATCACAGATTGAATTCCAGCATGAAATGTCCTTGTGTTTTACCTCATTGGTTATTCTGTCCTGGTTAGCGCCAATTGCACACAGAGAAAAGACCTTTTTTTTTTATCCTTACTCCCTCATTTCGTTTTTCTCTCCTGACCCCTCAGAGTATCACCAGACCTCAAAATTGCATTGAATATATAAATGCTAATGCTAATAACTGCTAGCAGGAGCAGATAATGTCCTTGACTGGTACAAGAAAAGATCCTTTTCTCTTACATGACTCACTGCCTCTGAATAACATTAGAAGAGTTCACATCCCGAGCTCTTATTTCTCTCCTATTCTTTCTCATTCTCTTTTCTTAATTTACTTGACTCCCCCCTCAACTCTAGCCTTCTTGTAGCAGAAAAAAAAAATCCAGCTGAAGTGTAAAATATTAATTCATTTATCTGGGCGATAAGATCTTGCTGCCTCGCTCGAAATTCCAATGACATCCATTTGCCATTAAGTCAACGCAACACACAAGCAATGAGGCCTCTGGAGCTTGTCTTTCTTTGCCCCCCCCCCCCCCCCCCCCCCCCCCCCCCTCTCTATATCGTGGCTCCGTTTTTATGCCCCTGGAAGCTTTTCATGGTAGGAATTAAACTATAATACTTGTTTCAGTGGCATGCATGTTAATGGCTGCAGCAAAGCTGTTATTTAAGAGACATGAGGAAACAGCTGCAGCGAACAAAATGGCCTCTCGTGGAAACACCGCGGATGTCTTTGGGACTTTTTTATTGTCTCTCTAAAGATGGAGATCATCCCGATACCAAAATCCCTGCAGTTCTGGAATGAATGTTCAACTTGTTATTGTGCATTCTGATTGGTCTATGTTTAAGAGTGTCCAGTGGGGTCCAAAAAGCCTCTTAGGCCTTCCCAGTATGGCTTGTCAGTAACAATAGAGGAATTAAAGGACCCTGCGCTGGCAAAAAGCCCCATGACATGAATAAGAAGCCAAATATTCCATTGTTTCATATAGGAACTTGGTTCTCTTTGAAGATGGATGTGAAGAGAGCTGCGCGGCAGAATTTGCCCTTGCCTCAGTTTCTTAAAAATGAATTATTTCTCGTCTGGCAGGCAGCTCTCCGGAGGTGAGAGGCTGCTTCTTAACATGAGCAGGTATCAGTCTTAAAACCGCTCAAAGTAATTGTAGCTTTGAAGTCACACACATCACAGATGGCACAGTCAATATTGCACCAACTTGTCTGGGTACTTTCCTCCCAACTCTGCCGTACTTTGGCTCCTTTCCTTTTGACGACAAAATACATTATTTGTCACAAACTTTGTATTAAAAGAGGCCAAGCATCAATCAGTCCTGCAATCACTCATGCAATCACATTAATCATTCCTCTCTGCCTTATTTGCGTCATTTGGTAGAAGAATATGGAGACCCCAAGTGAAATGTACTTCACAGCTATATCGGGTTCTGCATATTCTTTTGACAGCATACTTCTCAAATCATGTCCGCAATATTCAGCAAGAGCAATAGTCACTGATAACTGCCAGATAAGTTTCAAACAAAGCAACTTTTCAAGGCTATCTTCCATCTACTTTACTGAGGCTATCAATTTGATTTACTTGTGAACAAAAGGAGTTGGAATAGTTGAGGATCTAGCACTAAGTAGCAGGGGTCAAATGTACGCTCAAAGGTTTCATGTGTAATACTGCACTTGAAATACTAATAAATCTTACCTACATTCATTTCTTGACATTACTATAACCAGGCTATTAAAAAAAAAGGTCACTGTTAAAAGGAATTACAAGAATTTCCTGTAGCCTTTTCGTCTGAATCTGTGTGCAACTAGTTTGTAGAAAATGAACTGGGAACAACCTCTTAACATGACTAATGCTGGTACTGCGCATGTTTGTTTGCGTAAATAAAACAAAAACAAGACACAAAGCAATGCTAGGATAAGGGATTTGTTGAATTAGTTCATTGTTACAGGAAGCAAAGGTTTACCACATGCAGCCAGCATTTCACAAACAACCACAACGATTGTAAAATACCACAAAGAAAGCCTGATAAGCACCAAACAATAAAACAGCCACAGGAAGCCGAAAACACTTAATCACAACTAACCAGAAAATACTGCAAATGAGCACAACTTAGCTTAACAACAACAACAACACGGTTTTAAGGGTAGCGGTACCAGGCATCCATCCATCTGTGGCAATGTAATGAGAAGATGAAAGAGATGAATCATGAAGACACAGGAGTTCTTGGGTCTCCACAGGTATGATGCTGTAAATCATTACCACCCTTCAGAGTCCCTGCTTGAAGAGGTATTGTTTTGAAATCCCTGAGCTGCTATCTGATCTTCTCAGAGACAAAATTTATCAGCAGAGCATGTGAGACAGAGAGAGAGGGGGAGAGAGAGAGAGAGAGACAGAGAAATGAGGAGGAAAGAAATGGCCCAACAACACAAACAGAGAAAGAACATTGAGACGGAGAAGCAGACATCACAGGAAGACACCAAGCAAAGTCTTTAGGCCAAGCTTGAGAGGTTGTACACGTTTCCTGCCTTGATTAATAAAGTCTGTCTGAGGCTCAGGCCAGCTTGCTCTGCTCATCTAGCTGCACTCCGGTCTCACACACTCTCACAAACACACTCACACACACCTTCAGCGCTGGCTGCCTGCATCACTGTGATGACTGACATGGCCTAATCCCTTTTAATTGTCCTTGAACGGAAGTTGTGCCAGAGGTTGAATCCGTTAAAAATACAAAATCAGTAGTAATTACGTGTCTGTGATTGTTTGCGTGTGTGCGTACAGTGTGTGTACTAACACATTTCATACATTTGATATACTTGAACTCTGCGTTTTTCTGTGTACGCCTGAAGGTGGAAGTGTGAGTGCTTGTGTGTGTGTGTCTGCTAGGCCGTGCAGTCCAACCGATGATAACACAATAATGAGGTCATATCAGTAATAATCGCACAGGCTGGAACAGGGTGTTGATCGAAATGATATTAGGCCATCCAAGATTAAGCATATTTACTCAAATACATACTCAGGTACTTTCAGCCTTCATAATGGGTCCATTCGCCCACTGCATAATGGGGCTCCTGTTACAAACTGCATTTAAAAGAATCAAATAAAACATGTAATTTTGATCAAAAAGTAAGAAACACTCACCAAAATGCATCATTAGGGCAGCCCTTGCCCACAGTTTAAGACATTAAGGGCATTTAGCCATAAGGAGTGGTGAGCATAATGGGCTGGGTGTGGGTTCATCGGGTTGTCTGCTAACATTTTTATTGCCTTTTTGCTCCATACTTTACCCATTAAACAGTTGGAAATGTACAAAAATTGTGTGCCAATTTGTCAGTTATTTGCCCGCTAAATGTCGAAGCACTTTGCTGTCATTTGGGGTGATCAATGCTTAATGAATTAGTCTGTTTTTCACCTCCGTTAAAGGCAGACGTGCTTAGCACCTTCCCAATCCCTTTGAGACCCTGTCTGATGGAAGCCTTCCACCCCTAATTTATGAAAAGTGAGGAGCTAAGCAGTTCATGCGTCGAGAAGTGCTTGCTTTTTGGTAAATTGCTTTTTGTGAATTCACTTGAGTCCAAAACGGAACTCAACCTCAACTTTCATTAAACGGAGGATGAAAGAATGTCTTGAGAAGTGGTGGAAATAAAGGGGAAATAGAGACAGAGAGACCGGAAGATAAATGGCAAGAGCTCAAAGCAATGTTTACATGATGGGAATGAGCGTCCTAATGCAGTGATGATTGCAGAGTGTTTCCAGTGATTCCATTTAGCCTATTGAATTAGCCATAGCTGGAGTCAGCGCATTGGCCCAGACGCTCCAGAAACAGACACCCAGGCATCAAAATCCAATTAAATCCATTTGTTAAATAATGTAATGATTGCCTAAGCATACTTTTCAGTCCGACTCCATTCATTTTGACCCATAAAAATGCCATTGTTTTCTGAGCTTTGGGAAAGGTTATGCAGATTGATAGAATTAATTGTCTGGCAGGCAAAGAATGTCATTAGGACACTTAGATGGCCGTGATATATCCCCAGTCTGTTTGCGGCCTGGCATTTTAATTTGTAACTTGACATGATAATGTGGCCGGTCCCCAGCTCACAGACACAAATATTACTCACATTGATTAAAAGGGACCATTCCTTCCCTCGCAATAGCTGGACAGCAGAATCTTTGCAATGTTAACTTTATCTGGTTAACATTTAGCTTGCCGTGGCTTGGATTGCTTCCATTTCTGTGTTGAACGTAATATGAATCTCTAATACGCAGATTTCTTTTGTCATTGTGCAGCCATGTGCAAAAGGACATTAGTATTAATGATTATGATTAAACTAGCTATGTTCGCAAATACTTAATCAAACTTGAGAACAACTATGTGTGAACAACAATTTGCCAACATGCTCACTTTACAAATGACATCTTGTCTTATAGGACAAGGCCTAAAATAATTTAACCATAAATATGCAATAAGGTAAACAACCTTTTATCGCAAAGAGTAAAACAACTGTTTACTATCCATTTACGTAATAGACACAGAAGATTGTTATTCTGTGCCTCTTTTTTAAAATCATGAAATGCAAACGTTTGCTAGGGAACGCTGTTCCTGTGCATGGAGTAACAGTCACAGTGAATTATATTAACTGTCGTATTTAACCTGAAGAAATCCTAACATCAGCCTCAGGGAGACAAACAGTATATCTGTGGATATACTGATGAGACTGCAAACATCTCTTCAGAGGTCACCGACTTGGCTTGAGACTGAATTAGACACGGATGAAGAACTCTCCTGCATTATGAGTGTGTGTGTGTGTATGTGTGTGTGTGTGTTGGGGGGGGGGGAATATGTTTCCATGGTAACATATTCCAGGGTGTGAGAGGATTGGATCATTAAACCTGACTGGAGATTTCAGGGTCAAAGGTCGGAGGCGCCACGGTCCAACGGGAGCAGCTTGTGAATCTATCATTAGACTACGCTCATAAACATACAGCACACAACCCTCGTGTGGTGGAGTATGCATGTATGTATGAACAGACATTCCTGACAATTAAATAAAAGATTGACATCACCATGTTTTTTCTTTTGTTCTCCTCTTGAGCAGCCCAGCTTAGTCTGAACATGATTTCTTCTCCTCATTTCAATCTCCCACAAATCCACCTGTAATGAACACATGACAGTTAGCACATTATGGAACATTTGCCCAGCCAATGGCTGTGCATCAATTTAAGTGATGGTCGTAATGTGAAATGATGAAGACTTGGGTTAGAGTGGTCAACACCCCCCCCCCCCCCTTTAACGTCACAGCTCACCAATCTGACTATTCTCCAGAAGCCATTTTGTGTCTCTCCTACAAACTCTTTGTTTGAATCCAATAATAGATGAAAAAAGCCCATCCATTCATTTGACAGCATAGCAAAACTATGCAGTTAATATTCATGTGCACTGTAAAATAACAATAATCATGTCATGTACAACAATCTTAATATTTCCTGTGCTCCACTTCAATAATCTATGGGAGACTCATAAATATGTTGTTGTTTTGTAGTTTGACTTTGCATAGCCGCAACTCAAAGATAATTCTTTTCCTTACTTGGTGAAAGCACACAAAAACTTACCTGACAGAAGTCAACATTTACAAATTGCATTCACCTATTTAAAGCAGTGGACCAGATGGAATACGGCATCAGCAAAGCACAGAGTGAGAACACAAACAGACATGTTTGGTGCTTAACAACAATGAACACCTTCATCGAAGCTCTATCTTTTCTCTCCCAAGTGTCACAATTGCCTAGCTCCTGTGACACTTTTTTTCTTCTTCTTCTTATTTTTCAATATTGTCTTTGAAACTGATAAAGCAGAATGATCAAAATGCTTGGAGACAAATGGAGAGCCTCTGGTTTGGAGTTTTGATTTGTGAGACTGGAAGGTGCTACAAAAAAGAACAAATGGTGACAGTTTCTACTGTAGCGCTCCATATCATTATCAACCCTTATCAACTTTCTTTTCAAAGCAACCAGACGTGTTACACGTCCCCACTTTGTACTGGGTATCTTACACCAAAAGGAAAAGTGAGCTTGCGTCTTGTAATGTGATGTGTGTGTGAAGACGGTTCAAATTAGGACCTCAGCATCACTAATAAACACTGAGTTTACAAAATATTAGGAATGGCATTTTTAATAATGAGTTCCATTTGTTTTTTGCACAATCCATCTGTCAATTTGCAAATCCTTTTTTAACCTGTGTCTTTGTCATAACCTGAATCACTCACCCTCAAGAGAGACACAGTTTAAAAAGGCGAAATCAATACAAGATCGAAGCTTTCATGTGGAATCCCTTGATCAGCCGGTCTCTGTGAAAAAACATAATCCCAATATTTTTCACACTTGGGTTGGACTCAATTTTGACAAGGCAGAGCAAAAAGGATGTTTTAAAGACTGCCCCGAAATATGACTATCAATGACACAAAAAGAATCAGCATATCTAATACTTTATTGAATATGCTCAGGCCTAGATATACTGTATGTGATATTCATGTATCATAAACAACTATGCATCAGATACTCCTGGATTCTTTTTGACCTCTACACAAAAAATAAAACTGCAAAAAATAATTATTTGGGAGGTGCAAAACAGGATTTGTATTGGTGATGGAGCACAGCATTCTTTTATTTCTCCTGATGAAGCCAGATCAGGGCACAGTAAATCTTCCTATGTGCTAAATGGAATTTGTTGATTTTTATTGCTCTCAAAACAACAGACAGCATCTTTGCTTCTCACACGGTGATGTCTTTTTGTTTAGTTCCACTCGGGGTTCACATGGTTTTGGATAATGAAGAAATACATTCTTTGACAGCTGGCAATGTTTGACACATATTTTTTCTGCAAGAGATTTTTCCTAAACTTACACTTGAACACTTCTTCACTGGATCACAATGTTGCATTGTCCAGTAAACTTCTTATTCTGTCTCCTCTTCCAGTTCAATACTCTCATCCTCATCATCAAGGGCCTCATTCACAGTCTCTTGCTATCACATAACGGCATGTGTGAAAGATATATCTACACAGTACACCAAAGCTTTGAGAACTGATCAATGTAGTAATGAGTCATGCTGTGGGTTGTTTGTTGACATAACTAACAGGTGCAATATTTTGGTCGTAATGTTTGGTTCCCATGGGAGGAAAGGTGAGATATGAGCGACAAAGAATTGTGCTAAGTGGGAAATTGTGACTGTAGCTCGATGTGAGAACTTCACATGTTTTTGGTCACAATATTTTGCTCAGAACTTTCATTTTCTGCACATATTTGAATAGATAATGTTTACGATTTCATTTCTAAATTTTTTGCAATGAAACTCTATTGAAATACATTAAAAAATATTACATTTTTATAAAACATTTTATTTTGCAGAGGTTGTTGCCAAGAGGGCTTTTATTTTGCTTTCTCAACAGCGGAACATTAAGATAGATGTTAATGTAACTGTGATGTTAAGGGCTGCAGTAAATGAAATTTGATTGTTCAATTTGCAGCTTTAAGTCTGTTACTTGTCTTTTTTTTAAGGGAAATGCTTCTGCTGTTTTTTTCTTACTTTTTGCTGTTTTGTTTTGAAGTTATTTGTGTTGTTATGTGTGAAACAGTTATGGTGCCGTCTTGGCCAGGCCTCCCATGGAAACGAGATTTTAAATCTCAATGGGACTACATACTGGATAAATAAAGGTTCTTTTTTTAATTCTCACCTCTATGCTATTTTGTTGAGATTAAGACGTTAAAAGTTGCGTCCTCACAGATAAAAAGAATTACAGAAGTGCTGTTTTCTTTGTTGTTAAGCAGTCTAACAGGGTCTAACGAATATTGTGCCCTTCTGGTAGCAGGGGTGGAGCCTAGGGGCCACAGAAAGCAGATTTTAAGGTCTAAGAGTGACTTTGATTCATACTAATACAAATATGGATGCTATACAAACATGTTGATCACCTTTGCTTCATACGAAAAATATGTCTCAGAAAGAAGTAGGTTGAGCAAAAAGTAATTCCAGCTCTCTGTTCCTTACATTTCCTGTGGCACCTGCATATGGTGGCTGTGTTGAACCCCAGACACAGGAAGGGGTGTAGAATGAATGAACCCCCATCACAGTCGTGGGTGACTGGATAACAAGTGAGAAGGAGAGGTGGAGAAAATAACCCCAATTTACACTCATTTCCACTTTTCTTTGGCAAATGTTGCAACATATTGGGTTTTGCTGCGGCGGAGCCTGCTATCTGTCTGGCGTGTGTGTCTGTGTGTTTGTGTGTGGCATGTGTGGACAATAGGCAGACTCTCCTGGTCCCATAGTTGTCCTAACTCCCTGTGGCGAGGCTGAATAACACACCTCATCCTGGGCTTCTTTTCTCTCGCTCGCTCATTTTCACACTCCCCTTTTCTCCACTTCCAAAAGGCTGAGACAAAAGCAGGCCTGTGTCATTGCCATCTTGTTTGTGTGATTGCACGTGTATGAACGGTGTGTATGTAGAGGTCCTGTCTCGCTCCTTCAGGGAATGGTGCATCAATGGGCATTATGTAGATGTTTGAATAGCTGCCACCCAGGGTCTGCCTGTATAACTGGGTCTCCGTAAGTCTGTCCGTGTCTGTCTGTCTCTCAGTCTATCTTAACAACTAAGGATTTTAACAAACAAATGATCACAACTGACAGATCTACAGTATATACTGTTATTGTTATATGTTTTAAAATGAATTTTCCCTCTTCTTCTCTTGCTCTTTAACCAACATATATATGACTCTGCTCTTTTACTGACCCGTATCAGTGTAATGATTACTGCATGTAATGAAATGATTCATTTTCTAGTTAAAGATTAATTTCTTTATCGAGAGTAAACAAGCAAGTTTGGTGTCATTCAAAAGTCCTTTGTCAATCCACAGAGCTTCTGAGAAAGCCCACGTACAACGTGTTCACTCTCATTTTTTGCATTTGCTGTTGTGTCTTTTGTCTATTTTTTGGCCTAATTGTCTCTCTTATCTGCCAGTAAAGTATAATGACGACGGTCCACGTTTGACTCCCTAACCAGCCAACACTGCACTGACCACACAAGCCACTGTTGTAAACAGCAGCAGTGGGCAAGTAAACTGGTGTAAAATGAAATTCTATATCTACCTTGAATGTACTTTTATGTTTTTTTCTTTCTATCCTTTGCTGGCACTTCAACAAGGACACCAGGGATCAGAGCCAACCCACTATCTACATATCTGTCCGTCCGTCTGTCTCTCTATCAACTTACTTCATAGAGCTTATCGCTGTATGCATTAGATGTGATTACTTGCCAATAACTGGGGAAATCATCATGGAAGTTTTGATCTAAATTTGCCTCTGCATGCTACTATTAATCCTTCACTTCCACCAATCTCACCAATCTTGATGCCTGTCTCCCAGTGCCATTTTATGTCTGTTTCAATTTTCCACGGGACTTTGTGATGAACTGCGATATTAAACCAGGTAGAATGCTCATTTTCTCCTCATCAACAGGCTCAGCGTGCGAGTGTGAGTTTCCTGTGGAGTGGTTGAGGGAAACGGATCACTGAGCATCCCTAAGGTCCCGCAGAGTGATTAGGCTTTAGATAGGAGATCATCAATTCATACTGGGATCCATACCCACAGTAATGATGGGGGAGTGGGTGTGTGTGTACAGTACATGTGTGTGGGTGGAGCGCGTGGGCGATAGTCAATTAAAATGTGAGGCAGGCTAAAGAGAGTGCTGACCTTTCCAGCAGTTTTAGACACCCTGACCGTGAAAGGGTTATAAGGGAGTCTAAATGGAAGCAGACACACACAAACAAACACACATTAGGAATGCAGACTTTCCATACGCTGCATGCCCTATGGATTGAAATTAATTAAACTTCTAGCTGATTGGAATGTCATCCTGACTGTTTACCTGCCGAGAGCCGAAACAACATATCAAATGGCCCGAGGAAGAGGAGGAAGACAGTGCAGCCGCACACAAACAGAGTTAATCTCCAGCACATAACTGGGCAGTTAAAGGCCTATTTCCTTCGCTGATATTGTGGATGTTTCTAATTCTACACTTTGCTAATGCTGTGCGAGTGTGTGATAGAGTGGTGGTGGAAACAGCCTGAGGTGTATTTGTGTATGTACACAAGCACACTTTGATGTATGAGCCAGTAGGGCTACCCATTTGAAACTGTAATGAAAAACTATTATCCAGCACAACACACAATTTGAACTGTTGAGTCCTAAAAAAAACACATGTGCAGACTTAAGACAAACTGATTCCCCTGTTGTACTATGATGAAAGAGGATTACCAAACGTATGTATTTATTCACATTATTCCTGTGATAAAAGTGGGCCATGGTATCAACAGTTAGTGGGATGTTACGTTTGTATCAAAAATAAGCTAACGAATGTTTTAAAGTTAAGCTAATATTGAGTCAGTGGACTTTAAGTGAAGTAGACTTTGCTAACTCTTTTTAAGGTCAGAGCGCATTGTCACAAGCTAACATGTTATAACATTTACAATAAAATCAAAGATAGTAGCAAATGTCATGATATACTAATACGCCATACTCTAATCCAGCGCTTTATCTGAAGGCCAAACCTCCAAACTTGTGATTTTGTGCAGCATGCGATATGGTCAAGTACAGAATGATTAGAAAAAAAGTTCATCAAAGAGGACAAACATAACAATTTCTCCAAGACAGATCATAAACGCATACTTTGGTCTCAGCCAACTCTCGGATCAGTGGATTCACCAAACAAATATGGGAACACACAACAACAAAAATGTAACAGACTTTACTGAACTACTGCTGAAACTATTTGTTGACAGTCAATTTCATCATCAATTGATTTTAGAAGTTATCCATCAAGTCAAATACCTCATGATTAGCACCATTTGCTGTTTCCAGTGAGTCAAATGTGAAAATGTCTCATATTTCTTGTCTCTGCTATAAATGACAATTGAATATATTTTTGCTTTGGACTGAAGCAAAACCTCGTGCTGTGGGAACCTGTGATTGCCATTTTTCCATTATTTTCTGATATGTTATAGATGAAATGATGAATCAATTCACTATAAAAGCAATCACCAATTTTAATAGAATAATTATAGCCTTACATTTAACATTAGGAATTATTGTCTAATGGATGAAGAGGTTGGAATTCTCTTAACAGTGCCGGCTGCATTGCTCATACATGTGATGAATCTGCTGTGACGGCGTTGGCGTGTCAGCTTTCCTGATCTCAGGCACCACACCAACGCCAAAGTCCAACAGCAGCCATCTTGAGAGTGCCCACCATTCATGGCCATTCAAGAAAGTTGATTTGAAAGCACTCTCTAGTTCTGCCAGGGAGCATTACATTGGGCATAGACAAAGACAGAAAAAAAAAACACAAAGCAGAGACGGGGGGGACAGCGATAAAGGGAAGAATAGCAGCAGAGAGTGAAGGTTGGACGTCCTGTATGGGAGACAATCAACGCGCAGGTTGGCTGTCCTTTACGCCTCTCAGGGCTCATAATAACCCAGCTAAACGTTTATATTAACACAGCATATCAGCCTTGCCATCAGAGCAGTCAATGATAGAGGGGGAAAAAAAAAAAGCACACATAATTATGACCAGGCCTCGAAATGAACTGTCGTTAGTTTCATACACATACAGGGGAGGGAGGGATGAGAAACGTGAGAGGACGAGAGAGAGAGAGGAGCGAAATCTAATTTACCCCTTCAAATCACATTCATAGGCTGGGACTGTCAGGTACCTCCTGAGAGTAAAAGATGACAGAGAGAGAGAGAGAGAGAGAGAGAGAAAGAGAGAGAGAGAGAGAGAGAGAGCAGAGAGAGAGAGCAGAGAGAGAGAGACTTAGGAGGCTGAAAAGGTCAAGGGACCTCAGCTTAGAGGAGATAGCCAAATATTATGTTAATATGGACTCCATTTTTACATACAGAGCTAATCAGTGTGGCCCAGAATTAAAGGGGCAGATAATTAATTCTAGAGTAAGGGGTTATCGTGCCCGCCTATTGTCTTGGCAGAAAAGAGGAGGAAAAAGAGACAGCAAGGACAGGGAAAGGGAGAGAAGTCCCTCAGCCTGTGTTGAACATGAAGTGATAAGGAACGAGCCCGGACATGGAGGGAAGCGACATCAGTGACAGAAAAGAAGAACAGATTCAAAGTGCAAAAGTATGTCAGATAGAAGACACCCACAAAGGCCAATCATAAAGAAAAAAAGATGTCAGTGTGCGGAGGGGAATTGTTTTTACACCTTATTCTCATCTGCTCTCTCATTTCTATCAGTGGTAAAAGAAACATCTGGGGTGGTGATGTAGTGAGTGATGAGCTGGCTAGTTTAGGCAGGTTGGGTGACCATCAATGCATCCAGAGGTGCGATAATGGTGTTTGATAAGTGCACTTGATATATATCCTGTCAGCAGCACTGGGAAGTACAGGGTAAAGGTGATGGACTTGGAGGTTATCCGTCTTAACAGATAATCTAAGTCAGTGAATCATATTGAGTCTTTTAAATGTAATTTTCTCTGAGGAAAAGTGAAAATAGATGACAGAGGGATGAGATCATTTGATTTATCGCGATCCAGTTTCACTTGATTACTTCTCTTGTTTCAGGATTGTGTTTCTTGTTTTACTTAAATCATGAACATTGTTCCAAGAATTGGGCACCACATTGGACAGATGAGTTCTGAAAACCCTGTCCCCTAAAAAGGGATTTATTATTATTATTTATAATCAAATTGCAAAAAGAAACGAAATGCCGCCTGGGCTGTTTTTTTTTTTATAAGGTAATGCGTAAACACGTATACAAATGTGTCTCTCGACGCATTTACGAAACATTCACTGGTGACATTTTATTTTTTTCCACTAAAATATCCACTTAACTAAAGCATGATCAACCTTTGCGGGGTCTTGCTTGGGCATCCGAAAGCACTCGGTTAAGGTTTGGAAAAGACTCAGACCTAAAGAATTATTTTAAATATTTAACCAAAACCACAATCTTTCCCTAACCGTAACCAAGTGTTTTAGCAGGCTACACTCCCCACCACGGTGGGACGCAGGATGCAAAGCTACCGTCTCTCACCTCAAAATCCTGTGCTTTGTTCACCGAACCACCCACACCAATATCATGTGTTTGAATTCTATGCAGTAAAATAATATCACACTTCCTGAAATGGAAAATAATGCTGCCAGTGATTGTAATCCAGCAACTGAATTTTCCTTCAATCCGCATCTGGCAGAGAAAATAGGTAAGATATAAAATGTATTTTGGAGATACGGTTGAAGACGAAATGCCAGATACGATGACATAAATGTGACATATGGTGTGGTCATCAGGGTCTTGCAATGCTTTCTGGTCTCAGAACAGTTTTAAACATTCACAAAAGCCCCAAAATCCTAACAGCAGCACAATTGAAAAAATGCAGTTCGAAATGTTGATTTTATGATTTTTTTTTTGTATGCCTCATGCACTCCAACAACAGGCTGTATGAAAATCTGTAAAATGAATCCATGCAACGATATAAAAATGCCTCTTTTTCACCACAGCGTTTTCCTTGCAGTGGCAAACTGTTACGCCGCTGAAGGCTCAGTCCCGCTTTATTTCTGTGCCTCAAGAAGCTAAACCGAGTCGCTCTCTTCTGTCTCCATCTTTCCACGCTCATGTTTAAACCATAAGGGAGACAGCCTCATTACGTTTGACTCTCTCACCTGCCACCGCAGAGGTAATATGACATGCAAACAGACCACACGTGCTCACACACACACACACACACACCTACACACACACTCCTACATATAATCAAACACACACTTGTGCGTGCATGCTGAATTGTCCGGCACAGCATGACATATTACAACTGCACACACAGACATAAAACTACACCACACAAGTGTGTAATTGCCTTAATATGCCACACCACCTACATGCGCACACACATACAAACACACACATGCTACTACACACCCAGCTTAGGTAGAGTATGCCCTGTTTACATGGACTAATGTCTGTTAGCAGGTACTTACTTTGAAGTATCATCCCACCATGCCTGTAGAGCAAGCCCAGATTATGTTGAGGCTGTCACTAAAGGGTATAAACATAGGCCTACACACACACACTCACTCGTGCACAGTCAAAACCACACACTCACAAACACACCCGAGAGCTTACATTGTATCCGTCTCTCTAAGCAGTCTAAACACATCGTCTAGCCGGCCTCCGAAGGTGTGCGCCACTGTTCTGATTTACATACATGAAGTGCAGCAAATGCAGCCTGATGTTTTCACCTTTGCAAAAAAAAAGATTACACCAGCTGGCGCTTTGCAACATAAAACGTTCTCGCTAAAATGTAATTTTCACCCCCATTGTTGGGCACTGAGACCAGGCAAACGACAAAAGATGGGATGTGACAGGAAATATATGGCGGAGGGGGAAATAAATAAAAGGCTGAAAGGAGAGGGGGAAGGAAGGATGAAAGAAGGAAGATCCATGTCTTTGATACTGAAGAAACAGAGTCTCAACAGGGGAGAAAACATCGTTGGTAAAATACGATTATGCAAACCTGACCTGAGGAAGATGAGAAAAAAAACAAATAAGATTGCCTCCAAGTTTCATGTGAAGCCCCCTTTTATGTTTTCCCTCCGTCTTTCCTTTATTCAAACTTCAACATTTAACACTGTATTTAACACTGTTAATCAATTGACCTCCATTGTGGACTAATCCTTGACTGTGCCTAATTCATTGAGCTGAAAGTGTCATTCGACTTAGCTCTGTTCACTATCTTTTCAATGACACTTACCCAAATGGGACTAATATGGCCTCAATAGATTCACTTAATTTCCATCTGCTCAATTTGGCAGAGGATAAGTATTAATATGGGGCAAACATAGACTTGACTTCAACCTTGTTTCTCTTGTCTTTGAAACTGTCAGCTGGAGATTTGTGTCATAAAAATGCATATTACAGCACTTTGCAGCAGAGAAGTTGGAGACGCTGACTTTAAAAAGAAATTGCACAACGGTTTTCTATTTAAATTTGCTGAGGAGGTTTTGAGATTTAAGGATCCTGGAATGTATGAAAAGTCAAGTGAAGTCCGGCACTCCTAAGTACTTCAAACAAGAGAAAATATTTTTTTTTTTAAATATTGATTCCCTTTGCTCAGGTCTGGAGTGTTAGTGTCTTTATGAATTTTAGCAAACGTATTTCATAGAAGCAGTGTTTTGCTGGTTGAATCTGACCCGCGCTCAATGGTAATGCAATCATCCAAGTTTTACTACATTTCTGTCTCTTCCAGCTGAAGGACCCGAGCATACAGCTCAGACAGGAAAGCATGCATGTAAGAATACTTAAAGGCACGCATATATACGTGCACACACACACACACACACACACATGCGCTCATACACTGCAGCAAAGCCTTCCTTTGTCTCACTATCAATCCTTCCTTTCCTGGACTTTCTTATTGAAACATGTTTCTTATCCTGTCAACCCCTGCTCCAGAGGGAGGGGAGGTGTTTGTGGAGGAGAGATAGAAAGAGGAAACCAAGAAGAAGAAAGAGAGGTAGCGGTAAGGGAAAGAGAAGAAGAGAGAGAGAGAGACGATAAAGAGGGAAACCTGGAGGCACAGGAGGGAAACAGCTAAAAAAAGGACAGAGACGGCAGAGAAATAAAGAAGGAGAAAGAGTGATAAGCAGTCATGCAGCTGATATCGCAGTATCATTAACATCAGTGCCAGAAGGAACCACCTATATGAATCCTGAGACATCATCTGATTCAAAGGTTACCCCGGAATCTAATGCGCAAACAATACTTCTACCGTGGTTCACGAACATAATGCGATGCCTTTACTTGCTCTCACCCTTTCTGGAAATCGCAGTGACATAATTAAATCTGCATAACTGCAAACGATAGACAGACGGAGCAGCATGTTGCGTGCTGAACCGGTCTGAAGAGCATTTACGCTTTTGGAATTATCACGCTATCATTAGTGTGTTATTAGGATGGCATGTTAGCGGTGTAAACAATATACCATAGTGTATAGTGTTGTTTGTCAGGGGAATATTGTCTGCAATTTGCCTTTGTATTGCATATCTCCTCATCTCAACGAGGCACTGGAGGTTTATTGGTTTTGATGAATCAGGACTGGAGAAACATTTACTCGGAAATATAGCTTTGGCAATAACAAAGTTCTGGCCCAAATGAACTCCAGCTATGTAATTGTAAGGGATTTTTTTGTTGTTACTGAGAAGCGTTTTTGTACAATTATTCCCATTTCCACTGTCAGATATATAAGCTATTGGAAGGGGCAGGCTGTGCGATGGTTATCAGAACTCAGAAATGCATTAAAAAATAACTACACTGCGGCTGTCAAAGACAATTGCGTTCACACACACGCACACATGAGCGAGCATTTAGGTGCACATACACACGGATGCAAAGCTGCGCTCAGCCAAACGTGTGCACACATTTAAGTGCACACACACGTGGAGAGAAGGTGTTCCCACAGATAGGGGAGTCGATGTTCTTAATCCGAAGCAGACCCCATCTGTCTCCCATTATAAAGACTCTGCCTTAGCCCCAAGAATGTCTACATTTCATAAATATTATCTGGGCTGGCAAAGCCGGCCGGACAAAAGCCAGAGCGCAGAGCATTTCTCAGGGCTGCATCAGAGCATAATTAGCAATCATAACATCATCCCTACATGCCATGCTGCCTTATTTTCTTGAAGCCACTTAATTGCCTTGAGGTACAAAAGAAGAAGAAGAAAAAGAAATACATGCTTCCTTCCCCTAGAAAACATAATTAGATAGAAGTAATAACAGCTTGAAAGTGGGTCAAGTAATCCTCGATAAACAAAAAAAGTTTAATGAAGTTACTGCACTGGACATGAGGGCAAGTTATTTTCCTCTGCTTGAAATCCCTGTTGTTGCACACACTGTACTGAAGGCAGCAAAAGCCCCCCAGGGAAATAAGGTCTTGGGTCAAATATGTTCCACTGTATATAAATGTTGACCTTAAAAAACTGAGACAATACAAGGAAACAAATAAACTCTTTTTTTTTTTTTTTTTTGTCATACAGCTTGAAACATTCCATAATACCTGCAGGAGAGAGGAAACAGCAATGACTTACTGCATATGGTGGGGAGCAGCCCCAAAAAAAGAAAAAAGAAAGAAAAGATGTAAGCTCATTACTGAGACAAGTTTAAAAACCAGAGAGTGAGAAAGAAGAAAAGTAAAAGTTAAGCACTTTCTGAGACTTCGGCTTCCTTTCTATCTATCTTTCTAGAAGAGTTTACCCCCCTCCCTGCCATCACCACCACTACCACCTGCAACCCCCCCCCCCACCCTCAACCTCCTCTCTCTCTTACTCATTCTCTTGCTTCACTCTCTTTGAGTTAAGGAGGGTACGGTAATCGTAATGAAATGACCCCGCGAGGCACGATGGCAGCCCTCGCCTGATAAGTTATTCCTGACTGGCTTTTAAGCTGCTGTCAAGCAATTTCCCTTGAAACCTCGCTTTGTTTTTTAGGGATGGTGTGTGTGTAGTTGTGGTGCTGGTGGTGTTGGTGGTGTGTGTGCGTGTGTCGTGGTGAGTGTGTGTGTGTGTGTGTGGGGGGGGGGGGTTGCTTTGACAACCCTGCTTCTCTCCCATGAGGGGTACAGATGACAACCTCAAGGTATAGGTATGTGTGGTATGTGAGTGTGTGTGTGTGTGTGTGTGTGTGCGTGCACAAGCGTGGGTGTGTCTATGTGTGGATGCAGCGGGAGACATCTCACAGATGACAATCCCGCTAATTGAAATGACAGATTATTCTAATGTGCAGAAAGTCATTAAAAACCCAGCCGTCGTTTTTCTTGCTTTTTTTCCCTGTTTCCCCTCGCTGAGAATATTTCTGCCTCCAAGTCTGAGCTGGAGAATCTGCACTTAAAGGAGATGTTAGCTTTCCTTCCTTCAAGCTCATGATTATTATCAGGATCACCTGCCACATAGTTAACATCCAGTAGATACTTTTCGAACTTTCACTCAAAAGAATACTACTGCTAAGTGACAAAGTTTGCAGGGTTGGACAGTAGATTTGGGCTTTCGATGTGTAGCTACCCAGGGTAAATGCTCAACTAGAATAGGTTGATAATTCGTATATAATATTTGCAATTATCCAGGGAAACTGCATTTGAATCAGTTTCCTCTATGTGACAGCATTTAAAAAAGCCAGTCAACCTAAAACAAGCCATACACCAAGACCAATCTGAGCGTGCCAGTACCTTGAAAGTTAAGGTCAAGTGTCAAATATCTAACTTTGTTCCTCATCCCTACAGTACAGGAAATATCCGTATCCGAAGCAGCTGAAAAGACACACACCAACACAAAGCAGCTCTGCATATTTGAGATGTGACAATAAAAACAAAAAAAAGCATGTTAGAGGAAGCATGGTTAGCAGTGAAATCATGCAACGCATGGCTTACTCCTAACCCACAATAGTCTGTCTTGGTTAGCGTTGATAAAGTTTGCCCAGACTCTCTGCAGGGGACCTACTGTTCATTCCTGAGTCGAAGGCTTGTCAGTACATTGCGGTCTGACACGGTGAGCAAGGCTTGAAGATTATGAACAGAAGACAGACAGGCACAGTACATTTCTGTGTATCCAAATACTTCCTCTTTCCTGTCTGAGTCACAAATACCCAACTATTTTTCAATTTCCAATTCTCGCCATTTTTTTTTTTTTTTTTTTTTCCACTCAAGCAGGCAGACTACATTGATATGGCGTCACGATATCCTAAAACATTCCGCTGGCTGATATGGAATTTCTCCCAGACTGCTTTGGAACAGATCCAGACAGCTAAAACACCAACCGGGGACACATTTTTCCATTTCTCTCCTCCGTCTCCTCTCCTCCTCTCCACCTACTCCTCTTCCATTGACATTCAGCGGAGGTAAATATTTAACAGCATGCTATTGAGTGCCGTGTGCAGTGTGGCGCAGGCCGGGCTGCGGTAGAGATATGTATATAGACAAGACTGTTTTATTAAGAGTCGCTGCAGACATATTAAGGTAAAGTATGCCTGACACCTAGGGAGGAAATTGCCAGTATATGACACTATTCCTCAATACTGTGGCAGCTCGCCTCACTGCAATTTTGCACAAGGCGAGTGACAGAGAATGACATGTAGAGAGGGAGGGAGAGGGACCTAGAGAGAGATGAAATAGGGAGAAAGTGTGCAGGGTGGTTCGAGACTAAGGGGTGTGTCTCAGAGAGTGTGCATAGATGTGTGTGTGTGTGTAAGTTTGTGTAATGTAGGTGGCATCGTGGGGTGACATGCAGAGTTTGTAATTGCCTTACCCCATGTGAAGGATTGGCCCAGAGATAGTGCTGTTTACCTGGCCTGCTGTTTGCTGTTTGTGAGGGTGATCGAGGGAGAGGGACTGCACTGAATGATTATGTTGGAGGTTGATGTGTGTACGTCGTAGGCAAACATCCACAGGTATAAAGACAGACAGACTCGTGCAGAATACTTGTGAGGACCTCCAGTTGACAGCATTAATGACCGCTTCCTTTTCTTGTCATCACACCTAAACTCATGGTGGTAGCCAGAATTTTTGAAATACTGAGTCTGTGTTCCCCAACACAATCCTGCCCACATAACCGATTTTAGACGAACCATCGAAGACTCAACCCCCCACCGTGGCAGAGCCTGAGATACACAACCACATCAACACATATTAAAGAAACATATAGAGTTCACGTGAAACTTAGTGGCAATACATGAGGAGGCTGGGGAGGTCTGTGTTTGTGAGAGGTAGCAGCAGTGAATGAGTGCCAAATGTTTATATGGACCACCTAACATTAGAGATAGGTCGTGGATAAACAGCGTATGGAAGATATTTACAAAATGACTTTTGTGCCTGCCTCAACTACCACAAGGCTTCATTTTTGTAAATGCGCCGCACTGTGGTCTAAATATTGTTTCAAAGCCCCCCTTTACACTGCCAGGCATGTAATTGTGATGGAGAGCAGACATATATTTTGATTAGATTCATTTTGTGTTTTTAGCCCCAAACAATTAAAATGTAAGCTATTTTCTCTGCAAATCTGCCTTAAAACATGTGTAATATGTGGGCTATCATAGAATGTAAAACTCTTCTTCATGTCATTCAACCAAACACATTCTTAGAAGCATTTTTGATGACATGACCGTAGAGGTCTCAATGGCAGTCCAGCCTAAACTTATCCTACATTAAACTTTAACCATGTTCTAAAGCTCAACCAACACTTTCAAAACCTACGACCCATAACACTTAACCCAAGCCTAAACCATTACATATCCCTTTACACCTGTGAGACTCACAGAGGTCATCTTGCCTCACACACGATTCAAAACGGTCTTTTTCTTTCTATATTGGCCTATTCCACAAAACAGACTTTATTCAAATCTAAACTTGCAGGACACACACATACAGCGGGTACTCACACACACAAACCATCATACGAAGACTGGAAAAGGCCAGTTTCAGCACACAGAAACAATGATGCAGTCATCTTTTTTTACATCTAGAGGGCACTGTTGCCTACAGTCTCAGCCACATAGAAACTGCACCGCCTACGCTGTCTGATGGCCTGCACTTCCCCTTAAAAAGACACCAATTCACATAATTACATTCTAATTAAAAAGAACAACCTAATTAACCTAGGGAATGTATTCCATAATTCGGTAATATTAACATGATCATCCTTGTGCTTGTAAATGATTGGTGATAAAAGCAACAGCAGACATTAATGCCACTTACTAATTAAAATGGGGAGATAAACAGTGGCTTATGAAAATGGGGGAATTGAGAGAGACTTTATAGTTTTAAGTAGTTTTATTATTACCGTGTCAAATATGAACTTGAGACATCATATTTTCTTTGAAGACTCAAAGCTGTGATTGGGATGAGCGGAGCATCACACGGCATGCTTTGCTCCCTGCCAACTCCCCAAAGAGACAGATACTCAAGTGCTGCACTATATCTTAAACATGCAGAACAAGAGCCTTGCTGAAAGTGATACACCAGATCAAATTGCTGTCATAAATCCTTCATAATTCAATAAAAACACAGCACAGACTTTGTGTAACTAATACATTTCCACTGCCTCTTCTTTTAGTATTCCGAGACACGGCGTTGTGCGGCGGAGTGGCAGCACTTGACTGCTCCTGACTTGTGATTCGAAAATTGAACCAAAGGACAAAGAGGTGAAGCGACGATGAGGTGTAGAGACACAAGGAGAGAATGAAAGCACCGAATAGTAGCGCTCTTCTGTGGCTCATCATCACCACCTATTCCCGCTTGGCAATATATCTGTCAAAGCCCTCATCACCATCACAAGGTAGAGTCTTCCGCTGATAATGACCCATTTAAAGTAAATAGCTCTGATCATCAGCATAGTAACCATTATCATAGATATATAGCCAAGCATGTGACTACTGAGGTGTCACCGGCATACTGAATGTTTGTAATATGTGTGTGTGTGTGTGTGTGTGTGTGTGTGTGTGTGTGTGTGTGTGTGTGTGTGTGTGTGTGTGTGTGTGTGTGTGTGTGTGGACCCCTAAACATCCATTTAGGCAGCATTTAGTAGCATAAAGCTATAGCCTCTGACTTGAACTGAACTTTCCCGATAAAATAGTTGCCAAAATATCTTGCCAGAGGTGATTGAGACCATAAAATAATACGAACACCACACATGAAGAATGGCATCTTGAAATACTTAATTGATTCACACAACAAAAGAATAACACAGACATATATTCGCACTCTTTCTGTGAAGTTTAAGGGGTTCCAATGTCATGCAGCGGCAAATAAATCCACGTAATTCCCGAATACGTTTTTGCATAGTTGCATGTTTTAATGATTATGCTTCCTTCTTAAATCACACAACTCATAGGGACATTTCAGCAAATTTGGATTGATGGAGTTCTAATGTATATGTGTTACTTTTATACAAGTCTTTCACTTCAATACGTTTTTAGTCTTGCCAGTGAAGTGTAATCAAAAAAAGGCTGTTGCTGAGTCTGCTCTTTTATCTCTATATATTGTGAATATTAGTCTACACTTACCAGATTTAAGTAATAAAATTACACATATGTCCATGTGTAGATATAAATGAATGCAAGTGTTGTGCATTAGCATAATTTCATGCATATTGCATGCCAAAGTATTGCATCTTTTAGTGCTGGTCACATTCAATTCAGGGACAGCATAAAATGGAGCATTTGTTTTGATAAATTATTCTGTTGCAACACCACCAGAGAGCTGTTTCAAATGTGTATTAGCCAAATGCAACGTCCAGGAATTAGCTGGACCATGATGTGTGGAATGTGCACATTTCTCTGTCCTTCATTAGAAATGTAGTAAATTATGCCAACGCAGCATTTCAATGATTACTTTTTAATAAAGCAGCATAATTAAAATCCAAGCTTCAAAGACGTGTTTTGTATTGACGCATGCATACGATGCACATGTGTGGAATCACATGCAAAGCCATGTACACACACGGACACACACACACTCACACACAGAGACAGTGTAGGCCGTGTGGCACAGCCTGAAGCTATCTGTCTACCGTATGACTCTTGACGCCCTCCTGCTTCCGTCAGACCGCCACTCACAATAAAGCTGTTTTTCTAAAATGTGTCTCAGGACAAAAGAAAATGTCAGGGACTCGTTTCGTGTGGGGCCCCCCTACTGAGAAGACTTCGAGCTTGTTTTAATGACCGAGGGTCCAAGGGTGAGAATAAACGCCCTCTTGTCCACAGCAAGAAAAGTTACAAAAAAACAACTGCTACATAAAACCAGTATGATAACCGCGGCTTTAGAGATATCAATCCTAGGGAATGTCAGAACTCTCAGTGCTGCAGGTTTGTTCGCACACAGCATACTAATGTGTGGTAAATAATAAATGGATGTTTATGTTTGGCTCTATTCAACACTTCTGTACTATCATGACCCTGCAGTGTTTAAAAAACAGATTACCAATGTTCATCTGTCTTCAATTACAGTTACTGTATATACGTGAAATTACTACACAAGGGGTTGCAGGTGGTTGGAAAAAGTTTTCTCTCTCACTCGCTCACACACACACACACATACAAAATATACTGTAAACCAGTGTATACATATGTAAAACTACATGAATCACACACCAACATGCTTTCTTTATACTTCTCACGTTTCCTTCGGTCCAGCATCTCCACCAGGACCAGGTGTTTCATAAAGCTCACGCCATTTTATAGCTCTAAGATGCAAGTCCCACGTAGCTTTTTTTATTAATGTACACAATTATCAGACTATAACTTCCCATTGCTGTGCATATTCTTTTCATTATGCTTGTTCCTTCAAGCATTCAGGCTGGCCAGTCTTTCTTAGGTTCGGATAATGAAGATTTACTGTATATTATGCAGATCGGGACCCACTTTCCTTCAAAACAGCCAATATAAACTTGTTTGAACTCATTCTGTGTCAGGGTACGCTCAGAAAATGAATGTAATAAAAACACACATACGTCCTTATAAAGGTTAATGAATATAAATATAAACAGTGGGACATCAGCTTAATTTCATGTATACTGCAAATGGGGCTCAGGTAGTTTGTCTGGGCCGCGCTGGCAGCAGCGAGTGCTCGAGAGGAGGTAGTTAGGGCCTGGTGCTCTGCCAAGCCAAACTCCCGAAGCATGCAGAGGGCTAATGCTCTGCCTCTGATGTGTGGCACTGAAAAACCCCAGGACCGCTCGCAGGGTCCACTAAAACTCCATCACTCACTCACACCCCGCCAGAGACGGGAGATGGAGCGAGAGCGAGGCGCACCCAGGGAAAGAGAGAGAGAGAGAGAGAGATATAGGTGAAGAGAGAGAAAGAGGAAGAAAGTGGTAAAGGAGGGGTTACAGTCAGTGTTACAACCGCATGATTGAGGAATGGCTGCATATTGGGGAGAGAGAAAAGGGGAAAGCAAGGTGGAAAAATAGAGTGACTGCATAGCCAAGGTGTCTTAATGCATATTCCATTCATCTTTTCTCCTCTAAAACTTCTCATTCGTCAGTGGCGTGTGGAAATCAGATAGCCTGTATCAGATGGAAACCAATGTGAGATTCTGGAGTAGATCAAAGGTGTGGCTGCAGTTTAGATAAGTCTACCTGCCATCCAGACACAGTTCATCTGTCTTAAATGGCTGCTCATTTCTCTTGTCAGATAGTGGGAGACTATATATAGCTGTGATTAAGATGTCTGGAGAAACTCTCTTAGTCTTTAGTCAATAGGAGGCGTGCAAGGCCTCTGCAGACATTGTAACACTGCCTATTGTGGGTATTTGTTTAAAATTAGCGGTTGTTTGAGGGTTCTACGCTCTTATAAGAGTGCATGTTTCTGACACAGTGACATCGCTGTGGTTAACTTCATTATTTGGCACACGTCCACTTAGTTGATCTCATGAAAGTACAAATACTGGCAGGCTGAGGCTACCCATGGTGATTTCACCGCTTGCTTTCTAATAAAAATGGAGCCAAAAAAAGTAAAACTTCTGACACTTTTGCTGCAAGTGCTGCAAAGCAACTCAGATAGATTTTTTATGATGAAGGCGTGCTTGCAATTACAGAAATGATCCTGACGTAATGTTGATGTTGACTGCAAACTCAAATGCAGTTTCATCGAAAGTACTTCACATTCTAAACAAGGTATTTTTCTCAGCATACAACCTCTTAATGGATCATAATAGTTCATCTCTTTAGTTTTAACAAAGTGGAAGTGTGGAAAACCAAAACCAGCTTACATACGTTGATTGAGCAGCATCCAAAACGATTCCACTTTTTTTCTATTGGCCTCTTAAGTGGCCTTCTGGATTAAGGGGCATCAAACAAAGCAGCTGAGGAAACCCTTGCCTTTTTCGTGTTCGGTATCAGTTTGTGAGGCCCACAGAGTGTTCTTGCAATCTCTGAGGCCCCTTCACCAGTTTAATAGGGCACAAATAGGACTCACACATACACACTACAGGCATGGAGTCTCTTGCTACCGCTGCATGATGTCACTGACAAACACTCAATGTGGGGAACACACGGCCAAACAGCGAAACAATTTGTTTAATCATAAAGTGCATTTACATAAGGCAACGGCTGCATAAATGAATGCATAATTGAACAGGTTAATGCATAATGTAGTGCTCCCCCGGGACAATAAATAAAGTGCCTTTTGAAAACGTGTGAGACAGAAAAAGATAGAGCGAGAGAGAGACAACACTACCCGCCAAGCGTCAGACAAAACATGAAACACGCTCAGCGAGACAATGCCAAGGCCACCGAGGTAGAGCGAGGAAGAGAGAGAGAAAGAAAGGAATATGGCAGGAAATAAATAAATAAAAAGGTGAAGTCTTGCTAAGAGGATTTCAGGACATGCTTCGTTTCTTTCCATAATCTGTCTATTAGCACCAAAGTATTTCTAGCTCTCATAACCATGGCAGGGACACTATTAGTGACAAGCTCACACACCAATACAACTTAACACTGCCTCCTGGGAATTCATACTTCACTCTCTGTTTGCCCTCTTTCCCCTCTTGTTTCCCATTTCTCGCTCTCCTTGGCTACCACTACTTATAACCATTCCCCCACTTTTACAGCACCTCTTTCCTCTCTTCTCTTCCATCCTCTTTATACACCAACACTCTTATTCTCAAAGCCCAACACGATTTACTTTGTTGAGACACAGTTGGCTTGTCAAGCAAGCACAGATATTGGTAGCGTACAATTCCTAATCAAGAAGCGAGTAGGAGGCCGTCAACTGATCAACACACACCCGTGATTTGAGTTCTGCCACACTGTCATATTACATTGCAATTTCTCCCTTGGTGAGGAAGAAATACTAAAAAAAAAACATGACAGGATTTGAAGGTCAGATGGTAAATTTAGCTGTTTGTCTATTTCTCCAACTTTCTGACGGCTTTGATCAGCTAAAAAGGTAAAGTATGCATAGGTTGCCTTTTCAGTAAAGCTGGAGAGTCAGTTGTGTATTATTCTGCTTAAAATCGTATGTCTTTGTTTAACCACTGCAGTGCTGAACTGAAGCACAGGTCAACGACAGACAGATGCAACCAATGTAGAAATCCCTCGCTTCACTTGATCACTGAACTGTTGTTTGGGAATTGTTTGGAAAATCTTGCAGCAGCAACAAGGCCAAAACAAGTAATACATGTTACACACGGGCACCCAGCCAGAGTAAAAGCTGATTCTGAAAGTAATACCATGTGGACCATACCATGTGTTTCGAGCTAGCAAAAGACTTTCTCTTACAAATTAAAAGTTGAATTCATAAGCAATTAAAGTAACCATTTCTTAATGTTATCCACTCAGGGGTTTTGCTGGTGTACTTGGTCTGGTATGATAGCTAATGTTAGCAAACTTTAGACATATTTTTCTGTGTGTGTGTGTGTGTGTGTGTGTGTGTGTGACATTGCAGTTTGCTGACTTCATGACTCGTTTGTACTCGTGCCAATGTAACACAACATTTTAACATTTAGTACCGTCGTCCCATCATTGTCATGTGTGGCTGTTATTCAGCAAAAGTTACCGAGTTTAACTTTAATGTTTCACGTCAATGCTGAAGTAGCAAGAATCCCCTGACTGAAGAAGAAAGTTACGTAGTTTCTGTTCGCCATTTAATACAATTTCACGATAATATTATGCCTATACAGTTCTCTCCAACTATGACAGCCAGACCATACCTACAGTATACGTTACTAAGCACCTGCAAGCATGTTCCGGGGCAAGGAGGAAAGCATTCATAAATATGTGCATTTAAAAGGAAGACAGATTGCTGATCACAAAAGATGTCACCAACTATAAAAAATTCTCTGTAAACGATGTGTCACTTGAAGATAGAAAAAAGGGCTTAAAAGAAATCACAGTCCGTCTCCATCTGCACATCTACGTCCTTTAAAACCCTAATAAATTCACCAACTGAAAAAAAAAACCCCAAAGAAAACAAACCGGCTGTATTTATTAAAGCTGCTGTTATGTGCATCTCAGAATATACTCCGATACCTGTCAATGTCTGTTTCTGTCGCGGTGGTCCACAACGCAAACACTGCACGCGTGTACGCGTGTACGTGGCTGTCAGGTGAGATTGCGGCATTTACGCTGTGATGTGTCACACCTGATTACGGATACACATTCCCTTCTTTCTCCCCTGTGCGCTGCAAATATATGTGATGCATGCGCTAGTGTGAGCGTGTGACAGGCAGACATCAGCAGAAGGTTTGGCGGTTGATGACAGCGCCGCGACCTCTGATGACGCCCTCCATTTTGTCACCGCCGACTCGCGCAGATTACCCCCAGCGCCATCTTCTTACTCTGTATGCTAATGAAACAGAGAGAGGGAGTAATGAGAAAAGATTGACGGGATTAAAAAAAAAAAAAAAAAAAAAAAAGAGTCAGGGAGAAAAGAGAAACGGGAAAGGAAAGGCACGGGAAACAATGCATGAAAGAATACATGTGAAAAAGAGCTACATGAAACAAAGCGTTTGAATGTGTGTGACAGAGAGAAAAATAAGAGAAAGAGAAGAAGAAGAGAAAATGTCTGTGAACATATGCACTGTGAGAGAGATGAAAAAACGAATACAGTAGGTAGAACGTGGAAGAGAAAGGGGGAGACTAATGAAGGTCATCAGAAGCCATCACGGGGCTCCCTTGGATAGAAATTTAGGGAGAGAGGTAGGGGAGGCTCCGGCGAGTATGATGAATATGATTATAGGTGTGTAAGTGTGTGTGACAGTAATGAATTCAGGGTGTGGAACAGGAAAGGGATATAGGTCTTTGAGAGTGTTGAATTTCAAACAGGGACACCAACCGGTCGCCACTGCCACTGATCGTTCTCGGTGTGTGTGTGTGTTTTTTTTGCTCGTGTCCATTCGTACGTGTGTGTGTGTGTGTGTGTGTGTGTGTGTGTGTGCGTGCGTGAGCCTGTTTGCATGGCTTTGTGCCGAGGTAGCAAGTGAGAGATGCAGTTCTGCTCGCTGTAATTTATGTGAAAACTAACAGAGCTGTCCCGAGATGTCATTAGCTAAAAGGCAAATTTCATTATTTCGCTAATATGGAGCAAGATGACTCTTTTTGATGTCTCCTTCCCCTTCTCTTCCTCCTCCCCGCTCCCTCCCTTTTCCACCGTATCCCCGCCTCCCACCTCCTTTTTGTCTATTTACCCCGCCTTCCTCTCTCCTCCTCCTCCGTACCCCCATTCAGAGGATCTCCTTATTCAGAGCAGCTTTCCCTTTCAAGGTTGAAGAAAATGGCCATGTGTCTGTGTATGTGTGTGCGGGGACAGTGAGAGTGATTTTCATCCGAGGTTCCACTGAATGAGGCGATGGTGACTCACCTTCAGCCCACAATCACACGCACATACACACACACACACACACACACATACCTTGCACTCCTTACCCTCCCTCCCCACCTTTGATGCGTGTTTGAGTCGATGGCTAATCAGGTAGCATCAGGCCTAGTCCTCATTTCCCCTTCACACCGGCCCCATTAGGGAGCAGGCTTTCTGGAGCAGACCGATAAGGACAATATGCTCTTCTTTGGCACTCTCTCTTCCATATATACCTTAAATCTCCCACTACTCTCTCATTCTACTCTTTTCCCATCTTTCCCCTCGCTAAATCTCCAGTGTCTCGATCATTCCTCCATCTCTTATTCTCCCCTTCTCATGCTTCTCTCACGTTTCACTTCTCTTTGCATCTCACCACCTTTCCCCTAAACGTCCCATTATTCTCTTCTTCCACTTTTCTCTTTTCCATTCTTAACCTCTCTACTCTCTAAATCAGACACCTCCTTCCCTTCATTCCTTTGTCGGCCTCCCTCTGCATCCATCTCTCACTCTGCTCCCCCCATTCTTTCCCAAACTTACTTCCTAAATCCCCAGTCAAGTTCTTTCAGCCTCTTACCCCATGCATCCCTCTTTCACTACTTCCTTTCCTCTTTCTCTATAGTGCTCAACTCTTTTCCTCTCCCTGAAATTGTCTCTTAATCTCTTTTTCCCTCTAGGTTTCCTACTGTCTTAAACTGTTCCATTTCCCCCCCCATTTCTTCTTACCTCTTCCTTTACTCCTTGAGGGAACAAATGCACTTTTTGTTGAAAAATTGGACTGATGGTCAGTTTACCGATTAAGAGATGGGAACAGACACAGAAATCTGTCATATGTCCCCTGTTTGCTTCTATACTCCATAAAGCTTTAAGATACATATTATTTATGATGGAAGATAGTACCTTTACCCCAAGTAAGACCACAGACATTTACTATAAAAAGTTACTAGTGTTGCTCTATTCATTATTCATTTTCAAAACTACTTTAATCGGCAATACATTTATGATCCTGACCATTTATGAGCTAAATGTATGGTTTTAAGAGCCATTTTTTCCAGGCAATGAGAGTGAATAGAGAGATAAGATAAATGTCCACTCACAGAGCACATGAACATCTAATAGAACGATTCATGTTATTAAAAAATGTTTTGGCAATTTTTATTTTCAAGGCACAGCTTTGCTTCTGTTGTTATTTACCGATCAACATTATTTGTACACCATAGTCAATAAGTAGTACAAATCAAAGTTTAACATGGCATTCAGAGAAGCAGAGAAGCAGTCTCTGGTAGTCAGATCGCTTTTACATGCATTTTATGTGTTTATTATTCAAATTGCTCCTTATTTACAGTAGATTTGTGCTGCTGGTTCTCCGTTGAGATACTGTTATGCTGCTCACTAAAACAAATGTAAAAAAGGACACTTATATGTGTCTGATTCATGTAGCTTTTACTAATATTTGGTGTGTACATATATGAGTTTGTCCAAGTACTTTGATTTCAATTTGTAAAAAACTGTGCTCTGCCAACAAGCTTGACAACAGTAAATCCCTCTGTGCTCCTGGGTGATATTTAGCAAACCTTGCAATCTAACCTTCATACAGGGATCAGCCGAGTCACACATTATCAGCTTCAGGCTCATTTATAGTTTCATTGATTGATAGTTTCATCTATCAATTCAAGAGCTGCAGAGTATTGTAGTCCCTACTTTTTGTTAAATCTCTGAACTCAAGACTGACTAATACCTGTAAATTAACTCTACCTTTACCAACGACAAAATCCTTTCACTCTTAATTTATATTTCTAACAACTCAGCAATGAGCATGGGAGTCAAATAAGTAGTAGTGGTTATGACCAGTTCAAGTCCTCCTCTGGGATATTTGAGTTTACAGCTGCTTGTGGGATTTACGTTTGCACAGTCGAGTTGCACACGAGTTGCCCGTGTTTTCGTCGTACAACTTTAACCCTTTCGTAGTGTGTTTACAGTTCATGAAAGTTACGTGTAACATTTCGGTCGCCTACAAATGTCTTATTCAGCGTTCGGTCGTACTTCGCTCCACCCTTTCGTGTTACTTCTGGTTGCAATAAGTCTCCTCTAGACGAAGGGCTTGACAAGCCTAAACGTTTCACTAGCTGTTACTAATGAAATGCAATCAAACAAAAACAGAGCAAATCCACGTTTTCAGGGCAAGGTAAAGATAGCTCGGTCTCCTGGCTTCAATACATTACTGTCAGTGAACACACAACGGTTTTAGACACAGACACACCATAATGAAGCATCAGAAAAAAAACGCACATGAAAAGTGAAAATTATGACCACGTTGGTTGACGGCTTATGTAAGAGAAAGATTAGGTTTATACTATAAGTATTTGCATTTTCTGAAGCTGCTAGCTCCATGGTAACATCCGCTAGTACATTCACTACTAAAGTCGGGTCTGTACTGTATCCGGACGTCCTTCGAGGAGTTGAAGAGGTTAAACATAGTTCATAAACTATACACTTTCATACTAAGTTGGGTTTTATTCTAAAGACATCATAATAGCTGATGAATACAAATCTTGCAAATGAGAGTTTCAATTAATCTGGATATGCTTCTCTTTTTAGTCGACCTTCTGCATCTTTTGTCGGAGCTTAGTACGTACTGACTTTTTGTATCTTTATAATGGTTGGATATTATGCACATCACTGGAATCATGACTTGGAAGCAGTCACAGTTTGGGCAACATTTGAAGCTGCTGGCAAGGCAAAGCAATGAAAGGCAAAATACCTGAATGAATGACTGAGGTGGAGCCAAAACTACAGAATGGTTGGAAGTTTCAGTCCATAGAGAGTGGGGCAAAAAAACCATGTTCTATCTGTTCAGTGAAAGAGTTTCATTTAGAAAATGTTGAAATTAAGCATAGGATTAATGCTGTAGCAGTCGTAGGCTGTAGAAGCTATATAAATATGTTTACAGATGAAAAATGGCATTCGGCTCTGATTCTTTCTTTCATATGCAACAACATTATTAAATACAAACTGTAGATGATTGTGTGATAAGTGTGTGTGGGTTGGTGGTGGAGAAATGATGGTGTCTGCCGGGACATTTTGTCAGTGTGAAAATAAATCTCTGCCTACAGCCTAAATTCACCTGCACCAACAGAATGTCAGCATTTGCTCTAGTGTAGCTGTATAGTCATATAACAAACACATAACCCATAAAAAAAACCCACCTTTTTAAAAGTGAAACATTGTGTGAATAACTGTCTGCTTTTTCTTTTCTTTCCTTTTGTTTTGAGTGACCTAACTTTTAGAGGAGACATGTTGCCAGCACTCCTGTCAGTTTTCTTTCTTTCTCACCCTCTGTTGCTGTTCTGTCAGTTTCTGTTCGTGGTGTGACAGAACTACCTCCCCCACTAAAATCATTGCAACAATGGCAGAATACTGGGCTTGTCCCAGCTAAAGCATTTTTCACGTGACAAAGTGGCTGTTCCAGGTGTTGGATATATAGGTTGTCATGATATGACAATTTAAAAATGGCTATTTATAGACATACAGCATATTTATTTAAAATATTTAACAAATTCCTGAAGTGAAAGTATTAGTCGTAAGGTCTCTAAAATTATTCTCAGTTGCACATAAACTGATGCATTTTATGATTCCAATTATAATCCAACAGTATATGTATGGCCTAGTTAATACATGAAGGTAGAACCAATGTAAACATTCATGTACTGATTATTACAGTAACAGTGCCTACACAGAGGCAGTTGCTAGTAAAACCTTTAGTTCAAGTAAAACAAATGAACTCAGATTAAGAATTAAACCTATTTGCTTCATTTTATTGAGTGTTATAGATAACAGTGAGCCTGGCAAATTATAGAGATGTGATTTAACGAATAAACATAACAAGGACTCGAAGGTCTATCTACACCCATCTGTTACTCCAAGTTGGTTAAAACAGACACTACGAATCATTTGCAGACAATTTCTGTTGCAGAGCTGCTTACGACATGGGCTGTGAACATAAGCTTTTTGTATGATTAGCATGGGCAACCACACAGAGACCTACAGGGAAGCCCAGACTGGAGCTGATAACTAACTAACAAACACACACACACACACACACAAACACACACACATACATAATAGGCACCCCAATCATTTGTATCTTAAAATAGGGATCAAATAATGCCTTGTAAACACTGTAATGAGTGCCATGATGATCAGCAGCTACTCTGTCTCTCTGTCTGTCTCTCCCGTGGTTGTGGGCCCACTCTGTTCACAAACAGCCTGACGCTAATTTGGGATAAAAAGAAAAATACTGACTCGCAATATTTTGCTGGTTTACCACAGATTTCCAAGGGACCACACATACAGCAGTGAAGTACCACCCACTCTCATTTGATGAAATTAGGTTAGGAAGGAGCCTGTTCTGTGCTTTCTGCCTTTGTGAGAAAAGAGCTCATGGTGTGGAAATTAAGAGCCCGTATGTGCTTCTGTGTGCAAACGTGTGCATTTGTGTTTGTGTGAGCGAGAGGCTGACTAATCCCTCCGCAGAGCTGAAACGAGTTAAAAACACATCAAAGGGAAGCTTAACCTCTGTGAAACCTCACCGGGTTTTCAAGAACAACAAATGATCATTCTCCTCATTGTTTCCAGGGGGACTCTTTTCACCGCTGCGCCGCTGACTTTTCCCTCAGTCCTGGGAGTTTTCAAAAAAGCCTGTGGTTTCATTTTTAATGACTGTGCCGTTTGCGTAAATGTGTGTGTGTGTGTTTGCAAAAGAATATAGATGCATGCGAATGTGTGAGTGGGTGCACCCATGTGTGTTTGCACATAAAAGAAGGGTATTTTTGAGTGTGACATGGCAAATGAGGAAAACCAAGCTAACAAGGACATGCAGTTCTACTCGCAATCATTAAAATGTACGACATCCTGACCGGCTACACAACAGCTATGTATGAACAGAACCAATGAAGGATAAAAAAGGAAGACTGGAAGACAGGTGGGGGGGAGACAACAAGAGAGAATGGCAAGATGAGGAAGCCAATTGTGGTCTGAGACCTGCTTTCCCTAGAATTCTCATTATCACAGTATAATAGTGCTCCTTCTGTTTGAGTTCAAATATTTGCATGCTTCTTCTCCTTGTTGATGCGAGTGCGAGTGTGGAACAGTGCTCTTCTTCAACCACTATAAACAGATAAAAACGAGCCAAGAGCCACGTGTAGATGCACATGGAAAGTCAGCAGGTCAATATGGTCCCTGCTTCAAAACCACTTCGAAGATAATTTATTTCACGGTTTTGCTGGTTACCAATGCTTCGACAATGCTTTGTAACTCATGTGAAACTATGCAAATCATAAACAGTAAAAATGTCCAATGTTAACACGTATCAGTGATCGCGTGTTATTATACGCGTACAAAATATTTATGACATATTGACGGATGAAATAAAGACGGTGAGAAATGTACGACCACTAACAAATGTATCTGTTTTTATTTTCCCGTCTTTACAACACGGAGGCTCGAAAACAGCGACAAGAGAGAAATCAATAAATAGTTTTTAAAGTAGAAAACTAAATATAAAACAACATCGACGGTAATAAACATCTAATATACTCAATCACACACAGGCACACATTCATCCACAGGCACTTGCAGAGACAGAAGCACGCAGACACATAATGTACACGCACATTCAGACACACGGCCGCATTCACCGCAGTAGATGCATGACACATGGCGCACAGCTGCAGCGTAATCAGGGACTGTGTAGCAGCCATCCACGTCAACATCTGAGGTATGTCTGTGGATACTGATGACATGCCGTCCCTCATTTATCCAAAGCACGACTCTTTGCTGGTGTAAGACAGATTCAAGTCAACAACTGCGCAGTCAGTCACTCGTTCTGTTTAGTTCATTTGACTATTTAAGTTGAATTAAAGTGATTATAGTTCATCAGAACTGTCACAATCTTCAAATAAGTGCAGACAAAATGTATTTTCGTGCTTGGTGCTACGGTTTTGTTGCAAAACAAGATCATTACTTGAAGACATAATTGCTAATGTTATAAGCTGCCACTATTCAGAGCACTGCAGCATTTTGAGGGTGAAATCAATGGCTTTTTTATGTTAAGTGTCAGAATCTATTAAAAAGAAAAGTGAATATATTCTTGGAATAAATCTCTTCTTGGCACAGCAGTAGAGATATTTTTTGAGTTGATTTTTGATGATTTGAGGGAATTCCATCGTTCGCTGGTTCTGGAGCCCCCCTCAGGCAAAAAGCACCCTGGGAGTTGACTTTGACCTGCAGGACATTAACCTCATACTGACTACACTCCCTGGTGAGGAGGTGGAGGTCTAAAGGTCATGACAGGTCAAAGCCTTCAGGGGGCTTCATTTGTTCAGATCCCTGCTTGTCCTCCCAGACCAAGCATTTTCCAGTGAGGAATTCGGCTTAATCCAGAACGCTTCACCCAACGCCTCGGACTCACCTGGTCTCTCTAGCCCAGCTCCGCTCAGCTTGGTTTGGGCTAGAATCCCATCAGTGTGCCCTGTCGCATTGTCCAGGCTCAGGGGATGAGGGAGGCGGAGGGATGAGAACAAGGAGGTGGAGAGAGGAGCTGGGCGGGCACTGGGGGAGAGGGGGAGGTGGACGATGGAGCTCTGCTGGAAGGTGGGAGGAGGAGGGAGCAGTCGCTCCACTTGTCTACGCATGGACCTCTCCTCCTCCAGCTGCCTACGCAACCGCTTATTCTCCCTGCTGAGAGAGTTTAACTGGAAAGAGAAAGAAAGAGACATTGAGAGAGACATATGCACAGCGACAGACATGTAGAGACAAAGAGAATAACAGTAGTTATATAAACCTTCATGTGTGACTGTGGAACAGTTCAAGGGACATTTTCTGGTGAAGCCGGAAGGAAGTTCAAACATCACACTTGTTTATTTAAATCAACCAAATTACAAAACTTAATTTGAAGTCACCAATAAATATCAAACATCAACAGTCAACAGCTATCAAGTCGATGAAGTAGCTGACATCCCATTATGTGCTTAATTCATCTTTCACAGCTACTTTCATGCCTGTTGAAACAGAAATGCAAGTGGAAAATTGCGAGGGGGTTTTCAGGAGAGCATTGACTTCACAGTTTGAAATGGTTGCAAGTCGGAGTCATGCGACGGTGTAAATTTCTACATGAAAACAACCAATTTGAGCGATCATTAGAGGTCGATTTGACACAAAATCATCCGTGACACAAAACAAATCGCACATCGTCAGAACATGATTGGGCTCCCTGAAACACAATTACAGACTAGCTAAATTGAGGGTGTTTTATTTTTTGACAGGGACATTTGGGTAAAGGCAGGGAGGAGTGCGAGTTAAAAAGTGTCTTTAAATGCAAAAAATAAAATAAAAAAAAGACGTCTACATTTGTTGTACAGCGCGGTAATTATATGCAAGATGTGCCAGTCTAAAAATTGTAATAAGGCAGATTAAAGGAAAAAAAAAAGATTTTATATGTAATATATAATATATTTTTGGCAATGAGGACGAGTAAAATAAGAAATTATAGGATGGAGAGACACAACGGGTAAGGACAGTTGCACTCATCCACATCTGTTTTTTAGTGTGTGTGTCTGTGTTCATGCAGTGGTTCAAGAATGATGTCACATCGACATGTCTGGCCATGTGTGCGTGCGTGTGTGTGTGTGTGTGTGTGTGTGTGTGTGTGTGTGTGTGTGTGTGTGTGTGTGTGTGTGTGTGTATGAGTGTGTGTGCATACGTGTATGTGTGTGAAGGGGGAGAGGGAAACACAAACGGAGATGAGACAGACACATTTCCGGATGGTTCTGCTAACTCTACCCTTCCAGACACACAGACACACACACACACACAATAAATCTGAGCAAATGTATTACATCTCATGACTAGAAAAGCAAAGTCTTAGGCTTAACCCTCGAAGAGCCAATGGCCTGTCGATGTGTCAAAACCTCCCTGAGACGCTTATAGAGTGTTTACTATCTTCAACAGGCAAATATCCTACAATGTGTTCATCTCAAGTTATGCCAAAAGAAATAGAATTTCCAGATGAAAAACATTGAGGTTGACATTTATAATTAACCGTTTATTCAAGGGGACCTGTTTAATTTTCCTCTTCTTTGGTTGCTCTGGATGCTTTTCTAATTGCAAAGGAGGGGGGTGAAATTAAAAATCACAGCTTGTCTCAACCTTCACATACTGCGGTGAACTGGTCGGGCATATGTTTGGAGGGAAAGGATGTGTGTAAGTGGGGGAGAAAGAAAGAACGAAAGAGACAGAAAGTCACGGGGGGGTGGGTGTTATTGCTGGTGCATGAGTGTGTTTGCACTTTTTTATTTATAAAGCTGGGTTTCCATTCAAGTATTTTAATACAAATTATAAAAATTACTGAGCTAGAAAAGATGAATAGAGACAGCAAACTTTGAGTAAATTTCTTCTCGGGTGGCAAAAAGGTTTGAATTTTCTTTGTTTTAATGGATTTTGGGCTCCGTTTGCATAGGATGATCAACAACAGAATATACTGTGGAATACCTGTCAGTCCATCACTCTCTGCAGCTGCCTTATGCATCTCTTTTTCATCTTTGCATGAAAAGTGTGTAACAACATGGACATTAGGCGAAACTAAAGCACAATACAGCGCCGGCTCGCGTAAAGCTAATCAAGCCTTGAAATAATCTCAATTCTTCCCTCTGATGTTCATCTTCACCCCCAGTTGATGGAAAATCACTTAACTCAAATCTAATTTTGTGTGACATTTCAAAAGTTTGCATGAAATTCGCTTGACAGTCGGATGTAAATCAAGGATGCGCGTGTTGTATAGCCGGAGTTAATATGCGCCTGTGGGCGAGTGAGAGTGCAACAGCACTAAACCAGTTTGTGACTGTGAGTAAATGAGACCGATCCAAAGAAGAGACACAAACCTGATTTATAACCCAACTCCTTTCACATAGATATACTGAGACGTTCCATCCAGCTTCTTTACTGATATCTGTATCTGTGTGCAAGTGTGAACGTGAGTTTGTCCAGTGGACAGTGAAGGGAATCGCCTCGTGTAAACGAACTGCCCGTCCTTTCCGACTGTGCTTGTACGTTTGTGTGTGTGCGTAGAATGTCCACGTTGGATCGATGTGCGTAATGATTCACACTAGAGATTAAGAGGTGCTATTACACACCTGACCTGTTAAACAACACCTCTCTCTTCCTCTCTGTCGGCCTCTTCCTCCGCGCCACCTTTCTTAGCCATGTACGTGCAGCCAATGCCACTACGAAACACTACGTTACAACTTCAACAAGTACCAGCCTTTGTCGTATCTCGTCAATCAGCGGGCCGTTCCATAGACTAACTAAAGTCGGGTGAGCCGTTCCCCAGGCCTTGGAGTTTTGGAGAACTGAGGGGGCTGAGGAGTACTTTTGATTTGTCTCTCCTTTGGTGATTTGTTGACTCTTCTGAAGTTCAACACAGTAAAAAAAAATAATGTCAGCTTTTCCTCAGAATATTCCTCTGTGTTTTTCCCCCCACATTGTTTTATCACAGCGGGCCATTTCCCTACGCTGTCATGGAGAGATCAGTGCGGCTGTATTGATATACATCCCTCTCTCAGTTTCATGAAAGGGAAATCATTTACCAGTTGAAGAAACGTCACTGCTTTTTCCCGATACGATTTGTCCCCCTTCCCCACGCTGCACATCCCCCCCCTCCCGCCCGCCCGCTGCAGACTTTTCACTTTTATCGTAGGAAGAGGAAATGGATGTCTGTGTGTGCCTGTGTGTAAGTGTGCGTGTGTGTTTGAAGTTGGACGTATGAAAGCTTCCTCTTCTGTGTGAGCTCAACAGCAGGTGGGCTGGTGCGTGGGTGTGTGTTTGTATCTGCTGGGTAAAAGGACTGTCAGGACCTGGTGTGTGTGTGTGTGTGTGTGTGTGTGTGTGCATGCGCTCTTACTTGTTGATTTAGTATTCTGATGGCCTCCAGGTTGCTTCGAAGTCTAGTCTGCATGTCCTCGATTTTGCTGAGGTTTAGAGCCACACAACCCTGCCTTTCCATGCTGTAACACAAGCGTATGCACACACACGAACAGATATAAGAAATTAACTTTGACATCTTTACAATAAATCTTACTACCTGTTTAAGAATGATGAACTCTACTTCTACAGCTGCTGCTTGAAACTGGCTTGTAGTTGTAGTTTACAATAAAAAAACATATTAAGTATACACTTCGCCTGTCATGGTCAACTTTTAAACTGTAGTATTTTTGTTCAATGATATGCATTTGCAAGACAAAAAACAGTTCCAATCAAATGTCCTCAAAATCTGGGGCATGAGGAAGTTGACGTACATCATCTTCATTATAACTTATTACTAAACTCAAAGATGGGTGAGCAAATGAGTTCCAGAAATCATTAAATTATATATGAAAGCGCTTATAAAACTGGGGGAAAAAAATACAAAAACAAAACGAACGCAACCGCAGCCAGGGAACATTAAGAGTACAAGAAGCCATTTAAGATTTTAACTGTTTATTAAAAACGTTTTGGGAAATGACAAACAAATGTTGGGGTCTGCTATCTTCAGACCCAGGGCTGACTAAGGAATGTCTATTAAATTAACGACGGTGGATAATGGTGCTCTGTGCGGGCTGAAGATCTAGCTGCCCCCGCTTTACGCTCTTTCCTTCATGCCCCAGTGAACCTGTCCAGTTAGCATTCGGAAAAACCTTCTAAATACTTTATTGAAGACTTCTTAGCCCATTAAAGCACCACTGTACCTCCCCAATGTTAATTTTCTTGTAAAAGAGCAAGCTGGGATTTTCTATCAGAGCAGCGGATGGAAAGACGGTCCCGTTTTGCTTCAGTTGAGAAGACGGGCACGCTCATCGAAACGCTAATAAATGGCATTATGTTCCTGTGGATGTGGGTGAGCTGAGACACACACACACACACACACACACACACACACACACACACACACACACACACACACACAAACTTTTCTCCCTATTAGCGATAACTTAAAACATTTGAGATCTGTGGAGACACTTGAGGGAGATGCTAATATGTGAACTGACATTTTTGTCTGAAAAGTTTACGAGATTCATTAGTGGAAGAATTCAGATCCCATGTATTTGTAGCCATCTATGGTAAACCTCAACCAAGAGACAATAACGACAACATAAACAACAGTGACGGTAGCTCCACTGCATGAAAACACTTTCCACCGCGCCATCTCTCGACTGGGATTTCTCTTTTGGTTTTCTATGGAATATGATGGAACCATAAGTTACAGCTTATAGCAATAAAACTGAATAAAACCCATTTTAATAAGCAAGAAAAGAAGAAACACTGTGAAGCACTTAAGGAAGGGATACTATCTATTTGTTGTTCTTGTCATCATAAATGTTTGACTAAAACACTGCTCACTGTTTCAGTCAAATATTAATGATGAAATTATTCTTAATAATAATTCATTTATTCATTCATTCATAATTCATACACCAGCTGACAGAACATAATCTGAATCACTGCCTATTAACCAACAAACTAATCAGGCTTGGACAATTTAAGCATTTTTTTTTTTTAAGAAACCTCATTTCCTGAAAATGAAATTCATAAACTTAACATAATTGCAACTGACCCTTCTAAATCTTTTAATTTCACACCGTAATGACGATACAAAGAACATTAATAAGAAGAAATGCGGACGCTTCCTTTGATCTTTTAAATTGTGAATGCCTTTTAGAAGAGGAGTTGCTACAGCGAAGGAAAAAAACGGGGAGGCATAAAATCCAAAGCGCAACATCTCCACAGATTCTGCACATGATTTAAACGCTTTCCTAGATGGTAATGCGGTCTTCAGCAGATCGTGAAACACCGCCGCCGCTGAGACAACTGTGTGAGATTTATGCACCCGATGTGAGACGCCTGTGTAAACATGTGTTCCTGTGCTTACACGCAAACACGGATGTGTGTAATTAGCGGCCTAACCCAATCAGTGTGTGTATAATTACAGTCATTAGTGTCAAAGCCAAGCTGCCATGCTCTCTAAACCAGGCAATAAACTACATGGACCCTTCACTGCTCCGATCTTGCTCTCATCTTTCTTATTTACTGCTCTCGTCTCAAATTTTATGCAAGACTTGACTGTCTTCTCCAGCAGTCTTCTTATCTCCTCTTCCTGTCTCTCTTGTCACTTTGGTTCCCTGTGTTTGTACAAATCCTCTGCTGTGATCACTGGGTGCTCTTAATTGGAAGCACATTGTTAATGGTGCGACTGATGAAGCCTGATGCTTTATGAGCGCTTCCCCCCCACATGGGTCGTGTCAGACAGTCACAGCAAACAGCCTCAATCTCTGCCTCCACCACTTAGTGCATTTCAATGAGCACTTGCATTCGAATGCTTTCAGATATCGTTTTTAGATAATTTGAGGTGAATTGTGAAAGATTTTGATGACAGATATTTTAATTGATTTGAGACTGGAGTGTCATTTCTGTTGAGCAACACACAAAGATGTTTGCATCTCTGCTTGCATTGCATGCCATTCAGATTTCACAGCACACCTAGCAGCAGTACATTGCCTTACAGCATAGACACTGCTCCGTGGCACAAACGGAAGCCATTTTGCATTTTGAATTTGGTAACATACTCTTCATTTTGGGCCTGAAACGACTTTTCGAACGGTTTCTTTTATCAATCTAAATGTTTACCTTCTCAATTCCTCACCTCTCTGTGGGCTTTACTGGGTACAAACTGCCATCCATAATGTGAAGCCGTGACACTCCAGCTGCTTTGGAACGGAAGGCCATGCAATCATAATATATTTCTTTAATAAAGGCATATCTAATGACAAAGCCTCCACGCCATGTTGATTGCTGCCAGTGATAGTGACAGTGGAGAGACACTGCAGATATCCCCTTTGCCACCAGTAATGAGATTTATACACTGAATGTATATGGCTGTCATGCAAATATCGTGACACATCTGTTGCCTCATGGATGTATGATTTTCATACATATGGCATTTTGGTTAGGTGTGTGTGTTGGGGGGGGGGGGGGGGGGTCTACAATAATGAAATGAAATAAATTAGGAGTCCTCATAATAAAGAAAAGGGGAGAGGGGAAATAAAAAGAGAGAATGGATGGGGAGACACTATGGAAGAGGCTTTCATTCACTGTTTTTATCTCATTCCATGTTATTATATTCGCTCAATCAAAACCCCTCTTATGCATACATCTATATGAACTGCCTCTCTCGCTCTGTCCCCCTCTCTCGCTCATTCGCAATTATGAGGGAAAGACAAAGAAAAGCGATTCATCTTTCTGTCGCGGCCCCTTAATGATATCATTAAAATGACTGACAGCTTTGAATAGCAATGGAAACCTACTCCAGTCAAAACAAATCTGATCCGTTTTGGAAACAGAGCCTGGTGGTTCGTTAGGGGAGGGGTGCAACGTGAGCGTGTGCATGTGTGTAAAACGGGGTGAGGTGGGTGAGGGGGGGGGGGGGCGTTAATGAGGGAGACCTCAGGGGGTCACACTGGGAGTATCGGGAGTACTGCTACAGGCAGGCGCCCCCCACAAACACCCCTCTCCCACACGCAAACACCCTCCTTCGCTCACTTCCATCCTACACCCAATCCCATCTGTGCCACGTTCCTTTTAATTGCCTTAATGAACATATCAAATATATCTCCTCTCTATTGATGAATGCTATTTGACAGCCATGGGGGTGGCAGGCACGAGAGGACGGGCCCTTGATTGGAGTGTAATCATTGTTAAAGGCCCAGCGTGAATAACGCATTCACATTGACGAAGAGACACGCACACACACACACAAACATACACACACACACACACATGGGGAAACACAGGTGGCTAGGCCCACAGGGTGTTGCATTCAGAACTTGGCACTCCTGCTGTTATTAGCATCATCAGCTTTGTTAGGGCTAGATTGTGTGTGAAGGAGCGAAACACGGTGGGCAACGCATTTGTTGGATGTGAATGCTAAACTCTAATCAGCTGGTGGATGCATACAAATGTATGCACTTATATGTACACTCTCTCACACACACACACACACACACACACACACACACACAGAAAGATGACTCACGTTCTCTCTTCTTGCGGGATGCCCAGGTCTCGGATCCAGGCCTGCAAACAATTATAAATTGAAAAACAAACCTGTTTTTGAAAGACTCTCTTTTGTCTCTCCCTACTTGTAGTTCATTGCTCTTCCACTTTGCACTTGTTCACCTTGAAGCGTTCCATGTCTCTCGCCATCTCATCCCCCACTTCTTTCAGTCGCTTTACCTCCGCCTTCAGTGTGTCATTAGAGTCTTGAAGAAGCCTGACGAAGCCAGGGAGATGCAGAGACAAAATGTTACAGAGAAACACACACACACACACAGAGAGAGACAGACACCTATTATCATCAAGAGACTCTAGTTAACATGGGACACAAAATATTGCGCCACACAACGGCAATGGTGTCTGTGTTTCTCTGCTTCCAGGAGAGCAGTTAACTAGCAGTTCAGACATTATCACACACAAAAACACACACACACACACATCATGATCTATTATAATGAAACACTGTATATATTTCAGCAGCCATTTCCTACTTACCCTTGTGGCTATTTATTTCAGTATTTTGTGATGCCACCGATTCTCAGTATCCAGAACTATTAAACAAGTTGTAATTCTGATGTTTATTCTACTGATATTACAAATCAGAAGCATGAAACTTGTATTTAATGGGAGGAGATGTAGAAATGTCACGTTTTATTATGTTCAGGGAGTTCCTGTGTGTAAGTAAGAAACATTCTATTGCTCTAACTTCACGAAAGCCCGTGTGTTCCTGGTGTAAGAAGACAGTTAATTTGCTACAGGTCACCATAGCAAAAACGTTAACTAAACACACACACACACGCACACAAACACTGTATCTTAAGAACGAGAGAGAGGGGAAAAAAGCAGACACAGATGGTTATGGTGATGCTGGGCGGGGCTGAGGGAGGCACCACAGGGGGTGGGATGACAGAAGACAGCTAGACCGCTTTGATCTCTGGAAAAGGGAATATGTCACGCCCACGCCAATGTGTGTGCATGTGTGTGCGTGAGTCATGATGACGCAGATATGCAGAATGACGGTCAGGTGCGAGCATGTCAGAGAATCCACCTGACGCAATCCGACACATGCACAAAAACACATACTACACACAAAAACACACACTTAATTATATATGCGCGCACACACACTCACACAATATAATCCCCAGTTTGCAGGTGTAGCGGTTTGCTGTGCTGTTTAACCCCCCCATCGTTAGCCATCTTTAGTATACAAACTTACTGAACAGGATAGAAACACACACACACACACACACACACACACACACACACACACACACACACACACACACACATACATAGAGGCCAACACACTAAACTAAAATTCACTAATTGAAACAGTAGCGTAGATAACAAATACTCACTCTTTCTCTTCAGTGACGATGAGCAGCACCTTGTTTTGGGCCTTCGTCCGGGCACTGAGGTTCTCGTTGGAAGCCCTGAGAGGAGAAGAAAGACTTTGACATGTCGACGTTACCAAGTGGAAAACTAAACCAAATAAGGCTTTTTATAAGGACACAAACACCCACCAGTTAAACAGTATTTTTTACCTTAATAATGTAGTAGTGTTACTTTAACATTTATTCAGTGGTCATCGCCTTTACAGTGTACAGAACCCATGAGAAAATACACTGCGCACAGACACAATCAAATAAAAAGCATGCAAGGTACTGGGAATTGTTGAAATGAATTGAATTAGTACATCACAGGGTTAAGTGTGGTCCTACTTTTGTTCAGTAATCCAACGGTTGACGTTAGTCATGACCAGCTGGCTCTCATGGCGTAGGTTTGCCTTGTCAGACCGCGCCGCCTCCAGCTCCGAGAGGAGAGTGTCCACCTACAATTCACAGTCAAACATTACCTATCGCAACGCAAGCTGTCATACAGCAATGGTTAATGCTGTGCAAACCCACCATCTATTCTCTGGCTGGATTTGTGATGAACAGAAACTGGAACATTCACTCCATCATTGTTTCAACATGCATTAGTTAAACCAGATGTTTTTACAGCTTAAAAAACAAAAATTTTTGTTCATGGAAAATATAAACTTCTAAGACTGGCTCTCCAGATATGGGTTTAAGTCTCTCTCTCTCTCTCTCTCTCTCTCTCTCTCTCTCCCTCCTCACACCAAAGGTGTGAAATAAAGGAAGGTAAAAAGAGAGGGATAAGTGGGGCTCTAATAGATGGGACGCAATGACAGGGTGGAAATACATGTCAAAAATAGAGCCTAATAGCAACACAAGAAAAGAAAAAAACGTTAAATGGAGAATAATGGGGGATGAAAGAGATGGCATTTGCAGACACAGGTATAAATAACAGGGTTAGGTATTAAGCAGGTGCAAAGCAGGAAAGATGGAGGATGGGGAGAGCAGAAGCAGACTGGGGACGAGATTGGAGAGAAGAGACGGGTGAGGGGTGAAAACAGGGATGGGATGGCACTGGCCAAACTGCTGACTTTTTCATCCTGCTTATCAGTCAAGACCTTTCCAGGCCTAAACTCTTGGGACCCTGGCACATTACCCTTATCGCCATGGAAACACATTGATATACCATACCATTTTCCCACAAAGACTTGGGAAAACATGAAAAAAAAGTTTCCAAAATGTGGGATTCCAAAAATGTCATATGATTAACCCAAAATGTCAAAATATCAACTGCTGTGTGAGGTGAATCGTGTACTGTGTGCATGTGTGTTGAATCCCAAACCTGCGGCAAAATATTTTCCTGCTGATGTTTATCTTAAAAAAAAAACCCCACAGAGGTGGATGTAAAAGACAGCTGATCCTATAGATGCTGAGCTGACTATTAAACAGTATGCAGGAGTAATCAATGACTTCAGTGAAACAGGACAATATAGCGAAGAGCGGAGAACCATCAAGATGACAAATACAACAGATGAATTGTCTGTAGTGTTCGTAAAGTCTGTAACTCTTGTCTCTGCTTGTTGATCTAGTGATTGTTGGGGATTATGTCAAACTCCTACAGGCCACATCCACATCCACAGCACGATCACTTGTGCACCCCACGGTTATAATGAAAATGACATGCTTACATGTACAACTGTAAGCGAAATTCGTGCAACAACTCACAGCAACGTAGCATATTTTGCTTCTGTATTATTGCAGCAAAATGTGCAATGTAGTATCACAATTTGCGGTGAAGGGAAAAAAAAACTGCTAAATGAGCCAATGCTGCACCAGAGTTCTGATACTTGATACATACGTTGGCTAAAAGGATGCATACTTCTCATACTTGTTTTGTATTTCAGGACATTTAGGTTAACGCCACCAGGCTGACATGAGGTTTGTCACAAAGAGGTGACTTTCAGTAAAGTCAGATTGTAGTCAAAAAAGAAAAACAGAAAGGTTTGAGTTCGTCTGTGAGACAAGCAACGTGGGCAACCTCCCATATGTCAAATTAATGTGAGATAATAAATGTGCAATTCAAGAAGAGAATGATCCTTCAACAAACGAATAGGATGCTTCACATGTGACAGGAAGTTGTGAAGATGACAGCGGCATATAATCAATGATTCAAATTTAATAACATGATGAAAGATTTGACTTTTAACTTCAATCAGAATAAGGAAGGGCCGCATTTCTTTGCAAATAAAGCAATAAATAAAAAGTAACGATGAAATTACACCAAGCAAATAATTTCATTTTGAAGAGTAAACTCAGTCAGGGCATCAATTGTAATCGCATGTATCAACAATGGAATACATATTGTGGATATACCCCGTTTCATTCCTGTTTTGTGTCATGCACGGACACATCTTCACGTGAAGGAGGTTCTTATGTCGCCCAAAACCACCCGTTAATACTCCAATAGTAATTATATACACAGAAATATCAAAACCCTACCATTCAAAAGCTCAAAACATCACAAAACTCACAATGCATCTGCACACACCTCCACACGCGTGAGCATGCACACACTCACGCACATGCCGGCGGGATCTGCGCTCTAATGACAGTAATTACCTGTGGTCCCACATTAACATCTCTCTCCTGACCGTCTGACTGGCTCGGCTAGTGGAGGGATGTAAATCGCAGCACAAGTCTGATGTTGTGATTAGGACTAAATTACGCACCATCACTCCGTTTCCACCAGTGTCAAGGGAGGCAGTGAAAGGGTGTGTGAGAAAGAGGGGGAGAGTGTGAGAGAGGGAGAGCGGGACGGACATTTAGAGAAAAAGGCACAAAGGAGGTGCAATTGCAGGCAGGGGGAGGAGTAAAGTAGCATACCTGCTTAACATTTAGATTGGTTTTGTTGCGCAAATATTTTAGCAGATGATGGGGGCTAAAAGGGGCAACAAAATGCATTTGGGACACACTAACCAAGTCGGGCGATACCACTGGTCCTTTCAGGTCTATGCTAGAGAATATGAGTTTACTACTGCAGTGCTGGTGAAGGATGTGGGATCAGCTGCTGCAACAGTTTTTGTCATTTTGATTTGTTTGCTCTATCAAAATAACGCAGAGTTGTCCAGTCAACAGCCCACACTTTTCATTGACAATAGAAACAATATGGACTTGGTGCAATCTTTTTCTGAACTTAAACATCTGAATGAACTTTTATGACAAAACCTCATAGTGTATCTGCAGGCCAAAAAAAATAAAGAAAATGTGTGGGGACTTAAGCAGTTAATGGATTTTCCTTCTTTTCTATTCTTCGTGGAGCTGTGGACGAGTATCACATTGCACATTCGGACAAAAGTGCATTTTCACTAAAACACACCAAGCTGTCCAAGGTCGTGGGATAAACATAATTCAAAGTTAACTTTTCTTGGGAAAGAGAGGAATATGAAGATGAGGGGGGGGGGGGGGGAATCAGAAACTGGTTGTTGCTACCATCACCATCAAACCGCGAGAGCTGAATACGAGCCATTACTCTGTTCCACTCAGCTCATCAGAGCACATCCTCTCATCAAATTAATGAACACATTTATTGTTAAACACGTTTTTATAAAACATTCATTCATTCTGTCTAATTAAAAGGCCCAACAGGCCTGACATCACTTAAATATGCATACTTATCACTCACAGGGTCTGAATTAAAGATCTACAGCCGTGTATGTGTGCATGTGCTCGTACGGTGGCAGGAGAGAATGAGGTTCCCTAAGCAGGTCTTCTCACTCTAGGTTTAATGGTGATAATCATGGCGTGACCCAACATTAAGACCATGTGCGCGTATGTTTGTGTGTGTCCCACTCTCCCTAATGGTGACGATGATGACATGTTCTCCATTAGATTAGTCAGTGGGCCACAGCAGATCTAGCATATTAATGATGCTGATGATGGCTCCTTTAATTACTTTCGTCTGCTGCCGCATGGCCTCACTCCTTTCCCAGAGTCCTTTTTTATCACACACTCTCCTACGCATGCTGCTGGGTTGTTTATCAAAGGCTGCCATTATTGAAGTCCCTGTGTCTAGCCTGCGTGAGCACAACTACATTACCAGCCTTGGTAGAAGATTCTCGCCCACCAGCTGGATGAAGTTACCACATCTACCCTGTGCTATTCTAAAATATAGAGGAAACTCTGGCTATGTTTTGGGGTGCAGACTGTAATGTGCACTTCTTTACCGAGCCTTGGGTCACACAATTTCTGAATTTAATCGTAACATTTTCCAATTTTAGACAGCATTTCATTTGCATTTATTTATTTAATATTGCATTCAAATTCATTGTAAGAATAATAATAACGTTTAACTTCTGAGAAGTTTGCTTTCTTCTAGTTTCTGAAAGAGGATGTTTTGTAGAAAAATCAATAATAAAATGATCAAAGTAAGGTTTTGGTACCGTACTAAATTCAGTCATCACGTCAGCACTTGCATCATTCAAACAATACCAAACCTATTAACTTAATGCTGCATTCGATTGAATTAGCCAGTTCTTGAGGTTGCAGCAGGATTACTGGAGAAAAAAAGATGCAAACAGTGTTGAGCAGCATCTAGCACTGCTATATTTATATATATATACTATTTATTGGTAAGCTCCTACAATAGAAAGCTGTGAATGAGTCCTGGATGTGAGGGATTCCCATTTAGCAGACCGTCCGATGTTTAGTTGTCCAGGTGACCATCCTACAATAGTGCTTCGCTGACAGCAGCAGCACAAAAGAACAATTTTAGGTTTTTATTGTTGCTGCATTGTTTAGTGATGAGCTGATGCAGCAAGAGTTTGGAAAAACACTACCAGCCGCGTTGTTATTTTTTCTGCACCTTAATAAAATGTTGTAAAATAAAATAATGTAGAGGTGGGAGGCATTTATTTATTATTTTCCGCTACATGATTGATTTGTAGGAAACCATTTCTGCTCACACACACACACACACACACACAAAGTGCCAAGGCCGATCTCTTCTTAAAAGGCTAAAGTTCACTTTAGAGTACAGTGAAGGAGGCTAAAACTCAGAAATGCTGGGTTATCAGTGAGCATCATACTATTCACATCTTCTCTTAGAGAGCAGCCTTTATATGAGAAGTGTGACATGATATTTAAAAGAAATATCACTTAATAAAAGTGCTGCTGTGGCAAAATGCTGAAGAGAAAAAGAAACCTGCTTTCATAGGTTTCTAATTCTATGATAATCATATCAATTTAAGCTAAGTAGTCTTTATTCTTTGGTTCTGAGAGTGACATTGACTCTATTTAACATCATTAGTGATACTAAATAGCTCTTTTAAAATCTGTGAATAGGATGTTAGTAGAGTTAAAGTTGAAGCTAAGGTGAGATGATTAAAGGATAGCCTTGAGTAATTACAATAACAGCAATCCTACGTATTTAAACAAATTAGAAGCTGTTAGATGAGTGGCATGTGTATTTTGTTAAGACTCATTTCCACTCATTATACAAGTGTCCTTTACCAAACTCAAACACAGGTATACAAGAGTCTGAACTTTGACTAAGTGATAGAAACCATTTTTTTTCTCTAAAGCATTATATATATAACTAAACTAAACGTGACCTAAGAATGAGAGAAGTGTGTCCAGCAGATCAGACTGTATATCAACCATTGAAGGGATGATCGACAATAGTTTGTTCCTACGCCAATATTAAGGACATTTTAACCTACTTACTATCAGATCCAAGATGCTTAGAATCTGCTGTGCTGTGCAGTTAAGATATGTTTCTGGTGGAGCTGCTGAGCCCCGTTAATCAGCACGACTGACCAGTGAATTTGAAATCCTCGATTACAAACCAATTTGCCATCTCTTTTCCATGGATCGAACTACCTAGCATCTCTGCTCTCCATGTGCCTGCTCGCCAAACATTTGAGCGGTTAACTCAACGGACAGGGCTGTATCAAAATGTCTGTTTGTCGAGTTTTAAATGAAGCTTTGAATGTCTGTCATCACCAATACAAAATTGGGAATAATATGATTTTTTGTGTTGTGGTGGTTACACTAATTTGCGGTGCTGTAAGATTGGTGCTATAGCGCTCCGTTAATACAGGTCCGGGCCTCACTGTGGCAAGCGGGAGTTTTTAGTCGCAGTGAAAGTGTTTTTTTTCTGAAAGGCTAAACGCCGTTAAAAAGCCTTTGGATTGAAGCAGAAAATGACTTTCCATAAAAACATAATGTGAATTATGTAATGATTACATTGAACTTATTCCGATAAACGTTTACTTTTGGAGCACCGTATCGCTGGCTGTGTGGGTGAGAGAGTGACGGAGAGCGGGGAAGAGAAGGTGGACTATTGCGCACGATGCCTCTGTGAGTTATTAGTAATAATTTGAATGTCAACGTTATGAATGAAGCTTTGAACTAGTTGATGCAGCACTATAGCTTTTGGATATGAGCACAGACACTTAAGACTTTTAAAAAAGAAAGCCATTCTTTGAATAGAGGAAACACTGCTATTAAATTAATTGAATGTTTAGACTTTAAACTTGTATAAATGTTTATTCACATTACTAACTGTATTGCCTGCAAAACACTTAAAGATTCAAGCATTTCAAAAGGGACAACAGACGCTGTTGCCCCCTGGCGATCCTGAATATACCCCATTGGATGATATGAAAATAGAAATCATTGGCCAAGCCTAATGAGAGAGAAACAACCTTTAAATATCTAAGCACCTATTCCATATCTTTCTCTCTTCCTTTGCTAAATATTATATCCCCCTCTTGAACTTTTGCATACAGCAACTTTGAGGTGGAGAAAGAGAGCGACAGCTAAGAGGGACACAGAAAGTTACAGAGACAACCCAAGAACAATGGCAGCCGTGTCTGCTCGACTGGCCATCCCATCCCTCAGATGAATTACACGACTGCAGCTTAATGAACTGTGTTTGAGGGTGATGGGACACAAGGACACGCATGCACACACACATTGAACAAATACAAAGGCCATTCCATGGTTAAACAGTCAGACAATTGGACCACTTCTCTTTATTCATCAACTAAACAAATGAGTTCCATTTGTCTGTCCTCATTTCTCCATTATCAAACATGTGCGTGTGTGTGTGTGTGTGTGTGTGTGTTTGTGTAAAAACGGTGATCTAGTGTGGGTCATTTTAAGCTAATTAAGCCAGGCTCGGGGCTTCCATCAGGTATAACGAGTGAGATCAATGACCAGATGAGGACAGTTAGCATTCAAGAAAATTAAAAAACACTGCACACTCATGATTGCACAGCCACATTTCAAATAAAAACAATTTTGTCTGTGATTGATACCTGCAAGTGTGTCAAAAGTGATTAGATGACTGCAACGCTGGGAAGCTAAATCACTGTCGATCAGTTGTGGAGTGGTGAAGAAAAATGGAAGAAAAATGGATCAAATTACATTTCTCTTCGTCAACCTCAACGTGCAGAATAAAACAGCTTCTTGTGAGTCGGTGCGTCTTACTCAAGTATACTTAAGCAGCGACCGGGCTCGTCTCTCTAATCACTAGGCAGGCACCCTACTGACTCGGAATGATTAAAAGCTACTGTCTAATTGTACTTCTACAGGATGACATCAATAGTTGTAAAAACTTTATGGGAATGAAAACATGCTGATAAACTTTTGCTATCTGAAAACTTCTCTGCAAATCCTCATTAAAGCCGTTTGAAACCGTTTACTCCATGCTAAGAGAAGTTGAGGTAAACACACTAATGACTGTGAGTGTGTGTGTGTGTGTGTGTGTGTGTGTGTGTGTGTGTGTGTGTGTGTGTGTGAGAGTGTGTGTGAGAGACAGAGAGAGAGTAAGGAAGAGGGAAAGGGAGTGAGGGCTGATCTGATCAGTCACAAAAACACGCCTCATGTTTACCACAACTCGCATTTGAACTGGACTCATGCAGAGGGGACAGGATCAAGTGAAGTCAGTGTGTGTGTCTGTGTGTGTGTCTGTGCATGCTGAGCGGCAAAACATGCAAGCACAAAAGTGACTGGCAGATAACATGCAAATCCTTTTCTTCATATCGGAAAAGAAACATTAAACAAACCTGGAAAACGTAAACAAGACTTTGCATGGAACACACATAAAACAAACACACACATATACACATTGTGTATACAATGACACACACACACACACACACACAGAGAGAAAGACAGAGCTATCTGAGGTTCAGCTACTGTGCACTGAGGCAATTTGTAATATAGATTTCCTCTATAGGCCACTGTAGTGTACCATTTACCATTCCAAACCCTTTGATTTTTTTCACCAGCGGATAATTCATCTTCTGCTGGTCAATAACAGAGATTGAGACCTAATGAAGGAGTCATAGTCAGAAGGGCCATCACACTGGTGTTTAAACACTGTTTGGAGTCAAATTCATTGAAAAGCCCATCTGTCGTTGAAATGATGGAACACAGCAAGAACGCAAAGGGGAAGTGTAATGGATTGTGTATGAGTGAAAGAGCATGCCAGAGAAGACACGTATTCAAATGCATGCAGATAAGTACTCTCACACACACACAGACACACACACACACTCCCAAACAGTTTACTACAAATGTGAGAATAAACTAGAAAAGTACACGCAAGTAGAGTGCAGATCTCAGCCATTTGTCTCCATCTTCCCTCCCAAACAAAGGAGAGTTGAAACTCACTTAATTATCCCTCCCGGCTGCCTTACAGTCAAGATGGTGGTGAAGATTTAAAACAAAAAAAACAACAACAACAGGGATTTATTGTTGTATTGTAACTAACTTGAAGGAAATTAAATGAATCTGCAGATGCTCTGGTTTAAAATGAGGCCAAACTTTTCTATGGATGTCAGTTTTTGAGCCACAACAAGGGCCAAAATGTGGCCCGCTGGACACTAGGCAAGGCTTGTTTTTAGCCTAGCCGGTTATCGGAAAATGCTTGCGGCCCTGATCCCTCCCAGTAAAGAGGAGTGAGGAGCAGTCAGTGACTGTATCAAAAAAATGTAATAAAACAGGTTTTTCAAAAATTGTGAATCACCGCAACCACAAGAGGTCCATGAGCATACAGTCATACATGAGGCTGATGGGTCCAGTAGTCTACGAGATTATCTGCAGACAGACACACACACAGATGAGTATGCACGCACAAACACACACACACACACACACACACAACCAAAGAAATGATCCCTCCCAGGCATAAGCCAAACTAAAGTCAGAGTGGAAGCCCACGACTCTCTCAGCAGTCACACAGCAAAGGCCGACATGAAAGCATTTTTAACCGTTGAGAAATAGTTGGAGAACTCTTCGCAAGCACTGGCTTGGCTACTGACTGACCAATCATCTGGCCTAAGTCAGTGTCTTACTGGCCCTGGGCAATCACTATTGTCAAACCCTGGTGCACTACTGTTTAGAGGGAAAAGGAGAGCCATGCTATGTGTGCTGCATTATTCACAAGGACGGAGTAAAAGAAAAAGTAAGGTGAGGAAGAAGAGCGAGTGAAAGAGAGAGAAATGGAGAGACTGGGAAAAAGCATGGAGGAAAAGGGGGAGAAAAGAGAGGGACAGAGAAGAGGAGAATGAAGAGAGAGTATCAGAACAAAACGCAAAATCAAGATCCAAGAGAGCACGACTGTGCACAGGAGCTTAGGACAGAATTCAAAGTTTGTCGAATCTAAATGAACATCAGTTCCCCGTCCTGGCTTTACCCTTAATTATCCATTCTGCCTTTGTACAGCGGCGGCTCAGCTCTGACAACTGCTCTCCCCTGAGACGCCCTCCCCCTTCGCTCCCAGCCAGAACATTAGGGAATATCAGGGAATATTACACCCAGGAATTAATGCTCCAAATCACCTTGCCAGGTTTAGGTCCCGCATACACCCCTCCTTCTCTTGGACAAGATAATCCAGGCTCTAGCACCGGATATATGCCACTAATCATCAAAAAGGTAAGGGGGGGAGGAGAGAGAAGAGGAGGGAAGGAGAGGAGAGGAAGACCTTGGAGGGCATGAAGCGAGGAGAGGAAACCTTAACATATGCTTATTAGTCTACCTGTTTATGTAGTACAGTGGACCCACCTTATAAAAAGGGTAGGGTCACTTACAAAAATCAATACGCTACTGGCCAGAAGGATTAGATGATTACATTTAAGTGACGTTAAGTGGTAAAATTGGTCGAGCTTTCTGTGAGTATCTTAGAATTGTTCGGATGACAAACGCCTCACCTGCGCTGTGCTCCAAGCCAATTCAGAGAAACGCTCGGAATTATTTGCAGAGGCTGCGTCACTCAGGTCTGGTGTGCATTTATTTACCTGTTCCACGGCTTCCTGTTTCTCTCGCACTGCCTTGAGTTTGTGATCGACAGCCTGCTGAAGATTCCTCCTGAGCTCTGCCACTTCTGTCTCCAGCCTCACAGCCATTGACCTGCACACACACAAACACAACAATTAAATGCATCACTATACTACAATAAGGTCAATTCAATTTAAAAAAAGCAGTCACTATATTTTAGTCACCCCAATTATCTTGGATGCATTTTTTTTTTAAAGTAATTTAAATATTTTCACATTCATTATTACAATAAACCATCCTAAAGACAAACACGTTGAAAGTATTTAATTCAATATGAAGTTTTCTCGAAAATCAAGATCTGTGGGAGTGTTTAAATAGGCCCAGTAAGTGTGAGTGTGTGTGTGTGTGTGTGTGTGTAGGTGTGTGTGTGTGTGTGTGTGTGGCAGCCGAGCTAAGGGAATGTGAAGGGGATCAATATGAGGGGGTCTATTCCTGCCACGCAACTGTGCGTCTGTGTGTATGTGAGTCAGTTAGTGTCTGCAAGTGTGTGTGTACACGTGTGCGAGCAAGTTTGTGTGTGCCAGCTGCCCTGGCTACAGCGAGATCAATACGACAAATGATTACCATTTCCACAAACCTCCCTCCACAGCCTCGCTTCGGCCGCTCAGTGAGCCTCAACACCCCAACCAACCTTCTCCACACACACACACACACACACACACACACACACACACACACACACACACACACACACATGCACCTAAACAAACCAGCCCCACTCTTGACCCGAACCTCTAAAAGCAAATGAAAAATTAATATTAAACATATTTCAAGCAAAAGTTTTGGGAGAGTGAACTAAAGTTAGTATATTATAGATTTTACAGTAAACTACTATGCAGTGAAAGATCACAAAGTCAGCATTTGACCATTAGTTGTTTTAATGGCATTTGTGTTAAATTGACACATATAGAAAATACCCAATAAATGATGCACATTTCAATATCTACCACTCTCCCTCTGTACATCATCTGTTATTTTTTCAGTTATTGATTTAGGCTATTGACTACCAAAAACATTGACCTATCAAAAGTTACTAGATTCTACATGTTTTTAAGGCCGCAACTATCAATTGTTTTTGTTATTGAGTTTTGTTTTCTCTGTCAATCAACGAATCACTTAATTTATAATACGTCAGTGAAAACTGTCCATCACAGTTTCCCAGAACTCAAAGTGATTCGTCCAAATTACATGTTTTGTCCAACCAACAGTCCAAAACTCAAAAGGTTTCTAGGGAAACTGGAAGAATATCTGGTTATTTTTATTTTAGAAAAATGACTCAAAATGATTTATCAAAATTGTTGCCAGTTCATTTCTTTCAACAATCAACTAATTGGCAAATCATTTAAGGTCAAATTTGAGGTATTTTTGAGTTGTTTTAAAAAAAAGTCTCTAATAAATGGACAAAAGCTTAGTCTAAAAAAAAAAAAAAGTACAGTATTCATCAAGAAATGATTATTATATTTTCAAAGCATTAATATATATATATTTACATTCTAAAATGTATCCAATTAAATGATATTACGTCTCAATATTTGGATTAATTCACTACATGTTTCAGCACTAAAACTAATAGAGTAACTCAGTGGTAGTAAAAAGCTAAGGCAGAACGGCCGAAACCAGAAGGAGAGAAAATGCCTGATAGATCGGCCCATAGAGAGAACACACGATAGGATGAACAGAGTGGAAGAGAGAAAGGAAAGGAAGAGAGGAGGCATCCTGTGGAGAAAGGAGGGGATTTCCCACAGCACAGATGGAAGCCATTAGCATGGTGTTGTTGCTTAAAAACCTTTCATGTCTTTGCAGTTATTAGATAATACTGGGTTAAACAGTAAACAGCATGATTCTGCAAATGGATATAATATGCAGACACAGCGACTGCTTTACCATTCACTACCTAAAATTGATTTAAATGTAATAAAATGTAATAATTCATAATGTAACCCTATAAAGTCTCCATGCGGAGTTTGAAATTGTCGGTTGAAGATGAAAATGTTCCATGGCTCAACTTAACCATGAAACTCTCTATATGAGACCGTTGCAGTGAGGTCGTGTCGAAGCCAAAGCCACAACCGCAAATATGTGCGCACAAACAGACGCACACAAACACACACTCCACTGGGTGATACATGCTTGCTGATGTCATCACCGCAGCTCTGGTGACACACAGGGGTCAACCGGGGGTCTCGCCTCTCAACTCTGAACCCCCCGACCTAACAGCTGCTTACCTACCGTGTCCCATCAACACACATTTTCATATTTGTTAGATTCACTCGGGAGCAGAAGTTCATTTTCCGCTGGGATATCCAAATCTTCAGAAATAATAAAAAGTTAGGCATTTTGCTTTGAAGACTTTCTTAAACAATGCACGTATTTAGAGCTCAGGGCTGTTCTGTTCAACACATGTTCCAGTTATACAGCCTACTGTACGCCGCATGTGAAAAAGCTAAATGTTTTTGATTACTGAGTTTACACAGGGGACCATGGGAAATAGGATAAGAGAGGAAGCTTCTTTCCTTCTCTCCCTCTTTCCCTTCTTACCTTATTTTCTCCTCTGCTAGCTTTCCCTCATTCAGGCAACCCTCCATCCGCCTCGCTTCCTCTGCACGGGCTGCCAACTCCTCCACTGAGCAGGAGAGAGGGAGGAAAGACAGGGGCAGAAAAGTGTGAGATAAAGAGCAACAGTTCACTTCAGACGCTGTTGGTTAAGATTCATTAAAGAGTATTCAAATGTCCATGTGAAAGAAGAAATATAAGTTCTAAATGAGATATTGTATTATCAGATGTATTGTCAGATCTTGAGGCTGAGTTCATTTCGTTTTTCTAATTCATTTAAAGAAAGAAATATGGAACACATGTATTTATATACATGCTCCAGCAGGGCCACGGTTTAAAGAATGATTTACAAAACTTGAATACACGGAGGTGATTATTGATTCGCGTCAAGTTCAGCATGAATATATGAACTGCGAGCCACCTTCAAAGCTAAAACGCACTCCGCCACAGACGAAGCGCTGAATGCCTTTCAGAGGCAGAGAAGGCAGAAGTGAAAGTATTGCACTGCTTGCACTTAGACGAAGCAGCAGCCCTTTTGTTGAGAGACAAAAAGAGCGCTCCCCGAGTTGGTCAATAGATGGCACTCTTTACCTTGAGCAAGGCAGTAGAGCTCAACCTCCTGACTGCATCCCTTCAATCACATTCCCTTTTCAGCCGTCCCCTCCGTCTACATGCAATAAAACCCCATTGTCCTACACTTAGTAGTTTAGCACATTGAGTGGTTCCTTGGTTAGGTTTGCTTATGCAGGCCCTTTTTAGTTTGAATTTAAAATTTAAGATTTACCCCCCCCCCCCCCCCCTTTTTTTTTTTTGTTCTGTATGCTGTTTTGTGAGTCAATGTTTCTTCATAGCTCTTAAAACCTTTTCACTATATTCAGTATTCATTGAATATAACATAAACTGTCAGCCATCGGTGGTCAAGGCTAGTGAATATTGAGGAGGTGTGTGTGCTGAATATGTAGAGGTGTGCTCCTGAGTACTGTGTTTGTGTGTGTGTGTGTGTGTTGAATATTTACAGGACGGACCATGACTGTGTGGGTGTGCGTGTGTATTTGAGTGCGTGAAATAGAGAAATGTTTAGTGTGTTGCTGTGATGCTTTTAGGGCCACGCACCACACTGTGATGGTAGTAGTGGGACAGGCTGAACAGGGGGAAGCTAAAACCAATACCAGAATGGAGGAAAAGGAGAAAAGAAAATCTACATTTAATAAAGCCATGATTCATTTATGATTTTGCAGCATCCAAACTGTTTAAACTGAAGCCCTAGGAAAATTGAAGCTGCAACTGGAATTGCTAAATATTTAACGACGCAAAAACACTTTTATTTGTGTGTGCATGCGCCTCTACCTTGGCTCTTTCACTAAATCTCAAGGTGAACGTTTGAGTTTTGAGTTTACGAATCTCAATAATCAATAAGGTAGAAATATGAAAACTTGAGTTGGGGATCAAATTCGCAATCAAAGCATTAGTGTTGAGGTGACCTCAGTGACACCTCCCACCAGGGGAGGCCACAGAGAGAGCAATTAGCTGCATAGACTGACCGTTTACACAAGCGCTCCTATTTGTACACACACACACACACACACACACACACACACTCACACACACACACAGCGGAAACACTAAATTAAGTGAAAAGACAGACAGCTTTCTACATAAAATTCAAGAAATAAGAAAACCCACAAAAGCAGCAAACAGCAAACATACAGACAGACACCAGGAGTTTACTTTAGACAAAATAAGATGTGTGGTATATTTAGCTTAGTTTGATGACCAAATGCTGCCAACATTTTCCACATTAAAAGAGGATCCGCAGAGGATTGTGGATTTCTCAACAATCAATTCTTCTTAATAGCTTAAAATAGATGCTGCATTTCCACACAATGGTACGGCACGGCTCTACTTAACTCACTCTTTTTTGGTTTCCCATTAGCAAAAGTTGTGTGTAGTCATTTTTTTTGGTACCACCTCTAGCGAAGTTGGTCAGAGAAAACGGTCACTTGCACAAACCCGCAACGCTACCGTCAATAGTGACGGCAATTGTAATTTTTATTCACTCTACCCCGATTATTTTTTTAAATGTCAGCCCACAAAACTACGCCGAACGCTGTGCCATACATTTGACGAAGCGCTGACATTCCTCTGCTTGGTTGCCAATGGAAGGATTCAGCGGATGTTGCGTTGAACTTGATATCAGGTAATTTAATGCTGCGTAGATATGACGATCAGGTGAGAATCTGGCCTACACTGAGTGGGTACTATCGGCAGTGGAACACAAAATAGAGAGAAGGACCTGGTGAGTCAAGTCGAGCCAAACCATGCAGTAGAAATGAGACATAAGATCTTGGGTCTCTTACTTTCTTGACCCTTTTATACTGGCTTCACAACTTATGGTATGACATTAGTTCATAATCTAATCTCTCCTTCTCAATGCCTTCATAAGAGCTACAAAGCCCATCATACAGCATCAGTTTATAATCACAGATCTGCAGTCAGATTACCCCGCTCTCGTAGCTAACCTTTAACATGAGAGGGACGGGAACCCGGCTAACCCTGAATCAGTGGTTGGGGCTGGGCTGGGCCCTGCCTGGCCCTCATAAAAGCTTCATAAGGCTTCATAGGGGCTTCCTTTGGCTTTGTTGGGGGATTCGTAGCGGGCTAAGGTGCTCCCGAGAGACGTCCCAAAGCCTCCCAAGACTCACTACCTCTCTTTCTGAAGTTTCATGGGCTTGCAACACTGCTTTTGGGTATAAGCCAAAAGGTGCAGGCGCACAGCCGCACACAGTCATGCACACAAATACACCACAAGAAAAAAAAAATAAAAATCATATGCACACAACAGTGAACACTAACAAAGACAAAGAGCACACACACACTCACACACACACGTAGAATCTAAAACTCACACACACATACACCCCAATACACTCCCCTCTTGCTCTCTCCTCTTCGCTTTATTTACAATCCTCTGGCAGCGGTACAAGGGCCCGGGGCTATAACACACGGCACCTAATGCTCAAACTGCCAGGTAATCTCATGTCTGACATCCCCCTTTGATAGAAACTGATCAATAGACTCTTGTAAAGGAGTCATTTTCTCTGATGTTTCTACCAACCACTTCTCTCTATCTCTATCTCTCTCCCCTTCTCTCACTCACTCTCTCTCTCTCTCTCTCTCTCTCTCTCTTTCCCCCGTTCTCTTTTATTAGCCATACATTTATAATTCATATTTCAGCAGGGCCAAGTTTGCTCTGAGACAAAAGGGGGGCTTCTTTGTGTAATAAAGAACAATGGCGGTGAAATGATGGGGAGAAATGCCAGTGTTTGCTGCTGGTTCCGGTGAACAACAGTTTTGGGGATCGATAGAGTGTGAAATGGGATTATAGCTAGTAATAGAGGTGAATTGGAGGAGAGAGGCATGTGCACGTGTGCGTCCAGGGATCCAGATTGGATAGCAGCACACACACACACACACACACACACACACACACACACAAACAGACTTGCACATATACATGCACACAATAATGATTTCATCATCTTTAGGCAGATGCACATCAGCAGCACAGAGTGGTGGTAATATCACATTTCTGTTTTTGTGGAAGTGTGGAAATATAGATATTGTGTTTTTGTTTATGCTGTTATTTCATTTGTGGTCACACAGCATCACATTTATTTCACATTACAGCAAACCTTACAACACATCTTATTTAAGATGTAAGATGACACGATGAGCCATATTTGAATATTTTAAACATCCATCTTTGCTGGATTTTCACAGGTAGGTCCTACAAAAGCATTTTTCCAAAACAATTAACCAGCCATTTAAGATTATTAGGCATACAGTGTTCTGTGAATCTGATTCAAACTTTTCTACTTATTGTCTGAAAAAATGTCTTAAGAGTTTCAAGAATCATGCACAAATCAGTTCTTAATTCAGTTCAAATGACCCATATATACTGTAAATGCTAGATATGTATGGTACACACACTGGCTCTCCACTTAGTGTAGTTTGGTGTCGTGTGGTTTACTCTCCGGGCTGAATATTTTGTAAGAAACAGAATATCTAGTGAAGTGGGAATCATACAGAAAAGGCATGCAGTCAAAGAGTGACGTTAAATTTGACACATACAGTCATGTGGCAGGTTTCAGGACTTTTTTTCTCTCCTTTTTAATCACCCTCTTCTTTCCTGTCCCACAGTCTGATTGAATCCAGCTGCCTTCGGCTGCTTCAATCTCATCCATATGACACTTCTTTGGTTCCCAACTCGTCGTCCGATTCTTTCACCCCGTGGACATTCCCCCTAGCTGGCCACAAAGACCCTTTAATATAATATCCATCACATCCCCAATTACAGTACAGCCCTGTATACGCCCAGTTAAATGTAGGAGTCATGCAACATGTTACCGTCTCACAGCACCAAACAACTTTACAAGTAAAAAATAAACCATAGAGACCATAACATGTAAGTTCAACAATAATTTAATCATCAGCTGTAAAGTTTTTACTCTGTCATTTCACAGACTGCCAAAAGAAGACAAACAAATAACATCCAATAATAGTCTTAAATATGTGGTTTTCTTTTAAATTTACTGTGGACTCCTGCCGTTTTTTCCTCATTATTTTACAGTGTACCTTTTTGTGTTTGTCCATCTAACAATCTGCATTCTAACCTCTTCTTTTTCCCAATCTACTCCGTCCTAGACCAGATCTACTGTTATCAATCATCTCCACTCAAGATGTTGTTTTATAATACAGAAAGTACCCTCAACAAGGGCTCCATGTTAATAAAAAGGGCTTTTTGTCCACAACAGTAATTTCTGAAGCTGACTCCTCACCCAGTCTATCCAGGTAAACAATGCCCCCTTTGTTATAATAATGCACCTTTATTCTTCTTAAGTCATTACAATGGGCTCTACGTTGCTGGATTGTATTTGCTGAAGGTAAAAGCGGAATAATATGTGGTTTTGTGTGGAGCGTAGAGTTGAGGGAATGGGTTTTGATCACAGACAAAGGCCAAGCTACACAGCGCTGTCCTTCTGTCTCTATCTGGTTAATGAGCAGTGTTCACCGAGCAAGCCAGCCACTCTCTGCCACAGAGAAAGACCTCAGATTCATCTCTCTGCGGACAATAGGTGAGTGTGTGTGTGTATATTTGCACCTCGGAGAGCAAGTGTGTATGTGCTAATTAAAGCAGTGGGAGTTGGGAGAAATGGCTGTGTGCGTGTGTGTATGAGAGGTGTTTGCCTGGCGTGACCGTAGATGTGTACGTTAATTCTTAATGAGACATTTCTGTGCCCAGTGAGACCCAGCCATCACCATTCCTGCACTAACACACTACTACAAAGGCCACCATCAGCGCACACACACACACAAACTAGATCATTACCATACCGCCAAAGCAGTGTGCCATTAAATCAAACCTCTATCTACAGTGTGTGTGTGCGCGCGTGTCTGAGTTAACATTGCGTGCAGACAGCTAGCAACCGAATCCCCACATCGCTGCACCACTGCTGGCTAATTTGAGCTAACTGATTGAGCTAACAGCAGTGTGGCTGGTTCAAAACAAAAGGCAGGGAACACTGGAAAGCTTCTCCAGCATCCTCTATGCTTCTGATGGCATACATAGCCAAACAAGAAAAGCAGAGCGACTAGTGTATCAAACAGTGAAGTGAGATAAAATCTACATTTTTTTTAATTAAACTTTTTGCCTCTGCACCACTTTCTCAATTGTGCAGGCCACTATTTAAATGCGGGTTAATACAAATATTAAGGATTTGATCAACTGTATATGTACACAATATGTGTATGTGTTTGATGGATAAAAGGGACAGATGGATGGATGAAATGAGTTACTGATAGATCTATTGACTGATTGCTACCTGTCACTTGCAGCTTGCCACGCAGCTCCTCCAGCTCTTGACTCAACTGCCTGACGCGACTGCTCAGACTCCGTTTCTCTCCGATGGCACTCCTCATTTTCTCCTCCCCCTTCAGTAACTCTTCCTGAAGTCTCTGCACCTCTGCTCTCTGTACAACCAGCTCGTTGCTCCGTCTCGCTGCCTCTCGTCTGGCCTCCTTCAGCTCCTCCTCTGACTGTCTGAGAAGTGCCACACGTACCTGCAGTACAAGTAAGGGTCAAGAGTAATAGTGGATAAGTGACTGCGTTTTCATGCGCGCACACACGTGGTGTTGTGGCCTCGTTCAGATCAAGCGTCTTGCTAGATTGGGTCTCGAATGCTTTTCTCACACTTGCCATAAAAAAGGAGTCTAAAATGTGTGTGAGTGACAACTTATTATTTGATTTTGATTCCCTATCTTATGTTTGCTTTTATCCATGGGAAACCTTGACTGAAACTGAAAAAAAAATACATGTTTGCCTCCGTCGTGCAGCTAGAGAGCATTCGGTGGCTAGCTTCAGACGCAAACTTGAAAATCATGTCCGATCTGTTTGGCATAGTCAAATCTATTGTGTCAAGGTGTTTGGAAGGCATTCAGTAGTCAACTCTGCATAATGCAAACATATCAGAAATCATATATCGTATTCAGAAAGTCCTGCTTACCGACCACTTTATTTTATATACCTTGCTAGTATATGTAATTAGGGCCTGTGTCCTACCACGACGCATTATGTGACATTAGGCTGAATAAATAGAAAAGACCTGAACGCATGCATATGATATTCTTGTTAAGCATGACATGTCTATCACTCGTATGTGCCAGAGGACACACAAATTAATGTGTAAAATCAAACGCTCCCACTTGCACCTAGACCACACACACATGCACACACATGAATGATGTGGCTATGACTGCCAGCAATGTTGGCCCTTTGCCAGGCTACAGTTGCCACTTTGAGTAATTTTAATGTTTAGTGTCCCATTGAGCTCTTAATTGGAGTCAATTTCACCAGCCTTGGCACGTTCAGTGCATTAATTAATGGCGAGGCAATTTGTTTCTGCCAGGCAATCACGGGACAATCACATGAGTGGTGGGTGTGTGGTGCCTGTGGAGGTGGGTTGAGTACTCCTCTTTGGGAACTTGAATTGAATCTCCAGCTCCATGTTCGGAGCCTGAGATGCATGCATAGGCAACATTTTAGGACAGTATATGAGGCGACTTAATTCAAAAGTAGAGGGGGGAAAAGGTCAAAATAATACGGCTATCTCTAAATTAGAGGACAGGACAGCAGATATGCATTACTTTAATACCTTTTGGGTGTCCGCCAGCTCAACCTTTAAGCGTGTAACTTCCGTTTTCAGACGTATCACTTCCTGTTCCAGCTGGCTGCGATTGTTTACGTTTGTGTGGTGGGACGCAACAAGACTTTGCCTCAGACCTGCTTTTTGCTGGGCTCTATGGGGAGGAAAGCAAAGATTGACTGGCCCGTACAAACTGCTGTGTAAAGAATGCATAGTACCAATAAATACAGGGAAAGAGAAATTGTTTGCAATAAGAAAAAAGTAAACCAGATAACAGATAAGCATAATTAATAGATAATGATTTCAATAGATTATTGGGTTCATTAGTATCTGTCGATAATATTGTGCTACTGTGTGCCATTTGGCATGCAGGCTGTTAAGAGAATGAGAGAGAGGAGGGGGCGGAGGCAGATGGGAAGGGCACCAGAGGCGAGACAAGGACAGGAACCGGGATCAGCAGAGGAGAATGAGAGTTTTATAGACTCAGTTATTACTGTCTCTCCAGCTCTGACTTCATCTGAAGAATAGCCGTTTCACACTCTGCAAGGCGCTCAACCTGCTCAGTGCAGCGCTGAAACACACACACACACACACACACACACACACACACACACACACACACACACACACACACACACACACACACACACACACACACACACACACACACACACACACACACACATGCAGTAAAGTAATGTAATTCATTTTTTCTTGAACAAAATTGAAGTCAGAAACATGATTTATTTTTGAATATAGGTAGATCTAAAAAAATGTTCTCTGAACTCTTATCGCTGAATGGAACTGTAAGTACCGAATATATTCTAATGGTTTCGTGCAGTGAAAATATGTCTGTAATCTGTAATGCGTAACCCTAAAGTGTACAACAGCACAATGTACGACCGCACCTTCTGCAGCTGCTCTCTGTGCGTTAGCAGGCTGAGGTACTCCTCATCAGAATGAGAATGACTCTGTTGGTATAGCTGTAGGTCACACTCCAACATCAGCTTCTATGAGTAGAGAGAGCAAGTGAGATAGGTAGAGAGAAAGAAGAACATTGTTAATATTTCATAGAACTAACATAACTACTAAATATTGCTTGTTTTTTTGGCAGACATTTTTTTTTTAATTAATTCTTTATTTGGATCCCCATTAGCTTTCACAAAGTGGTCGCTAGTCGTTATGCGGTCCACACAAAAACAATAACAATAAAAGCAATTCTAAAACGGTGAAAATAACACAAGAGAAGACTAAACAAGCCAAATGTAGGGATGAGAAAGTACGGGGAAATGGCACTACATATGAAACAATAAACCACGATGGCCTACAATGGAAACAAACACAAAATTGTCACAAATGAACTGCAACAACAATAACAATCATAATAATAATAAGATTAAAGCAAGCAATAACTAGGGTGGTGTTAGTCATTCATGCACTGAAAATGAAACCACCAAAATGCAAACAACTGATTCAAAAAAGAAGTCCCAAAGGTATCAATTGTAAAGAATTGCATTTCTACAGATAAGCATTTTTGGTTTTCTAATAAATGACACTGATGTGCCACTAAGCAAATACATCATTATGTATGACACTCATTTGTGAATTGATTTGTTGCATCGCAGAGCACAGAGACACATGGCCTTGATGTTCCAAGCAAAGCTGACAAACTCCAACACTGCTAACATAATATTAACAATGTAGCGCGAGAAACTACATTAGGCAATGGGTACCTAAAGATCTTAGCAATGTTCTCATAATGACAAAGGAATGTCTCCTTGGAAAAAAAGACCTTGTAGCTCATTGTGTTTTCCAAATGTAATGCTAAATGTCATCACCAGCCTCAATCTTTGTCTATTAACTACTGTCCTTTATATCGGCAAATTATGCTACTAATTCAAAAGTGGACATCTTTGTAGGAAAGGAGAGGAATTCCACGTCTTATAGTATTCGTCTTTACGTTAGTGAAATATTCCCTGGTCAGAATATCAATGGACTAGAGTGTAGATAGCATTACGATACTATAATGTATAAGTAACATTTATTTTTCCATTTGTGCTCAAACATGATTTTATATTCATATTTTTATTATTTGAAATTACTTCACTTTTTTCTTTCAATTTAAATTTTCTTGTAAACATGGAATTAAGACAGTAGTGTTTTTAGGGTTAGCTGAGCCCAACAGTTGCACGAGGTAGAGAATTAGCAGGATGTGAAGCACCATAAGAACTCCTAACCTCTTGATAGGCGCCTCACAATCAAAGTCATTAGCCAGTGTAATAAAGGGCCTGAGATACAGCCATTCTTCAGCAGCCTAACTCTTTTATAACCAACAGATTAAAGTTGATTGGATTAAAATGACATTCTGCCCGTCTGACCTTGGCGGCAGCAGTTAAGTTCATCCAAATTAAATTTCTCCGTAATAAAGATGATTCATTTGTTGCCTGACGTAGTAAATATAAAACAGAAAGAAAAAGGAGAAAAGATTAAGTGACACGCTCCAGTGCACACATGCACACACACACACGCATACTCTCGGGCGCAATGACACGTGCACTCAAAGGCCCATGCGTGCCCTCACACAACACTGATGAAGCTGACAAGCACCTGGGAGCTCACGTAAGAACACAGACACCCGTTTGACTTAACCGAAACACTGGCACACCAAATATTCCCGTTGAGAACTCTGCCTCCTTAGAACAAACACAACCAGAATGAAGATTGAAATAATATTTGTTTCTTATTTTGAAATGAAAGACCATGGCCATGTCCCCTGCCTATGTTTCCACTAATCATCTCCCAGGCAGCCTTATTGATTTACATAGAAACATTAGCAGGAGCCTGTACAATCAAACACACAGTTCTCAAGGTATCTTAAATGTTGTAGTAAAAGGAATATTCCAAAATCATGGGGTTAGGACTGATACAAACAAATCACCACAGAGGGATACATGACAAACTAAGTATAGATATATATGTCTATGTTGTTGTTGTGTATACGTATGCCTGCTGTTTGATTGTGTCCGCCTGCTCCTGCAAGGAACCCACCAGGCCTTTAAGGTGGTCTGCTTTTTGTTGACCCTCTCTCAGTAGATTCTGGTTGGCCTGGAGCTCATCCGTCAACTGGTCAAAAGCCTCCTGGGCGTTCTCCCATTGGCCGACCTTTTCCAGCCACCGCTGCTCCATCTCAGCTAGCTCTTCCTTCACTGAATGCGTTGCCAATTGGGAATCTCGTAGCTGCCAATAAAACAAAGTGAGTAAGGCAATGGGTGAATTTTAGCCGTTTCAGTCAAAGGATTGAAGACATCGTATACAAAACTTGTAGCCTTTTTATTTAGAATAGTTATATAGCTGGTGAAATCTCTTCACATGGTGCAGAACAAGCAAAATGCAATAATGATAATATACTGCTAGGATATACCTGTTGCTGTGAATACTGTAGTTCCTCTTCCAAAAGCTCCACCTGCCCTTGTACCCTATGCACCTTCTCCATCGCTGCTGTGTACTTTTGTCTAAAAATGGCTACCGTTTCTTTCTGCTCCTGGGCTTGTAAACCGGCATCTTTTATCACCTCCTTGGCTCCTTTTAGCTGCTGATGAAGAAGTTCCATCTCAACCCCCTGCTTCTTTAGCTTCCCTTCAAATGTCTCGACCTGAGAGCAAACACAGTAAAGTTAAGCACAAATGATGAGAATAAACCTTTGCTGTTTATTTAAATGGACCAGCTCTAGTCAGCAACAGCCACCCTCATCATAAAGCTACAAAATGAAAATGTAAAACAGGACATGTCGTCGTGATTAAAAAAAAAAAAAAAGAATAGTGGTACACTAGTTTGTCTAACATGGTGCAATAGACCGTGCTGCTCTACAGTAAGTGAAAGGAAGTGAAACCGGGCTTAATCCCGGTGTTACACAAGGAATCCTACCGTAGCTCACCTTTCAAGGGGAGAGGTGGAGAAAGTTAAACCCGCTCTAACACTCATCTTGAGTTCATCCACGTTAATCCCGCTGTAATCTGGATCAGAACATGAGGGTTTACAACTAATGACAGCCAACTAGTTAGATTTCAGTGGTTCACCGCAGCTTGGTTTAACCAGGGATTAGCTGGGCCCATCTAGGACTAACACTGGGTGGAAGGCAGTATGACTGGGTAGAAAACTTGCTCATGTAAAAGGAAAGAGACACAAAGCAGAGGAGAGGAGAGGATGGAGCGGCACCACCTACTTCTATCCTCTAGTTTAGAGTCAAAACTGAACAACCCGTGTAGGTGTATGTGCGTGGACTGTTTAAAACCATTGACACTGCCCATGTACACTCGACTTTATTCAAGTGTGATAGTGAATGTTTTACCCAAGGTTACACAAGGTAACAGTTTTAAAGTCACACACACACAATATAAAGTAAGGTGTCATGTGCCAACTGTACCCATTACAGCTGAACTGTAAATGTTACTTGATCTCTGCCTTAGTATTTCTCTCCTTTTAATGTATCCACTACTGTCGAAACACTAATGGTGGATTCAGCGTTTCATTCTGTCGCTGGATGAAAGGCCTTCTAAAAAGGCTTAATGGGAACACCATGGCTTTCTCGTGACTATAATCAGGAGCTTGTGCTTTGAGGAAACAAACAGCCCCTCATTAAACATGATAGGACACACGTCGCTTTGACCCTCATTTGGCCTGGTATTTCCGTATTCATGGCTGTCACATGACGACCCAAGATGACCCTCGTTTGATTGCAACTTTATTCTCCTCTACTTTTTATTTTTAATCTCTCGGCCCGTCTTTCCCTCCCTCTATTCATGTTTTGGGTCCAATTGGATGTGAGAGGTTGACAAACAGCGGGGTCATCTTGTCTTGTTTGGTAAGTCAGATGATGTAGATGGGGATGTATCCAAGTTGACTACAAAATAAAGCTTGACTGCTGTAAACGGGTCAGTTTATTGTTCTTGGCAAAAGACTGACTAGTTGATTGTCTACTGTGATTTAGATCACTCGCACACAGACGCATAAGTGCATCCAATTTTTTTCTTTTTTTGTTGTTCACTGGATTAGCGCAATAGATTGTTATGCTGTAGGATCATGGCTCAACTGTTTGACAACTGAGCACACAAAAGACTTGCCGTCTCAGCGGCTATGTGCTGCTGACTTAAACTGCCCTTGAGCTTCGTGACCTTCGACTCTCGATCCTTCAGCCTGCTCTTTATTTGGCTGAGCTCAGAGTTGTTCTGCTTCAATCGGCTGTGAAGCAGGACACTCCTCTGGCTCCAGCGTTCCGCATCAATCTTGTGAGCTTGTTTCACAGCTTCCAAGTCAGAGTTCAACTGATCTATAGCGCCTCCTCTAGGGGAGGTGGAGATGAGCGAAGGTGAAGAGGAGACGAGAGAAAGCTTCCTTACCTGTTGCTGACCAATACGGAGCTGATCATGCAGCTGCTGTTGTTCTTTCTCTTTCTGCTCTATAAGGCACTCGATATCTCGGACCTTTTCGCTAAGCTGACACCTCTCATCCTGGTGTCCTCTGACCTTGTGTTTCAAGTGTCTCACCTCAATCTTCAGTGCTGCCACCTGAGCAAAAAAAAAAAAAAAGAGGATGAGAAGGAAGGAGGAAAAGGATGGAAATGAAATAACTTTATGTAGACATACAAAGCACACACAGACAGACAGAAAAGGCAGCGAGGGGGCGGCAGTAGTCAAAAAGTGAGGGAATCAGGCTTGAGTCAGAGAGTTTCCCAGTTTAGTCTCAGGACCAGTTGGGAAAATGTGGGCACGGCAGACATGAATGAGTAACGATTTCCCCTTTCCTTAGCTCCAACTTTCGAAGAGCCTTTGAGCAAAGTGCTACACCTCCCACAGCTCTAATGGAGATGCTCAGTAGCCAACTGAACAAAACTGTTGCTGGTTTGGGCACTTCCCTTGAGTAGATATGTGCAACTCTGTGGGTGTAAAACAGGTCATTGTTGGAAAAAAACAAAAAAAACACAGGGGTGCTCACTCAACCTAGCCTCAGCATATCAAAGGAAAAAACAAAAAATAGCAAGACAGGTTGAAAACCCATGCAGACTACCTAGAATTGAATATAAGCCCTGAAACAAATTTAAAACCCCAAAATGGAAACAAATCGTAAACTTATTTTCTCACGAAACATAGCTGGAGAATGCAAAATTAGCAACATTAAAAGGGACAGGCGTGATCTCTTAGAAATAGTACTTTACGCAAAATTGATCAAAACTGCAATATTATAGCAATATAAATTGAAAATATACTCAATAATCTGAAACACAAGTAAGAAATACAGTGGTAAAAGCCCTGATAAGTACATACATAGATACAAATGACAGGAAAAGCACACATCTACATACAGACATAAACAAGCCAGCCACCTGTTCCTGTTCCCTTTGATGCTTTTGTTCTGCTGTCTTCATTTCAGCTCTTAACTGCAGAATGAACTGATCTCTGCTTCGAACCTGAACACACGGGAAATACACTTAACAGTAAATATACAAATAAATTGTGGCACTTCAGCCCATCCTTCAGTTAAATATTTGGTTTACAACCGCAGATTTTGGTACATAAGTCTGACCTATGCATACACACACACACACACACACACACACACACACACACACACACACACACAAGCACACAGAGACATAGAGAGAGATGGACCTCCAGGTGCAAGGTGTGGACTTTCTCATGGCTCAGGGCCAAATCAGCCTCCAGTCTCCCTTTGGTCTGGTTGATGTGGACACACTCTCTGCTCCGGTCCTCCATCTTGGCTCTCAGCTCATCGCCCTCCTCGCTCACTTTCTCCAAAGCCTTCTCTCTTTCGAGCAACTGGGAAATATGCAATATAATTGAGCCACTCGATCAGTGCTAAGATCCTACAGTACTTCACAACACCCACATTAGGATAATGAAAAAAATGTTTAAATTAATTAAATAACAATCTTCAATTCAGTAGTAGTAAAATGTTATATCGAGGATTAAAAAAAACACTCAACATTATCTTAAGTGCATTACACAGAAACATTAATACATTTAGTTTACATTTTAATTCCACTGTCAAATAAAAATTCCAGTAATTGGAATTATTTGATAGAGTAATCAACAATCAAATGTTCTTTAACACAGTTAACATTAATATGAATCATGAGCATTACAATTTCAATTTGTGGAATAATGAAGCTGTTCTCTTTACCTCTTCTTGACATTCAGAGTGCTGCATCTTACTCTCCGTGAGCTCCCTCACCAGCGCGCACATCTTAATCTCCCTCTTCTGAATCTGGAAAAACAAACACATTTCTAATGGTTTAGGATTGTCGGATAATGTTTATTTTCATTGCAAAACACAGATGCTCTTTTTGATGCTATTTTGACGATACAACTTTATGTTAAGAATCATATTTCCTTAAATCCTTTGCAACACAAACTGCATCTCAGGAAACAGCAGAATTTATTACATTACAGATTACAAAATGTAAGATTAAATTATTAAATTATTATTAAATTATTATTATATGTGTGTTTACGGTAACAGTGGTGGAGAAACGGTTGTTTATGAGTGTACAGTATTTCTGACAATTTCTTGAGTTAGTGTGCTTCCTTGGTGACCTTCCCTAATTACCTACTTCAGTAATATGCCAAATGTGTGTGTGCGTGTGTGTGTGTGTGCTTTAATGTGGGTGTGATGCCTCACACATTCATGGTCTTCCTGTTTACGGTCAGTGAAAATGGCCAGGTATCTGCCACTGTGCTGCCTATTTTGAGCCGAACAGGTTACGGATGTATTTTCGGATATATTTGAACAAGCACTTATGTCTGACTAATTTCTTTGATAAGATGCTAAGGCTTTTCCTTTAAGCTTCCAAATATTGCATCTCCAAACTAAGTGGAACCCCGTGATGAGTGGTAGTTAGAGAACCAGGGCACTGGACTGTTATATATAGGTGAGTTCATTTTCTCTGTATACTAAAACCCCAGCCCTGTCTCACTCCATAACCTAAACAAAATAAAATAATAATGATGATGATACAACTAATAATAATGAAGAAATTGTTCTTTTCAGTCTTTGGACTGCATATTTAATAGACGTAGTCTCTACTTTGGATTTATATACAAACACAGTCCTTAATGCCAAACAGAGTTAAACGCCCTCTCTTTCCCACCTCCTGCCCGTCCTGCATGATCCAGGGATTGTTATGACCAGAGTTGAGGGCTCGTTTGTAACTGTCCTCGGGGATTGATGGAGTTAACTTGGCTCTTTGACCTCTCACCTCTGGCTGTCAGCGGCCAGGCTCGCTAAACACACTAAACCTGAGCTACGGCAAGGAGAGGGTAAAAAAAAAAAACTGCCATGCACATAGCAGCTAAATCACAAATGAGTGCTCGTGTAAACACGCACAGACTTTTTCAAATAGGTCTTGCCCTGGACAGGAATAATAAAGGTTATGTTTTGCATTCCATGGACGTTAGATAAAATAGAACACATTGGCGCTCACAAAAAAAAAAAGAAGAAAATGACCAGGGCATACATTTAATATGACAAATACAAGTCATTCTACTTACCTATAGCAAACACTACACTTACTTCCTGCCAATTTTCAAATCTCGGTTTGATTCATCTTCGAGTGTGTGTGTGTGTGCGCGTGTGTGTGTGTGTATCCCCAATGTGAGCGTGTGATAGGCAAAATGGATGTTGATAAACACCGGAGGATGTCGTGTCAAAACAGACAACTTGTCAAAACGACAAGCTAACTAGGTCAATCACAAAGTTTAAGGAGAAACTTTGGAGTGGAGCTTTGGTTTATGCATATCTCTACGTGGATGTCTATTCGCGTGTGATAAGCCTCTGAACGAATCTGCAGGAGGGGACCTCCAATATCGAAGGTATTTTTAAATCAATGAGCTCTTAAGTGTATCTCAGTCTCAATGTGTTCACACATCCGCACGCACACAACACTCAGCGCAGACAGAATCCCTACTGACAGGCAATGACAAGATAAAGAGAGGGAGAAATAAGGGGGGAGAGGACGACAGGAGGGGGAGAAATAATATTTGAACAGTTGGGGGTAGCGGAGGGAGGGGGGGGGTGGGGGGGGGATGAAAGCGAGAAATGGCAAAGGCAAGAAAAGAAATGAGCAATAAGAGAGATCAAGAGAGAAAGCAGGGAGTGAGGAAAAACCAGTAAGCCATTCGGATGGTTGTAACGCATTGTGAGGACCAATGTTTGTCCAAGTCTAACCTTGAAGGCTAAAACAACCTTCCACTGCACTGCCTACCTTCCACTGCACTGCTCTTTTGTGTCTCCTTTCAGTTTGGTTTTCCTTCTCTCTCCTCCCACACCCCCATGTACTATGCAATTTGAAATCTTATATCTAATGCGCTTTATAGAAGATCTAGGAGCGCATACTTTTCAAAGTGATGTCGCAGTGTGGAAGCTGGAGACACTCTGTGCGGGAGTGTTAACAATAAACAAAATGATTGGACATCACATATTGAAATAACATTCACAGATGTGGTTTTCATGCCGCATCTTACAAGCACATAGAATTGAAAATGAGTCACACAGCAAGCCCTCACGCCGCAGTAAAATGGAGCGAAAAATGCTCAATTCCTTCTCTCTTGCTTTGAATAGCCTCCATGCAGATGTGAGTCATTGATCGGCTCCTATTCAGAATCGAACAATTTAAACACGATTGTGTCATAGAGACCCATCAGATGTAAAGGCCGTGAAAGGAGCAATGTGTAAGATCTGGCACGAATTTTAGTTTTAAACTGCTCAACTTTTAAAAATAAACTAACATCATCAACTAAATATGAGAAAGTTAAGTGTTGACATTGTGTCAAAGACATCTCTGTATTGTGCTGCAGAGTGATGAGCATACTAACCACGTAGCATCAGCCCGTCCTGTCTTGTAATATCACTCGTACCTCGAGAGGAGATAGTGAGTCACTCCTGCGTCCGGTCTGCCCCTCAGTCCAGAGGACGCAGAAGTAGAGTACAGGGTCCATGTGGTGGCAGAAAGCGGGAAACCACTTCACAGCCCAGGCGCTGACTGAAAACTCGACCCATTGGATCACAAGGTATCTCCCTACATCCTGCAACCTCGCTCCCTTTTCCACGTTGCTCGCACTAAATCCATCCTTCCGTCTCGCTCATTCCCTCCCTTTTCTCCCTCCTGTGTACATTTATGACCTGGACATTTTAAAAGAGGAGCCTCAAGAGAAGAGACTTTTGGTTCTGAGAAGATGAAGCGGATCATCTCTGACAAAGCCCCTTGTCATGTTAATGGTTTCCACTGCTTTCAAGTTCCTCAGTGGGGGAGTTTGGAACACTTTAACCACATGTTAAAACTGCAGCGACATGTGGCCATTTGCAAGGAGATGATGTGTGAGAGATGGAGAGAACTGCTAATACAGATGAAAACAAGTAAAAAAGGGATACAGATAAATAAAGCATAGGGGATTAAAAAGACATTAAGGAGGATTTTGTGCTTAAAATATTACTTTAACGCAAAAAAGCGCAAACATCTGCTTTTATTTAGTGAATTTTCCAAGTATTTTTTTTTGTTTTCTACACAAAAACAATAAACAGCTGATCTAACTGGACATGTTTACACCCCAGGACCCAAATCCATGTTTCCATCTACTTCCCAGCTGTTTGAGTGAATTAGATCTAAAAAATAAAAAATAAGTAAAAAAGGGAGTGGACGACTCATTTTCTACAGAATACGCAAACTGCTTTCCTATTCTTCCGAGTAGAAAAGGCCTAAGTGAGAGCGGGAGAGAGAAAAAGAAAGAGTGAATCAGCAGAGTACATTACAGATGAAGCAGCGTGTTGACAGTATTTGTTCAGCTGTGCTAATGTTAGGACATTTAGCTCTGCAGAGGAAAAGTTCTCTCAGTTTCACTTACAGTATATTCAAGTGGGAGCAAGCACCCTCACTCTCTTTTACACACACCTACTGCTACCACTGTCCATACAGTAATGGAATGAAGTGTGCATGAGAGAATGCAAAGCTGTAAGTGTGTGTGTGTGTGTGTGTGTGTGTGTGTGTGTGTGAGCGAGAGAGAAAGCTTGTAATAGATCAGAGAAAGAACAGTTTGGGTGCATAAAGCAGCACCAGATGTGGAGCAGAAACCAGATCCCTGGACAGAGTGTAATGGTCCATCCGTTGACTTAATCAAATCCAAACATGACAGACACACACACACACACACACACACACACACACATGCAAACAGACATAAAGTATACTGTAGCTAATTGCATACACTCTATATCCACAACATAATAGACATGAACAAATAAAGAATTGACCAATCTTGCATTATTTGTTGCACCTGTGAAATCCTAATGTGTTCATGTTCACTCCAGCAGAGTGAATAACAAGAGGTCAAAAATAGTTTCTAAAATATTGAATTAAAATATCTTATTCTACCCAAAGCCCATTTGTTGTCATATAACATGAGCTACAGAGCATGGAGTCTTTTAGATGTGCATTCTATAAACTGGTAGACTGTCGTAACAATAGCCTCAGTCAACAAGATCCTGACCACTTTAACTCTAAACATACACTGGAATGAGTCAGTGAAGAGACAGTGACAACTACTGATCCTTGTGTGTTTTTACAAAGCCACGTCCTTGATATTCACCAATGGCTTACTGAAACCTGGTTAATTAATACAAACTGAGTTATATATGTATATATATATAGAGCAAAATCTGTCTAACAAGTAATATACAATAGGATAATTTTCATGTTTTTTCATGCAGTCCTAGCTAAAAACAAAAATCCCATTTTAGCAGAACAATCCATTTATGTCAAGTCTGTCTTCGTCAAAAGTGTGTGTTTTTAATAAGGCTCTAAATATCAGAACATCCCATTACCCATTATCTAAAACCTTATTATCAGCACCATTGTAGAAATAGACAATGCCTGTCACAGTGAATATTACATTTGAAAATTGAATATTTAAATGAATCCCTCACCTATACAACCCTTCTTATCAGCCCCATTGTGGGAAAAGACAATGCATTACATTAAAGTGAATATTATATTTCATGTCCATCCAGTAGAAATTGCGTATTTTCAGTTTAACCATTTCATTAACATTTTCCGCTTTGTGCAGAAAATGCTTCCTAACCTTTTGAGCAAACGAACTCGCTAATAATGTATCAGTGATGACAACACATGGCCAACAACAGGGAAGTCAAATGCACTCGTCTCAGTTTAAGTGTCACAATTGGATGAACAAGCAAAGTTTCGCAAGAATATATAACTTAATTATTGGAATTAAGACCTTGAGGAAAGAAACCAATTACCTTCTTTTCGGTGGTGTGACGCACGTGTATTAGCTCCTGCTGCAGATGCTCCATCTCTTTGTTGGCATGGTGCAGCTGGTCTTGGATCTGCTCTCTCTGCTGCCTCTCCGTGTCCAGGCTGGTTTTGGTCTGATCCAGGGTTTTACGGATGTCATTCAACAGGCACTCAGTGGTTTGTAACTGAGGGGGAGAGAGAGATGAAGAATAAGCAGAGTATGTCTGATCCAAAGACTAAAACAGAGGGACAGTCACAAGCAGACGGGCAGCCGAGGAGAAGCACACAAGGAGAAGAATGGGTGAACCGTTACAACAAGATACAAGCAGGAGGAGAAGGAGATGAAAGTAGAATTTAGGGACGTTTGCCTCCACTCTGTCTCCATAGCAGTGAAAAGGAACAACATTGAGGCTTTGTGCCAAGTTGGGGAACCCTACAGTTACTGCTTTGACTCAGGACCAATAAAACTGCTTGACTACACATCATAAAGATGTAGGACACTAACTGTTGACTAGTGGTTCTTAAACCTTATCGACAAGGCTCGCTGGGAGAAGTGGTGATTTTGCTATATGCTCCACATGCAGACAAGAGAAAGAATATGCTATTATTAACATGGGTTATTATTAACACACCACGTTATTCTATGTGTACTGATATAATGCTGCTAATCTCATTATCACAGAGCATCTTGCATCACTATACTATCAATTATGAACGGTGTAACTCCTCGTATTGGCAAATTAATTTGGACTCCAATACAAACAAACATTAGATCAGTAGAAGAAGAGGAAAAAACAGACTCAACGCTGTGACCCAGAGTGTGCAAAGTGAGCCCCAGCACTCGAAGACATGTGTAAATTCAAACTGCTGCCACCTCCAGACTACACTAATGATGTCAGTAAGGTAAAGGGAGAAATGAAGTTAGTGTTTGAAAAGTAAAGGGCATGAAGTCAGAATCTAAGAACGCCTTTCAAGTGTTCCCTAAGTCAAGTAACTAACGTGCTTTTATGTTGAATATACTTTGTTTAGTTGGCTGCCGGGCACCCGCGCCACTAAAACACTAGTAACAGATGAATGACTTGGTTTGGTCAAGGACACAGTTAATGGGTTATTTTAAGCCTAAAAACACATCACTGCCACGCTCCACACTGATATACCTAGAGGGGCGAGGAGAGGGAGGAGAAGAAGTAGAGAGAGGGAGAAATAGAGAGACGGAGAGAGGGAGAGAATTATAAAAAAGAAAGGAAAAGGACAACGAGAGAAACCTAAAGGCCATTCCATTCATCATGCGTATGACTCTTTAATGTTCCCATACATTACCATTGGTTCTCAATGGGGCGAGGGCGAGACCGGACAAGAGATGAGAGAGAGAAAGAAAGCAATCAAGAAAGAATGATCTAAAGAAAAATAATGAACGGACAAAAGAAAGAAACAAAAAACATTTAACCCCCTCCAACCTCCCCCACTCTTGCTCCATCTCTTGGCTAAGTGATATTCACACGAACATGGTTCTTTATTGTACAACGAGCCAACCCTCTGCGGAGCTAAGATGGTGGCGATGAGTTATTAAATATGGAGAGAGGGCGAGAGAGGGAAGGCGGAGGAGGAGGGGAAGAAGGACGGATGATTAACTGTGAAGGAAGTAAAAAATGAGGAGAATTCCCCAATGGACCTGACTGGATTTGATTTAGAGAAGGTTGCCCAATTCTGTTCCTTATTCAAGAGGAGCTCCCCTTCTGTGTGTCAGAGAGAGAGAGAGAGAGAGAGAGAGAGCGAGAGAGAGAGAGAGAGAGAGAGAGAGAGCGAGAGAGAGAGAGAGTGTGTGTGTGTGTGTGTGTTACCTACTTTGCTCTGCAGTGAAGCCCGGCTTTCTTTGAGCTGTGTGTTGTCTTGGACCAGCTGTTGCTTGTGTTTCTCCTTCATAGCCAAGGTTCCCTTCAGAGAGTCCTGGGTGGCTCGCAAACTAACCACATCCTGGTCCAGGTGTCTCACATGCTCGTCTCTCTCTTTCACCTAACATACACACACACACACACACACACACACACACACACACACACACACGTACGCACGGACAGACAAAAGAAAAGTCGGTACTGTACGTAAACATATACACGACAACCACAGATTGTAGATATTACATGCCTCGTAACAATGTAGACACCAAAAATGCCAACAAAAGAAGTATACATTATTTCACCTTAATATTAGTTTATAAAGCTTATAATTAATAAGGCAGCAAAATGTCAGTTTCATGTCAAAGCTAATAGCTTCTTTCATACATTTCCTATTTGATACATTAATCACTGAAGTATTTGAGCTGGTTACACCTTAATGCTTTTTCAGTGACCGTTCTCTGGTCCTCTCACATCTTTTTCACATTGTAGTGCACACTAGTAACCAATTGATACCAAGTACAACAAAATATTGTGCAACAGATCTCTATAGAGCACAAGTTCTGATCACTGTGGAAAGTCTGTCGCACGATGTCGTTGGAAGAAGAACTAAAGATAATTCCATGTAAAAACAACTTTGTCATGTTCTGTGTGAGGTCCATTGATGTTTTGTTTGGCAAATGTCTCAGTTTTACATGCTACTATAAATACCCTATTACAATGGTTGGACTAGAGTTTGAGCATCATTATTCTCAACATCAACCCCAAACATTGAAATTGTAACTCATCACCTACAGCATCATTATTTGTCATTAAGGGAACAAAACACATACACGTTATTTACTTGAAAACTACAAAAAAAACTGTTGCTGTGCATTACTTTTTATAAATTAGTGCCTGAGTTATCATCGGGAATAAGAGACTAAGGAAGCAGACAGAGGTTGAACTCCTCACCCCGTGCGTGGTTGTCAGTGTGTGTGTGGGCCTGTGGTTCAGAACCCCAAGTCAAATCAAAGCCCCTATTCATTAGCACTGTGTTGAAAGGGCCCTGTGTTAGATTAGTAAGGAGGCTTCATAGACAGTCAACACACATGCAAACATATACACACACACACACACACACACACACACAATGTGGTTAGGATAATTTAAGATTTGTGACGACACACAATTGAATCACACACACACACACACACACAGTGGGTTCTACTGTACAGTGCAGTATCCTTCTTTATAGTCGAGGAACAAATCCCCCAAAAAGGTTTTAGCTTTTGAGACCCAGCAAAGCACAACCATAGTTTAGATCTTCTGATCTCTCGTTGCCTCCTCTAACAGCAGACTGTGGTTCTGAACTTGTGTCTTGGCACAGACGCAGCCCAGCTCTGCCTCCTCAGTATACCATGCAGTATATATATATATATCATCCAACCTGTTGTAACGGTGAGCTTAAGCTGGTCTTTTATGCCGTTAACTCATCCACAGCATGGCTAATGGATGGTAACAATTATTTTAAAAAATGGGGCAGCCAGTATTGCGACACTGAATTAAAATGACGCTTTTATCTGGATATTCCCCAAATTGTAGTGAGACCATTGGGAAATAAAATAAGTTCCACAAAACTGAGACAATAAGGTGTGAATTTCAGTGTTTCAGCCAAGTCCAGCACATTACACAAGTGGGCAAAAGTTCGTGCTCTTTAATTTAACCCATCAAGAGGGATGTCAGATGAAAAATGATTATGAAGCAAAAGAGCACATTTTCTACGCATTTTAAACATTAAATGTTAAAACATCGATGTTAAACCAAGTTAAAGCAGTGATTGCTCCAAGAATTCAGCTACTGTAACTTTTACTGTACGATTCATGTTGATATTTCAGATACAATAGACATTATATACAGTACATCCAAATATTACATAGAAATCTTTCTATAATTGGCACCATTAATCCATATCAATGAGTTTTCAACATAACTCGAGGGTGTGTATTTCAAGAAAAAGCTTAGGTCTATGGTAGCAGAGACTAAGGTAGTGCCAGTACTGGGCTCAGTTAAAAGCAACCCCAATCAGTCATTTTCATCAATTGATAAGTTACTTTTTTTTGTTGAAAACACTCAGGAAAAGAGCACCAAATTGTGTTTGTCTCTTATTAAATGTATAAGGTAAACTGTACAATTAGTTACTTCCTCACTACAGTATAATTTGAGGCCCTGTTTCACATTTCAGACTATTCTCAACTTCCCCTTCATACCTCATGAGACAGTATTTAGCAAGTGCAGCCTCAGATATTGAGCAGCAAAGTGTTAAAATCTCAAATGTACAAAAGAAAAGATGTATACATATCTAAATGAAGTTGTCAAGTAAAGTGGTAAATCAACTAGGTTAGTATCTTTGTTATATTTGTGAAGATGTGTGCGACTTAATATGGATTCTAAAGTAATAGATATTATAAATACCGCAAAGTGCCTACAGGACGACCAGTAGCACAATGTTATCATATAATCTGTTTTTTGCTATTGTAAAGTAGCATGTTCAGATAATAAAAGTCACATAACAAATGTAAGCAGCTGATACATATCCAAATAAGGTATTTAAAATTGAATTCATATTTTTTGTTGCTCAACATTGATTCTAATTTCTTATGAGCTTAGTTTTCTACTCAAACATTCATACAGTATATTGGATTTTTTCCACAGTCCCATCCACTGTATGGTCATTGCTATTTATGAGGCTTGCTTGTTAAAGATCACAATGTCTGTGAAAAACCCTTCCGTAGCCCAAGGTCTTTACGCCGCCGACTTTCAGAACTCTGTAATATTGTTACATAATGAATACATTACGGTGACTTTTCTCATCTCCAAATCTGCCCCCATCAGAGATGATTAAAAGTTCCCATGTGGTCTGTGTAAAGTCTTAATTCTCCAGTGGGGGAGTGTAGGACCTTGGCTGGAAGTCCTGAAGAAAGTATATCAGATTTGTGATTTTATTTCAAATTAGTGCTTAAGCCTTGGACTTTCATATTAGTAGTCCCTATTGAGAGAGAAGCCTCAATCTGATCAAGTCTCATTACTTTAGCAATTAAGGTTTCACCCCTGGGGTCCTCCTTTCAGCTCCGGCCCCCCCCCCCCCGCCTCCTCCCCACATCTCCTTTCCTTTATTCTCTGCTCCTAGCCATCATATGTTTTTGCCACCAAGGCGGAGGAGAGGAGAACGGGAGAACGGCTTGCGTAAATCCTTGATTGGCCAAAGTCTATCCTCCATCTAGGATTACGAATAGAAATAGAACATTTGAGGACAAAGGAAGGAGGGGTGAGATGGAAAGAGACAGAAAGAAAAAAAAAAAGAGAGAGAGATTGAGTGTGAGAGGGAGAGATGTGAGTTGCAGAGTTATGGGCACAGAAAGGGAGAGGGTGGCTAATATAATTGAATTAAAAAGATGGAGCGGGGCCATTTCTAAGCAGGTGGGAGTGTGGAGTGAGAAAGAGCAGGCGAGATATTAACTTCTAATAAAAGACAGATTAGAGAGTGGCTAGGAGGACTGCTCTGTCTTTACCTGTGGGAGTGACAGCCCCCACGTAACCTTTCACTGCAATATGCACACCGATATTGGCCACCATATTCTGAGCATACCACACACAGACGGACACACATATCCACAAGCATCCATACCGGTGTCTAAGAATCACACATACAGTATATATACAGACATATATGGAGAAATATATGACATTTAAGGAGACACACACACACACACACACACACACACACACACACACTCAGTCATGAGCACAGTGTGACAGCAATGCATATCAGCTCTCATTCAATGATCCAACAGGCGGCAGCCATCAGATAATGAAGACGCAGCTCTTTGGGAACCGCCTGCTATTCAGACAATTAATTAACTAATTGATCTAACGAGCTCGTTAAAGCCGTGCTTTTTTGGCAGCCGCTGTGAATATATTAACTCGACTAATTCAATTAAACAGGTGCAGATTTCACAGCTGCCTCTCCCCCGGGCGCACGCACAAATCCTACAGGTGTTGTGTACATGTTCGCTCCATTTGACTCTGACGAGCCTTGAAACCTTGGCATTCGATCAAAGGCATAATGATATGCAGATCAAGTGGTGTGTACTTGTGTGTGTTTGCGTGTGTATTTCTGTCGGCGCTTGTACCTCAATGGGCCTGGTGTGCCTTTGTACCAACAGTACAGCTCGATAAACTCGAGCAGCATTGCTAATCTGTATAATTGAAACATAACAGAGGGGGCTCGAAACAGATTGAAGCACTATGAATGCACTTAAATTAGCTTACAGAGTCCTAGGGGTCAACCAATGAGGTTATCCAAAGCTTCACAATGCCACACAATTCTTTATTTGCTCCAAAGCTTTTCAATATTAACGCGTGTACTCAAGTGTTTGACACTAAATAGGCAGTAGTTTTTGCCAGTCTAACGATCTGACACATGCATTCAACGATTTGTAACATCTAACATAAAGCCATGTCTTAAAATTGTACCCAAACACCGAAGCGTGTGCGTTTGTGTACACATGCAATCTTACCTTTTGTCTCACTCCATTCAGCTCTTCAGTTACTTGGTTAATCTTCGCCTCTTTCTCTCCCAGCCGTCTCTCAAATAAGGCGCTGAGCTCGCCCCTTAAAGACACCATTTTGGCCTTGGCCTGGAACACAGTCAGGGGTTAACATTCATTCACTGTCATAAGCCGTATAACAAAGTTATAAAACAAATTGACAGCAAATCAGTAATGAGCGTCATTGCACGGAATTATTCACATTAGAAGACAAAATCGCAATAAAATGGCAAAAACATGACCAACACACCCCACTTAGATCGTTATCATGATTTGATTATCTCACTCTGCACACACACACACACAATACACAACACAGTTATTGCCTATACACATATGGATGCACAGATTATGTATATCACAAACTAATGCTCACACTCGATCAGAGTGGGACTTTTGATGACTCAGAGCTTCTCTGGAAGTGTTGGGCTCTTAATGCTCTGATGTGTGACCTGTGTGGGCGTGTGGAAATGTATATGCATGACCATTTGGTGGGTGTGGTTTGTTATGGCAGCAGCGACATCAGAAGCTCCCTCATAGGCCGACTAAAGCGCTGAGGTCGGTTGTTAGCAAAACTCCCATGGAGATGATACCACTGATTCATTTCCCTCCTCCACACCCTCCCCCCATGCATATAGGGCCGCCTTCTTTCCCTTCCCCCAGCCCCCTCACCCACTGCTGAATATTAAATCACACCTTTTTTTTTTTTAATTTGCAGATAACTACGGTTCATTTTTCTCCAAGTGTCATATAGCCATGACATGGTGTAGGAGCCTATATATATTAGGGATGGCTGATGTGAGTTATTGTTATCTTTTTTTCAATTTACTGCATGATGTGTCCTGTACACTATGTATGGCTAAATCATTACCTGCGCATGTGGTACAAATATTGAATAACACCATTAGTGTGTTGCAGTGAAATGTCCTATCTTGAAGTTAGACGTGCACAAGTTGCAGTCCTAAAAGAGCCAAACAGCACCAAAAGTCTCTGTTCCACCATAACACCAATATAGCTTGGAGTGTTTTGTGTAGTCTTTGTTTCATGCTAGTTAATAATGAGATCTGTGTTTGAGAACGTTTCTGTGTACACGACACGTTGGCCAGGGAGAAGCAGAAGAGAGGTGGATCTATACTGCTGTAGTGTGTTTTAGAGTGATTTTGATTTTTGCGAGGGCAGAGGGAACTGAAACACACAGAAGAAATATACAATATACAAGCAATCCTGCAGTTTGTCCTATGATACTATATATATATATATATATTCTATGTGCAAATACCGACTCAGCCATCAACGTGTGCACGCATGTGGACACAAGCAGACGCAGACAGACACACACCAAGGGTGACATCATTCAATGTCCCCGCTGCAGATGAAATCTCATTCTCTACAGCCCTACCCCCCTCCTACTTATTCCGGGTCGTCACTAAATCACACCTTTCTTCTTTACCAATCTGCACACCTGCCTTTACTTCATTCTTATCCATAACACATGCAGACCAGAAACCATCACACACACACACACACACTCACACAACCTGCGTGTGCTCATTTGTCAAGTGTGATCAAACATTTATTTATCCCGATATTTGCACACAAGTTAACACTTTGCAATCACCGGGCCTTGTTCTTTACCCCGACAACAACAGCTGCTCGCAGGTTTTAGCTTTTCTCTTGCATTGTTGTGCCTTCCTATCATCATATTACTCCACATCACCTGCTTGCATAGCCTGGAACCTCGCCCAGGAAACTGGGGAAGTGGGAAGTGATTTGGAAAAATGAGGGCAATAAAAAAAAAAAAACACAGGGATGAATGGAGAGATGTGATATAGGGTAATATGCTAACCCAATCATCAGGCTGCTGTTTGCCGACAGTATAATCAACATATCGGCCTAATGTCATTACAGCTATATGAGGAATAATATTGCGTGAAATGATATTGCGTGGCGCGTGCACGCCTGTGTGCTGCACACGTGGACGAGCTCACATGTGCAGATGTATGTATCACCAACCGCTTCCTTGGCACAGACAGGCCTGCAGACAGACACACACACACACACACACACAAGGTGACAAAAAGATGCAAAAATGATCCATGCATGCACACGCTGCAAAAATGTACGAGACTCATTCCTGTGTAAAGAATCTCAGTTTTGATCCCTTATAATGTCAAACAAAGAAAGAAAAAAAGAAACTGCAATGAGATGAGAAGACTCCACTTTTGATTTATAGCAAACATTTTATTGACTACTTTAAGATTGATATTGATTCAATAAAAAAGTGTCATTATGTTACCCCACTGACAATTAAGATAAAATAAGATTTTAAGAATATTATTATATTATTTTAAAGGGTCATCAGTAAAAAATCAATATTGTTTTCCTTTACGGGTACGCACACACACACACACACACACACACACATATTTGCATTTCTACACACACAGACTGCCCACTGGCTCTGACACAAGAGGATAATAGTTAGTGTGTGGCTTCCATATCCTGAATGCATGAGGCCGCTGATGGCCTCTATTGATGGACACTGGCGTGAAGCCATCACTCAAGTTATGGAGCTTTAATTGGAGACAGCATAAAACGATAAACCAAGAAACATGCATGGCTGAACAGCCCAATGTAAACCATTAATCATAGCGCAGGCAAAGACAAGTGGCCGCCACATACACACACGCAGACATACTCACGCGCGCAAAAAGGGTGCACACAGCTGCAGAAGCAAAAACAAGCTGCCCTTGCACCACACGCATTGCATTTGTGTGCATATTTGCGCGAGCGCGCACACACACACGCACACACGCGCACACACACACGCACACACACACATACATACATACACACACACAGAGCGTGGAAGAGACAAGTGTCCCAGTCACATATTCTCATGATAGATGACCCATTTAACTTTGATTTCTGAGAGAAATGAGCTCACCAGCGATACAGGGTTACCACACACGCATACTTACTCATTCACAATACACACACATAGATACTATACATGGGCCGCATACTGTATATGAACTCACAGTGTACATTTAGTTTATATGTAAATAACAGCTTGCATCATTTTGCCCTCGCTCCCGTTCTCTCTCACACGCACAGGCGCACACACACACGGTGCCTACTTATTTGCATGAGAAGGGTTATAATATGGGGATGATTTGTGATGCAAGCAATCAGAAGTGAAGTAATTCATCAGTGGCGGTGTCTAACACACATCTCTAGTGGTCATAAATACAAATCTACACACACGCACGCATACACCTGCTTGTAAAATGTGCACATTCCCACAGAGGAGAGCATAAATCAGCTAAAAGTTGGCATGAAGGCAAGACCGTTAATAACACGGAACCACACAAATGTGCTCTCACACACATCAAACCCTCCACAAATACTTGGAATAAAATAATCTGACAGACACCAGATATGTAAAGGGCACTTGTGATGTCAATAGGAGTTTGTTCTAAAAAATGTTTGTTATGCATGTATTGTATGTATAACATGTATTTTTTTCTAGCATGCCTTCTACATGTTTTTATTAATAAATCTGGCTTGTCCTCTTTGTTACATTACTTGTCAACTGTATATTATGAACGCTGACTTTCAAATATGAAATTCAACAGAAGTATCTCATCTAGCACTAAAGCAGGGATGGAAAAAATATGAAATAAGAGATCAAATAAAAGGCTTCCCATATGGCCTGAAAATGATTAAGAGACAAGACCGCATTACCTGTAAATTATGTCTGTGAAGACATGTAAGTAAAGCGCTACCAAAGTGTTCAATAAAAGCAGGGAAATACAGAACTAGGTGAGGATAGAGATCTGGGGCCGTGATTCAACAACAAATGTCTAACTTCTTTCTAACTCTGAGCAAAGCGGACAGAAGCGTTTACCTTATTGAGAAGGGGTGGTTGACTAGGTATGACGCGTTATTTGAAAGAGGTGTGATTGGTTGATCCAAAAAGAGGAAATAAAAATACACTCTTAATGATAATGGGCATAAAAGGGACAGTTAAATCGATAGAATCCTAATCATAGAATTTAGTGTCTATGCAGGCATGGTGCAGTTATGAATACTGTTTGATGTAATGAGCATCTCTGTTGGATAGATTGTAAGCCAGAGGCCGACTTTAAAAGTAGCCTACAAAATGTTTCAAAACACAGGCCTACTTGCGCAGTAGTCTATTCACATACTGATGTATATATTTTTTGTCTTTAGCTGGTCATTTTAGTTCTTCATCTATTTGATATTGACGGAGGGGAAATGGCTCAGCTTTCTGGATCAGTTTCTGCGATTTCTTTTCACCTCAGGATTTCTCTCAAGGGTCAAGATGCTTTATGAATAACTTTTATCATTACCGGGATATTTTCTGAACTGTAAGGATGAATACTTCTAAGAAATGTCTTAGAATTAGTCACTAGTAGAAATTCTTTGTACTAGGAAGCTTTAGGAATATGGCTCCTGTTTATTAGCAAATGGAGTAGATCGAAATCTGACGGGAGGAATTTCTTGAAAAGATGAAAAGAGAAGTGACTGCTGCTTTGACTGGAGAAGGTCATTCGTCCAATGGGAAGCAAGGAGATGAGCAGAGAAAACTCCAAGGTCTCAGCGTCAAGGGGTTAAACATCTCAGTGGGCTGACATGGAACTAGAACCAGAGAAAAAAGAAATTACAAGCAGTTATATGGTGGCCCTGAGAGTCAACGCACAACATTTCAGAAAGCACAACGACATTTCAGATGGCGATGTCCGACAAACTGCATGCCTTGGAGGAGCCCATTGCTGCCTCTCAAAGGTTGGGATGATAAGATACAATAAAAGATGATGAGCTTGAGGTGCTGCCACCGAATATGCAAATAATGTTACCTCCCATTTTTCAACAAGCATTTTTGCCGTTATCTACTTTCATTTGTTGCACACTTTGAACTGCAATACAATGCGCTTGTTTTTGCGCTCTTTGTATTTGCAGTTGTCCCACTTTGTATTGTAACTGCTGGGCAGCAAATTCCCTCCTGATAAAGATTATCGTATCTTATCATCCCAACCTGTAAGAGGCAGCAATGGGCCGCAATGCATCCAGTCTGCCGGAAATCGAAAATAAGTAGATGTACTTCTGTTTGTTGTAGACTGAAAGACAGTTCACCCAATCAGGGTCGGGGAATAATTGTCCAATATATACAGTACACCTACCTTTTCCAATTTGAGTCTCACTTTAATGTTGTGCTGTTGTTTTTTTGCTGTTGTGTTTTGTGAAATGTTGCGTTTGATCCTCAGGGCCACCGTACATTTCTGTTCTTTTCTGTCTGTATTGTTTCCTTGTGTTTTTTTGTACACAAGTGTCGCTGCTGCCAAACACAAAAGCATTTCTGTTCCAGCTTTAGTCCCAGGAGCAATTAATTTTTGCAAACTGATAATGTTGTAACGCAGTGTTTCTCTCTTTTGGTCCTTGTTTGCAAATGTTAACACCCCAAAACCAACTGCACCCCACCAAAGCCACTGTCCGGTGACATATGAGACAGTGTTGATATTTAGACAGATGGGTGGTGCATTAGAAGGATAAAAACCTTCAAAATACACACAAACATGTACGACACACACGCACACACGTTCCATACAGCGGCTGCCGCCCCTCAGCGCTCCTCTGTCCTCACATGCTTGGTTTCCCCATCTAATTGCTGCCATTCGTCAGTGTGTGTGTGTCTGTGTGTGTGGGATGCCAAGTGCTCCTGTACTTCGTGTTTTTGTGCTTCTTTGGTGATTCTGTCACTGTGCATTTACAAACAACTGTGGTAAAATGAGAGAAAGTAAAAGATAATCAGACAGACAGGTAAGAATGGGAAGGAAGACAGAAAGGCAGAAACACACAAAAACACACGCACACACACACACACACACACACACACACAAAGCTGTCACTGTGCCATAGGGCATACTAAACCTGTCAGCATTTAAACCTGCTGGCTTGTACTCTGGCTTGCCACGTAGAATTAGTCTCACATAGTATACCAGCATCTTTATCAAAAACAACAAACACCTACTTTAGATGAATACAATTCTTTCGCAATAAAAGTATGTGTATTTGTTATTGTTATTTAGCAACTCTTCCCACAGCGTAGATTCTAGGAATGCGCAGAAAAGCAGTTTAATATCAAGTAAAGTAAGCAGCGAGGAGCGCTTGTCAAAAAAAAACAAAAGAAGAACATCCTCATCCTTAATCATTGGTACAACATCTTCCAAATAATTCTTCAGCATGGAGCAAATCAAAACTCTGAGTTTATAAAACAAGTTAATTGCAACTTGACTTCTATACATCTCATACTGACATGTAAACAAATGAGACTGATTGCACTCTTTTGGGCAATCATAAAAGTACGACTGTGCTGATGAACAAAGCTGTTTATGTTCTGTGTGGCCGGTGTATACGTGTGTGTGTGTGTGTGTGTGTGTGCATGTGCGTGTGTGTGCGTGTGTGTTATGACAGTATGTTTGTGTGAGTTTAATAAGAAGGTCTGCGTTATTACATTTTTTTTTTCTTTCACATGTGCGTGCATGTGTCTAGGTGTGTGTGTGTGTGTGTGTGTGTGTGTGTTCAACATGATAATTTGTCAGTTTATGTTGTGAGGGGGCTAAACAGATAAGCAATCCACAGCTCAATCCTTCATCCTGCTCTGATTATAAATCAGCTGGAGCTCTCAGAAGCAATCAGCAAGAGCAATCTGCAGCCGGCACAGACACCTTATCAATCAGAGGGGACCATCACACTGTCACACTCACAGACATAAACTAAAGAAATACACACTCCCCTATTCCTACCGTCCCACATGCACACCATCGTAGACACAAAGACAGGTATGCCGCAATTGTAATTCTACATCCCCGCCCTGCAGCCTCTTACCGCCTTTTAAAACTTCCTTCTCCTGGCTCTTTTTTTTTTTTTGTCACAGATCACAGAGTCGCAACAAGAGTTTCATCCAGCTAGCTGCCTGGCGGCCACGGAACTGTGCTTGGCGAGACACATCACTCCTAATTACAGTCTGATATTAATAACAGAGAAAAATATTAATCTTGGAGGTAAACACTAAGCCGCTTAAAGGAAAATTGCAAATAAATCAGATTATCTTATAGGAATATCCTCCGAATGGGCCGAGGGGGTAATGAGAAACCTGGGCCCAGCCCCTTCTCCCTCTCTTCATCTCGTTCTCTCTGTCATTTCCCACTCCCCATTCTCCTGCAGGATTGAAAAAGGTGTGACTGCGTGTACGTGTCTGGTTGTGTGTTTGTGAGCACATCTGTGTATTTATAAAACTGTGGTGCAACCCCCCCCCCCCTCTCTCTCTCCCCCCTCCCACACCTCCCTCCTTCTCTCTCTCTCTCTCCCTGCTGCTGTATTCATTTTTCACCTCCAATTTTATTTTTTCATCAGTCGGGGGGGCGCCGCCGAGCAGATTCAATTAGGTTCTGCGATTGGGCCGCTGGCATTCAGCGGGGTCATGGAAAGGTTAAAGAATTCAGTGGCACAAACATGATTATGGTTCTGTAGCATTTGATCAAAAGTAAGGTTTGTCACGGCAAAGTGGAGCCCCGATGTTTTTCTTGAAATGGGACCACCGGTTTTGGCCAGAGTGTGACGTGAGAGCTGTTCAACGTGTTGGTTTGGCTGATTCTTCCCGTTGAATGGTAATTACGTGCTGAAGATGCTTGAGACATACAGCAGGCTTGGAGATATATACAGAGATATGCACACGTGGATGATTGTGCACAGGTGTGTCATGCTGCTACACCAGCTACACAGATATAAATTCACAGGAACATTCACTCTCTCTTGCTCCTTCTCTCTCTCTCACACACACACACACATACACACACACACTCAGAGAATAGCAGAGTAATAAAGCCCACCCTTGCAGTGAAATTAAAGCTAGTCAATGACACTGCGTGCTGAGTACACACTAAATCATTTTTATACCCAGATGAAAAAGCCAACATAATACTAGCTCTGCACATGTATCCAATATCACCTGGAGACTACGAAAAAACAACAACAAAAACCAAAACAACTAATCAAATATCATATTGGATGTGTCAGATTCACGTCAGAACAAGAGATTGATACTAAATATAGGAAATATGGTACAATAACAGTGTGAGATCTTTTTATATTCAAAATGGCCAAGCAGAGAGCACATTATGAGATATTGGATTGATAAACAGGCTGGGATACTGTTGTTGGGTGAGTATAATAGAACAATAACGTTGCTCCTGGGTTAGCAAAGATTGCATTATGATTTTAATGTGTTTTACAGACACAAGCCCTTCACCGAGAGGAAATTATGTCAATAAATAAGCAGCCTCACATTTTAAAACAAAGAGAACTATAGTCAATGAAAAGAAACGTGCAAATATAGAATGGTGTTTGGTTACTATCAAATATCTTACACAACACGGCAACGCATGCACACACATACATGCACGTCGTTGTGGCATATTATGAGCTCGGAAATATAAGATCCTGTCTGACTTCTTTGTAAACAAAACTTCATGGGCATATTATTATGGCTCTACACTTGTTTTTTTTATAGGTTAAAGCTAGAGGGGTAATGTATATTAGAAACCTTTTTTATTATATTTTTTGAAATTCTCTTTACATCCTTGCATGAATCAATACATCTAATGTCCAATAGTTGTGCTGTATTAATTAGATTTTGTGACTTTTGGAGCTAATGCTGCCGGCTACTTCCATTGAAAAGCAGTTGGCAACACTGGATTGGTTGTTTTTTAAATCTAGCTTACACATACCGGTTTCTCCAACAATACCTAACCAAGCTGTAATCTTTGAAAGTTAAATACTAAAAAGTGAATTGACCAACAATACAAAATGTCAACACTTTAGGCAGTTGATATGTCAAGTCTTTGATGGACAATTTCTCTGAGCTACATCGCGCTACATACATGGATATGTGCCCATATCCATGCGTATTTGCACACACATTTCTTTCCACTCACACCTGAATTAGCCCACGAGTAGATTCATTGTGACAGCGCACGTCAATCATTTCATTTTGGGAGTGCCTGTCAATCATCTCCTTCACTCATATCACCAGGAGCCACAGGGAGCTTTCCCTTCTGCCACTTCAGGTGTGGAACACCAGCCAGACGCAACCAGTCAATAGAGCTGTTTGGTACTCCTGTCCCTTGCTGTGGCCTAATTGCCGGTGCAACACTCAAATGTGTCCTACACTTCCCAATTCTTGTGAACCCCCAACCCCCCACTCAGCAATCCCCATTCCATACTCAAGATGGGTATTTACATGCCCCACACCGCGGAGAGCAAACAAGCTCATTTAAAAGTTCACATGCTAATGTGTGACATTTAATCCAAACTTTACACGGGGAAAAGGACACGCAACAATAGATTTTGATTCCTTTCTTGTCCGTGAATCTCATCATTTTTCGCCTTCCATATTTATGAGTCGAAAAGGCGGGACACCTTAGAGGGGAGTGAGGGGAAGGGACGGGGAGTTTACGATTTGAAAATTGGACTGGTTAGGGATATTTGCACTCCAGAGTGTCCTACTTTGTTGATATGCCCACATATTTAATTGATATGATATTATCAATTTATTGTGAACTTTAAATGTCTGCAGGCTCATTTTGAGTGTTGATTTCACCATCTGAAATGGCAAATGTTTGCATTATCAGCTGTAGCTAACTAATCTCGTTAGTTGGGCCAACCACAACGTGACACTCAGTTGTCTGGTCAATGTACCCTGAGAGGCGGTGTCTGCACGCTCAGCCAAAGACAGTTTCCCAGAGATTACACCACTCTGTACCGTTTGGATATTTCAGACGAGTGGAAAGAATGGAAAGTGGAAAAAAACGAAAAAAAGTCAGCCACAGTCGTCTTTCCGGCTGAATTTTTGGTTTCACTGGCTGATGCTGACACAGACACACAGACACACTGCATATTATATTCCCATGCAGATTTATGTTTACTTAAAGGAGTTCAGTATTGGGTCTTATTCTGTATATTTTCACTCCCGGGTCACTCTCATGATCAGGTATTACTGTTATTTGCCCCTTAATGTGTTCTGAGCAAAAAGATAAGATCAAACCACACTGAGCCCCATGGGGTTATTGGGCCGTACGGGGCAAGATGTGGACTATTCACTGCATTTATAATTTATAATAATTTGTTCAAGCTAAGAGTGAGAAGGAAAACCACAGCTAAATGAATCTAAGGACAGTGAGGAGTTTTTTCTTTCCTGTGTTTTCCATACCTCAGAGAGAAGCGTCTCCTCCTTCTGGTGAGACTCTGACAGCTCCCTGCTCTGGAGCTCTACCTGCTTCCTGCTGACCGTCAACTACAGACAGAGACAGAGAGTGTGTTACTGGAAATAGCTCAATAATAATGATAATAATAACAACTATTCCACTGATACTGAATCTGATATACTGTATGTTTCACGTTCTGTATGTCGACAAAAGCAAAGTGAAGATAATGAAACAGGAATGGTCAAATGAACAGAGAGAAATAAAGACGCAGATGGAACTACGTTGTGGACTTTTGTGACTGCCAAGGAAAAAAGGTTTGTGATGTACAAATAGTCAGGTTCTTTATCTTGCTCTCTTTCAGTCTCTCTCTCTCTCCCGCTCTCACACACACACACACGTACCCACACACACACACACACACACACACACACACACACACACACACACGTACCCACACACACACACACACACACACACACACACATACCCACACGGATCGACTAGGACAGGCCAGGGATGAGCACACCCCATCTGATCTGTGGCCCGTTCATTCATTAGACCCATGCTCTCCCCTATTGATTTCAGCTTAAATAATGAGAAAGCTTATCCAAAAATCTTTAGCATTTGGGCTCCAACTTAAGGGAATCGATGGGGCCATTTCCCATTTTGAACAGCACATACGCAGGGGTTTTATGTACGATGAACGGGACAAATCCAGATGCTGATAAATCAATAGGCCTTTTTGTCGATGGACAGGCATGCTTGCACACACACATACATGCATACATGGACACACATGGCTGATAAATGGTATTTTTGAGGCAATTAAAGTGAGCTGTAAACATATGAAGGCCAATCAATTGGCCAGTGGGGTCTATTATCAAGGCTTTAACACTGATTTAGAAGGGGCTTTAAGGAGCCAGCAGCTTTAAGTGTGCCACAGTCACTTATGCAAATCAGCAGCAGCTAGAGACCTGCACAGATCAGTGCTGCACTGTGCTAAGATGCTCACACAACAAGATAGTATACATGTCACCACTACAGAGCCTCAGAACTGCTGCCTACGGGGAACGGTGTGTGGAATGAAAATGTGCTTCTAAGGGACTTTAAAAGCCCTATTTTGTTTATTGGCTTATATTATGTCTAAAAGTTTTATTATTCAACTCAGTCTGATGTAGGGGAAAAAAAAAAAACACCTTTAGCTAATACCGTAGCAAGACATTTAGAAATGGTATTTTTGCTGCTTATCAAATCTTTCCAAACAAACAATGCGGTCAAACATGGCGCCAATATCAACTCCCTGTTCGCCATAGGCATTGTTGTAGAATTTTATCATTTATTCTCTCCCTAATTCATTTTTTTTTTTTTTGTAAATTGCAGTTTGCATCTCGGTGGAATAATAAGAGGGGAGAGGAGGAGCTGTGTGGTGGACAATTCTATTTTAGGGGGGGGTAGACAAGCTTGTTAGGAGGAAAACGAATACATCAGTGCTGTCCAGCCTCCCCCCCCCACTGCTTCCACTTTGCTAAAGGTGAGACACGTGTGTTAGCAAAGCCAACCTACAGACAACATTTCCCTGAGGTAATTGGTTCCGCATTAATATTCATTTGATTCTGTATTCAGCAGCTACAACAAGCCTCTCTACTTTGATGCACAATGTTAACCCTGCAACCAGGAGTTCAGATAAACCGGCACGTTGAGGCCTACGATGATATAAAGCTAAACTACGACCCTCCTCCCCTCCGAGTGTGTTACTTTTGTCTCTGGTATCTCTCACTTTGACTTGTGCAACACACCCTGTCTTTTCATACCACTGTTTCGGTCCAGTTGATCCGTTGTGTGAGTGCGTGTGGGTTGCTGAGGAATGACATTTAAATTGTGCGTCCAATCAAATTGGCAGAGAGGCAGTAAGGAAGGTTGAGGAGTGATGAGGGGGTGCGGGGGTGTTCGAAAGGGTTGCAGACCAACCGTTGCCATGGTGAACCACTTCTGTCAAAACCACCAAGGTCACAACTGCTGACCTGCAGTGTTATGGGACTTCTGAATAGCAAACTGTATGGACATGAGGATTTCTCTCTTTCTTTATCTGCTTCTTTTGTTCTCGTCATTCTTTCATTTTGTCTCTCTTTCTTTCCTTTGCATTCCTCCCGTCTTCCTTCTTTTCTCTCATCGTCATCTTTGTTTATTTCTCTCATTTTCTTTCTCTATATGTGTTTCCACGTTTATTTTATATGGCCTTTCTCTCTTTCTTCCATTTTTAAGACTGACTAATTGTGCCATTATGAGGCCTGTGGTGTTGCTGAATACATTATGTATGGCCTGTGCTGGCAGTGAGTCTGAACACGGCCTGTTTTGAGTCATTATAATTCCGTTTGCTAACACACAGCCATTGTGCTAGTCTGGGGTTAGGGGAGATGGTATGATAAAATATTGAGGGCGAGCGAGGCAGCTGCAGATGCTAGCTGTCATGTGTGAGCGAATGAATGTTATGACAAGCATGTTTAAACATTCATGCGGGGAGGAGAGTTTAGGAGGGCTTTTCATTAACACCAATATGTCTTCGTCTCCCTGGTGCAGACACTGCTGGTGTTAGCATGACAACAACAGGGAGGAGAGGAATTAACATCTTGAGAGGAAACTGTCACAGACGCACACTAACAGAGAGGTAGAAACAAGCCATCTTGTGCATGAGCACACACAAGCATACGCATTTTTACGCATTGGCTGACTACTCCGAGTATACCGTACATCTAACAGGAAAATGTACTGAGTGAAATTGACTCTCCACTTTCCAACTCTAACAGACACCAAGACAGCGTTCTCTTGTTTACCAGAACGACTATCTGAAAGTGTAACGCCATGTTCTGAGCTGATCAAATAGCTCACAGTAGAACTGAGCAATACATTCAAATAGGAAGAAACTGAAGGAGTGCAGTGGGTTCTTACTTCAACCACAACAATGGCATAATAGAAATGATTTTTCAAAAGGAAGAATAAAGATGTGGGAGGTTTCTAGGCCAAACTTACATCACCCACCACGCTGTTAGGCTGTTAGGAGATTTGACCTGTTCGCAACAGTGCAATCTCTTGACAGTTTCTGGAGACTATAGAAGACAAGCTATTTGTGGCATTTGTTGGGAGCAGAGCAATGGCCAATCTGTTTGTATAACCTTGATACAGATAAAGAGAAACTTTGAACAGGTAAGGGGCTGAAATAACAGAAAAAAAATCATATTTTTCTTATCTCTTACCTAATTCCATTAACATATCTGAGGTGTATGTTGCTTGTCATGAAAAGCACATGACGTGCATATTACAGTGGTGTAGTAACAAAGCTCAACATCATTATTCGGTTACTTAAACATGTTATTATGAAGGAGGTATACACATTTTAGCTCACTAGAACTCCATCAAATAGACTGCAACATCAATACCTATGCTGATGATCTCGTGAAGTCAAATCCAGGCAAAAGAGAAAAAAAGGAGCATGACGTACTCTTATCATAAGTGGCTTTGACTTGCAAAATGTGTTTGCATAACATGAGCTTGAGATAATGTCATAAATGGCTTTAAATGCTGCAAGGTGCATTAACAATATGCACGGTCATCGGTTTTACCCACTCCTTGATGCAAACATTTTGAATTAATCTCGTTTTTACTGGTCAAGCAATTCCATTTTAATATTCAAATTTGGTGTGTATGCTTGTATGTGAGCCAGTGCACACTCGTGCAAGACTGATCTAATCAGTCCTAAATCAGTTAATAAGCCAAGGACACAGAGGAGATGAGTCAGCTGATGTGAGCATGAGCTAATATTAGCATCTCGCCCCCATTCAAGACCTGTACTGCACAGAGTCGCATCCAGTGTTTGGTCTTCCCATTACAAAAGTGCAGGCTTTGGACGTTAAGCCCCGCAGTTTAGCTAACCACGGTGAATTCCATTAGCACATTAGCTAAGGTGCCATGACCTAATGCTAATGTTGGGTGCAGCCTTTAATACCGTGTCCGTTTTTCGAAAAAACTTCAGTCAATTTTGAGAGTAGCCCTTAAACTGTTCTAAAAGAGAAACCAAGTGTTATCAAAATATATATTCTTTTAAATAGATAGACTTATAGCATACAGGACTCTTGAGCTTTAACATCATGCCACACAGACCATACCAGAGGTACACGTGAGTACTACTTGGTCTTAAATTAATTCTCATCAACTTGCTCCACAACAAACTACATGCATACATTTAGCAAACACAGGCGCACAAGCACATAACACAGAGACAAACAGATAGACACGCATACATGAAGATGCAATTCATGTGCACACAGGAACTTAAACCGACTATTAATTAAAAGCCAGAGTATGGAGTTGATTCGGGGTAGGCGGTTCGTGACACCACAAATCTGGGCGACTTCCTGTAAGACATAAATCTGTTGCTCTCCCGCTATCCCTATCTCCCCCTCTCCCCCTCTCCCCCGCTCTCTACACAGAGACAGTCTTGTCTGGGTGTCTCCCTCCCTTCGCTCTCCTCACTGTTTATTTGAAGCTCAAGAAGCTTTGGTCAGGTTCAAAGAAAATCTACATTCTCTCTCCAGTCACTCATTCATTCCCTCTATCTTCTTCGTTCTGGTTTGCTCTTGCTTGTACTCATTTTCTCCCCCTTTCTCTCTCTCTGTCCCTCTGCAAGTGTCTCTCCCTCTCCTCTCTAAACACGGTCTCTTCCACATGGCCCGGATAATGAGTGGCGAAGCTAAATGAGAGGAAATTCACTATTAGGATGGGAACGCTGACTGAAGGTTTTAAATAAACGGAGAGAACTTCAGGCCAAATTGTATTTCCAAGGACATAAACTAATGGAACAGGCAGACATCCTCTGAACAAATACACGCTCAGTTTAAACTACTATAATAGTTGTAAAAATATACAATGTCCATGTGGATATAACTGAAACACAGACTGGCAGAAGGCAGACAGAACTACATATAAATGCATTCATCCCAACATATGCATGTAGAAAACCACAAACACTGTTTACATGAATCCAATACCCCGTATTTCCTTGGTGTGGAAAGCCTATTACTCCGCATTCAAAAGAAAAACAATAAGGACATGAAAGGAAAAACATAAATGCTTGTCTATGTCATTGAAAACTAATTAAGCAAATGTGTTTTCTTAAGTGTCTCTGATATCCTCTCAGGCATAGAAATGCACACCCACATATAAACACACAGAGGAGCCTCACTCTATGGGGTTAATTGGGTTATCTAGGCTGATTAGCATAACTAATAAGGATGCTTGTTAACGGATAAGAATTATTTATTCAATTAGCACTCTGAGTGTATGTATGAAGCTGTGCATGTGTATAGATCCCCGTTCATCACTGGCACGAGTTCAAATGAAAATGAAGCAGAGCTAAGTAGGCATGAAGCGAGATCTGTGTGTGTGTGTGTGTTCACTCCATTTATCTATTCTACACACAGATGCTCACCATCAGTCATCACACCCCACCCGTTCACCCCTACCAACACACACACACACCATGCCCGCCATGCTGTAGCTCTTAAATCCCTAATCATCATCATCATTAGTCTTCTGTTTAGCATAATTAGTATTGTTAACCAGATGAGCTGAATCGAGTCAGGCTGTGCCAGTCACACAGCAAATGACATATGTCACCCTCCTGGCACCTTTCCAGGCTGCTGAAGAGGCTACTTGTCCCCATCAGGTGGGTTTGTGGCACATTTGCATGCTTTCACTGATTGATGGTGGATAATGTAGCAGCTGATGTTCACAGCGTGTTCTGATGCATTGTGTGCAAAAAAATGTCCAAAGAGTAGATCTTTTTTAATAATATTTTTTAGGGCAAGCAGCTTGTAAAGTGTCACAGCTCTTGCAGTTATATCAGTTAATGGAACAATACTGAGCTCATTTCACCAATTTATTTATTTGTGTTTGCAAATGTAGATGCTGCCTTTTGTTTGTGATGCTTAACATGCGCTTCTAGCCGACAGTAAACACGAAAAAAGCAAATCAACAACACATCTCTAGTCTTCAGCTCACAAGTGAAAACTCACAAACACACTCCAACACTCACAAATAACCAGAGAGGGGGAAAATGAGAGCGAAAGAGAGAGGGAGAGCGCTACATTTACTGAAATTAAACATTTTCTCATCAGCCTGAGGGTGCAGCAGGCCCACTAATGTATTATTCATCCCCACTTCACAAAGGAACATTAATCAATTATGAAGATATGAGGATCTTAAAGTATAGAGGAGAGACGAAGAGCGGCCCGTTCGTATTAATATGCGGCCGCAATCTTGCGCCCCCACCCCCCCTGCTCCTCAAATCAATATTTTGCAGATTAATTTGGAGCGGTTGTGGCGAGATGGCAGGATGGAAAGAAGGAGGGGATGTGGGGGTGGAGGAGAGGAGAAAATGTCTGAGGTCTGAATTAAGGTGAAGTGTTTTGTCGTAATTTTTTTTACAAGTCCGTGCAAGTGCGTGCACATGCGTGCGTGTAAATATGCTGTCTTCTGTAGTGCTGTAAGTAAACATACTAGAACCGCTCAATTCAGAAAACTACATCGCAACAAATATGACTAAACATCAACACTATATTAGGGCCTAAAAAGTAAAAAGTAAAAATGGAAATATTCAAAGTTCCAAAGAGGAGAGACTATTTTAAACATGTAAATTCATCTTTAATTGAACCTGGTCATCTTTTAATTGCGGATGAAGGTGTGTAACTGTGTGATGAGCTCATGATGAGGAAAAAGCATACATGAGAATTTAAATGAGGGAACACAATGAAGAGAATCAATGTTCTTACTTGCAGCCAAGTTTACACATTATCACCCATTGTTGAGTAGTCTGGTTAGATACAATAGATCTACTAAGTAAACTCACCTCAGAATTCAACATAGCTTCTTTCTCAGTCCACTTTTTATAGACTTGAGTATGAGCCTCTCTCTCCTTCTCAAAGCCCCCCCCCTCCACTGTTCATCCCTCCTCTTCTCCTCCTCCTCCTCCTCCTCCACTTTTCTCACCCACTCCTCCTCTCTCTTTTGCTGCTCCTGCCTTCTCCTCTCCTCTGCTTGTTGATGCTCCTTTTCATATTTCAGTCTCCGTTTGTCTTCTCTTTGCCTCCATTCCTCCTCTTTTCTCTTCAGCTCCTGCTGAAGCTCGCTTGCTCTCACATTCAGCCTGGAGAGCTAAAGTCGGACAGAAAAAAAAATAAATAAAAAGCAGAAATGGGCAGGCAGTCACATCTGAACCAGTCACTTAATCTCAAAACTAATCTGAAACACCAAGAGGGTCGTTGCAGGGCAGCATCATGTACGACAGCTTTGTGTTGTGTTCAGTTCCTTTACATACCAGCTGTTTTTCACATACAAAGAAATAGCTCATACTGTTCTCTATGTGGAAGTACATGTGTGCAAAGAGGAATCCCAACTCATAAATTGTGGAAAGTAACTAAGTACATTTCCTCAAGTAGATACTAAAGTACAATTTTGAGGTACTTAAACGAGTATTTCCATGTTATGCTGCTTAAAACTTCTACTCCAATAGGTGACCTTAGTAGTTATGTTTCAGGTCTAGCTCTTACATGAAAATATACATCTATAATAAATGAAATAAAATATCAGTCATAGGGGAAATGTGACTGCAGAATAAGTACTTTAAGCTAGTCAGCGGGGAACCCTCACATGCACTAACATGCGCGCTGCTGGCCCGGCAACAAAGTGCAGACAAGCTCCGATAACAACACACTCTGCTCAGGTAGACATTACTCCACGATGTCTTTACAGATACATTAGTTGTTTTGCTGTGAATATTGTAGAACATCTATAAATATGATTTTAAATGCAGAACTTAAATACAACATTTGTAATAGACTATTTTCATGCCGTTGCATTCATATTTTTATTTGCGTAAAAGTATCTCAATACTTCTTCCACCATTGCAACTCATTCATAATCTGCCAGTACCCACCTGAGCGTGTGTGTCGGCCGCCTCTTGTTGCAGCAGCTCAACGTTAGCTTGCAGTTTGGTGATGCAGATGTCTTTCTCTACAATCTCCTTCATGTTGTCTTTGTGGACCCGCTGCAGACATGAGAGCTCGCTCTGCAGGTGCGCCAGCCTCTCGCTACTTTCCAGCACCTGTGTTGCAGTCTGGACCATGAAAATATTTTTTAAAACAAACATTAGTAGCTATTTTTATATTTTAATATCAATTGTTAATATCTCATTTAAAAAAGGACCTTTTGTAATTATGGAAGATGTTCATATACCATAAGTATAATTTATTAAACTGTATATATGTAGTCCCTCTCAGGTAAAACAGGTTTAGGTCTTAAACTAGAATCATTTTTTTCAGTCACTTATGAGGTCATACTGTAAAAAGACGACACAAGGTCAAGCAGCGGATAATTGCATGTGTTATGTGAAGGACACACTGCAACCCTGTTAATAATTCACATAGCATTCAAAACCCGTCTACACAGCCACATTCAAAGGAATTACATGTATACATGCCTTGTTTTCATTGTTTTAATTGGGCGTCTGAAGTGTCAGATTCTGTGAATGTATTCAATTATACAGAAACTGGCTTATTGCTAACAAACAAAGATGCACTTCTGTGGCAATCATCTTTTTAAAAGCTGTGTGTATGCGAGTCCGTGCCAACAAATCTACCCGCGCATCTGCATTGCAGACGTATCAGTTAAACAGAAACACAAGCAGAATGAAAACACATATCAACATTTGTTGAAAATATGATTAACAGAACAAGCTCCAGTAACTCTGCTTGTTTCTCTTAGGCTGTGTAATCACACAAACCACTAATTAGCGGCAGTGCAAATTAATGAGTCAACTCACAAGCAGAATGAACAAACACTAACCAGCCAACACGCACATAAACAACTAACAAGCCCAGGTTTACCACAAGCATGAATGTATGTGTGCCTGTGTGTGTGTATTTACGTGCGTCTTAACCATAAGCCACAGAAGACAGTAAAACAGCAGTGGGTATAATTTAGTGACACCCTATAAGGAGGTGTGGGAAGGCCGTAAAAAACTCTCCCTTTTAATCCCGGTCGGCGACGCCATGTTTGTTACCCAGGGCTCTGAGATATGCTGGTAATTCATCACCCACGCCTCGGCTTCCTGTTAAACCTGGCTGCACATGGAGCGCTCCTAGCACAGCTGCCAAACCAATATCGTAAAAAAAAAAGAAAAAAAAAAAAGACTTCTACACCTCTCAGACAGGCTTCTAAAGAATAACAAGCACCCTGCAGAAAAATTCACCTTAACAAGTAATGTAATTGTGTAGACAGTCATATAACTGTTGTAACAAAAATCAGCTGGAATGATAAGATTTAGTTTTGTTGTTTAGATTAGAGGCTGACTTATTTGAGGAACACCTTGAAATAAGGGAAGTCAGTCCAAATACAGTACATGCAAGTGTATACAATGTACTGCACTCAATTGAATTTTGAGAAACAGAGGAAAGACTTTTAATAAGCTAAATTATCTTAACCAAGAGGCAGAAGTTTGAGGGCTGGACAATATCTTGATGACATTTTGTGGTGTGATCTTGTAGTTTATCCTTTGTATAAGCTCATGGTCCAGCTGGATTACCTTTTGTTTCTGCTGGAAATTCTCTCTGAGCTCCCTCTCCAGATCAGAGATGACCATGTCCTTGGTTTGCAACTGGATTTTCCGGTCTTCCAACTCAGATGTGATCTGGACCAGGGAACCAATACTAAAGCAGAAAGACGGACAGAAAAGGAGATGTATGACGCATGGCAAAGATTTAAAGGAAAAACAGGTGAAATTAAACCACCACTGCACAGGTAATGTAATACTATACAAGTTGCAGATATATTCACTGATACAGTTTCCAGTATATGTATATGGATAAGAAAAAATGTGATCACAATTACAGTAAATTACAATAACACGAGAGCTCTAAACACAGCATATGGTGATGTATATCATTGTATCGCTGTGTTGGATAGCTGTATCAAAAAACGACAGAACATGAGACACTAAACTAACACTGAGTGAACCTTGACGGGTAATTAAAATGTTATATAAATGCATGCAATTCTTTCCAGCATAAAATAATAATAAATATATAAGCAATCTGCTCTGTGAACAGCGTGCAGCGCGTATCCAGTGTAATATGTGATTCATGAAAAAAATCTAATTCAAAAGCAGCAAAGAGATGCTGAGCCCGGTGAAATTTGTGCTAGGTGACAGCAACTGGAGCTGATATGCGTCTGTGTCTGTGTGTGTGTGTGTGTGTGTGTGTGTGTGTGTGTCTGTGAGTCTGTGTGTGTGTTTCCCAGCGGTGAAAATATGTTAACTCTGCCCAGACACCTTCTGAGTCACCAGTGACAGCTGTCACACACCCAAGATGGAAGAAGAGGGAGGGAAAAAAAGAAAACACATCACACGGCACTGTGCGGTACTCTTCACAAACACATGCACGTACAGACGCACACACACACACACACACACTATTTCATATTTACCAGCCTCATGAGAGGAGTTATTCTGATGAAACTTTGCGCAGATTAAAAATGGTAAACTCACATTTGATCAAGCGTGTCTACACGTTCGCACCAAGCAGGGAAGGGAAGGCAAGATTTGACAAAAGTGACATGTGAGTGGATCGAGAGCGCTGAGAGTTAAATCTTTCACTTCAGGAAAAAAAACAACTTTTCAGTCAAATGGAGTAAAAGCCACAGAGGAGAGTGAACAAACTGACTTTAGATTATAGTCGGTTTCTGTGTCTAGAAGAGAATGGGAAGGAGTGCGTGCTGCTGTGCTATCAATTCACTTGATATTTTTATTCCACTCAAACTACACTGTTCCTTTGTTATGAATTATCACTTTGCTGAGCATTTCACTAAGAAAATCTGTTTAAAAAAAGAATGTACAAAAACTGTGTGTACTCCTAACCATGCACAGAAGCTTTTATGGGTATATAAATGTGTAGACAAAGACAATCTTTCCCTAAATATATGCACAAATATCAATCCTCAACTTTTACAAAGGTTAAAACTGTCTACAGTTGCATTATGACATGATTTCTCTTATTATTGTCGGGCTTGTTAGATGGAGTGAAGAAGCTTGGTCTGTTTATTAGCATTTTAAAAACGCATTTCCCCGTCAGTTTGGTAGAAAAATACTTAAATCACCCCACATTTAGGAGATTCTTTCGAGACGAATGGTCTGAAATGGGAACAAGTTGAGAATAGAAAAAGGGTTTTGAATGAACACTAACTGCAGCCAATTTCCTCCCAATATTCAGTGGGTTTAGAGGTCTGTGTGTATGAGTGTGTTCATGCATATGTGGACTACGGAAAACACTCGCTAGCTGAGATAAGGAGTATCATTTTGTTGTGTCTTGTAGTTTTCAACTCATTTTTGGTCAAAATAAATACGAAAACCGAAACACATTCTGACCTGCAACAAGGCAAAATGCAAATGTATTAATTCACTGCGCGTGCATGTGATGTGTGTAGGTGCACACCAGGTCATGATTATGTACGTAACAAATGAGGCTACATGATTTACTATATTGTTATATACAATAAAGCAGTTGTGCTAAACAAATGACACAATGTCAAACCAACAGATGAACAGGGAATTCCTACTTAGAGCCCTAAGTGTTGTTATGATTACTGTGTGGACAAAGAGAGCAGGGCGAGTGAATGTGACTGAAGTGTGCGCACGTGTGTGTGTGTGCGTGTGTGTGTGTGTGTGTGTGTGTGTGTGTGTGTGTATCACCGTTAGTGTATGTAATATTAAAGCAGGCTCTCGATATCTCAAGCTGTCACTCAGGCCTATTAGGCAAGGCTAACAAAATTAGTCATGAATATGCAGTAATAACATGCAAATTGCCACTCCTTCCCCCTGTCCTGTGTGTGTGTGTGTGTGTGTGTGTGTGTGTGTGTGTGTGTGTGTGTGTGTGTGTGTGTGTGTGTGTGTGTGTGTGTGTGTGTGTGTGTGTGTGTGTGTGTGTGTGTGTGTGTGAGCCAGTATGCATGTTGCCCCCAGGGCCATAGACATTGGCTCTGTAAACTCAATTCTTTCTACATCATTACAGCAACAAGACATAATTCATAAGAATAATATAAACATGCATGTAGCCTGACATACATGCACAAGCACACACACACACACACACACACACCACACACACAGACGCATGTCTGCGCACACACCCACACGGGACACTGGTAGGCTACGCTGCCCTCTTCACATGCCAGGGCCACTATACAGCAGCTTGTTGTTAACCACTTTAATGTTGACCAAAGTGTTTTAAGATTTCCAGTGCCATATTTTATGCTTAAACACACACACACACACACATTTGTGCATGTGCATACACAAACATGCTGATCGTAAGTTGCTTCCGTGTCCCCAGGGTGATGTTTGACACAGCCTGGGTGCTGCCACAGCAATTAACCTCCCTGTTAATGAGAAGAGCTCTGTCAAGCAGCCAGATGGCACCGCCTGGCACGTTGCCACACACACACACACACACACACACACACACACACACACACACACACACACACACACACACACACACACACACACACACACACACACACACACACACACACACACACACACACACACACACACACACACACACAGATATACACTCTCCCACATAGGCATGCACATACAGTATGTGCACATGCACGAGCACACGCACACAATCCTGTCTTCCCCTGCTGTACACCTAACTGTTGCTGGTTGTCAGTGCCCCTCATCCCTCCCTTTGGCACCCCCCTCTTTACTTTCCTCCTGCATTGTCTTCTATGGCCGTACCTCACACTCCCCCCCTCCTCCCTCCATCTCTGGCAGCTGCTTATCCATGCAGCACTGCAGATGTCACAATTCACCAGCTGGGGAAACAGCAGGGGAGGAGAAGAGAGGAGAAGGTTTGAGAGGAGAGGAGGAGTTTGTTACATCTTCGGATTTTACAGAGAAGCAACCAACTGGATGAAGACTTCTAGATTTATACATAACTGATTGATTGATTTAGAAATGTGTTGTGTTCAGATTAGCATTTTTTTATAACAGATTGTAGGAATGTTAGAATCTACAGTCAGCTGTATCATTATTAATTTTACATATAATTATATTTATGAACATGTGCGATTGGGTAGATGTGTGTACTGTGCGTGTCCTGCTGTGTGTGTGTGTGTATATTCTTGTGTTTGTGTGTGTGCGTGTGTGTGTTAATGAGTGTGGCAATTGGCCTGGGCACGGCCCGCTGTGTGTGCCTGTCTGCATGTCCACACAGCAGCCCACCAGGCCTGCGTATTGATCAGTTAGCTTGGCCTAATAGGAGAAGAGGAGCCTGACCTGGGAAAGTCAATATGGAGAAAAAGAGACATATCCTCCTCACGTCCTGAGAGAGAAGTGGGAAAGAAAGAGAGAGCGAGAGAGAGAGAGAGAGAGAGAGAGACACAGATAGAAAGTGATGTGCATCCACTACAGTAACGGTAAGGAAAGAGTCGGGAGACAAACAGAAAAACAAGCACAGCCATGAGGAAAATAATAATTTAACAATAATGAGCCACCAGTCTCCTAAGCCTAAATATCTTATCACTTTTGTTAACAAAGAAAAAGTTTGGAGTTGAATTAGAACAGTTACACTGAGGGATACTGCCGAAGTGTGAAATAAGTTAAGCTCCTACCTTTCCCAAATGAGAATCAGGATATTCTGTCAAAGCTTTATTTTTTATTTTTTTTAACCTAACTAACTTTCAGCATTTGACTGCTTTTGGCAAAGGAAAACAGCACTCAAGTTAACTCTAGAGTAAAAAACTCTGCAGGAGATTATACGAAGGGAAAATAATTAAAAAATTGGAGGGAGATGGGAAATAAAAAAAACTGACACCCACTCACACATCAATACATCGATAGATCAATGTGTGTGTGTGTGTGTGTGTGTGTGTGTGTGTGTGTGTGTGTGTGTGTGTTCGGAACACCATTTGAGCAGAAATATATAAATAACGCTGTAGATAAACAAAAAACCAGAGGAAATGGAAAAGTAGATAAAAGACTTAGGTTCCACCATGTACACGCACACATTTACACACACACACACACCTGGCTGAGTGATGCTACCCTGGAGGGTGGCTTCAATCTGATGTGTTTAATGTTGACGCTGGTGGCAAGAAACACACACACACTCACCCACTGTTTCAACCTGCCTGTCATCTCTTTTCATGAGACCTGATTTACTCATTTCATTTTTTTTTTTTTTCATTATTATTATTATATGTGCAGCCATTTAAAACGCTCAAGGTGTGATGCAAATCCCCGTGTCTGACAGCGAGAACGCTGGCTGAGGATCCATCATGCCCTTCAGTGCCTTTTCGCAGGATTGCCAAAAGAAACCCTGTACAGCCACAAACTCAACTGTGCCACATTGTGCCAGACCACCCTTTCCTGCTTTGCTTGGTGCTTTAATTGGCTGCACTGCAGGCTGTCAAACTACTGTCGGGTTACTTCCGACCGTATTTGGATGTGTTCTTAGTTTTCTTCGACAGCTTTAGAAAAAAACAATATTGATTGCGATATAATCTTATGTTTGTTTATTTCACACTAACCATTACAACGTCAACTTCTGGGATATAGCATTTGGCAGAAATACAGTACTTTATATGTTGTCAGTACAGGAGACCAATGGAAAGTTAATGTTAAGAAGTCGTATTAAAAGTGCCAATTTCAATTTAATGTTTTATTTGCAGGATGGTTTTGACTGACAAAAAAAAGGTTGTGCTCGATTTGACACTGGGTAACTTAAGCTTCAGCAAGCGATGGGGATTATTGGAACTCAAGTGATTTTCATATCAAACCTCTCCCTGGTCTGGTAAGTCCAGGTGTCTAACTAGCAATAGGCACATATATGTATGAGCATGCAGATTTAGATTCAGAAATTGCTTCTTTCATTAGTTTTGTCAAAATGTGTGAAACTTAAAATGAGAATCTGTCTTTCCAGAAAGGTCTAAAGTAGAAACAGAACAAGTCTTTAGGGGCCTTGGAGCACTGCATGGTGGGAAATATCATATAGGGATTTGCATATTGCCATGGGGACAGTGGTGTTCCAGTGACTCCCTAAGGAGCTCAAACTCCCTCCGGAGAGACAGAGCCCCTGAGGCCAACACTGTTACCTCTCTCTGCAGTAGAGGACCTGTGTGAGAGTGTGTGGTCGATTCATGAAGTTCTTATGAAGAAGTTATTAGTTATCAAGAGTCGAGCGTAAACTTTTCCTGAGAAAAAAAATAAAAATAAATCCTTGTTGATGAGGAGGGCAGCGGAGTAACTAATAATCACTATAAGAGTGCCATACAGCACGTCGGACGATATCTATCCATACCTGTGTGGGACTTGAGACGCAGGTCCAACAAGCTCATCCAGCAACAAAGTCCTCACATCAACCTCAGACGCCTTGGAGAGACAAAGAAATGGCATACAGATTTAGTCACATGGGGCATGTGCAGCAATGCTTCTTCATTTGTTATGGACATGCGGAGATAGTGTAATGTATATTAGTATAGATGTATATTAGTATAGAGAACATTATACCAAGTAGAACAACATGTTATATATGATATAAAGGGGAAAATAGACGTTACATTTTCACCCTAATGCAATTTTGACTTTCGTTAATCAATTAGACACTGCTCATGCTCAATAAAGGAAAATCATTCTTTAAAACATTTTTTCAAGTGCTGTAAACTGCAATGAAGTTGAACTAATTGCTTGGAATTTGCCTCTTGATGACCACAGGTAATAGTGTCTCGGAAAAAAGAACGAGAAACTAAAACAAAAAAATAGCAGAACGATTGATGAAAGAAAAAAAGTCTCCACTTTCTCCTTTGCTCATTTTCAAAACGGGGCCAACGGCATACAAATCAGCAAAATCAAATCAAAAAGCTGACAAAATCAAATATAGAGAAAAGAATCGAAGATGAAATATGAAATATGATTACTCTAATGACTTAATAATTTGGCTGTCCTGTTTGGGGATTTAAAAAAAATACATTTGACGCAATGGAAGCACAGGATGTCACTTGATCTGAAAGAAGGACATTGAGATGAAGAGACAGCACAGTTTAGTTTAGTTAGATAAAAGTGCACACGCAGACACACACACACACACACACACACACACACACACACACACACACACACACACACACACACACACACACACACACACACACACACACACACACACACACACACACAGTCTTCTGTTCATTCCCAGATACAGTACAACTCTTTGGACTCAAATAACCCTGCCATTACCCTGTCTGCCTGTATCTCTCCGTAATGAACATTGGTTTGTGGAGGACGAGTGAATAATATGGGTCAAAATTGTTGTTGTGGGGTCAAATCATACTGCATCTGTACAAAAAGAGAACATAAAGAAAAAATATAAATGAATGGCGCACAAAAGAGAGGTAAACAGTTACAGTGACCTTGCTTTTTCATTACATAGGACCAATAAAAAGAGAAAATAAACAGATGGGGACAAAGGAAATAAAGGGTACGGACAAGGAGTTGAAGAGAGAAAGTGAAATGCAAGTACAAGGAGAGATAACGACTCAAGACTTACAGAAAGAGAGCGACGAGGGGCTTTGAGAGAAAGAGAGAAGGAGCCGGCTGTACTGGTGAAATATCGGCCACTCTATCGCTGTGGTGACAGGGGTCACTCTGGGAAAAGGAAATCAATGCGGACAGCAATGACTCACAGGTCAACACACGGCCCTGTGTGTGAGCGTATATGTGTGTGTGTGTGTGTCTGCTTTAAGTATGAGCTTGTGTGTGTGTGTGTGTTTCAATTATGCATGTGCTAGTGTTAAGTACGGGTATGTGTGCAACTGTGTGTTTACGTGAATGCAGGATATGGGGTAGTGACCAAATTATACACACAAGAATGAGCAAAAGCATCCAAAAAGAGGAGCTGGTGCGGACGGAAAGATGGGATTGAACCCATTATGTGTGAAGTTAATATTTGATGCATGATACAGGCAGACAGGCTACCTTTAAGACTGCCGCGGGAACTGGTTGTTTTTTTAGGACACCACTTAATACAGGAAACAACAAATGATGAACACAGACAGACTTGTTAACTCCCTATACCTCATTCTTTACTCCACTGTGCAATCTTTACTGATAAGTCCAATAAGTTACTATCTTTAAACACCTTTTAAATGCAACAGGATATAAAAATTATTTTCTAAATGTGTAGTTTATCTTATCAATGCAAATAAAGTGTGCTTGTGTCCCCCAACCAACAAACATAAAGACGATCAGCTATACACACAAAACATCATATTCTAATGCAGCTGCAATGTGACAGTGAGAAGACATGGCACACATAGAGGTCAGCGGCTAATACAGGTAGACTGTGTGTGTGTTTGGGCGTGTGTGAAAGTGTGTGTGTGTCTGTGTATGCATGCCTTATATACCCTTGGGTTAGCAGGAGTTACGACCTGCTTACATTATTAAGGTGAGTAGTAGGCTGTGTTGTGTATGCCTAAACAGCCAGTCCATTCATTACAGATGCAATCCCCTAAGTACATGAATAAGCACATGGACTCTCTCTGCCGCTCCGAACTGTAGAGGAGACAAAATACTGGTGTGATGCAGGGCGCTTTAGATAAATCAGAAACAGGAGCAAATTAATAATAAAGGAATAAAACAACATTAGCTGATTAAGTATGTATGGCAGAGTGGCGGCTGTAATTTACAGGCAGCTGGGGTTGAGTGTCCGGAATAAGGTCTCATTATGGATCACGGTGTGTGTGTGTGTGTGTGTGTGTGTGTGTCCGTCCCGTTGGTAATCCGTCACCAGTGGTCTCGGCTTTATGAAAAGGCCTGCAATCTATGATAATGAGCCCGGTGAAGGTTATGACCACGGTACATTCATTTGTTAGAGGGAGGGCTTACATGCGATTGTCTGCTTGAATTTGAATGCAGGTTGTTGTTGTTGTTGTTTTTTGTTTGAAATACAACTATACCATTAAAGAATAGTGAGGAAATATGCTATTAAAGTACTGGTCAAAATCAGCAGAGAGCATGAGTGAGAGAGAAAAAAGTGAGAGAAAGAGAGCGCATTACATGGATGTTGCATCACATCTTAGTTACAACTAAGTTTTCTCACTCAGTTTTGAGACAAACAGTTCGGGCATATGCAAAGTGTTCTAATAGAAGGTGCTCTGTCTGAAACAAGCAGTACTGAGCCTTCCTAAAGTGATCCCATCGCAGTCCCCAGTACAGAACAGCAAGGATGTGGAATATAGTCAAACAAAATCCTCTGCCTGTGGATCTGCTCATCGTTAGAAGTACTTGTTCAACTATGATATAATATTAAAAGTAGAAATAGCAGCTGTACTTCTGCTTAGAAACAAACAAACAAAGCCAACTTATTACAGCAGCAGTCATTTACAGAATCGCTCCACTTTCAACCTCGTCACATTCTCTTGTCTCCTCCCGTCTCATCCACTTGCCCCTCACCCACGCCTCCACTTCCCTGTTTTCTTTCTCCCCCACCTCACTTTTGCTTTTTTTTTTGTGCTTCTTTTCTTTCTGAAAATAGCCAGCCATTTACGCAATCATTCCATTTTCCCACTCCCCTCCATTCCTTTTGTCTGGAGCTAGGTCAACTGAAAGCAACAGAGGAGCAAAAACAAAAGCAGCAACGTGTGTGCGTGAGTCACCGTATCACAACAGAGAGCGGGGAATGAAAAGAAATAAGATAACGCGACTCGTGGTGATGGTGACTGGAAGGAACACGCCAGCGTCTTATGTCATGGGCTGCATGTTTACAGAGAATGTGGACTAAAAATGTGGACTTTAATTTTGTCCAGAGTGAGCTTGACGCAAGTGTAAAGTGATGCAACTATGATGATGAACGAAAGACACACATCTGCAGCCTTACATTCAGGGATTTTTTTCTGTGCCATATTAAAAAGATATTGTATCACAATGCACTCAAACCTTTATATAAATATACTCTGTATACCCACACAAGTTTATTCAATTTTTCATTCGACATTCTGACCGTTTATTGCGACATCTTCTGAAAATAATTGTCCGACCTGTTTGTCTATCCCTCAAACTCTCAAACCACAGTTTGTACATTTTTATTGTGTTACTCTTGAGTTTGAATTAAGTGTGTTTTACAATGATCAGTCAGGTAAAGTTACAGAATCTGTCAATACATTATGGTGGCTTGGAGAAGCTCAAAAATACTGTTTCTTTTCATATCTATCTCTGTTAATTATGGGTTTATTTTGAGCAAAACAGTAGTAAGACTAACGAGACCGTTTTGATGAGTTTTATTTTGTTTCTGAATAAAATGTGTTCCGATGACCGGCGAGGCTAAATTACTGTTGTCTGACTGGAGACTGGTGGCTTTGAGGAGTGCATATTAATTGTTTGTTTTGTACGTTAATAAATTATAATAATTGTCCAAATCCATGTTGATTTTATTTGCAAACATTTGCACTTCCACCAGAGTGTCATGTTTCCGATCGGAACTGGAGCCAATAGATACCTGTGTGACTACTGCAGAATTCTTCGTCCCGGGAATGAATGCAAATTGTAAACTTTCCCACCAAAGACAAAAGCCAGACGTTAGAGGGTTTTTTGTCCAGTGGGAAAGGGGGCTTGACTTTACAACCTTGTAAGGTTGGCAGATGTCTGCCTGTTTTATAGATTATGCAAACCCTTTGCAAAACAAACTTTTGAACTTCCTCTGTCCATTGAAAGAAGCAGCATGTTTACGGTGTGCAGGCTCATTCAACAAGATTGTGCACAAAAAGCCTTAGCGAGGACTGTAGCAGGGCTGCTAATAACTTAAAATACATTTGTATTAACATTTTGTAATTCATCGATTGATCACGTTAATCAAATTACAAAAAAAATCCAATGACAGTTTCAAATTGCCCAAGGTGACATTTCATAAATTGAGCGACCGGCCGTCCATATCTGATATTCACTTTACATTATAAAACTGAGGAAAGCAGCGAAACCAAAGATTTGACATTTGAACCTGGAACTACCACGGTTTCTTTTTTTTATACACGTGATTAAATGACTAATGGGTTAATAACATTGTCAGATTAGTTTCCTGGCAATCAGTTAATCAATGAATTGACTAATTGTTTCAGCACTACCTTTTACCAAATTACATTCACAGTATGTGCTTTTCATTTCTGTGGTGTTCAACTATATAAGTGTTGTATACTAAACATTTGTGTTGTTCCCAAAATCAAAGTGAAATAAATGAATTACCATACAGGAGTCACAGTCGCCCATGTGTATCAGATGGACTAGTTACAGTTCTGGCTGATATATTAACAAAGGTTTACAAGGGCAGAGCACTACATGCAAGTTTGGCCTTATGGCTGACCTTACAATGCACTTAGTATCCTGTACAGGGAGTAATGCTGCAGCCACTCCTACAAGCCATTTATTCCAGCTAACGACCGTCAAGCACTCATAAATCAGCATTAGGAACCTCTTTTGCCCTCTCTCTCTCGTTTAGTTTCCCCTCTCCGTGGCTCCCTCCTTTTCTGGGATATTTCTCTCGTGCTTTCTTGTCCTCGCCCTTGCCCGCTCATTTTTTACATTTTACCATCTTGAAACCTGCAACTCCTACCGTCCCACGTTTGTTCATACCCGTCTCACTTCATTTAGTTAGTCATGCTCTCTTTTCAAATAACCGCTTCCTCTTGTTCTGCCTGACCCTGTCTGTCTTTTCTTACTCTTGCATCCTCACCTTTTCCCACCCTCCCTGTTGTTTATGTACTACTTCTCTTACCGCCTGCCATCCATCCTCTCTCACCACCTCTTTCTGAAAATTCCTTTCCCTGCAGATAGAGACAGCATCCCTGAGATGTCTAACCCGGTATTGGCACCTCTATTGATTTTAATTAAGCTAATTAGTTCATTATTTGAAGGATCAAACGGGGGCATCCATTACTGCACAGAGAGAGAGAGAGAGTGGGGGTCGGGGTGGGGCCTCTGGTAAGGGTGGGGGCAGAGAAGTTAATATGGTAATGAAGACGATCAATTATCACTCACAGCAAAGTCATTAACAACAGCATTAGCATAGTCAACCATCGTCACCCCTTGACCTCCCCTGCTCGCTCACTCTCACTCCCGCTCTCCCTCCAAGCAGCTGCTACACAAGCAAATGTATGTGTGTGTGAGAGAGAGGAGGGGGTTGATGAAGGTCACACAGTTCAGAGACTGTTTTTTTAATGCAGACCTGAATTGAGTTCCCACCTTCTCTCATTGACTTGGGCAGAGCAGTCACTACTCCAAAGGGTCAGCCAGGTTTGGAGCAACTCTTTCTTTGCACTACGCTCAAGGCATGAATAGTATACAGGCTAGCCGGCCTAATTCTGTTCTTAATCGGTTAGCGATTAGGATCTTCCTGGGGGGGGGGGGGGGGTATACATGTATTTGTGGTACTACTGTGACATGGAAACATATTCAATCTTAGTGCATCTGCAGGTGTGATTTTGAACAATGAATTCAAAAAGTTGGGATCATTCTGAAAAGAGGCCTGTTTTTGTAAATTCCAGAAAGGTTTTCATCCGACAGCGACGCCATAGCTTACATTCTGCTTCTTTAATGTACTGTTTTATTGAAATGGGTCTTAAGAGGGCTACCATAGAGGGGTGCTCCACGTGTCAGGAAGAATGATGGTCTCATGAGCATGGATTAAGTCATGAGACCAATTATCTCATTTGGTTCCTGAGCGTTTTAATAGCCCCTGTTCTGTGGTTTATGGGGACGGTCATAAATAGTCACTTTGTGAATCACACAAAAAAAAATTGGAGACTCTCATCACAGCTGGAGACATTCCCGGCATTCAGTTAGCACATTTGTAGCCGTCACTTGTTATAACCCATTTGTTTCTTCTCAGGTACAAAAAAAGACAAAATAAATTAGGTCTTCTTAACCTTGTCTCTTATAAACAAGGAAAGCTAACAAAATGGGATACTTTCAATTTGAGCCCCAGCACAACAAAGCACCAGTCTCAAAAAAATGTGTTTACCAACACGTGGATGTTGTGAATATGCTGGTATGGTAATAATTTGAGAATTGTGTGGGAATGGTGAGATGACAGGATGAGTGGATCAAAGAGTGGGCCAGTGATCCTAAATGATCCCTACTGATCTGTTCTGATCTACACTGATCCCTCTCAGGCCTTCACAGTCCCCCATACTGCCCTGTAGCCCAGGGGCTAAACTCTGTGAATTAAAAAAAAAATCGACCCAACAGACAAACATACACTGACTGCACATATTGCGTGTGCGCGCGCGCATACACACAGACACACACAAAATATCCAATAGATCTAGAAAAAGAGTCACAAACAAACAGCTACCGACCAATCAACCTTCTCACCATCTGCAGCCTGCTGTTATAAAATATGACGACATGAAACAACATATTAACTTCGAGCACGGTTATTTATGTATTCTTAATCATACGTCTTATAAAAGGCAAGTGGCCTTTCTACGACCACCATCTGGCCATCAAAAGTAGCTCCAGAAGTTGTTCTGTCGCTGCCCTTGACCTGCCTGGAATGACGCAAGGGAAAAAAATATTTCTACTGAGATCAATAAAGTGACAATTTTATTGCGTTAAATGATTACTTATCCTTAAGCTGCCAAAAAGACTGTCCAACGGGAGTATAACCCAGACGATTGGCGGAAATTACTATGAGGAAGTTTCCCGGAACTTTCCAAAACTCTGCGCTCATAATAATGCTTTTTATTTCAACAGAAAGAAAGTTCAGCACTTTCCATATTTTTTTTTTTTAAGTTTGGAAAGCTACCTAATAGAAACCAATGAATCTCTGAGTGAAACAAAGCTGCTTTAGAGTTCAGCTGCCACTGGCACAATACTTCTACATCCTTATTCCATCGTAAACCGTGTCAATGAATACTACACGGGATGAAATGAACCTCAGTGTAATGACTTTGGTTGTAGTTTTTCCACAGAATTACTCAAATAAATGTTAACCTGGGTGGAGCACATATTTGGTGGAGTTTAAGTCAGTACATAGTGTCCCATTGGTTAATAAAAGTGGAGAAGTTGAATGCATTTTAAAGTGATTCTCCAATGACTTCCATATTGATCTGAACGTACGCGTACGGATGGTATTGCCCTGTAACCACAGGTTGAAATAGACATTTAGTATTATTAACAAAGTACTGTTTAATTCAGGTTTATATTGTACGCAGGGAACATGATGATGCTACATCCGTCGGCCGATGGATGACAAATAGACAACAGGCTAATTGAAGCAGTTTAGAAAAGAGAACACAAGACTTGGATTTCATGATATTATGGCCACAAAAGAAACTCTGTTTAGTGTCCATTACAGTTCAACCCTATTGTGCATCAACAAGACCATACACTACGATTCAATCAGACGTTAGCCAAGCTCCTATTACAGAGCTCATTGCATCGTTTACATGGTGGAACGGTCCATAAGTAGCTCTAAATGCTCTTCATTTGATTGGATTTCACATTATGGACATCAGAGCAGAAACACACTGTTGTCCCCTGGCTATCCTAATAGACTGTTGAGTGAAACAGTCCATTTGTTTGTATTTGTCTACCAATCTAGACCCTGAAAACATACAAAGTAACGTAAACAGACAGTGAGAGCATCGTTTAAGACGGGTGAAAATGGAGATTCAAAAGCTCAGAAGATGGGTCGACAGTACGGCAGCAAACTGTTGTGTTCCCACACGCCGTCTCTTTGGCGGTCAAATGAAGCTGCCGTTTTCACGAACAACAACTAAATTGTGCAACTAAATGAACTGAAGGACTCTTTGCAACTAAGAGAACGTCATTTAATCCCTTTTCCAGGTTTTTTTCTTTACCCATTTCTTTTCAAACTGTTTTTTTTTTTTTTTTATCTGCAAGAGCGCTAAATAAATTGGCCTACAATTCAATTACTGATAACACATGTGAAAACTGATAAAGGTCTTGGCCATTCTCATCGTTCAGTACACATGCATTTCTGCACTATAGTTTGCAATAACAACAACAAATATATATGAAGGCATAGAGAGGCACTTGAGAAATTCATAGGAAAGAGAAACTGTGCAGATTGAGTTATATAATTTGTTGTTGCCAAAGCAATGCCATATAAGAGAATAAAGTTTTAGAATGAAGAAAGGTAAAAATGGACAGCATTAAGAAGTACAAAGCATTGTATTACAATGATCTTTTTGACCAGTGCAGAGAGCACACAAAGCCACATCCCTCTGACCTTCTCCATAATAGCAGATAAGTACTTTGATGGATAAAAGGCCATAATTACTTTTCCGTGTGCAAAATCCACTCGGAAGAGCGAATATTGATGGAAGCCTGGCCATAACTGAAATGGAACAATACCTTAAAGTCACTACATCAAGTGGTGATGTCTTTATAGCCCTGCCCTGCCTTGCTGCAATCTTGGAAAAAAAAAAGAAGATAAAAAAAAACTATGGAAGAGCATTTTTGCACACAGCTTTCCATCCTTGAGTTCACTACAAATGTCTGCTAATCCATGGTCTCCTCCAGAATGTTTGGGTCCACAGACTTAAAAGACAAAAACAGGGGACTTGTCTCTGCTTGACTCCTTCCTTGTCTCAGTTTGTCCTGAAGAATTCACTTCATCTTTAACACCAGTCTCGGCAAAGAATTTCTATCAATAAAAACAGAAAACCGTTGTCCCAAATGCTTCTCTATATTGCCGTGATTCTATGCTGATCCTGCTTTGTACAATGAGGGATTTTCATGTTCTTAACTGTTAACCAAATTCAGTGTGATCCCTGACGATTTTAATCTGTGAAGTTGAAGTGGCCTTGGCCTCGAGAAGTGTGCACGAAGAAAGGATCTTGGAAATAGATACTGCATAAAAGACAGCCATGAGCTGTTATTTTTCCCTCTTGTCTTCTTTATGTCGTATAAATTCTGCCGTGTTTATGCCTGTTTGATATTTTCATATAGATTGGGTTTACGAATAGACATTTCATCCTATTGACATATGCTTCTCTATCCATCCAACCATCCACTATCCAAAACCGCTTATCCTATTCAGTGTTGCGGGGGGGGGGGGGGGTCAGGTCGCTAGATTATCGCTGGGCTATGCTTCTTCACAGAATATTAAAGGCCCCAGGTTAAACAGGAAGGTAATATGAAAGGAAGTACATTTATTTGTATATATCCAAAGAATAGAATTACACCTAAAATTCACATTTAAAACCTTTGGAGTGTGTCCCCTGAACATGCTGAGCCAGATTTTTCTTTGAGCAACCACAATGGGAGTTGTGGCAATCTTCAGGTTGTAGGTCACATGCTTCAAATTATACTGTATGTATTACAATTTTTGCCATTGTGGTTATACTGTGTAACATGTCTCTAAAAATATTCTAATGCTCTTTATGTATTGAAAAGCTAACGGTATTTCCTGCAGATTGTTCTCCTGAAGACAAATATACATCAAGGAATTAAATACCATAAAGAAGACTATACTGTACATTTGTTTAAAAATAATGATGGGCCAACTATTTAATTAAATACAAAAAAAAAAAAGCTTACGTCCAATATACGATCAGAGGTGAGGAGCTTTATTCCCCAGTTGGAAACTTTGTAGTCGGCTTCCTTCTGCAGATCCTCAATGGTCTGAAGCAGCACCTGGTTCTGGTCTGCAAGGTCATTCACATAAGACCTCAGGAAATTCACCTTATTCTGCAAGAACAACAGCAGGATCAAAGGGTAGTTCATTTGCTTTGTTTCAACAAGCTGACAGTACAACCAAGCATTTTTCTACTATAATGCAAATTGTTTTATTTTATTGAGCCAGTCAAATTATCAACAAGCTGAAAATGTTGGGCAACTCTCAGAAACGAAATCCCCCAGATTCCCTTAAGAATTACATTGATAAACTACTTTGTATTAGCTTTGTATGCTTAAAGGGATACGTGTCTTTATGGACAACATAGGAACAACATTTTGTAAAGTAACTAAACTAATCCATCCAAAATAATTTCCTCTCTGCAACTACTTCCTACTGTACGTTGGGGCCAAAAGTCACCAGTGAACATGCATTGCTCTTGCAAATGAGTTGCAACATGAACATAGTTCCTAATACTTAGAAACTATGTTCTTGTCTTAGGCTAAGAGACAGAGTTGCAAAGACGGTATGCCATCTTCCCTGATCCATAAATGTAGTACACCCTCTTGGCAAATATGTGTTGTTTTTAAGTTGACAGATTACAGAAGTGAGATGCATAATTTCCCCAAGATTCATCAAATGTCAAAGTGAAGTCAGCTATCACTTTGACACACAGAAAAACAAGAACTATACGCCTCCAATGATGGCCTCGCAAGGGAAACATGAAAGCTCCCCAGCCAAGCAGGATAACAAACGTTAAAAATGTAATGCGTTATTTAGCTTCATCTAACCCTCTTGTCTTTAGGATAGTCTCATTGAAATTAAACAGGGAGAAACAAGGGGTGGGGAATCAATAGCCTCACACGGCAGGCTGTCAATTATTTTACTTTATGACAAAAACACACATCTGACGACAACAGCCAGAAATGGTGGTAATGGTGAAATCTGCTGATGGCCACAGGCTGTGATTCTACCACAGGTACTCCATGCAGTTTTAACACCTGGAGTAGGACCCACAAACGAGAGAGCAGCAACACGTTGCCTAGGAAGCTGTAAAATAAGCAAGATATCAAAGCAGATGATGCTTTTACATCAGATTTACAGCAGCTCGATTGCTTTTTGTGGAAAGTATTCACCTGCTCTAGTTATGTGTAGTATATTAGGGGTTAGAGCAGGCTCAGAAAGATATTATTTGCTGCTTTGTGTCTGGAAGAAAGCCCTTCTAAGTTTACATTTTATGCTTTAGAAAAGAAAAGGTCACCTGAACATGCTCCACCAATGATATCATCCTTCAGCACTGTCTTCCAGGTTATCTCAGTTGTTTTTTTTAAACTGCTAATACACTTGTTTCTTAAAGGGATTGCACAGGTAGCCAGAAAGCATACACATACAATGATAGTAGCTCTGATAAAAGGGAGTGCCACTGAATTTCAGAATAATTTTGCCTGAGAGGGGCGCCCGTACATCTGTGTTCATAAAACGTCTGTCCCCTAAAGCCAAACAAAGTCAACAAGCGGTTTATACCGTCCCCTGGTGCATAATACAACACTGATGTATAGCTTCAGGTTAGAGTAACTTTACAAAACATTGTAGATAGATGACGGTATGTAAGATAACATTCAACAGTTGCGAAACTGAAAATACATGCATTATACATGACTGCAGCATTTTTGGTTGACTTTTTTCTAGATTTGAAACAGCCATCAGTGATTGTGATGGCCATCTGCTGCCACACAGCTGTGAGTAACCCTCCAGCACGCACCTCAGCTTTGTTTACAGTTTGCACTAAACAGTTCATGTTCTTAAACCGATACACAATGACACATAGCTTTTGTTTCATGCATCATACTCACACTTTAGTACTGTTGGTAGAACATTAGTTTATTTTTGTAGGACACACACTTACTGCTGCACAGTTACACTCTAGTTTGTATTTAGATACATTTGCCTTAAGTTGTTCTAATTTCTATTTCACTTTCAGATACCAAGTGTTGAGAGTGCCACTGCTGGTTGCTGCTGTTGGAGGGACATTTTGCAAGGCTGGAGCAAAAGATGCCGCCCTAAAGCAGAGCTCTTAAATACAGGAAGTGGCCAATCAGAATGTACCATGTATGAGTCTCACCATGGGGGGGGGGGGGGGGGGTTATAGATTGTTTCTTTAGAATATATTAGTTAAGTTGTGCTTTGTTTTGGTTAGCTGCTGAAATATGTATATTGATGATGGCCGCTTTGTTTTGTTTTACTTAATGTTTAGTTGGTTGTGTTTGTCTTTGTGTTACCCCTTTGTTACAAAAATGGTCTGATCATATGTTTCCCTTTGTCCTCAGCTGTTGGTGGATTGTCTTTGTTAAGTCAGTTTGGTCTGTTCGGTTTTATTTAGTTTACGCTGACTTAGCAAAGCCATGGTTACGTCCTGTTTAGTTGACCTCTTCTGTGGGTCCAGAACTTTGTTTCATATATAATGGTTATTGTTTGCTCCATTTTGGGGTTAAGAAAACCCTCCTTTTGAAATTCCACCTGAGGCTCCTCATGCCTGCCAGCTTGGTCCCTCACAGTGATTACTGCCATAACGCATTAGAAAAAAATACTTTGTATGAATTCTATAATTGGGAGGTTGTTCTAACATGTTAGGAAACATTATAAACATACAATGGGTTCATGGATGAATGGGCTGTGTGTTTTCAATGGACAAGCTTTATGATTAATTGTCCACATCAACCTTTAGGACTCGGGAGCTTCTGAGTTCTAAACACATAACCTTGTTAAGCGGGCCCGCGACTGGGGCCGGCTGACCGAAACCCATCTCTGAAACCTTGTTACACTTGCTTTGATGCACAGCCCAGCTCACACAGGCTACATTCTGTAGCTAAATGATGTCACATGACAATCCTGATGATTAGAAACCTCTCTTTTTTAAATATGAGTGTGGATCTGTGTTCCTGATCCCTGCCGCTCAGATGGAAACATAATGCAATTTGCCACCTGTTACAAGTGCTGTGGCTTTATGAAAGCACCCCTGCGCTTCCTCCTGTCATTTGTCTGACAGGACAGAGGTCATCTTCTGATGCCCGAGTCGCGGTGGACAGGATGCTCTTTGATTTGTATTGGATGGATGACAACCTAATGACAATGGATGTTGGACGAAAACTGCACTTCCTGTGGAGACTTTGGGTCTGAAGAAGGTCCTCAATAATTCCTCTTCTTTTTTTAAACATAATTTATGTTGTGGACCTATGAATACAAGGTTCAGTGACCTGGATTTACCTGAGGAGGCTGCAAAGTAGCCCCGGTAAAACTAACCAAGTTGTAATTTCTGTTAGTCACTACATGTTACAGTATCAGTCAATGATGTCACACGTCTTGCACATGTTACAGTAGCTAAGAACTACTCATCATAACGTTAGACAATTATAATGGCAGCGGAGGTTTTGAACCCACATCTCCAGAAAGACTGGAGCCTATTTACAGCGCGCGACGCCATTACCTTAAGCACACACGTGTGACAACACCTTGTCATGTACTCACCTGTAGCAGTTCCTCTCTGGTTACACTGGTGTCCAGCTCCAGAGTTGTCAATCTCTGCTCGTAAAGTCCTCTGAACTCGTGTACAAGCTGTTTAATGTTGTTTGTCTCCATCCCAGGATCCTGGATGTCTACTCTCAGCTCCTCTTTTGAAGGAGAGGGGTTCAACGCATCCATCCCCTGTACAGATAGCTTCCAGTTTTCGCCTGACCCTGGTGATGTTTTTTTGTCTTTTGTCTCATATGGTTGTGCAAGTTTTTAGCATGGCTCGAATAAAAGTACACGCAATGTTTATGCAACAAACCGCAGGCTTCGAAAAAGCTAAAACTCAAAATCACGGCTTGTTCCTCTGGTTGAATCTTTGCACAGCTTTATAGTTTACGTTATCAGACAACTGTTGAGCAAACCTGAACAAAAAAGGCAATGCATGGCATTTTAAGTGCATGTAAGACATTATCTGTGTTACTTTACGTGAATTACCGTGGCTTCACCAACAAATTGGTCGCTATGTTCCGTTACTACAACGGAGGACTCTTGAATTATTTCCAAACAGACCGACGCTTCACCCTCATGTTTTGCCGCTGCGGTTGGCGCTGTGTGATCTGATTGGCTCATTTGCACCATCTGGCTTCGTAGCCGTGACGTAGCCGCACACCATTGGTGAGTTTTCTTTAGGAGGCGGTGCTTACTCGCACAACCCGGATATACGGGTTGTTTTGGTCTTATCAGAGAGGAATGGCACTGAGCTCGTCTTTACCTTGAACAGAAATGGGTAATTATAACTCCGTTGTGTTGTTTAGCGAAAATCCAAGCGTGCATTATTTTTCTTCCACGCCCTGGTATTCCCACGGAAAGCTTAAATGCGCCACTTCCGCTTCTTTTAAAAGACCCCCCTCCTTGTTGCTGTCTTCTGTCAGTGTTGTGTCTCCGAAGCGATATCTGTCCACCTTCACCTGCATATTTTCATTTAAAATCAAATCGATTGTTGATGCTTGTCGATGCGTGGATACTGTTCAAACGATCAACTATTATGAATTGTGAGTCATGTTGTCAGGTATATTTGCCATCTGCAACTTTGGATGGTAACCTTGTGAGTGAGTGTGTCTTCCTTCAAGAGTATGTTTTACTGCTCTGCACATAATTACATTATTCCACTAAATAATCAGTGGCAGAGATCAAAACCTTCCACACTGCAAATCAAGGTAAAGTTGATCTTATTGATTTTCAAGAGACCAACTTTACTCACTTCTCTCATCCCAATCATTACTCCTCTACTCTTATCTCTCTCTTGGTTATATCGCTCTTTCCCACTGGCTTTGACTGCACTGCTCTTGCACACTCTATCCAAAACCTAATCCCCACTGTGATTATCTCATAATGCTTTGGCCTTGTTATCAAAATGGAGCAGATTTGAGTTTTGTTGTTGTTAAAGACTGATGGGCATGGGCTTAAAAAATTAAGAGACAATGTCATTATGAGGAGAATGTGGACCGGCTGCATGAAATTGAAGTATAGGCATGTGCCTCTGGAGCTAGACACTTAGTGTAATGAGTGTGTTTTTAAGGGAGTCGCTGAAGTTAAATTGGGCTGTGATCTCACTCGGTCATAAGGTCATTTTATACAGTTTCCAGATGAAGGGAAGTGATAAAGGCAAGATGGGTTGTCTGTGCACTCATTGGGAAAGAATTCCACCCTCCTGAATTAGCTTTATCATTTTAGTCGTTTAAGAGAACAAAATACATTATATTGCACATACATTGTACATTTAACGGTTTTGTTAATTTTTATTTACGTCATTTCATTCAGTTCCTTTTTGCTCTAGAATCCATACGTACCAGCTATAGACGTATAGGAATTGGACAGATTTGTGTTCCTGTTACAGCTGTTTACATCCAGTGTGCTTAAATAATTGAATTTAAGTATATACATCTTGTTCAGTTGTCTCCAAGTATCACAGTATTTTTCATCATATTTGCAGTGCACTCGCTATAATGTGTACATTTTGGCTGGAAATCGAGGCATTAAACTTCTAAACTTGCCTAGAACATGTTGACATGTCATTATGGGTACAATTTGCAGAGGCAGAAATCCAATTCTCCCAATTGATTCGCAGATATAAAAGAAGGATTCCTAAAAGTAGGGTCTGTACAGAGGGTTTGACTGCACATTTTAAAATCTCCCATCCTGCAGTGGCCTTCACATTCTCAAAGATTTACTAGAGACACAAAGCTCTCCTCAGTTTAGAATTTTCTCATTGTTACACAGATTTATTTTTTAAAGTGACAAAACGTGTTCATGCATAAAGCAAAAGTTCAGAAATGTGCCGATCAAATATTCCTCAGTATAACACATTTTATTTGCATGAGGCGAGGCCCCAGTGCTCTCTGTGACTCTTAAGAAAGACACAACTCCAGTTCTCTCGTTTATTAGCTGTTCCATTCTTGTGCCTCTGCCCTTTTAAATGTTTCATTACTTTTTAAGTTGTTTTTTTTTGCAAACCCCTGTACTTATTACTCATACAGCCCCAGCATACTCAACCTTCCTACTCATGAAATCAATTAATTCTCTTAAATAATTTACCTTCTGAGCAAACCAGATTAAGCAGAGGACATTTTTTTTCATATGTCAGACGCGCTGCTCTAACTGATGTGTATTTTTTTTTGTGCTCAGGCATTAACTTGGCCCTCACCCCGTGGCTCGGAGGAGTCTTGGGTGATTACAAAAAGGGGAGAGCCTTGATAAAGCATTAGTGTGTGGGGCGCGCACACACATACACACAGCCTGAAGACCCCTGCATTTGAACGCATTCATTTTTCATGAAACAGACTCATAACAATTAGTCTGGTTACCGCCTGGGTAATCTTAGCGTCCCCGTAATGCCTGTGGTCCGCTGTATGACATCACTCTCTTAAAAGTTCTAAATCTGACATTCTCATCCGTTTTCACAGTGAGGACATGAGAAGGCCATGGCTAATAGGCCTGCACTCGTTCCTGGCGAAAGAAGGGCAATAAAGTGAGGGAGAGAGCGAGAAAGAAAGAAAGAAAGAAAGAAAGAAAAACCGCGACTAGAGTGCTCGGAGAAATAGGATCTATTCACCAGAGCTTTTACACAAATTAATTTACATGAAAGAGAGAAGAAAATGTAAAGTTGTAACTCAGCATGCTTTGCCAACGCATAGCCGATGTCATGCTACGAGCATCATAGAAAGCCAAGTGAACGTTTATGCATTATTTCAGCAAATATATTACGCTAACAACCGCAGTAAAGTGCGTAGGTGTTTGAGCCCTGCCCCACACCATGAGCTGAATCAAGACTTCTGGACACACCGTTTCCAAACGGCGTGGAATGATCGCCTTCCCTCAGTCTTTAGTCCTCTGCCCTAAACACCCTCATCCCCTCCCTAGACACCAAAGCCAAGGTCAAGAAGAAAGTGCAGCCTTTCTCTCTCTATAGGCTATTCCCTGGATGCCCGCACCTCAGTGGGGCTGAGCCGCATACGCTTCAGGAATGTTCCCTCCTCCTTTATTGTGACCGTCAGTCTCAAGGTCAGCTCCAAGGGAGAGGTTGGTGCTTATCTGTTTTTCTCCTCCCTTGTTTTGTTTTTTTCTCCCGAGCTATCTTTGCCTGCAGTTTTTTTTTTTCGCCCTTCACTGTATCAGTAGACAGTAGTTTAGAGCTCCTGGCTGAGGGTTTCATGACACGTTGTGTGACGCGTCCGTCTCTTTGTCAATCTGTATCTTCCTGTTGGGTAGCTGTCATTACAGCCCGTTGTCTGTTTTTTCAGAGGACCCGGTGCAGCTGCGAGGCTTCAGTCTGATACTCTGTACGCTTTTGTTGCCTCGTCTCTCCTTCCTCACACTGGTCATGGCCCCTTTTTGCCTTGAAGCGATGTTGCAGTTTGTTCCCTGCTAGATTGGATATTGTTGTTGTTGTTGTTGTCTGTAAGCTACGGCAGTCAGCCTTGAGTCAGTGCGCTCTCTTTGTCAGAACAAGATGCACCGACTAAGGGAACAAGGAGGGGGGGGGGGGGGAACAAACTCATCTGACCTGAATCAAAATAACCTTTTAATATTCACAGGAAGATCTTTTTAAAGTATTTTACGCAGCTTTGATAGAAAAGCAAGACCCCAGATTCTCTGTTGATTTTCCAGTGAACTCCTCTAACCTGCCTTCTGACTGCTGGCCGTCAGCTGCCGACAACCAGGAAGAGGGCATTTTGTCTTTCAGTCGGGTCGGTTGGCTGACCCACGAGATAATTATCAAGGCAATATATCACATCAGGCGAGCGCGGTTGTGCGAAATCATCCGAGAAAGAGTCCGTCTGCTTGTGTCTGTGTACTTCTTGTGTGTAGAATGGCTGTCCTCCAACACACACCGTGCCACTGCTCTGTAAACACTGACATTGACTGTGACTTTTGACTATTACATAAGGAACATGGATTTCCAGCCGTCCACAGTGAGAGCCCTGTAAATTCAAATGCTTAATTTTTATAGGCAGCCCGGCATTGACTGAAGTGTCTGCTTGTTATATATTTGGCAAGTGCTGCAAGTCTGAAGGGAAGCTGTCAATAGCAATCCCAGCTATTGATATGGCAGTGGGCAGGAGATGTTACTTGGCCCCCGACTCTGGCATCCCTCTGATCCCTCTACATCATAATTACATTAATATTGACAGACCCTTGACAATAGTCACATTACTATTGATAGGTGGCTGTCAATACCGTGTTTCCCCAAATAAAACATATTCATTCATAACTTGTAAACTGCTCGATAAAAGGCTTTGAAAAGAATATTGGACCCGGCCGGGTTTGCTCTCCCGAGAGGGCTGCTGCTGCTGTGACGGGGATTTCCACCACCTGGCTGTGTGTGTGTGTGTGTGTGTGTGTTTGTGTGTGTGTTTCTGTGGCCGTCTGTGTTACCATGCACTGATAGATTAATTTAGCTCTGTATGAGAGCTCTGCATAGATCAAGGCTACCCTTGACAAACATACATAGTCACACACACACACACACACACACACACACACAGGCACATAATCTCCAAATTTTCTCCCATCAAGGAAAAACTTTCAGATTAAGCTAAACAAATGGAGCCTGTTTATTGGTTACCATACACAGTCTGACTACCTCTATTTATTTATTTTTTTAAAGCCAAACTCCACTTCCGTCACAGGCGAGGTTCTAGTCACTAAACATGGCAGCATTTCAAATGCAGCTCAATGAATTTGTCACACCTGCTTACTTCAGCGTGAATTCACTCTTTTTTCATTCATTTGCTAATTCTAACTTAGTTGGACGGTGTATCCTGGCTCTATTGAAACATCATGAATACACAGATGGTCCTGTGCACCACAATAAACCCAAGCATTGCCACCGCATATATTTAAATGGGTTTTTTTTTTTTTTTGCCTCCTCGAGAAACGTCTAAAGTGACCATCATCTCTCTCTCTTTCTGTCAAAACTGCCATATTTACCCGGCTGAAATCTCTTTTAAAGCCTCGTGACAAATCCTGTTCAGCGAGACACAAAAGCCACTGTCAGAAAAAGGCCTCTCTCTCTCTCTGTCTCTCTCTCTCTCTCTCTCTCTCTCTCTCTCTCTGTCTCTCTCTCTCTGTCTCTCTCGCTCTCTCTCTCTCTCTGGGCCTCTTGCTCTGTCTCTCCTTGCGTTAGTTAGTCTCCCACTTCTTAAGCGTTTCATTTGAGGAAAGGGCAGATAAAACTGGGGGAACTGTGAGCAGTTTGGAATCGTATGAAAAAAAAAAAAATAGCCCAGACTTTACAATGGTGGGATCCCATATGGAGGCGACTCTAGGGGGAGGAAAATTGTTCCACATTTGGCAGATGTTTACGGTGTACCAGAGACTGTGCCGTTAGCCTAATCCCTAGTGATGTGATTTGTACACACACCCCTATCTCCAGAGGGAGCCGGCACCAAGAGCCCCCGAGCTTTGCCTCCTGCGTATCTGTGTGTGTGTGTGTGTCTACGTGTGTGTGTTGGATTGTGTGTGTTTATACGCTGGAGAGAGCAGTCTAAGACCCCCTGCTCTTCTGCATTGCGCAGCTCAAAGGTTGCATTAAGGATGGGTTTTACATGTGAAAAGTGATTTCCGTTTCTATGTATAAAGAAAAAATAACCTTCCTAACAGGATGGGCCTCACCTCCAGGGCCTCATTCCTCCCAACAACCTAGTTGTCCTTTTAATAGTTGTGCCTTTGTATACATTTTGTTCATGTCCCTGTCAAGTATGGAGTTGCCCGTAGGTTTATAAGGTATTTAATAATGTACGGTCATGAGACACTTGATTATTATTATTATTATTATTATTATTAATACTTGATTGGCAGTTTTAGGAGGAAGTTTTTTTATTTTTTTATTTTTTTTTAGCCATTATGTAAAACTTGTCTGATTACTTATGTTGATGCCTTCATGCACTTCAGTGGAAAGCCAAAGATTATTTCATCAACAATCAACTTGGTATGTATACTAACTCTCAGATTGAAGGCCCAAACTAAACAAAACTGATTGTTTACATTCTTTTGGTATATTATTTAAAGTTTGCATAATGGAAGTCCGCGCACACATTTCCTGAAAAACATGATTATCATATTTACACTTTTTTTTTCCAGCAGGTTTGGAAAGCGAGGACGACCAAAAAAGTTCGGCTGGAAGTTCTGATCCCGAGACCGATGTTGACCCGCAGACCCCAGTGCTGCGCATCAGCCAGCTGGATGCCCTGGAGCTAGACTCATCCCTAGAGCAGCTGGTATGGACCCAGTTCTCCCAGTGCTTCCACAACTGCCGCCCGGGCCTGCTCACGCCGCTGGAGCCTGAACTGAGGGCTCTGCTCCATTTGCTTCTGTGGAGGTTCACACTTTATTCCAGCAGTGCCACCGTGGGCCAGTCTTTACTGAGTCTACGCTACCACAACATCCTTCCCTCGTCTCCCCGTTACAGACCTCTGTCTCGCAGGCAGAAGCTGGGTCTGGCCCTGCTCACTGCAGGTCCCCGCTGGCTCCAGGAGCGCTCCCACAGCCTGCTGCTGTGCTTGAGTTCAGGAGGGCCTGTGTCTGAAGGAGACGGTGGTTTACTCCAACAGGGTCTCCGCAATTGCCTGTCCTTTGTTTCCAGTATCACCCAGCTCACAAGTCTCATCAACTTCCTTGTGTTCCTGAGAAAAGGTCGCCATCCTGTGCTGGCTGAAAGGATCGTGGGAGCTCAGGCGGTTTTCAGCAAGCCCAATGTGGTGCGGGACGTAACCTACCAGTACATGAACCGCGAGCTGCTGTGGCACGGCTTTGCCGAGTTCCTCATCTTCCTGTTGCCACTGATCAATACAAGGAAGCTGAAGGCAACTGTGCTGTCGTTTATTTTGGGGGGGGACAGCGCCGGTGGGGAGGGGGCGACAGATGAGCAAGGCGCGTGGAAAGAGTGCGGACTGTGCGGCGAGTGGCCCACCATGCCTCATACAGTGGGCTGCCAACATGTTTTCTGCTACTACTGCATCAAAAGCCACAGCATTGCAGACGCTTACCTCACCTGCCCCAAATGTGGCGCAGAGGCAGGGCAGCCTGAGCCGGTCAAGATGGAGGTGGAGATGACTGGCAGGTGATGGAGTGAAGAAGCGAGTTTATTTTGTAATTTCAGGGACTTGTTGTAATTTAAATGGTGGTTCAAATCTTTATCGTCGCTCGTATAGAATACACATACTAACATACGCATGACTAACCACCTTTGTATTATGACGTAAATGTATCTTTTAAATTGATTGAGTAATTAAACTTTATCATGTAAGAATATTTTGTAAAGACAGAAGTATATCAAAACGTGAAAAAATGGAGTTTAATAGTCGCGTATGAGTTTATGACTGGACTTCAGTCTTTATGATGTCTGTCTTTCCTGAACACACACAGACCTGCTATGTTTAATATATGTGTGCATATATTGACAATCCTCTGCCCCTTCCGTTTCTCCAACTGGACTTTGGACAGAATTATTTGTCTTTGGTGCACTGGACGGACTACAGAGAACCACACAGCATATATTTGATGAGCGAACGTGTTGATTTATGCTCCAAATTGGTTATGTGTGTGTGTGTGTGTGTGTTTGTTGAAATGGGAATATTTGTTCTGATGAAAAATGCAGAAAGTCAGCTGAATTAATAATGGGAGGAATTTCTGATGCCTCTCATCATGGCCAAATTAGCATTTGTTGTGTATTTTGTACCTAAATTGTATTTCAACATCATTAAAATTGATAGAGTGCTACCTCTTGGGTGTTTATTTAGTTAAGTGGAGAGAGAGATGAGGGAAAGTTATAACAATCAGCACACTTCTCTCTAGACAGGCCCGGTCGTTCTAACTCCCATTATCCGTTTTCACAGCACCCCAACATGCTCAAGATCAAGGGGGCAGCCGGGGGCTTGGATTGACTCACACACACACACACACACACACACACACTTGACAGCCAGCCTCTCTTTTCCCTTGGCCTTCCTCTCTTTTGCTGCCTTTCCATCTCTCTCCCTCTGTAATCTCCAGGGCCCTCGCCCCTATAAGACTGTAGTAAACTGTACCAAAACCCTGGCAGTCGTCTCCTTCCTCGCAGGCGAATTACTCTCTAATCCCTGTAATGAGTCCAAAGATGCTTATTTATGCTGGAGTTAACCTCCACCAGTGAGCCCAGCCCCGGGCCAAACGCACCCCAGCTGAGTGAAGCCTTTCCTGGGCTGACAAGAGAAGAGAAGGGTTGGGCGGGGGGGCTACCTCCCACCTCTTCTTCCCTCCCCCTTCCTCCCCTCTCCCGCTCTGATCACTAGGGCTTAATTGCTGATTGCCGAGACGATCAATCGGAACTGCGGGCGTGATAGAAAGCCTATTGCGGAGAGCTGGTCTCAGATCTACCGGCTCAGGCAGACGTACACACATTTGCACTCCGATGAGGTTAATGTTCCTGTTGAGCGGAGAGGATGGCATGCCATTTTTGTCCTCGTGAGGTGCATGCATGCCCCGAAGAATACTGGGTAGGTGAACTGACAGGATCTTAAATTATTTATGTTACCTACTATGTGATCTTTATTTCTCCGCAGGTTTGTAGAGTATATGTGCTAAAGTATATGTACTTGGTGGTGCAATTCAAAGCCAAAGGTAAGGAATTGTACAGTTTAAAGTATTGAAATAGCCCCTCGATTGATTAAAATATAATGCTCACTTTGAGGTGGGGGTTAGAATCCTACATGATGATTGGTTTGACATGTACTGAATATAGGGGCTCATCATATGGATACTCGGAGGTCCTCTCACATCAAGGACATCCTGGCTAATGAATCCTATAGCGATGCATATAGTGTAGAGACAGGGGAGACTGTTTGTCAATATTTCATGCACTACATTGCATTAAAGTACAGCGAGTCCCAGAAGGTGGAATTAAAGCGATGTTTGAGATTAAGGATGCATATATGAGCAACCGTAATGCCCCTGGGACATGTCATTGTCTTAACATTCAGGCAGACGTACAATCCAAACCTTTTTGCTGTTATTACTCTACAACTCCAACTGAAGTCCCCAATCCCCAGGAAAGAGAAAAGATAAAGAAGAAACGGTGCATTAAAGTCCATTAATTGAGTTAGGCCTATGGATTGAATTAGTTGGAAGTTGGAACAGGGCTCTGGAGTTAAGGAAGGTAGCTAGGGCTCCGTTAAGCCTATCTGTCTCTGGATCTTTTCTAATTCACAGGCTCCGTGTGGAGAAGGAAAAGAGGAAGAAGCGCAGATTCCCAGGGGCTATGCAAAGCAATCTGCCCATTCACACACAGCCATTTAGGGAGCAAATTGGCCCTGTGCCCCCTCTGACGAAGGTTTTAAGAGAAAGGGAATTAGGGCGTTGAATCCCTAACTAGATCTCCTTCTTTGATGAGCCTCTTTATCCGGCTGTCCCTCATCTCCATTTCTTTGATCTGAGGCGTTGATTTTCCTGATTAAATAGTTTTTAAAGTAAAAAGCTCTTCTCTTGGCTCTGTAATACTGGGTACTTTACTGTACCTATTGTAGGTTCGTTTGTATGCATGCTTGCCGAACGGTCCATCTGTGGTACTCTTTAATTGGAACAGAGCCCTTGGGTTGCAGATAATAAGGATAGTACAATAGCTTTGATTCGTACATGCATATTTTTCTCTGAGAAAGAATGTTATCATTTAAGCTTATGCCTGGCTTTTACCTCTTCATTTGAAATGGCTAGAAGGATTTAGAAAGCCCTATGCATCACTAATGACATTAAAGAGTAAAAACACCTGTGCTTTTTCACTTCAACAAAATTCCATCTCTGATCCTTTAGCTCATGGTGAAAGCTTTTACCTACCTTTCAACAGGTAAGGGAATTACACCCCTCTTCTAGTTGGTAGATATTTCCAAATACTGACATCCCTTTCAAAGCGCAAATGACATTATTTCCATGCCAAAAAGAGGATGAAACAAAAAATGCACCATTTATTTGTTGACACCTCAGAGGATTTCTGACACCTGTGTATGTTTTTCTTGTGGCATGTCCAATATGTCAGAAGGTTTTACAAGTATCTCTCATATTTCATCTATTCAATAAAAGACATGCCAAACATAAAACACTAAAATTCCTCCAAGGTAGTGAAATCCTAGGTGTGTTCGAGTTCAGGGCTGCAGCCGCTGCAGGTACCTGTGTTATGAGAGTTCTTTCAACACCTGCCGGGCTTTGGATACCACCGGGCCCAATTATCTTAGTCTGCCTCCTCTTCTTAACCACCTCTTCAGTCTAACAGGTCAGGGGGACAATCAATCACTCCTAAAATAAGGAAGTAATTTCCTGAGCTTTTATCGTGGTGTTGAGGTTTTGTCTGGTTGCATTTCACACCTTCAGAGAAAATGGAGCGGCACTGGTTTGGGAATATACAGAATTTGGCCTTTTCGTCTTTGTTCTCAAGACCCAGGATAATTTGGGATCTATATAGGATCTATATGTTCACCTCAATATGTGCAGTTTGGAATAGCAAATACAAAGATCAAGAAAATACAGTAAAAAAAGTCCTGCATCGTACGATACACGTCGATAAAGGTTATGCTACTGTATAACTTGAAAAAGTTTAAATGTAGGCTGTATCCTCCTCCACATCAGAAACAAAGATATCCCTGACAGCAGGCATGCAGACAGTCACAGTTATGGAGGGGAGACTCATAATCGTGTGTTATACTGCATCTATCTATCTATCTATCCACCTTTAAAACCTTTTTTTAAATGTGTTGCATGGTTATTTTCAACAGCTGTGTTCACACTGTAATTAGTAATAGTTTATATTAAAATAATATTGCTAATCCACTTTTTAAAATATACTACAAACTGATATTTGTATTACATACATTATACTAGCTGATCTTACCATTACATAATATATTTGTTCTTATACATTTCTTTTTCATTCTCTGATTGAACATTAAATTACAGTGTTGTAAAATTACTGGACAAGTGAGTCATTTGAGGCTGCGCGTAATAAAAAGACCAAAGAGGCACCGGGAGTGAATTTTTATATTTCACATCCTCCTACACTAACACAGGGCTAAAGGGATGGAATCAAACTTCACCTGACCTGTCCTCTGATTGGATGAGCCAGGACAGCAGTAGCGAGAGGATTGGACAAACGACCAGAGGGCATCATGGGGGATTATACACAGGTGTGTTGTGGTGGGCCTGGGGTTAGTTCTGCCAAAGCCAAGCCTGTTTGTGTGTGTGTGTGTGTGTGTGTGTGTGTGTGCATCCTCTAGTCTGTTTGTGTGTTTAGCCATCTCAGTCCTCTTCCTACTGATGTCTAGAACAGACTAAATGAGCAATAATCTGCACACATCCCTCCAGATGTCCCAGTGAATTTCCTGTGGCTTAAGGCGCCAGCTGAGCTCTTTGAAAGTTTTGATAACTTCTGCAAATGTGATTGAACCTCTGCTTGTTCAGGAATGTAGTGCAGGACACAATGTGCTTATTCCTATTTTCCTTCAAAGAGATGAAAAAGGAGGCATGCGCTTGGCTCCGGTACTAGTGTACCTTTTAGTACAATATAGTTTATGCTTTTTAAGAGAAAGATGTTTGATGTACAAGCTGAGAAATGAATGTTTAAAAGCATTATTCTTATAAACTTTTTCAAGTTGCACCATTTAAAATTATGTTCACTGTAATAATTGATGGTATTAAAATAATCATAAAATGAATAGCAGATTACATGTTAGTTATTTTATTCTTTTTACCTACAATATGGAGTATATATATATTGTTGGAGCTCAGGCAATTAACTCATTTCTATAAATATATGCTGTTATTTATTTGTATTTTTTGTGTGTGTGTGTGTGTGTGTGGGGGGGGGGGGGGGGGGGGGCTCTGATCATTGTGCAATCAACCAAAGTTGTCAGCAACAACAGAAGAAGACAGTGAAGTGGAACAAAGCTTTATTCGCCATCACCTGCCAATCAATGCCACTCCGAGGCCCTCAATCCTCACAAGCAACCAAATACAAGCAGGAGCACATGTAAAGTGACATGAATATTTGATAATGCATTGCCAATCTGACTACCATTACTTCAATTCATTGCCTAAATCTAATATTCCAAATCCCATAACCAAGTTGAGGACAAAAATATGAAAGAATGTCAAACAGAAACACAATCACGGCCGTGGATGGAAAGAATTTAAATAACACAGCCTCATGTTGGCATAGAGAGAAGCATCAACCCTGCATGGAAAAGGTAATATGGAGTTTGTGTCAGGGAGAGGTAACAGGAATTTCTAAATTACATGTGTAGGCAACATACTGAACAATGAGAACAGCAGGCAGAAAAAGCCTAACCCTGTTAAGTATGAGGCTGCCGGGTAATGACAATGTATTTGTGCATTTCAGCATCTTGGAATCTCCGGCTTGCCGGGGAAGGAAGAAATATAATTTTTGTGGTTGCCATGGATACCTGTGTGTGAAGGTTTTGCTGCGAGTCTCGATTCCTCCAGGAGATCAGTGAACCGCATGTGTCAACCAGCATTAACCTGCTCAGTCCAACAGATGCACAGAGACACACACACACACACGCACGCACGCACATTAACCTTCTCATCTCGACACAGAGTACAGTACAACCTGAACTGCAGCCTCTAAAACACACAAACACACAGTTGTGAGTACAGTTACGCATTGTCGGAGCCGATATACTCTCGAGTGAACACAGACCTGTACCCTAAAGGAAAAACTTTGATTATGATGTTGTTCTGTTGTACTACATGGGGTCTAAACCGCCACTGTGGAGTTGGTGCTTTTCAAAACAGTCAAAGTCCTTCCTCCGAAAGACTCTGATACTGCTTACTCTCTGTATACGGCATCACAGACCAGTCAAGCGTGGCCATGACAAAAGAGGTAAACGCAACCAAGCCAATTAACAAATTATTTATCAATTACAAGAACGTAAGAAATCAGTAAGTCCAGCAGTAATAGTCGGTGGAAGAGCGGAAACGTGGTTGAATGCAATGTTGTATGGTGCAGCAGCACAAACATCAACTTGTTTTTAAATGGGTGTCTCAAGGACGAGCGCAAACCAGCAACTGAGCTCCAAGAGGGTTTTTTAAAAGAGCGCTGGGACACAGGCGCCAGGTGTTACCCGTGTTGCTGATGAGCCCAGCAGGTGTTGCCATTTTACTGATGACGCTCGGCCACGCCCACCTCAAGGAAAACAGCCACACAAACTAGTAACAAGCAGACAGGTCGAGGAGAGTTGTTACAACGGATTGATGAATGATTCATACATATTACCGTAGCACCCACCAACTTAATATACATGCATATACTGTAACTGACCCTGTTAAAAGCCGGGTCAAGTATAGTGTGGCATAAAATGCTGCCTGTGTTTCACATTATGCTGGTGTCTTTTTTTCAGCTAGACCCTTGAAATAAAACCAATTTTTAAAAATAATCACTTCTTCAAGATTAAGGCTTTTGTGGTTTGGCGAAAGTGCAAAGAAAATGCCATGCGAAAGTGGGAAGAAATGCCAGGTTATTTAATACAATAAATTTATATTAAAAAAGACATAAATTGAGGCCCCAAACTTTCTGAAACTCTAATCAAGAATCAGTTCTCTGGCATTGTCCTCTGTCTCTTTTCTTTTTAATCCTCCTCACAAACATGCCATACTTTTCTCGGCAGGGCCCCTAACTGACACTCTGGGCTCATTGTCAAGTATTATGTTCTCAAGTGCTTGTGCTTGTCTTCTGCGCCAAGCTGCTGGAGTCCTATCGGCCCCATCCACAAAGGCCTCCACAACATTCAGCAGTCATATCTCTGCTTGTCTATCTAGGAGCTCGGCGTGTTTCCCCTCAAAGTCAAATTAAAAAGGTATGCCAGAAAAGTGAGCGTATCTGCAATTCAGAACACATTTTTCTATCAGACAGGAGATATATTGCCGACTAAGTATTGTCAGATGTTGGCAAATTCCACATATTTTTCATATCCGGCCCCCTGAAACTTGGGGCCGCTTCAAGATTCAAAGCGCATCATCGACAGAGACTCTGCTTGACCTTAGGAGCACAGGCAGGAATGAACCAAATATCCATTCTGTTTTCTACGAAAATATTTTCTCTGATATAAATGCAATATCACCAGCCATAAATCATTTAGGAATTCATTTGGAAATCATTTGAAAAACACATTTATTTGTGGGGTGTTCATCAATAAACGTGGCTCCTGTGGAAAGTTTTATTTATATATTCATGCATTCAATAGATTCAGTTATTCATGTATTCACTCATTCACAAGGCCTAGTCAGTGGCTATGCGTCAGGCCCCTGTGTGTGCACGTTTGTGTGTGTGTGTGTGCGTGTGTGTGTGCGTGTGGGTGTGTGTGTGTGTGTGTGACCTGCGGCGTAGTCCTGCTATGCTGCAGGCTAGTGCTGTTCCCCAGGGGGCTCTCATCTTTTACTGAGCCCTGACAGAAGATGGAGGCTGGGAGAGGGGTCCGCTGCATTAAAAAGCCTTTACCTAGCTCTGATTTATCACCTCTGCCTCACACACACATACACACACACACACACACACACACACACACACACACAATCACACATGCACACAAACCCGCCTGCCAACCCCACGCCATCTCACCGTTCCTCGCCGCAGCTCGACTCTACACTCTATCAAATACACAGACATATAAATGCACGCACACACACACACACACAGACTCAAACGGACACACATTCACACACCATCAAACACATACTCGTTCCATCATAAGATGGCTGCCTCGGAGAAAGAGTGAGAGAGCTAGGCGCCGCACTGCACCGCAGTGGTGATTTTGCATTTTAATGGTACCCCTCCTCTCTTCCCTTCACCTCTTTCCCCCCTCAGTTGGTAATTCTGGTGTGTCGCAGGCAGGCAGGCGGCAGGCGGCAAGCCACCGGCTACCTCACCACAGGAAGACAGAGCGACACAATTACAGGACAGCATTTCCTGGGTACGTCACCTGCAAACGGCTGCATTTGAATGTGACAGTCACTGAGGAGGTGAGAGAGGAGACCAGGGATGTGTGTGTGTGTGTGCGTGTGTGTGTGCACTCTGGGAAGTGGATTGTCATCACGCCACAACGAGCAGCACGGAGTCCGAGAGGACAGCTTCCGCACAAACGTAAACTATGTGAACCTTTAATTGCACATGAAGACGCAACCCTCCCCCCCACACACACACACACACACCCACACACCTACACACACACACACACACAGACATGGAAAAGAAAAATATAAATTCAAAACTACGTGCGTACACCAGAAACTAAGACATGGACAATGGTAAACATAGGTTTTAAAATGCATCAAGGCAAAAACAAAGACACACACACACACACACACACACACACACAAGGCAGTCAACAGCACACACAGGGAGAACACAGCACTTTGTCCTTGAGAGGGTCCAAGACTTGGTAATCATATTCATTCATTCATTCATACATATGGGTGGAATACATTTGCTCCATCTCCGCTCGAGTTATTGCACGAGTACTGATAAAAACTGGGGGGGGGGGGGGGGGGGAGTGAATTTAATCTCCGAATGAAAACCTTTTTCGTTTCCAACACACATTAATATAAGTGGACTGCACGAGAAGTTATATGTTAAACATTACTAATTGTAGACATTGGAGTCTCTTATTCCACCCTTATTCAGGCATGATACGTCAGGTGAAATCAAGGATGTCTCTTGCTTGAGACAGTAAAGTAGGGACACATTTAAATGTCAAAAGCGGGACAGGGCAGTATTTTAATAGTCATTGTTAAATACAAAAAAAATATATAAAACTAATTAACCTATATTCATTAATTATTGAGTGTTTGTTCACACCTACAAACTGTTTGTTAGCTGTGGCCACAATATGTTGTTTTAAAGCAAACTAAATTAAACTATACAAGGAACCCAATCACAGTTTCTTCTGCCTTTAAGTTCTGTTTTGTAATTACTTTTATAATGTATGTATTATAACTCTATGTATATCATTATTAAAGACGGTGATATTTATAAGAAATAAGAAATCAATAGCTTGGTGCATTTGATGTGTTGTGCTGAAGGGCATCCTGTCTCACCGGAGCAGTATATAAAACATTTTGGGATCTGCAAAGTCGTGAAGAGGTCCGCGGATAGAGTTGGATCATAATAGAAAAAGTGAGGCCTACTTTATTTTCTAGCAAGTCTTGTCTTGTAAATGCTTGCAAATGAGTGTGGAGGATGTCTTATAGTTTATGCGAGATCCAAGCAAGCAAGCGTCTGATGCGCTGTTGTGTGAAATTTAGAGCTTTTGCTTGCGTGCAATAGCCAATGCTGGAATAATAATGCAAGCAAGCTTCTCCTCCATCATTCAGGGTGTGTGTGTGTGTGTAGTGCTACGGGTGTGTACGTGGAAGAAGAGGAGGAGGAGAGATTGCTGGTAATGGAATCATTTCTCACCTCTTCTAATAGAGGTGGCTGGTGTTAAAGAAAAGATGATACTAACACTGTTCAGGCTGAAAATGGGTATAATTCCTTTGTTTTAACTAGTTTACAGTTAGATGTGGCTGATTTGCCGGGCATATGAAGTCGTTTGTTTTTTAAAAGCAGTAACATTTTGCTACTAATCTGTGTATGTGTGTCTGTGTGTGTGTGTGTGTCTGTGTGTGTGTGGTGTGTGTGCGTGCGTTTGTGTGCAGAGGAAATGGAGGGTGAGAGGAAGGCTGCTGCAGCTGTTGCCTCCAAAACCATAATTCATTGTTGGGAATGTTACAATCTAGATTACATCTCTTGCAGCTTAAAAGTGTATTTCCCCATAAACAGCAATCTACAGCTCATGAAAATTAATTCTGCTTCAGCATAAACAACACCCTTGTCCTCCCACCCCTGCATATGTGTGTATGTATGTGTGTAAACATGTATTGGTCCGTATGGCATAAACAATCTCCTACTCCTGTCAGGAACACAGAGTGATCCATCAGTTTCTCCACAGAAAACCAATTTCACTGGAGATGTTCAGTTTTTTTCACAGACACACACCACCTATCCTCACATAGAGAGAGAGAGAGAGAGAGAGAGAGAGAGAAATGGGGAAAAGAGAGAAAGACACACATACACTGAATAGAGAAAGATAAAGACAGAGGCAAAAGAATGGTGAGGAAATTGAACAGAGAAGAGAAGGAAACATGAGGTAAAATTGAAAAAGAAGGGTGGGGGGAATAAAAGAAAATAAGAAAGACCCACATTGCAGTGTTTGATGGGACACACTGTTATTTGCTGTCTCATCAGTTCAATACGGTACGTATATGTTGCCCTACTCATATGCACTAAGAGTTGACACATCAGGCCTGACAAACAGGCTTTATGTGACTGCTGCACAGTTTCAGTCTCTACACACAGTGGTATTTGTGAAAAAAAAGAAAAAAAGGAATAAAGATGAGAATGGAAGGAAAAAACAAAATGTCGCTTTTGACCATTAAAGTGTGGAATTACGAGCGAGGAGCAAGGCATGCTGTGGCGGCCCAGTTTTGGCATGTCGAAGCGGGCAGATGACAACATAATTACAGAGTCATCTCATAACACGTGATTAAACAAACAATGCATGTCGTTTCTAGCATCTTTTGTTTTCACGCATGTGTTTGCTGAATAGCCGTGTTGCATGTGTTCATGCTCATGGGCAGGCAAAGGAGGTGAATTCATGCAATTCATGTGAACACATGGGGGCACGCACAGACATAGCCAGACGGAAATATTGTATGCAGACAAACAGGCGGTGGACAGCAGGATAATGTATCTTTGTAGTAATAGGCTTAAGTTAAAACAAGATGAGAAAGGCCTTCATTTTAGAGGAGCTGTATTGCTACTAATGACTAGAGGGGCTCCAACTGCCATCTCAGCCTATTATAACTTTGAGATGGCTCTTCTGTGTTTTTAAAGATGAATGCAAATTAAAAAGCATTAGGCTTTATTCATTTGCGGTCTTTGGCATATAGGCCACTTTCGGTCCGAGGGCCACTTACGGCTGCCTTATTTCTTCAAATGACCTTGAAATCAAAGACGAGGCAAGTTTTAATGATTTAGAGGGCTCTTAAAGACTCGAAAGGAAAAGCAATACATGGCCTCATTAAAATTTTCATTTAAACATTAAAAAAGCTTTTTGTTACAAATGTTCCTGCCAGGATGCTGAGTTGATACACAAAGAGGATGGTAAGAATGAACCAATTTGATGTCAATGCATCTCCTCATCCCTTCATCAGTGGTTCTATAAATTACAAGGCATACTTATTTGGCTGCTTTTATAATTTACTTTGTGAGACTCGGGCTTGTGTGTGTGTGATAAACGACGAGTTGTGGAGCAGTGTGATTTGGTGCAGGGCCTGTGAATGACCTGGGGAATGCGGTGTGTCACTTTATATTTAGCTTCTATTTCCTCACCGCCTGCTCTTCCGCTGCACATGGTATGATTTCAGTTTGAGAGTGTGTGTATGTGTACGTGAACAAAGAGTGAGACATATCCCATCACCCCCTAAAATTCCTTCATTCCCTCCTCCATTGCTCCCTTATTTCCCCAACGACTCAGCGCGCCTTGTAAAAACCTTAGCCCGGCTGCTCAACGCCCTTTAAAATGTAAAGCAATATTACGAAGCTTGACACTTTGATCTCTGTTACTATGGTTTGGTTTCAGGGGTCCAGCGAATGTAAAAAAAACTGTGGCTGTGGCTAAATGGGTGAATGCCAGGATATTGACTTTACATACTGTTTTCATGCTGAAGGAAAATATGTAAGAAAGTGATGAGAGAACTGTAATATTGATTGTTTGTTAGAGACAAGCCAAAAACAAGCGAGAATGTATTTTTCAGTTTTTGGCATGTGGATCCAGAGTCTCTGTAACTTCACCTCTCATTTGTTTAGTTATTTACAGCCCTGACAACAAAAAGCCTTGAACTGTTCTGCAAACTACACAGCACCCTTTGTGTCACAGGCAAAACAGGAAATCAGGCTTTTGTCCTCTCCAGATGGCATCAAAAAACACCTTGTTTCATCTGTCTTAAGCAATCCCATCTTGACGCCTTCACACGTCCCCATGTGGGGCTGTGCCGCTCCTCAGAACAGATTGGGAAACAGCACAAACGATCTGCCGGGGAAGTCCCAGTGGGCTGCCATAACATGCTCGTTTGCCGACGTACCTCTGTTGCACAGAGCCCATGTTTGATTTCTCTCAGGTCGCCCCTCCTTTTCTTTCTCTCCTGCTCTCACTCTCACTTCACTTGTATCACTTGCTCATTTTGCTGTCTATATCACCTGCTTTCTTTCTTTCTTTCTCTGTTTCTCTCTGTCCGTGACTCTCTGTCTCTGTCAGCCTGTTGGCCTGTCTGCGTCTTTTTTTTCTTTTCCTCTAGGGCCTGCCTCTCGTTCTCCCTCACACCTCCTCCGCCTTCTCTTTCACTTTAAAATACGTGTTAGTTGGCTGTGTGTCTTGTAGAAATGCCAGCAGTGACTGTATCCTTCATCAACAATGCAATGATAACACAGGAATACTCCTGCCGCCATCCTTTTGTACCTCAAAAAGTAGATATTGCAGCAGCAAACACTAAAAGCAGGCCAAAAGAAAAATATAAAGAAAAAAGATTAGATTGCCTTTTTCATATGTGAGTTTGTGAGTGGCCTTTGTTGACGTGTGGGTAAATCCACAGAAAACGCAGTTAATGTTTACTCCCCATCTTAAAGGATGCCTCACTACAAGAGTTGTTTCTTTTGTTGCCTATTGCTGTGTCCTCTTCCCCGCTGATGCAGTGTTGCCAACTGCACAAACAATATTTATCTCATCATTTACTTAAAAAGCACACTGAATTTCCTCCTGGAGGGAAAAAGTCGAAAAGTTTTTGCAGAATCAGTTGTTGGATGAGTCGAAAAGTTGCATTACACCTGTTAGCAGAAAAACAACAGGTTCTGCTTTGGTGCATACCCCCAAAAAACAGCCAGCAATAAATAATAAGATTTCATGTTGAGTATTGGTGCACGGGGGACAATGGTTTCCTGATTTCTCAGGTGTAATGCTTCGGTGGATGAATCGCAGGTGTAGGAGATATTGTGTGGCTGGATGGAACACAGGTGCTGGAGTTATTTCCGGTCTGTGCCGTTAATCACCAACCTGAAGCTGAAATATGGCTTGCATTTTAGTGGTTTTAAAATAGAGTTCCCTTGATGGCATATACTTAGGTTGAGAAATAATAATAATAAGGGCAAGATAAAGTCAAGAGACTGTAAGAATGTTTCATATGAATATGTGCCTCAAAATGTGTTCTGTTTTATCAGCGAATGTGGGCTCAAAGTCTGTGAGATAATAGAAACTAAAAAGGATCCGATGCTGTCGGCCTGATATCAATAATTTGACATTTTCAATTCATCTACAGCAATCAGGGCTTTGATGTAAGGAGCTGATTGATAACTAAGTTCACTGATCCCTGTTAAATTTTTTGGTTGGGCTAAAAACACAACATAGTGGCAATGAATATGTGTTAATTACTATTGATGTAAATTCCATGGATGAACTAATAAATCAACAAATTGTAAATAAACAGAAACAAAGTAAGGAAGACTATCGGTGTGTTTGTCCTAAAGCATGCTCTGTCTTCCTCAGTTTCTGTTTTGATTTATTTTTGTTATTGCTCCTAGAAGAGTCCGAATGTGACAAAGGTTTATATCAGAAACAGACTAAATATCTGATTATAAGCTGTTTATCTTCGTTAAATGATGACAACATAGTAACGCCAATACACAAGTGGCCTCAGATGTGATGTTGGTCAATATCTATTGACAGACAAATCATTGTTGTTGTTCTTTCATTTCGTCATTGTCCAGGCCCAATGCATGAGGGGCTAAACTGGGAGTGAATGTGATTGGATTTTCAGTCTCCGTCATTAAATTCCCATGCGGGGAATACTAATTCCAGTATTTAGTGCGGTGATGCTAGGGCTTGCTTTCATCTTAAACTGATTCCAGTCTAATTAGATTGGGCATGTGGGGGGTGGTGGATGTATCCGTCTGGACTAATCCCTGCCTCTCTGTCCCAAACATTGTATTATCCAGAGAAAATCCATTGGCTGCAGGCTATTCAAAGGCAGATCTGCCTGAACCGCAGCCTCTGTACTGTATCATCTGGAAAGCTGTGGCTGGAAGGGTGCACTGTGCAGTGAGGGTGGAACCCAATGGTCATGAGTGATGTATGGGTTGCAGAAAACGCCATTTAAAATTTACAGTAAACCTTTTATCGTGTATTCATGGCAAGACCGCTCACTGTTGCGGCCTCTTTAGCAAAGCTGTGTCCGAACCTCTTCAGAGGGCCTTTTTATTCTAAGACAGTGCAGTTAGGTTGCAAGATTGGGTGCCCCCCAAAATACAGTCACATCAAAAGGGTTCTTTTTTTAAAGCTTTGTATTTTGTTTGACCTATAAACAGCAATTTCAGTAGATACGAGTCAGAACTAGCGAACAATACACTTGTGTATACCCTTGGGTGTACGCAAACAAACGCACACACATTTGCTGTGCATAGATCACCCTGTCATCCTGCTTGTGAATTACTGGCAGACCACAGTGAAAACGCAGAGTAAAGAGGTCCTTCTTCTAGGAGCTGTGAAGGCCAGAAAAATGAAAGGCCTTCAGCCATTGTTCTCCACAAAGGTCAAATGCAATTCAATCCCATAATATGGTGGGGGAGCCCTACCTCGGCAACCGCCTTCGCTTAAAGGGTGGGCAACAGGAAAGGGCCATTCAGCAGAACAGTTGCACCCTGTGAGCCGAGCACATTCGTCAAGGACGAGGGGTGAAGTCAGAAGGGTGGGTGGGGGGGGAGAAAAAAAGCAGTTTTTGAGGCTTTTACATGTCGCGGCCGTTTCACTGCACACTGAAGTGTGTTAAGCGAAACAATAAAGGCCACAACCGATTCTGCCAGAGTGAAAAGATCCTCATCTTCCCCTTCATTTTTGCTGCCCTTGTGAAATTTCATTAGGTGGATTTAACGACTTGTGAATGTCGGCTTTCTCCGTGACCATGACACTGGTGGCGGACACGTCTCGCTGGCAGGGTGTGATGTATTGTGTTGAGGTTTTCCTCAGGTGCAATTCTTAATGTGACAGCATCTATTGACCTCAAATGTAAAATGTCACCCTACTGTCTCATACTGACGTGCATTTTGCTTCTTAATAAAATTTTAAAAGCAGTACATAGTCTGCAGCAAAAAACACAATTTCTATCTTTCCATCCATCCGTGCATATATATAAATACATAGAGGATCACCAATCTAAGATTAAAAAAACAGATGTTCTCTGCTTTCTGTTGTGGCTGCATGTCTGTTTATCCGTGGTCGTGATTTATTATTGTGGACATTTCCCTTTAAATGGAAAGGTTCTAGAGTTGCACCTGATCAGATCCAGATTAGCAGACACTTCCAAACATAATCCCCTGCATCTGCTTAGAGTCAGATTACCACAAATAGCATAATGATAGGAAATACCCATTATATGATTTGGAATTTTAGTCTGTCAGTGACTGGAATGACAATTATCAGAGGGATGTTGATACAATACATATTTTGTTAACAGTATGACATAGTGAACGTTTTGGGAAAAGACGTGCCAAAATGTAAAGTCTAATTAGGAAACTCCATTTAAAAAAAATTACATTGCACTAGTTAAAACATTTGTGTATGCTAAAATACTGTCAAATTACCAGTCAATTGCCAAAGAATCAACTTCATGATAACATGATTAGAACATGAAAGAGTGAAAATGAAATAAAGAATATTAGATGAGACCAAACTGGTTTGCAGATACAGTTTTTAATGTATCACAACAATGAGCAACAAACATACTTGATGAACTATTTCCAGAAGTTGTTCAAATACCATCTACAATAAACGTCATTTCAACTATGACAACAGGTCTGTGACAAAATAAAAAAAAGGTTTCAAAACCATGTTATTACCGTGATACGGTACAGTTGAGACCTCAAACAGTACAGTAACAAAAACTAATGCGACTACTCTCTATATATAAAACATCAATAACATTTTTGGTTTAGTTTATTTAAAGTTTTAGCCATAGGGGCTTCTTCTTATTAAAACCTCAGGGTGCATTTCCTATGTAACCCAGATGTTGAAGAGTACATATTGTGTAGGATATGATTGCGCCATGAAAATCCCTTTGACATCCAGAAGAACAATTCCAATTTCAACCTTTTGAAGGCTGTCCCCATAAACATGACACAATCCATCCATTTTTTTTTTTTTTTTAAGTTCTTTTTTTTCTTTTTGGCTGCTGTGCAGTTGCAATATCTATGTACAGTTATATTGTTGGACCATCCTTTTTGTTGGTTTGTTAGCTTTTACCAGTCCTTGGTGTGGAAAGCGTCCTGTCTGATGCTAACATCTTAGCACATGATGCTAGCTGACAGTTCAGTCTTATAATGCTGAGCCACAGAGTGGGGAAAGGCAAAAAGCCAGAGTTGTGAAAGCATTTGGAATCAGGACAGTCGCTCATGTTTGTACAATGGCAGAATTGCACCTTGGGAGGCCAGGATGTCTCTTGTGAAACACAATCGAAAAGTGTCTTCAGGATTAAAGTAAATGTTAAAATACTAAAAATCCAAATAATGACAATTAAAAAGCTCACGCAGAAAATGAAAAACTGAAAGTTTGCTTTAAAACTTTAAAAAAAACCCACCTTTACAATAATAAAACAGAAGAGGAAATGTTACTTGATTTCATTGTTTGAAACAATAACTAAGCATGATTTGATTTAACCTGTCAAACAGTTGCATTACATGCTACTTGCTCATCTCAGAATAGGAAATACCAAAAGCAATACATTTTTGCATTTCTTCATATTAATAAATTTGTACCATGCACAGCCAACTACGAATATGTACAACAGCTTAGCTTTCTTTGTTCACAAGCCTTTATCTTTCATACAAATAGCCTTCTGTTACTTTGGAATGAATCACATTGGTTTCAATTACCAAACTAGAAAGTGATTCGTAAAAAATTGAACACCCTTTGACAGCTTTCACATTCTTAGTTCCACAGCAAAATAAGAAAATAATATAAAATAAAAATAGCAAAGCAAAGCAATTAATGGACCAGTATTTCGTCTGGTAGAAAGTTGAGAGAATTGATGGCAAGCAAAATAACATTACACAGTAGCAGCAAAACTTTGTAAGGTAATACTTTGCAATGTTGATATCACTAAATGTGGAAAAATTCAAACGTTGACTTTAACTGTAGATCATCAGAAGTGCCCAGAGAATTGTTGGGAGGACGTCAACCTATGCACTAAATGGCTGCGTATAGGTGTAACACTGTTTTAAGTCCTACAAGTACATGAACATGTTTGTATTATACAACAAAAATGCTGTTGTCCCCCATTTAAAGCAGCATATTTGCAAATGTATAGCAAATGATCATACCTTTTTTTTAACATTGTGACCAACTTGTACCTTAACATTTTCAAGTATACAGTACTGCTTTCATGGATGCACCAATTGTTAAATAGGTCTCTAGATTGTTAGGCATCAATCCTGTAACAAATATGGACCAATATGCTGCTGCAATAGACACAAATAATAATTAAAACACAAACATACAAACAGAAAAAAATCTATTAAATTAACAAATGGCCTACTCAAATAATAAAAAGACAAATAAAAACAAAATAAGTGCACTATAGTCCAGACACAAGCAAGTACCGTAACAGTACAGCAATTCACAAATGAAAAATGTTATATTCACATAATCCGAGAGAGTCTATCAAAACTAGAGTTATTACCTCTTCAGAAAAGGGGGTGAGCAGAGGTAAAAGTGAGAAGGTAAGAGTTGGCACAGATTAGTATATACTACAAGAAAAAAGGGGGTGGGAAATAGATACAGCTTGTTGTAATACAAACTGGCAAACACAGGGGCATCATACACATTTACTTCACCATTCTAAATTCCCTCAGTGGCAAAACCATACTGTCTTTGTAGGGCAAAACTAAAAGGATATGCACATCGTCCACTGTAACAGTAATATTGTCTCTTGGTACTCTATACACATCAAGAAAATGCGTCCGATAAAGCTTGACATGTTTTGGTTATAAGCCAAGTGTACCCAGGCTTGTTGCTGCTTTAACAAATGAGAAATGTTATGTTCTGACCTGAGAATTTAAAGCTACTGAATTACACCTATCTAAACTAAGAGAGATTCTCTTTGAGGGTTCTGGATCGTCATCCCATACAGTACATGCTAGCATTTGGAAAACAATCCAGCTGAGGTGCAATTTGCTATCGTGAGAGTTTTTGGCTTGAAACAAGCCCCCCAAGGGAGCCTGTGGGATTTTTTTCCTACTCCATGTTTTTGTATACAATATAAGCTCAGTCAAGCATCTGCAACAGTTCTGTCCATAACAAAAATCAATCAATATCTTGCCAGCATATCAATATGGGAAAAACAATCCTGAGTCAATCATTTGGTACTGTAATTTTTTGGGTTAAGAGAAACTTTGGAACTGCAGTTTAAAAAGTCTTATTTTTTCTTTAAGCAAGGGATCCTTTTGTCACTCCTACACACTGAACATATCCATTCTGATACTACTGAAGCTCGCGTCTAGGCCAGAGGCCGACTTAGCCTTGACTTCCAACGCGTTATCTAAGTCATCCAGCTTCTGGCTTAGCTCATTGTCAGACTCATCTGAACAACTCTCGGTGGGTAGTGAGGTTGGAACCCCTGAGGTGCTGCAGGAAGTTGAGGTAACCGTTGAAGGTGAGGAGAGGGGGGGAGGAGGAGAGGCAGACGGGGAGGAGGAAGCAGCTTTCCGGGCTGTGGCGGCCTGGAACAGGACATTTGGCCAGGACTTCATGGACAAGTGAGAGAGATGAGGAAAGGTGTTATTAGAAGAAGCTGCAGACTGCGAGGTAGATGTGGTGTTAGGAGTAGGGGAGCAGACAGAGTGAGGTAATAATCTAGTATGCTCTTTGGCATTTCTCATTGCTTGTTTGATTGTTTTCTCTTTGTGCAAGCTCGACTGAAGGTGTTGGCCAAGTGCTTCATTCCCGTTAACAACCACATTGCAGGCAACACAAGTGTAGTTGCTCACTGCCTTTCGAAGCACTGTCTCTTGCGGGTCAGTAAAAGGATGTCCTAAGTAACAGAAGGACTTCTGATGACGCACCACAGAATCTTCGTCAGCAAAAATCATCTGGCACTTCCTGCATATAAACTCATGCTTGACGGACGGTACAATAAAAGCGTCTGGAAAATCCATGGTACTTTTGGTATCTGTTTTCGGTTCTTCTTTTGTGCTTTCTTTTGAAGAGCCTTTGTTGGTTTTATCCTTAGCGTTTATAGCTTCTTTTGGTTTGAAAGAGTTGGTGGCGGTGCTCTGTATGCTCTGGGGTGTCTTCACAGGGGTTGATTTCTGTTGCTGCTTCTGTTGTTGTCTCTGTTGTTGCTCAAGTTGTTTCTGCTGTTGTTGTTGTTGCTTCTGCAGTGAATCCTGGAGGGACTGCTGGTACTGCTGGTACTGCTGCAGGAGGGCGGTCTGGGAGAGACCAGCGGCCATGGCAGCTTGTGGGACTGCTGCTGGGCCATATGGAAACAGGTTCTCCATTCCACACAGTGGTGGGAAGTAGCCCCCTGTTTGGACCCCTCTAGGAAGCTGGGGAGAGAAGCAGTTGGGAAATCCAGGTAGAAAGTAGGGCAAGAACTGCCCCCCGAAGAAAGAGCTGGGATCACTTGAGGCAAGAGCATTCTGAAGTGCCTGAAGCTGGGTGGCGTCTAGTTGAGTCTCACTTCCTGCTTTCCCTGGAGCTGGTTTCTCCCTTTTCTTGGCCATGCTGGGGGTCTCAGGGCGTGAGCCGCTCATGTTCTCTCTGTCCTTTACCTTCATCTGCGGTGGCTTGTCTCCTGGTTTCTTGCTGCTGTCTCTCTCTGAATCTTTACCTTGCTGCTCTGTATGATTTACTGCTGCCAAAGGTGTGGAGGGAACAGGAGGAGGAAGAGGAGGTGGAGGAGGAGGAGGAGGAGTCTGCAGAAGAGTCTTGGTTGGGGTAGTGCTGAGAGACATGGCAGGAGAGGGGGTGGCTGGTGTAGGGAACCCAAGCATGCCAGCACCGGGAGACGCTAAAGCTGAAATACAGTGGTATATAAATATGGAAATGTTCAATATTTAAATATTCAACCCCAAATCACTATGGAAATTTGTTTGTATCACAAGCTAAAGATGTTTGTCACTGGCTGAGACTTTATCGCTCTTGTTAAGATTTTGTTATGGATCAAAACTGTCACATGCGCTTTAAGATAATTTCAATCTGCCAATATATATTATAATATAAATATACCAAACCTACAATAAGGGGGAAAACAAACAACACAAACAAAAGCCATGATATAGATGCATTTGTTGTAAAAATCTCTGAATTACCAATTAGCAGTTCAACTGTGATGATGACATAATGCATGCACTAACTCCCACCATTTTTTATTTTAAAATAGTTTTTAAAAATAAGACTTTTTGACCAACACCACTGTGATACAGAATAAACAGTAGAATAGTAGAATAAAATAGTGCATGATAAAGCTCAGTTCATAAAGCTTCTAGTGTTTTTTTTACTTTTTTTTAAAACTGTTCGTCATACTAACTCACCAGGTGTGTTGGGTGGGAAAACGGGAAGTGATGATGGCCCATTGACCCCAGGAAGTAACACTGGCGGAAGGCCAGACAACCCTGGGTAGCCTGAGGGTAGACTGAGGCCATGAAGTGCATTATTGTTGTCCACTGCAGTCTGTTGCTGCTGGCCAGGCAGGCTGAGTCCATCACCAGCTTTCCTCATTCGGTCCAGCTCTTGCTGGGCCATCAGTTGACGGACAGTGGTTGGTGCTAGGTAGTCCTTTTCTCTATCTACCTGGTTTCCCAGGGTTTCTTGCACTTTGGCAATGTGCTGTTTGGAAAAGATGTGGTCTCGGACAGACATCCGGACAGTGTACTTTATACCACACAAAGTACAGTGAGGCCTGGGCCCGTCTGGTGAGCCTTGACTTATCATGAATGGCTTTCCAATGTTAATCTTGAATTTCTTTTCTTTAGCACGGGCATTCTGGAACCACACCTGGACAACACGCTTGGGGAGTCCAATCTCATTGCCTAGCATCTCACACTCTTGCATTGTAGGAGTGCGGTAGTCACTAAAACAGGCTTTGAGAACTTTAAGTTGCAGGTTACTCATCTGGGTCCTGAATCGTTTGTGTCCTGGCCTATCCCCGACATTGCTGCCTTTCCCGGACTTGTTGAAGGGGTTACCTGCCCCAAAGGGACTAGGGGAACTGGGATCAGCTAGACTTGATGATTCACTTCTGTCATAGAATTCATCCATATCATCATAGTAAGAGTCATAGTCCTTTCCAGAGAAGCTGAGTGCAGGGCTCACCATGCTGTATTGGAACCTTTCATTCCCACCATCAGAGTTTGGTGCCAGGCCACTTTTGTCACTCAGCTTGTCCCCTCCATTGGCTGTGAGGCTCTCAACCTCATTGTTATTACCCTCATCTCCAGTTGTAGCATCACTAATGGCTGTATTAATAGAGGATGTCTCATCAAAGTCCATCCTACTGCAATCATAAGATGAGACTTCTGCTGAATTAATAGTAGGCCCTTCAGTTTCATCACAGTTTTCAGCTTTTAAGGATGAAGGGCTTAAGAAGTTTTTTAATTGTACCTCAGATGGTTTGACTGGAGTTGAGGATGCAGTAGGCAGCTCATACTCATTTGGCTCAGTCTTGGTAGGCAGCTGTGGGTAGTCAAAGAAATTATACTTATTTGGGCTTTCACCCCTGTCATTGTCTTGATTCATCATTGGACTTGGTGGCAAGCTAAAGCCTGCCTGCTTAGCGTCATGCCAGTGTCTGGATCTTATGTGACTATCGAGAGCAGATTTAGCCTTGAACAGTGCTCTGCAAAAGGGACATTTCTTGTGGGATTGGGAGGGCCCTATAGCCCTAAACTGCCCCTTTCTCTCTCTTGCTCGGGTGTTTTGGAACCAAACTTGCACAACTCTCTTTTTCAAGCCGACCTCTCGTGCAATGTGGTCCAACATCTTCCTTGTTGGGTTAGAGTCAAGTAGGTATTTGTCATAGAGAACCTCCAGTTGTTCTGGTGTAATGGTGGTTCTCAAACGTTTATCTCTGTGCTGCTCTTCACTACTGTTTCCACCATCTTTATCGTTAGCACTTTCATCCTTGTCATCCAGTTTTCTCTTCATTGCCCCAGAGCCTGCAGCAGAGGTCAAACCAGAGCTACCCTGAGAGGGGATTTGGGAGAGGCCTCCAGATAACAGCTGGCTAGCCATTAGGGGGTTATTTGGGTCAAATATCATATAGGGCATATCAATGGGTCTTTCGAGGAACTGAGAGTGAAGGAATTGGTTTTGGGCAGCCAAGAAATGCATGTGCTGATGCTCCTGCCATAGCTCGACAGTGGGGAATGCAATCTTACACTGGTCACACTGGTACTGAAGCATCTGGTGAGGGAGGTTGTTTGTCAGTGAGGAAATGGCCAGGGAGAGTGGACTTGAGGGCACTGCAGCTGCCTGTGGCTGCGAATGGGGTCTTGACATTTGTGGCTGAGGAGCTTTCTGAGGAGGTGGCTGAGGTGTGCAAGCCTTTGATGGTCTTGGTTCTGGTAGTGACTTCATCATAGGTGATGATGCAGTCTCAGTTTGTTTAGGTTCAGCTTCAGGGGAAATGTCTGGTTTGGGGGAAGTTTTCCCCATGCTGGCACGTGGAGAGGCCAGCACAGGGGAGCTTGAGCCAGAACTGCTGGCAGTTCTATTGGACTGTTTAGGTTGCTCAAAAGGTACTTGGATAGTCTTAGATGGATCTTGCTCACCACTATCTATGTAATCCTCATAGGTTTCCTCACTACCTTCCTCATCTTCATCCTTATAACACAGTTTTTTCTGGTGAGTGATTAAGTCAAAGATGCGTGGGAACACAATGTTGCACTTTTTACACTGGTACTGCATGTTGGCTGTTCTGATGTATCGTTCATTGGTCAGCTCTTTTTTCTCATTATCTTTAGAATCAGCCTGGTTTTCATAGCTCTTGCGAGCTTTCTGCCGGGCATTCTGGAACCACACTACAATGACCCGGGAAGGTAGATTGAGCACAGTGGAAAGTTGCTCAATCTCATCATCCTTTGGATAGGCATTAGTGTCAAAGAAATCTTGAAGTACCCTTAACTGGTAATCAGTGAATCTGGTCCTGGATGACCTCTTGTTGAAGGCTGATTCAGTTCTGTAGTATTCATGTGCACTGAGCGGGGGCTCAATTCGAATATCTTCCAATGTAGTAATTGGAGGAATACTAAAATTGTAGGGAGAGTCTTTACTCCGCTGTCTTTCTTTGAAGAGAGTGTTACGGAACCAGTGCTTTATGACTTTTTGGGGCAAGCAAGACTTCTCTGACATCTCCTGAATTTGCTCTTCATTGGGGGAATTATTGATATCAAAGTTAGCACGAAGGATCTTAAGCTGGTCATCTGTGATACGGGTGCGTGGTCGCTTGAACTGGGATTGGCGGAGGAAGTTTGGATCAAGACCTAATTGTTGCTGGCAGAGCTGTGTAAGGTCTGAGGAAAGAGAGTCCATAGTGGGCATCTGGAGGGCAAGCTGATGGGGCAGGCCTGGGTGCTGGAGAGACTGCATCATTAGAGGTGAAAACATGGGCATATCCATGGGAACAGGGAGCTGCACTTGGGGAGGTGCAGCAGGGGCAGTAGGTGGGGGAGGAGGGGGTGGTGGCTGGGGTGGTGGTGTCTGGTGAGATGGTTGGTGTGGGGCCATATTGGGGACAGAAGCTGGTGAGGGTACTGGGGTTTGGGGCTTGGTCATTGATGTAGAGGGAGGCTGATTAGCCGTCACTGGAGATGGAGTTGGAGGTGGCGGGGGAGGAGGTGGTGGTGGCGGTGGTGGTGGAGTCTCAGGTGAAGCAGGGTTTATTGGATAGAGTTTGTCGTAGGCCTCTCTGTACTGCTGGGCAAACTTTTCCAGCTCCACATATGGGAAAAAGTGACTGTGCACATGTTCCTGGTGACTTTTGAGAATAAGCATATTGGAGAAGAGTTTACCACACATCCCACACTCAAGCTTATCAGTGTTCATTTCCACTTGTTCAACACCATCTTTGTTTTTCTTTTGGTTTCTTTGTCGGTTTTCATTGTATTGAATGACCAGCTCAAATCCGAAGTTCTCTAGTAGTGCTTTGGCTGCATTGCCCCTTGCTCCTGACACAATACGTGGAGGAGGAATCAATGGCTCTGGGAACTTAGATTTTCTGGGGTCTTTTCCTCCATCACTTAATGCATCACTGGCATTTTCCATCTTTGCTCTGTTTTCTTGTTTTTCTAGTTGGTCCTCTGCCTCTCTTGTCATCTGAATTTCTGAAACAGATACATTGCTGGACTCCATTTTGGATTTGTGGTTCTGCAACTGCTGGTGTTTCTGTTGCTGAATTTGAAACTGTGTCTGAGAGGCTTGCTGCTGCTGTTGTTGCTGCTGAGCCTGTTGCTGGGCCTGAACCTGCTGCAACTGGTGTTGCTGTTGCATCTGCTGCTTCAAGTCCTCTAGGAATGATCCAGTAAGGCCTGGCATTCCAAAAGCTGCTGCTGAGTGTAGCGCAAGTTCTGGACTAAGATTGAACTCAGCTCCTGGGATGTAGAAGGGGAAAAGGAACTGTGGCTGTTGAAATTGCAGCAGTGCTTCTGGTGTCATTGGAAAATGGGGGAAGAAAGCTGGATTAAGAAACTGAGGCTGGAAGAAGGCAGCCTGTTGCTGGAGTTCATGTTGAAGCTGCAGTTGCAATTGGGCTGAGGACTGCGCTGACAGGTGGCTGCTTGCCTGTGCTGAAACCTGGTCAGTAGTTGTTGTTGGTTTTGGGTTGTTGCTGCTGTTGGCTTCTTTGGGTTCCACAATGTTTTCTTTGTTAGCAGAAGGAGTTCCACTTCTAGCAGTGTCTGAGTTGCTGCTGTTCCCTTGTGTGCTTGGGGCAGGGCTTTTTGCAGGCACTGGACCACTGGTGCTTGTGATACTGCTGCTGCTCATTTCAGTTTTGGCTGTTCTGGCTTTGGTCTGGTGGAGCACTGACCTCATATGAATTTCAAGGGTTGAGCTTTGGCTATAGGCAACATTGCAAATATTGCATTTGAATGGTTTGTTATCAATGCTGTTGCTTGTCTCTTGTGGAACTGGGCTTGACGCCTCTTGAAGAACCTTCTTCAACTTATGCAGATGGGAGACTGAATTATAGTGGACTAGTAGGATGTTCTTCTGAGTGAAGGACTCCTTACATACTGTGCACTTGTAAGGCCGAGAAGGATCCAAAAATTTCTCCATTGTAAAGTTGGGCCCTTTTCTGAATGGTAGGGTCCGTTTTGGTTCTGCTCCCATGTCATCTAGCAGAGAGCTACTGTCACTTCCGGTAGGACTGGGCTTCTCTTCCTGGTCCATTTCATCATCTTTGTCCAAGTCATGTTCAAAGGCCTGAGCTTCCTCCAAGGCCCTGGCCTCACTCTCAGTGATATCTCCATTCAGTGGCAGATTTCCTATGAGTTGCTGCACCTCAGCTTCAGTAAGTTCAGGGTGTCCATTTTCCAAATGCTTCCTGAGGGCCAGGAATGTCCTGAAGCTGCGCTGGCAAAGGCTGCACATAGTGGCTGCTCTGATGGCATGGTACTGGGAATGTATCTGAAGCTTCTGCATTGTCTTGAAGGCCAGGCTGCAATGGTTGCAACGATATTTGTAGACATGACGATCAGATACTGAGAGCTGTTGTTGTTGCTGCTGGAGCCTTTGGAGCTCACTGAGATGGTCCTGTATGGTATCAGGAGACTTGCTATCATGTCCTAATCCACTGGCTCTCTTCCAGCCTGGAGCCTCTGCGGCCTCCTTAGGGGGCTTGAGTTCCTCACCCTGCAGGTCCAATTCATTCTTGTCTTGAGTGCTTAGCTCATCCTTTGAGATGTTTCCTAAAAGTAGAAAATGCAATTTGAAGTACAATACACTGCATCATCTACTTATCATATTTTTCTTATAAGTGACAAACAACTAAACCTGATAATTATACATGCATACATTTGTATATGGAAGTTACATTTTATTATCACTTGGTCAACATATTAATTAACCCATCTAAGAACCAAATTCTGCTCACCTTGAGATTTTCCTGACCCATCAGTAAGAGAGGTAGAGGAATCCATTAAAGACGGACCTTTGTCTTGTCCAGTTTGGGGATGCATTATATTATTTGGTGTTGCTGTTTCAGGTCCAACAACCTATCAAAACCAAAGAAATATCTTCATTATTATATACATTTGGACATTCTTCATGCATGTTCACTTCTCAAGATGTGTACTACAAAAGTAAAAGACACATTTCCTAGATGTCTACAAACACTTCACAAACATATTAAGTGACTTTGGAGTACTATTTTACTTTTTAAAATAATTAGCAAAAACACATTTTTGCTGACACACACAAAGTCAAACACACAAACACAAATATTTGTAATCATTACTTCTACATACAGTCATAATCAGCTTTTCCACGCAGTCGGGAGCCACACTGTGAAGGTGGGTGAGATGCAGCTGCAGGTGAATCTTGTTGCTCAGGACATCCTGGCACAGTGGGCAGCGAATCACTGGCTGCATGGAATGCTGGGACATCACATGGAGCTGCATACGGTTGGCATCTTTACTGCTGTAGTTGCAATATGGACACTGCTGAACCTAAAAAAAAACCAAGATGGTATAATAAGTAACTGATTGGCAGTGGAGAAAATTAACATTCTGTACAATGCAAAATGAATCCGATAGCAGGAATTACTTTTTGCACAAGATGTACTCCTTATTGGGTAACATTCTTACACAGCAGAGCCATTAGCATAGCTGGCTGTCCACTGTGTGCCTCACTAAAGACGTCAGCCATAACTTTTTAAAAACAAACAAGGATCGAGACACACAAGACACATGTCTCCTGTACTGTTTAATTCTTACCAGGCTTTCCTGCTCTTCAATGCCCACTAAACTCATCCCACCACATTTACCTCTTCCAACCAACCCTCATGTCCACCTTAACGCAGAAATTGTAGCTCAACCATGTTTCATTTAATTCACTTAAGTTTCTCAACTCATGCAATTTTATTAGCCCAAACCACGATTGGCCAGAATTTCTAATCAGTATTACAGATGACAAAGGTGTGTACTCGCCCAAGCTACGCCTTGCCCTCATTACAGGGAGTACTCTGAACATAGCAGCCTCCCCACCACCTGTCTTAATAGAATCCATTTCTGAAATGACTAAGTCCTCCCTCCTTGCAGGGCCCAGAACCAGACAAGCTAATACTTCATAATCTAATTTAAAAACACATATAATTTAAAGAGATGCAAAAAGGGGGGGGGGGGGGTGAAGCAGGGAGGGAGGCCTAAGGCTAGTGCAGGTAGTCCACTTAAGAACACAAAGACTTGCCTACTGTGCTTGATGCTAAAAAGCTCTGTCAGGGAGGGAATGGTGGGCTGCATTTAACCCTTTGATAGAAAGCTGGCGCCAACAATTGCTAAACGCTTAGCTTAGCATTTCTGCTTCTTACAGTTCATAAGTATCTTCCCATTAATTTATCCCACAGTGACAGCAAAGGTTAGATTTCATTAGTGCTTGTGAAGCAGAACCAGTCTCATTAACAATTAGCTTTCTGTACCACACATTTACCTATTTATTTGGAATATGAATTGCCAGATATCCAATTTAAATCTAAATGCACACAAAGCTCAATAACGTTCAGATGTGTTTTCTTTGGAAAGGTGAAAACAGTTTAAGGTCCATGGTTGGCCCCCCCTTACATTGCTTGGAACTATACCAGTCATAATTTTAGAGTTGTGCTATTGTAGTACAACTGGCAGTTTCCTTTTTATATTCTACAAACCTTTACCTGCTCACTGGCAGAGGTCTTCCCCTCAGCAGACTTTGGCCTTTTGGGCGGAATTTCGCTTTGTCGATCTGGCAGGAGGGAATGTTTAACCACAGAATTCGGTCCGGAAACCTCTTTGGATGTAGCATTCATTCCTGGCACATGATGGAGGGAATAGAGGGAGAGAAAGGAGGTACAGAGTCAGAATATAAAGCACTACAAATGACAATACTAATCTGAAAATACAACAAAGCAGCACAATTACAAAATGACTGTTGGCTAAACAATAGATTAATTTTACGGAGCTTTGAAGAATGAGTTCTGGAGCAGAATGACATATTTAACATAAGAGTTGAACGAGAGTAACAGCCCTGTCTCATTTATGTATAGTATCCCATAGATCACACATACTGTATGAGAAATGTGAATATTAATCTCCAACATATCAAGTAATATACTACAATAATATACTACTAAAATAATATAAAACTGACAAAATCGATTGAACAAATTGAAATGACTGACATTTTGTAGCCGGGTTAGCTCACAAAGTAAACATCAGTAAACATAATGGTAAATAAGATAAACACGTCTAACAAATTAATATTCATTAGGACATAGGTGATGATTTAAAAAAATGTTTTTGACACCAAGACAACATAAGCAAGGATACAATCATGGACTGTATTGTTCACATTCATATACACTGATGTGTTTCTGCCCCGAGGACACGTGAAATGGGAGAACTCGTGCAGGCTCATTATCACAGCACGACATACATTGAATGTTATGGTAATATTATACACTTCATTAGTTCATATACATTTCCCCAGCTGCCTCAACAACCTCTCTGTCTGTACAAGATGCAAACATTTTGGGGCTTGGTCACGGCTGGTGGTACAGTAGCAGCGCTACTTCTGTGTGTCTATTTGTATGTGTGCGTGTAAGCGTGTGTAACGTTAACAGCAGGGCTCAATGTGGAGAGATCAGCCTCTGGTTGTATTTAGTAAATGCTGCAGCCACTGATAAATCTTTCATTAGCCTCATCCTGAGATACAAGCCATGCAGGCCCTGCTATACTCTGCCAGTACAATTTACCCACTCGGCACAACACAAAGACACAGCAACAGCAAACCCCCACCCCGCCCCTGCTCTCTTCCTCTCCCCCCCTCTCTCTCTAAGCCATCACCCCCCCCCCCATCCCCATCCCCTCCCTCGTCTGGTCACTCAAGGCAATATGTGAGCCTCACTCTTGCGAATCAACGCTTCACGCTAGATGCACAAATGGAAAAAAAAGGGAAATCAAAGCACTGATACATGGAGAGGGGGTTGAAAAAAAACATTTTGTATTTCATATTATTCTGTGGCTCATGTTTGTATTGGGCGCATATCAATTCCTCCGGTCCGTTCATGCATTTTAATTCTGTTGCATTAAGTAGGCGTTCCACTTATTTTATTTGTAATCCCCTATATCTGAAGCCTGAAATATTGGCTTGTCAAGGAAAGTGACAAGAGAGGGAGGGAGGAAGAAAGGGTGAAAGAGAGAGAGAGAAGAAAAAAAAACACAAGGGCACAATGTGAATTTCCAAGAACATCCGAGAATTGCTCTGCAGCTCAGAATAGCGAGGTAATCTTGTCTTCCACTGCTTGTGATGGTCCCCGCAGGGCTTGTGTTTGTGTCTATGTGCATGTATGTGTGTGCATTATGTGCTTCATGACAGGCCTCTGACACTCCATTGGTCAGATTGGTCCATCTTGGTAGCACCCGTCATATCACCTGACCGTTCCAGAGCTCCCGCCCCACCGCGCATATTTGTTATCACCATTTCTAATTTCAACTTTCAATTTTTGCCTCCTTCTTCCAGTCAATTTGCAACTAAATTACATCCCTGCAAAAGGAGATGAGGCGATTGTCAGACAAGGGGCTGCAAACACATTTACAATGCGGCGGGGGAGAGAGCCTACAGATCACCATTGATTACTGTCATATTGAATGTAAATGTATGTTTGTGAAGAGAGTGTGTGTGTGTGAGTGTGCGAGCATGTGCAACATAAACATCTGTCCTTCTAGTTTAAATTCGTCTTCGACCTTGTGCTTTCATCAACACTTGTGACACTCGCATGGAGAAAATCAGTTGGTTAACCTTGAATGTTGAGAGAGCAGTTATCTCTATGGCCACTTAGGAGCTTTAAATGGCAGGCCCTGCTAATGTGAATAATAAAGTTTTTTCGAGCCTTAGAATTGCATTGAAATTGGTAGAGTGTCCTCCAAGGACATAATCACCTGTAACACAAATAATAACAGACCAAATATCAGCTAGCACAATCCAAACACCATCTATAAATTGATGGGAAAATGAAAATATGCCTCTGCCTATAGTTTTTGTAGCTTCATATTTTTGCCCTCAGTCGTGCTAAAACATTTACAGAGTAATAATGGGAGAGAGCAGGATTGAGGACAAGACAGGAGCAGGAGACTCTCCTCTCATTTTCCTTTGTCTCCGAGTCTGCACCCCACACTTAATGACTGTCCTCTTTCCTTCTGCCTGTTCTTTCCCCTCCCTTCCCACCTTCCCTCCATCCCTTCATCTTTAGGTGGGCTCCACCAGCTGCAGCCCAGTGAAGCGGAGGGGCAGAATAAACCTGACATCCCCTCCACCTCCACCAATGACAAATGTCTGCAAGCAGCAGGACCTTGCTTGATTAGATAAATCAAAAGGTGATTTATGACACTCAACCCTTTTTGCATTGCAGGGGGAGAGAGCAGCGCACTCGCCACCCATCTTTATTTGCAACTGTCAATGGTGTTTAGGGAGCTGCGTATACACACACTTATATACACGCAAGTGTGCGCTGAAATGGAGAGAAGTACAGAGCAATGGAGGGAGAGCCAGATGGATGTAGAGAAACAGAGGAAAGAACAAGAAAAATGATAGAGAGGGACAGAGAAGCCCATAGCTCTAAATACCTCAGGATATTTCTCTCCCAAATTGTTCCTCAAAAGGCAGGACGACCGGCAATACCATCATAGCAAATGCTTTTCACATGGATCTATTTTAGAATCTCCCCTTTTGTGTCGGAAGGGGTGAGACATTTTGTGCAAATTGAACCAAGCAAATGAGATTTTCACACAAACAAGCATATCACTGGATCCTTATATCTCTCCAACTAGGACTTTATAAGAAATAAACTACATTTTGGAGCAGGCTTTCAAAACAATCAAACCATACCTATTGCAATTTTTTTCTTCTCTTTTTTCTTTCTTTTACAAGCTGAAAAACAATTAGATTCCACTCCTGACATTTCGTTTCAAGAAAATAAAAAAAAGCCCACAAACAGCACAGAGAGTGGGGGGGGGGGGGGGGGGGGGGAGGCTGTCAATTAAAAAGGAGCAGGCTGGGTGGCGGCAGCTTGAATTTAGTATTCAATTTAGCTGTCCTGAGCCCTGGCAGACTGGCTAAGGTTACGGAGTAGTAAATCTAGGAGGGAGAGTTGGCCAAAACAGGCCAGGGAGGGCCGGCCAGCATGATTTACTGGCCTACTGCTCTGAGGTTACGCATTAGGCTGACCCCCGGTCACCTGATAACATTACAGCAACACACTCTGAACCCCAGACTCCCACTGAAGCACTCAGCAGGCCCAGATCTAGCCGGAGGGAGGTAGAGAGAGAGACTGGGAAGGAGTGAGATGTAGAACGTGAGAGACATAGTCAGATAGAGAGGGAGAGGGAGAGAAAGGCTGTTAAACAGCAGCTGTCTTATAGTTTGTGATTTTTTTTTTAATGACTAGCCCTCCTTTCTCTTCCATCTCCAGCTTGTGTTCTAATGACAGATAAATATGAGCATGGCCTCGTCACATTTGACAAATCTTCCGAGACGTTCAACAAGCTGTCATTACACAGAAAACACACAATCCGTACATGCACAAAAGAATTGCTGTAGGCTTGCAATTAAACATGCTAATATCTTTAATATATTTTAATTTCATTTTAGAGGGACAGAAAATGAGCACAGCTCCCATCTCAAGATGGGCAAATTTGCAAGATGCATGCAAATAAGAAAAAAATAATTTGAACAAGCTGATATTGGAATATTTTACATCTGATCTTGTTTGCATGAGATTCCATTTTGTCTCCCCCTTTATCTGCACAATTCCAAATTGTACACGGAATTAATACATAACATTTGACTGTAGGAACAATGAGTAATTTCTTTGCTAATTTGAGGCAGGTAGAGAGATCTGTAATTTCCTTAGGCTGCCTGACAGGCTCATTTCCATGCCGGGGCCTTTGTTTAGTTGGTTATTTATAAGAAGTGGGCCCCTGAGCCATGGTGGCAACATGCACAATCTACACGCACAGCACAAAGCTATCTGGAAGTAATCCACATCAGGGCATTTGCATGGAAAAATAACATGGATTACAATTAATCTAAAGTGACATGGGATTATAAAAAACAATGTAAATGAAGCAAGGGGAAAAAAAGCACTTTCTGTCTTTCCTTGCCCTTCCCCCCTATATCTCTGTTTCTCTCTTCCCCTCTCTGTATCTGCCCCTCTTTGTTTAAAGGATCTTGGTCTCGGAGATGAAGTGCGCAAACACACTGCTCACTTGGTCACACTGTAATCCTTTCCCTGGAGATCTCCATACGGACACACACACACACACACACACGTGCACAGATCTGAACATTTCAAGCTCGCCAGAGATTTGGGGCTGAGGATGGAGATGCTAAATCTTACTACTTTAAGCTGGAAAAAGAGAAAAACAAGGCCCCGTCTCTGATGATAACCCTAGCATAACAACACGCTGACACACCAGGCTCCCTTTTGCATTTTCTGGCATTTGACTTTCTTAAACCTCCTTTAATCCAAATGCAAAATAAAACACTCCAAACCCACTAGCAATATTAAATCTGGCTTCCTAGCCAAACTTGCAGCTGACCCCAAGGCGATTCCTAGAACAAATTATTCACACAAAAAAAAAGACATACTGTTCTGCTTTATTAAATAGATTCCTGACATCTGATAAACTACACTTGGGGACACACACATACGTAAGCTCGCATTAAAGTAGGAGGGACCTGGACACTTTTTTGCATGTGTGCGTTGGTGTTAAATGACGCTGGCGGTAATATGCGGCGGTAAATGCATGGATGGTGGTTCCCCGCCAGTCTGTCAGACAGGCCTGTCAGAGAGATAGAGCTGAAAGATAGATGACTAGCTAAACTAATAGGCCCCAGCCTCACTCAGCTCTCCTTCTGCCTCATTGAGCCTCACATTATGGAGCTAGGTATGGCATGCTAGGAAGAGGAGGTGGGGAGTTTGAAATGGATAGAGGGTGGAAGTTGGAAGGTGTGTGCGTGTGTGAGTTGGGTGAGGGAGTGAGTGGGGTAAGAGAAAAGAGGGAGAAAGAATGAGGAAGAGAGAACCCCATGCAATGACAGGAAAAAAAAGGAGAGTGAGACCCCATGCAATATTCATCCCCAGCCATGGATTTCCATCTCATACATAAAAAGACCATATGAATTCTTATTTGGGTAAATCAAATCTAACAAAGCCAGGGCTATCCCGACCACAGCCTCGCAGCGAAGGCATTATGTGCTCCCTACCTCGCCCAAAATAACAAAAAAACCCAAGCCGTCTTGTACAGATTGTTGCCCCTCCCCGCTTACAACATTGCTATTCTTACAAACGGATAAACATTTCCTTCGAGCTTGTGCTCTTTTTCGATCGTAGGTAATGCCTGGTGATAGGGTCACAGATTGGACAACAATTAAGGGATGGATTGAGACAGGGAAAAATAGGAGAGAAAGAAAAATGAAGGGAGGGTACAGGAGGAAAAAAAACTAATTTAAGGGTTGCAAGGATGCAGTGCAATATTAGAAAAACATATACACAACCCCCCCCCTCATCTAATCCTGCGCTTATGAAAAATTAATATGTCATCTGAGAGGGCACAAGAACGAGAAAAGATTAATGCAAGGCGCTTATAAATTACAAGCACGCAAACTGATTTGATTAAAAAATAATCTGGGGCCTGGACATTGCCTGGTAATATCCCCAACACTCAACTTATCCCTCTCTTTTTCTCTCCGTTTTTTCTCTCTCCTTCTTCCCCACTCTCTCCCTGTCTCTCTCTTTCTCTTTTTCTCTTTCTGTCAGATGGAAACGATTAAAGCAGGTCACATGGAGGCTAGTCAGCAGCATTCACATGGTACACACACATGTTAGAACCTTATCTGAAGGCCAGAGAGAGATGAATGATAACTTAGAAAAGAAGGGAAGCTTACGGTTCATATGTGTTTTTATGTGTGTGTGTGTGTGTGTGTGTGTGTGTGTGGACTTACGGTCAGTTCTCCTGCTGTCAGTCAAGTCTCGGTCAGTGAGGTTGTGTCCAGGCCTGGAGGAAGAGCGAGGAGGTCTCTCACCGTCCTCAGCATTCTCTTCTGAAAATGCACATAGAAAACAACTACATTACCCATGATGCTCTCTAAACAAACTATGTTTGCTGGCTTGGGCACCAGCACTGAGATATCAGATCGCACCATGTCACATAAGAGTCATTTTACATTTTCTTTCCTGCTTGCACATGTTCAGTTAATCCTCACAAACCCCCCTTTTTCTAAACAGCGGTCGGTTTTAAATATCTCACCAGCAAGTAATGCTTCTAGTGACTTGGACATATGTTCTGTTGAAAGTAGCCCGATCATGCCACTTCTAGTTGGGTGAAACATAATACATACTGCCTTAAATCAGGGAAGTTGTGTGACAACAAAATATGTCTAACAGGTAAACTTTGTTTTTCGGTTCCCTCTCTAAATAAGGCATTTTTTTCCCCATAATAATGTAATTAAATGTGTTTTAAGACTTTAACACGTAATAACGTTTACTTGTTCATACACTTCCTTTTAAATTAATGTTAAATATTTCCCCTGTTGTTAAATCTATTCTAATTATTATTTCAGGTTAGAAAAGTGTTAAAGCAAAGAAAAAAAAAAGAAGAAATGTTACTGTTTTAATGTAAAAACTCAACTGTATGAAAGAGTTATCTATTCTACTTTCCTTAAAACACTGAAAAAGTAGAGACTAGTATTAACAGTATCTTATCGCCCATACCCACTCTACTCCATAAAGTCAAAGTCAAAATTGAAAAAGCATGTGAGGATGTTCACTACCGTGCTGTGTGAAGATATCGTGTCTATGTATTTCTGTTACCTCTGTAAAAAAAAAAATATGTGTGCATGCACACACACGCACAGACCCACAAACCAACACACACACGTGCAGCTCTGTACTATTAGCAGATTAGCCTGCCCATCTCTGAGAGTTCAGCCCCTTGTTTGATAATTCTGTGTATCTGCAGTGTTCTGCCAGTGGATTAAAGTGTGTGTGTGTGTGTGTGAGTGCGTGTGTGTGTGTGCTTTGTGTGTATGTGTGTATATGTGTAGCCAGCGCAAGCTAACACTAATCCTAGCCGAGCCCCAGCGCTCCCTTTCATCCAGCCATCATTTGTCTCCGGCTGGGCTGATGTCACTTTGTAATGAATTTTGAGCAGTCTGAGAGAGGCCAGATAACCAGGCATGCGCACACTCAGCACACACACACACACACACACACACACACACACACACACACACAAAAACACACATACACACGTATAGTAACCTCCTCCATCTCAGGGTAGCACACCCAAATGCAAAATCAAAAAGAAACACTTGCACACAGGCGTCAAATCATACACACACGGTATCATATTCTCACACACATACACACACAGAGCAAACCGTTAAAAATTTCATGTCTTCTAAGCGGGGGGAAGGAGGGGTCTCTTTCACCACAAACCCCTCACTCTGCCAGAGAATGGAACTGGTGTATGTGTCTGTGAGAGTGTGTAAAAGAGCTGCACTCATCAATCCTGCACTGCCTTAATAACCATATTTTACAACACACACACTCGCACGGAGCCATATTCATAGAAATCAGGCAAAGGGTGCATTGAGGTCAGCCTGCATTTGCATACAATCACTTTGGCCATTGTATGACGAGCACAAGGGGTCTGCAAAACCCCCCTCGGAAACATGATATGATTAACCCTTTCACATACAGCGGGGCGCACACACACACACATACGTACACAGCGAAAGACACACACACACGGACAGACACATAGACTAAGTGCTGGCGCCGTTGCTTTAAGCGCCAACACATTAAGTGGACATTATATACAGCATGAAATTTTCATGGCAGATGCTGGCATGTGATTGAAGGGGAGAACTGTGGTTGTGTGTGTGTGTGTGTGTGTGTTCATATACATGAGCGCTGTTGTATTTCTGCATTTGTACGTGTGTGTGTGAGTGCTGTGCACATTTTGCACGTGTATACACAGCCTGTCTCAAGGTGTATGTGTGTCCTTGTACATGTGTGTGTTTGTGTGTGAACGGGAGAGAGAGAGAGAGAGACTGGGACTGCACTCTGCTCCTGATGTTTTATTAATACGTTGGTGACAACGGGGATGAAATATCTCCTGTCAGCCAAGAGAGCCCGGGCTGCAGAAATTGCAATTTTCACTGCTGGTGCTGCAGCGTCCATCTTTGTATTTTAATTCACCCCACCTTCGTATAGAGGGAAAGAGGAATCATGAGTGTATGAGTGTGTGTGTGTGTGTGTGTGTGTGCGTGTAAATATTGCTGTGTGTAGTGGGTTTGAAAGTCTTTCATCATTGGTTTATCTTTTCTCTATACTTGACTTTTGTTCGATGCCAAAGAAAAGCAAATGGCACAAATCGAATACCATGTTTCGCAGAAGAGTGAGAAAAGAAGGGGAGGGAGAAGGGTCAAACCAGGAATACAGAGAGAGAGAAGAATAAGCTCTCGAAGATCCCACATACTGCAAGGTCAGGACAATATTTTAAAAGGGAGACTAAAAAAATCTCAAAAAGCAGAAGAAAAAAAGAAAAGACCTTTTCATCTCTTTTGTCATTGTCTGCTTTCAGTCCTTCACTCCACCGAATGTATGTAAAAATAGATATACTATTGCTTTGATCACAACCAAACTGCCTTTATAGACAGGTTAATTATACATTTGTATTATCATATAATATCATCAACAAACGTGTTGATAACTAGAACAAGTTAGTGATCATTATCATGCACACAATCTCTAACATACTCAGAGAATAATCAGTGTAAGCTGATGTCCTTACGTTTAACCTTAATTAGTTTGATACTGTTTGATATAATGTTTATAAGCTATGATTGCACATTTCATGTTAGCATTTTAAAGCAAATTGAACATACAAAGAAAGGAGGATATGGGTTTTGGAGAAAGTCGTCAGAGATGAAGCCAGTGCTTGATCATGACATTACTAAACCACCATATGAACTAACCTCTAGGGGGCAGTCTACCTGTAGCTAGATAGGACACAAGAGAAAAGAGAGACAATGAACAGAGAGAGGGAAAGAGAGGGAGGAATGAGGGTGAAGAGTGGGTGAAGAAAGAGAAAAAGAAGTAGGAAAGGAGGGGTGATCATCTGGGCCTCATCAGTGTTTTTTTTTCACTCCTTTCCCCTTCTAGCCGGTTAGATCTGTGGTGAGTGAGTGTGTGAGTGCGTGCGTGCATACGGGGAATGTGTTTCCACACTGAGGACATTCCCAGACGAGCTCTCTCAATACATCAGCACAGCGTCTGCCCTCTGACTGACCCTGACAGTTACACACCACACCAATGTGTATGTGAGTGCGCGTGTAGCTGCGCGTGTGTGTGTGCACATGTTTGAGTGTGTTTGTGTGGATGTGCGCCATTGATCAAGTGAGTGAGACAGTAACTGCATGTGTTTGCATGTGAGTTGTCATGTGCAAGTGTGTGTGTGTGTGTGTGTGTGTGAAAGAGAGAGAGCATCGGAGAGGGTTCTGCGGCAGGGACTCTTAACCATCAACTTAATCGTTACCAGAGGACTCAAAGAGCAAAACCTTTGCAGTCACCTTCCACTGCCTTGTGCCCACGCACGCACACACACACACACACACACACGCACACACACACACAGGGAGTTGGTCAGGCTGTGGAGGGTGTGTGATTTTGGCAGCCTGGTGGGACTCTCTTTGATGTGGGTCGGTCGGAACATTAAAGCCGGCCGGTGAGCTCGAGCTAACCACAGACCCTGGGTCCGATTACCATGCAACCAACACCAGCCTATATTTAACTGTTAGAAAGGACGAATAATTAAGTGAGTCTTGATCAAGGATACATCCAAATCAGTCTGGTTTTAGATGTAACTATTAATTGGAAGCCAGTGTAACCAATTAGGTCCCTGGATGAATAACTCACTTGTTTGCCCAATAAAAAACTCCTGAAGATCCCCAAACGCAACATATTTGGTTTACATGACGTTAGAGAAAATTGTGTTCTGAATTATTTCCGTACAATTTCTGTACAAAAATATCTCACAGTTACTACAAAATATCACAGTCAAAAATAAAATAGCAAAACAAGTTTTGACAGACAGACACAGGAGGATGTGGAGGAAGATATATAGAAAGAGACGTTTGGAAAGAATGGAAGAGTAGACATATGGGAGATGGAGGCAATGGAGGATGTATTGAGAGTGTCAGTGTGTGTGTTGTGTGTGTGTGTGTGTCTGTGTGTGCCCTCTAGCTGTATAATGACCTGCTCTGAGACCACTCGCTCCCTTTCCCGTCTCCCCCTAAGGGCCCATAACCGCCATGCCGGGTCATTATGTGCCCGGTGGAGGACTCAGTCGTACAGCACAGGACCGTAGAGCAATGCCACGCGGAGGAAGTGGACACGGAGGCACCAAAATGGCTGAATTCATTAGCTGGGCCGAGCTGCCTCTAATTTGCTTCCCTTGGGCTAGGATAGTGCTCATTAAAGGGGTAAAAGAGTAAAAAAAAAGACTCTTTTTACATTATTGTTTATCTTAAATCACGGACACTATGAAAGCAGAGCGTCAAGCGAAGCGGTAATTGCTGCCAAAGAAAATATGATGAGAAATATATGAGAAATGCTTTAACTACTAGACTGAGAAACCATTACTGTATAGCTGTTAGGACTCTATATGCTACAATAGTATGTGTGCTGTTGTGTTATATGTCTAAAAATACTTATAAAGACTAGAATTGTTATGTGTCTGATGTATCTGTGGTAGTAGTGCAGTCTTAATGTTTTGCGTAACACCCATGACTGCCATGTCTCCCCCACTTAGCCATGATGTTGATGCTGATTTCTTCTTACAACTCTGGTCATGTCCCCTGTGAGACCACGGGACCATGTGTGTGTGTGTGTGTGTGCGTTTGTGTGCGTGTATGCATGGAATAAGGGCCCTGTGATGTCACATTCCTGCGCCGCGCGTGGCTCTAGTTTGGCCTCTAGGTTTTAAAGGGGAAAGCTTTGAAACATTACACCATCCCACACAGTCAGAGCCATGCGCACACGCACACACACACACACACACACACACACAGTCAAGGGCCAGTGGTAATACTGCTAGCGTAATAACCTTACAGACTTACTGATCTCCCTCCCTCCCGTTCTCTCACCCTCAAATCTTTATTTACCCTACTCTCCCTCTTTATCCCCTCTCTCTCTCTCTCTCCCCTCGTTCTCCCTGTACCTTTCCCCCCCGAATTTCAGCGCGTTTAACAAGCATTTAGATCTTAACCAGATGTTGTTAATGTAGCATGTCTAAAATACTAAACATCAACCCAGCGGAGAGGGGCTACAGCTCCTGCACAGGGCCTGGGAATAACTGACACACACACGCACACACACCTGCACTCGCTCACACACACCTACACACAAAACACTCTGCACATAACACACATTAACTCCCACACGGCGCTCAATGTATTTCATGCACAGAGGCCCACAGCCCACATGCTAACATGTAAACACACACACACCAGCACAAGCAAACACACGTGTTTCCATCCACACGCTCCAATCCACCCCCACCCACCCACTTATTGCTTAAAACACATGAGAACTTATTACACCAGCAAAAAATATCTATTGTTGCAGGTCGACTCTGAAAGCCAGACAATAGGATTGTCACATTTAATACGCTTCTGGTGTGAATGTCAATAAGTTGAACTGACAGAATAAGCTGAAAAAATGACTTTAGTGTAGAAAATAAAGCTTGTATCAGCAGTTCCAAATTTGCTTTGTTGTTGTCAATTACGACTTCCTGAGACACTTCATTGTATTTTCTTTCGCTCAAATTGCCCGCTCCGCTGTCTTGCAGGCGACTAACAAAACACCTATTACTCTTTAGAAAGAAAAAAAAAGAAAATCATATGAATAAACATAGCCAAGATTAAAGGCTTGCCGTGTCTTGCTTGCTGCGCAGACAAAAACTGTTGTTTCGTGTTAAGAGGGGTTTCATTTTCAGTGCTGTGAGCACTTGGGGCGGAGGGGGGGGATGATATTAATGATTCTTTAATAGCAAATACAAAAGGTTTTCACAGGAGGAAAAAATATGGCTTCAAAAGGTTCAGTGGTGGAAAGAAAAAATTGCCGCAACACCTGGCCTTATACAATAGGCTAGCACACCTACTGTACACCTCCACACGTGTGTGCACACATACACACACACACACACACACACACACACACACACACACACAAACACCTGCATCTTACACAACAGCCATATTGCATTTCGGCTGTTTGAATCACCTTAGGCTGAGTAGGTGAATTGAAGAGGCGGCACGGCAAGCTTACTGAGGGATTTAGGAATAATTTGAAAAGAAGATTCCTCTCCTCTGTTTTATCCCAACAGCCCTCCCCCCTCCCTATTTTTTGCTTTTCCTGGTCTTTTATGATTCCTTGGCCCAATATTTATCTTGCCCTGATTATAAACATCTGGCCGATGGGGCAGAGAGCACAGCGGCAGCCGCAAAACACACACACACACACACACACACACACACACACACACACACACACACACACTCTCGGAGAGTCACACACATAGTGGAAATATCACACACGCTCACCAACGTGACCCTGTCAGGTCCAGACCGGAGGACGGAGGGAGAGAGAAACAGAATGACGGAGAAAGAGAGAAAGACAGTCGGACCAGACAGAGACAGAGACAGAAAGAGAGAACTAGAAGCTGAGGGTTAATGGCCTTCCCATCTCTGTGATAAGAATTCATTCTGTTCTATTACCAGCACTTATCTACAGAGGCTGCTGTCTTTCCCCGCTCTCTGCCTCAAAACAGACACACACACACACACACACACATGCACAGCGAGGGTCCGAGATCGATAGATGAACCTAATGAAGAAAGCAGCTGTTTCTCGGCATACCTGCTCAACTCTATCAGGCCAACAAGATCTGCCTGCCGTATTCATCTGTCTCTCCATCCATCCATTTATCTATCCACCTATCTATCCATCCGTCTATCTATTTTTATATCTTTATACACAGCTATCCATCCATATATATACCTATCCTATTTGTTCCTCAGTGCCTCCCTCTGTCCATCCATCACTACATTTGTAAACAAAAGGTACCAGCAGGATAGATATAGTTTCTAATTGACCAGACTGGTCCTTGTCATGTATTTAAGGTTTATTTATTTTCCGAGAACTAATACGAGGCAGAGAATCGGGGAATCTAATAAAATGGCTGCCTTGGTTTCAGAGAATGGCCGTGTGTGTGTTTGTGTCTATGCTTAAAAATAGGTTTGTGACGGGCAGTGGCCAAATGGATAATGCTTAAACAGATCTTTATCCTATTGGGCCAGTGTCCCGTTTTTAGCTGCATAAAAAACATCTGCTTTCAGAGCCACCAAAAGAAACTGTAAGCCTGGATGGAAATCAAACAAAAGATTTAAGTAGATGGAAAGGAAAGATAGAAATACAGTTAAAGGATCCTGAAAAGATGTATTGTTTAGGGCTGTGTAGCTTTTATCAGTTCATATCTTAAAAATTTGATTTAGCACAACAGAAATGTGAATCCTCATTTTCAAGAACTACACATTTATAATATTTCCAACACGTTTGGTATGCCTACTGCATTCAATACATAATTATTAGCAAGAATAGCAGTGTGTTTGTGTGAATTACACATAAAGAATTATGACAAGAAATGACTCCATGTTTCCATTCATTTGCAACACTTTTTCTATGAATATCTTATTGATGGGGGATTCGGTTGAGTCGGGGGCACCACATAGCTGCCATTAGCACATAACAATTGCATACACTGACAATAAGTCCATGTGACATGTCTTTTGCCATACGAGAGTGTGCAAAACAAAAATGCGTGTATCATCAGGGCCTTATTATGTGTTGAGGTTAAGGGAGACGGTACATAAGAAGAATAGAGTCATAGAAGAAAAATAAATATTCATTAGGTTGCTCAGAATCATCCCCAAAAGGACCGCATGGAGCCTGTAATACATGGGCACATACGTTCACATGCAACACACACACACACACACACACACACACACACACACACACACAAAGAAATACACAGACCTCGGGCAACTGCCCCGGAGATGGTATTCGCAGACGGTTACAAATAAGGAGTGTTGGCTTTCCTCTGACTTTCTCAAAAACATGCAAAAAATGTCCATTTCATTACTGGCTAAACAATGTCATATGGGCCCCCACTGGCCCTAATAGAAGCAGACAAAGACAGAGCAGCACACATATGCTTCGAATAAATCAGATTACTGAGGGAGAGTGGGGGAGAGAAAGAGTGAGAGAAAGAGGGGAAGAAAGAAAGACACCGCCAGACACTTAGAGGATTGACAATATTCCCTTTTCTTGCTACCTCCACCCCTCCCTTTCTCCTTTCCTTCACTTTCTTAACTCCCCGAACCCCCCAGCGGGATCTGTTTTAGATTTGAGCCAGTGGTAGAGCCATATCTCTTCCTTATCTCTGCTAGCCGTCAGAAAACAGAAAGCTCCATGTTTCCATGCATTAGACTCCCTGCCCCTGACACGCCACTTGAAAATCTCACAGCCCCTCAAAATGGTTGAGCAGGAAAATAAAAAGCAAAGATATCATTTAATCAAATGAAATGCAGGTTACCGGGTTGCATGGATATCATTTTTTGAAGTGCGCTCTGATACAGTGTCATATCAAAGTAAATGTCAGCCGTGAAAATTATGGAAATGCATTTTGGCATTGTGACAACAAATGTCATCCAATATCCCCCAAAATGAGATCACTCTTTGACAACCACAAAGTGTCATTAACTGTATTTGCAAATCCATCAGAATTTTAAGGGGCTGTGACATTTTGTACCCCCTGACCACCCCTGGGTTTTAAACCCTATGAAGATATCCTGTTGTGTTTTGGGCTCCAATTATGCCAAAGCCCTACTCTGACAACTGTAAAGGGAAGTATTGATTAAAGTTGGAACAAAAAAAAGCTTAGACAGGGTCGAGAATATGTTAACAATTTGAAGAAAAAGGAAAAATCAATATTCAAATGACTTCTTATATTGATTTGTAATTAAGTCTTAATTGTGGCAAAGGCTTGGACTTTCAAAATGCCGTGTGACGTTAGCCGGGAAAGAAGATAGGGGAATGTTATTGATACACTTTAACATTGGTGGTCGCCCAGACATTGATTCAGCTGTTTTGCGGTGCCATTTGCATGCTCTGAGGATCTAAATGCTTGTGCTTTTGAGGAAGCACCTATATGCACAAAGTACCGGGAAAAGATGCACATACACCTGCATGCACAAACAAATACACACAACTAAGTGAACTAACACAGCATAATTAACCTTCATCCGGGAAAAGTCAGGGCTGCCTTATCTGCAAACTTGACTGTGCATGCGTGTGTGTTCGCTTGTGTGTACGTGTGGTAGTTACAGCATTAGGTGTGGACCTGATTGACTTCAGATGGGGTTGGTGGAGGTATTATTCTGGACAAAGTAGTGAGTGAAAGGAATGTGTGTGAGTGTGAAATGTATGCTTACTTAAGCTTACGTACAGATTTGTATGTCCCACTGCATTCATTTGTGATCCCAGTGTGTTTGTTTGTCCCTTCATGTGCTTCAAGAAATGTGGCAATATGTGAGTGTGTGTTTATGTTCAAATCTGTGTGTGTATTTGTCCCCACGGGCCTAATCAGGTATCAGATACCTTTTGTTTTGGGAGCTCATTGATGGATGAAATCTTTATCTGTGCTATTGATCAGGAGGGCGCGGGTCCTAAACTGTCTGTCTAGCTGCCTGCCTGCTCCAGCTCTAACAAGATTGCCAGGGCCGAGTATATCAGTTAACATTTAATCAATGGCAGCTTAAGACACTGGGGCTAAGGGAAAGAAGCCCACCGCTTCAGCCCCCTGCCCCAAACCATTACCCAGGATTGAATGGGAAATATATGTGTGTGTGTGGGGGGGTTCCAGATGATTACAAGGGATTGGGTCTGGTTGATCACATGTCTTCAGGGGACAGAGGTGTGAGTATGTGTGAGTTTCTACGTCAGTGTTTACAGGCATGCGAGTGCTGGCTTGTCGATACATGTTAATACGCCAAAAAACGCCAGAGGGGGTGGTGTGTGCTACGCTGCCCGTGCCGCTCTGAACAAAATAGAAAAACTGAATAAAGTGACTGATGTGTTAGAGGAAAATCGCCATTCAAATCAAGTGAAGGCTTCAAATTGTACGTGTCTGTGCAAAAGTATACACACACTGCAGTGGAAAGATACGACATATCTGGCAATGCGTGTTCTTCTCTTTTTTTTTTTGCCTTGCTTGCAAAAAAAACAAACCCTGATGGTAAAATGCAAAACAGGAGAGTCAGCAAAAAAGAAATATGATCAGCGAGACTTTTTTCCTGCTTTTTGATTTTACCATCAGCTCATCTTACTGTAAATGAAACCCCATCAGATCTAAGCGGTAGATCTTTCGTCTCCCATCTCCAATCTTTTCTTTCATTTTCATATTCATGCTATCACTGGATCTCATCATCATCAAATGTCATTTTGAGAGAACTAAAGATGTACTTACAGTATTTGCCTATGCAATGTGTGTGTGTGTGTGTGTGTGTGTGTGTGTGTGCTCATGTGTGTAAGGTTCTGAATGATAGTGTCCGTGTGAATGTGTGTGTTTGTCAGGGGGTTGCTCTGAAGAGGGAAGCCCCTCTCACGTCCCTGCCTTTCGACCAAAGCCTGGGAGATTCCCACCACCAAAAATCAATGTGTGTGAGAGCATATGTGCGCCTGTGTGTGTGTGTGTGTGTCAAGGTTTTGTAAGACAAATCTCTCCAGCGTGCGCCGCTTTAGTGCTATTGAACCAGGCTTCGATCACTCGGCCACTGTGAATAATGCAAGGGAGGCTACTGCTCACTTACAGCACAGGATGCTTGCGCGCGCGCGCGTGTGTGTGTGTGTGTATATATGTGTTTGTGACAGCATGGTCCTTTTTCCTTCTTGCAAATGCAACAGGGCAGTTCTTCGACGTTCCTCCACTTGGCCCTCTTAATCTCATGTCAGATACAGGAACTCCCACATTGATACACTCTTTGAGTGTGTGCCACGTGTGTGTATGTGTGTGTGTGTGTGTGTGTGTGCACGCGCGTGAGTGTGTACGCTGGAGGCTTCTACAGTAGACGGAAAGAGCTTAACTCAAGCAGACAGCTCAGGCCTGCACTTTGACACACCCTGACTCATTACATACAGCCGGCACACAGAGGAATATTGTCATTAAAAAAGACAATTAGATATGAAGTCAAGGGAGCATCACTTACACACACATGGACACACACGCCTGCAAACACACAGCGCAGGAAATATAGGTGAACTCGTCTTCATATCCCCAGGTATATGAAGCGGAGATATTAATAATCAGGATGTTACAGAGTAATTAAAATGATTCCAAATGATGAGTGTGTGTGTGTGTGTTTTGTGCGTGTGTGTTTCTGTTAATTAAGCTGAATGATTTGATATGACACAAACCGTAATGCTGTAATGGTGTCCTATACTTGATGTGGCTGGAGGGGACGACAGTTGATGGGGCTATACGGAGAGACACGGCGACACACACTCACGCACAACAGATACAGCTGCTCATCGGCCCTGCCTAAGAGAAGGATCTCTTTTTTTGACATAATTATCTGTGTCATCACTTATGAGGCAATTAAACAAACATCAGTTCCTATTTCCTCTCCCTCCGTCTCTCTTCTCCTTTTATTCTGCTTCCTTATCTCCTTCTCTCCTGCCATCTGTGCTCCCATCACCTCTCCTCTACTCTTTTTTTATTTAATCTACTCCTTGCTCCTCTCCTCTCCTCTCCCTCTGCTCCTCTTCCTCCCCTCCAGTGTGACTCCAGACAAGGTTTCAATTTCAGCATGCTGATTGTCTCATTGCCGACTCTATGCATGTCTAACACTTACTGGCACTCTGGGGACCGGCAATACACACCATAGAATGCCTATTACACTCCCACACGTTTCTGGTGAGTGTGTGTTCGTGTTTGTGGTTGTGTGTGTGTGTGTGTGTGTGTTTGTGTGCAAGAGGTGATGAGGGTGTAAAATGCCTATTACGGCTGAGAGTCTGGTCTCTCTTACATTGGAGAGAATTCTCTGGCGCCTAAAGAGCAGAAAATTGCAACGCTCCTCTTCCTCACTCCCCATTAACCTTTTTTTGAAACAAAAGCCTGACCAAGGTGTGTGTGTGTGTGTGTGATGGTGTGTGTGCGTATGCGTGTGTGTGTGTGCGTGTGCGTGTGTATATCCTTGCCCATTAGCCTTATGTGCCATTGTGGGTAAAGCACCTTGTGGGCCCAACCAAGCAAAAACCCTTGTGTCTTTTCTGCATATACCATACGTTCTCTTTGTTTTCTGTTTATTTAACCGCCCTCTATAGGCTACTTTTTTAGCATACTGCACTTTTACACAGCAACAGCGTTTGTTCACCATTGTTTTTGTCTCTCTAGTCAGTCACCCAAATGTATATTTCTGTGCTCCTAAATTAACTTGTCACTCATTTTTTCCTTATTTTCCTTCATGAAAAATAGCAGGGAGGGGGGAGATGGCGTCTTATGAAGAGCCCAGAGAGGACTAAAGCAGCGGGCATATTTGTCTAATTCGCACAAAGACATCCACATCAAAGCACAAATCAAGACCAAGGCTCATTCAATGGATTTTTATCAGTCCATCCATTTCTCGTTCTTTTTCTCCAGCATCCTTTTCCCCCTCTGTCACATTCCTCTTTCTCTCTTTATTTTCAGAGTGTTATTAGGACATGATAAAAGCGAAAGAGATGTCATGACATGAGACCCCCTGTTAGCATTAGGAGGTTGGAGGGAAAACGAATGAGAGAACGGTGGGGGAAAAAGGGAGAGAAAAAGATGAAAGAGATTTGTCTGGAAATTATTGCTCACAAGGCATTGATTCTCTGCTTTAATCTCACACAGTGTGCTCAAATTTCCTATTATGGAAATGAAGAAAAGGAGAGAGAGGGAGATGGGTCTTATTCACATAGGTGGGGAGGTGAAACGTGGCATGTCTCTCAGTGTTTCTTTGGGCAGACATAACATACTATTTCCCTTATTCTCAAAAGAGAAGCCAAGTCTAAGATATATATTATTTTGCATGTGCTGTTTTGCTTTAAGGACATTAGTCTGCTGTAAGTAACCATTGGAGAGGAAAAGCTCTTGCTACTGAACAGCTGGAGGGTCATATAGACACGCATACGACAAGCCACTGACAGCTGCTATAGCTGCAAAGCTTCCTCCGGTTAGCGACGATTAGCCTGTGCTATAGGTAATCAATAGCTGCTATCAATTCCATACCTCCCACTGATGGATGAGTTAAAAGAAAGAGAGAGGAGAGTGAAGAAGAAGGGATCAGTAGAAGGAAATAATTTGTTGTTGCTGCTGCTGCTGCTGCAGGAATGACAGAAATTCTACCTGACAATAGTTTCTAAAGTAAAGTTCCTGCTCTCTTCTTTGTGTGAGTGTGTGTGCATAAAGGCTGCCTTTAATGTCCATCTGTGAATTGTATCATCGCGGTCCGAGATTAGTGGCTGCTTGGACCCAGTGAGTGTATTGCCTGGTTACCGCGGCTCCGGCTCCACACAACCCTCCTTCCATCACCGGATTGTTTGTCTTAATGCTGTGTGACATGGCCCATTGTTTTGTCCATCTGTGGTTAAGAGTCAATGGACAGAGGGTGTATGAGGGGCTCGGGGGTGAGAAAAGAATAGTGGTGAGGGAGAAGAAAATCAAGAAGAGCAGGGGTGAAAAAAAAGGGGGTGGGGGGGGGGGGGCTGAAGGCAGAAAAAAAAGTAACGACATGGTGGGGACAAGACCTGAAAGAAATATTGAAAGAGACTGACAGCAAGGGAAAACATGCAATAACCCTGTGCTTTCAATATGGTCCTTACATTCACCACTTCCTTTTCCAGGACCTTCTAGAGGCTTTCGGTTCCATATGGAGCGGGGCCCTAAGCTCTTTGTGATATCACTGACGTGAAAGACGTCCTGGCCCCGTGACGCCAGTCCCCTCTTCAAAGGGTTAAGTCATATTTAGTATGCGTCCTCATAGCCCCACGGCTTTGTATTGTAAATAAGACTAATGTGGCATTGGTCAGGTATGCTAATTCAGATAATCAGTGCAATTTCTGCAAATTATAACTGTCAGTGTGGTGGGCACAGAACCTTGGCGGAAAACATGAGGGAACAATTTAACCCGGGTAATACCCCTCCACCAAAGAGCTGCTCAACTCAAAGAAAAACAATCGGCCTGAACCCATACCGCCCCAACACACCATTTCAAAAATAGTTTATGGTGAACAAGGCTCATTTTTTCTCAGGCACAAGTCAGCTTGCTGCCCTTTTTTTTCCTATGTGCACACACAAACCGCAAAGTAATTATAATTCACTTGGATGGAATTATTCAAAAAATGACCACATCTTTTACTCCCTGAGCCATAGAGAATATGGTTTTGGGAAATTTAGGGTAAATTGCTACTTGCCGAAAATATAATAATATACATATATGAATGTGTCTTATTTTGATTTGACAAATGATTTAAAATGCAGCGTATTGTCTGCAGATAAATGTACAGCAATAAAAAAATTACATATTTCACAATAATCCTCTTGGCTGACATCACATCACTCTCATCAGAATAGTTCCCCCCAGGAACTGCTTTTTACTCATGTTGGGCACATAAAATAACATTCCAAGTTTTTATTGTATGAGGAATGGATCCAGCCTGACTGAAATCTGTGGACTTTACCTTTTATGTAAGTAACTTCCTGTTTCACAGTAAATGAGAAAGAAAAGGTCACGAATAATTTATTATCTGTAGGCAATCAGTAAGCAAATCAATGTGTAATATAATTGGCTGCCTTAACCTATTAAACGTCTAATCTAAACATAGATATCTTACGGTTATGGCCATAAGAGGGGTGACATATGCAACACAAGAATAAAACACTAAAAAAGGAGGAAAAAAAAGTTCTTTGATGCGCCAGTCAGCTGGTCTACTGCAGTCTGACTTAAAAAAGAAAATGGCCACCACTGCGCTAACTCTAGCGGTTAGCTAGATCTGGGTGTGTGTTGCATCCTTTCTCTCACTTCTCCGGCCATCCGTGAATGTTTATGTAATGGCCACAAATTACTGAGACAAACCCTGGAAATAGACTTCTGTCTGAAGAGAGACCTTCCTAAAAAAAAAAGAAGACAACCGCTGGAATGGCGAAACCACCCCCACGACCCAGAGGGGGGGAAAAAAAAGTATGAAATGAAGAAGTGAAAGTGAGGAAGGAGGGAAAACCTAATACCTCAAAAGATGCATTGGTGTCATCGCATCAAAATGCTCTTTGGGAAACAGTGAAGCCCTTTCCCACATTGAAAATTGGATGATCGTTTTCGGTGCTTTGGCTGAGTTCAGACACATACAGTTTGGGTTGGGTAAAATTGAAAACAAGCAATGTCGGCGCACTTGGAAACATGGAAGAAGCCACACTTGCTCTCATATTCCATCACTTCCTGCTGGAAGCACAGGCACATATAAGGACAATAAGTGTCCATTAGGCTCTGTTTTTAGCCTACAGCTGCTATCTAAATGGTTAAAACAGCAACACTAATTTGACTGGAACCAAAAATGACCCAGAGCCTTATCACTCAGGGAAAACAAAAGGCTCTGGATACAGACACACACTCACATATACACACACGTACACTCACGATAAAAGTGTTGTCGGTCTCTCTAAGTCAGAAGAGGTCTTTTGTTTAAAAGGGGGACTCAGACAAAGAGGGTCCTCTCCCTCCCTCTTTAATGCATGTTGGGTGGTGGCGGGGTGAGGGGGGGGCATGTAGAGGGATGGAGATGTGTGTGTGGTAGGGTGGTGGACGGATGGATGACAGGGCCGGGCTCTCAGAAATAATTACCTCCATAAGATCCCATCTCCCTTCCCTTTTTGTGAGGGACAGAGGGAGCGAAAGGGGAAACAAATGACAGAAAGTAAAGTATGCATAAAAGGCCCTAGTGTTTCTGCTTGGTCTGGCTTATGAGGAGCTTACACATGATGGAGCACAGGGCGAGGATACACGTAGAAAAACACACTCGCGCACACACACACACGCGCCTCCTCACAGTGTTCTTTATGGCTGAACAAATGGTCAAATGGTTGAGACAGAGACGGCAACAGAGAAACAGTCAGAGGGAGAGAAATCCCTGTAACAATTTAACTTCAGAGAATGTCTCCAAAAAAATCCAGCTAAAATAATTCAAATTATAAAATCGATGATGGAATACCCATGACTTGCAATATGTCATATTTTTCTTTTTCTGCTTGAATTTTACTAAACAGCTCTATTCAGAGCGTAACTTCATTATAGAGAAGGGCAAAAAAAAAAATAATACAACTTTTGGACGACCCTCAAAGTAAAATGGCCTCCAAGTCCTCCATGTTGAGTAGGCAATTCATTTATGCTTGCTCCGCTGATGCAAACTGGCATTTTTTTATGAACTCAATTTTCTTTAACACTTCTAATTGTACACAGAGAAGAGCGATTTATCTCAGCAATGGGGGCACATTGGGTTTTTTCGTCTATGAAGGACACAGCAATGTCTGTACATGAACATGTAGGGAAGTGCGCACACACAGACCCTTCACTTTCACTTCACAATGGTGTTTACCAAGTGTAAAGGATGAGATGGCTGGGCCCAGGTTCAGGGAAATACAGACTCAAAGGGATAACAAAGAGTGTACGGTTCTCAAATAAACATGCACTAGAAAACACATGTATTGACATGCACACAATGCAGTCCAACAGAAGTGTTTCTCATACACTCCTGTCTTTGTTCAAAACACCTATACCCTTGCGGTGCATTTCTGCAGTACTGTATCCTTAATTAGGCCATAAAATCAGCATCACAATTGTTTAATGAAAGCCATTCACATGTACATAAAGTCCAGAGCATTAGAACTCTTATTCCCAAATGGGCCTATAATTATCTGGCTCAGTGCCAGGTCCCAGGCTTTAAGAGAAAGATACCGGTCAGCACTTAAATTAATCTTTTTCATACCAGTCTCTAATGAACAGAAAGTGCTCGAGTCAGGAGTTGTAGCCCCAGAAAACTAACAGCACGCATACGCATGCACGTACACACAAATAGAGGGTCCTTAAACCGAACACTGGCTGGAAATGTTGCCTACTATAGAGCCTTTTCCATTGGTGAAAACATTCACATCATTTATCACTATAGGAGCCCAAAGCAGCTATAACATACATTTTTTTCTATATAACATAACCTACTGGAGTGTGTAATGTTTGTGAAAAGCACAATAGCTCAGCTTTAAAAAAAAAGAAGCACAAGATATACATTAAAAAACACTATTTGACCGAACTATAAAACAAGAATACAACCCTGATTTACTAAATTAAATATCAGTGTTTGATCTCTGTTTGAAACACCCCTCTCTGCAGACACCTGCCAAGTGTGTATGGTCTACAAGGAAATACCTTTGAAACATTTACCACGTAGCCTACCTTGTGAAAGAAAACTGTTCACTAAAAATTACATGGAGTGGGCAGAAGGAGGGCATCCAAAAAAGTGGCTTAGCATTTTGGACGCTGCCAGCGTCCGCTTAAGCTTTGCACTAGCTTCCTCATGGAAATTCACCATGTGGCATCAAAGCCAAAGTATAAAACGAGGGCCCTAGCAACAAATATGGTGTGTTTTAAGAGTGGAACATTCAAAGTAGGTGCAGCGGGCAAATGTTGTGTTTGACAGGTTTTAAACCTAGTTGTGCTCATTGGTTTGAGATGTAAAAAGAAGAGGAAAAAAGGGCTTGAAGTCGGGCTTTTGTTCTGGATAAAAACAAAAAAAACGACATGAGCAGGAGAGAATGGGAGATGGAATAAGCAGGACAAAAAAGGAGCGAGAGAGAGAGCAATACAAAAAGAGAGCAGCAGGAAGAGAGAGGGCAGCGGAAAGGGGGGAGGGGGTATGTTAAAATGTACGGTAATGATTTATCTAAGCATGCTTTTCTGCTGCACCCCAAATTTTACCGAAACTTTGATCCATGTGTAATTAAAACCAAACGTACGGGGGCTACAGTCTCCATTTCAGGATTGGGAGATCTTCTGTTCGTGTGTGTGTGTGTGTGTGTACGTTGGGATTCACATATGTTTCTAAGTGCTGGGCCCCCATCTGCTTTGGGAGTACATGTACAGTATAAACAGGACACTTTGGGGAGCACAGACCCACACACACACCCACACACACACACACACACAGATGGATGTATGGACTAATGCTATTCTGGAATGCTATTCAAAATGTGTTATCCCCCCCCCCCCCTGCCAACCCATCCCACCCGCTCCTTCAGGTCAAGCAAAGCAAAAACAAGTTAAGCGCTCATTTTCTCCCGGCAGCATTAACATAGGGATGACTAAATAATGGACCCTGACTCTTGGTCTTCTGGTTTAAATTACAGCGTAGCCCCCTCCCGTTACACCCTGAAACCCCTCACCAACCATCCAACCCCCACTCAAAGAAAAACGATTAATCTTTTTTTTTTTTTTTTTTTGTCTCTCTGAATGTTTTACAGTTCTGTTACACTTATTAGCTGCTGGCAGGACGGAGAGTCTTAAATGAAAGCCAAATTGCTTTGGTCATGAGAAAGGAAATGAAAGCTCACTCCAGGGAGAGACTGTGTAGCCGTAGCATGTGTGCGTGTATGTGTACGTGTGTGTGTGTTTGAGTAATGTATGTGTGTGTGTGACTAACGTATGTGTGTACAGGCCGTTTCACTATGAGATACTCCCAAGGTGAAATTTCATAAGCTGACTGCTTGCCTGACTGGGATGTCCCTGTGCACGGGACACTGTGTGTTTGTGTGTGTGTGTGTGTGTGTGTGTGTTGCGCATATAAGCGCGGCAGCCTAATAGGAACAGTATGCTCATTTTGGAGAGATTAGGAGGAATGGACGGGTCTGTATCGAGAGACGTGATCTGGATATGAAGGCCAAAGGAGGGAGGGAGGAAGGGTGAGAGGTTTGACAGAATAAAGAGGGAGTGGTGCAAGAAAAGAGAAAAAGAGATGAGCGGAGTATAAGGAGTAAAGGATCAGACCTCAAATAAATACAACTGACCACCACAGCTGGAATCAGCATTTAACTAAAATATGAAAAATTGCAAACACAAGCAAATAGGAAATGGCAAAAAAGTCAGGGCATGTGTGTACTGAAGAAGAAAAAGGAAAAGTAATAAAAAAAAAAGGGAAATGACGCATGACACCTGAAAACTGCCCCAAAATAGCCCTAAAAATAACAAAAATCTCCAACTCACAACAACTAAAGCAAACAGACAAAGCGGGTTAAGGAAGCACAGACCTTGGCTGGAGCGGCACTCCTTGACGTGGAACAACTCGTTGAAGCTCAGTCCCTCCTCGTCCCCTCCCAGGCCTTGCTGGTGCAGCTGGAGTTTCCTCAGTCCTTCGTTCTGCTGGTGGCGAGCTGAGCGGGTGTGCTGCACCAGGTTGAGGCGGGCCTTGGTGGAGTAGTCGCACAGTGCGCAGTAGTAGACACACGACTCCAGGCTGTACGCGCTGTCTTGCTTCTGCAAGTGCTGTGGAACAGAAGTGAGGAGGGTGCAGATGTTACACAACAGTTTCAATTTAATTTAACATTGACAGTGTCACAGTAGTGCTAGTAGTGTAGTAGTGGGAAGTGCTACAAAAACCTACAATCCAGAGCAATGATTAAGTCTCATGGACAAAGACAACTTTGTTTCTGAATTTCAAATAGAGAGAACATCATTACAGACTCTACACATTCCAAATGAACTGGACGTGTTTTAGGTGACATAAAGATTAACAACACACAAAAAGTCAGATAAGGGGTTGAGTTCAGAATACTGTTTTTGTCTTTAACATGCACATTGTCCAGCTCTGCTCATTGTTGGCAGCTGCAGGGGTTTCTCATTCAACGTGTGCTGTCAGTTGCAAGCCCTTAATTTCCAGTTGCCTCTTTAATGGCATTGCAGCCTTGCAAAGCTACCCCCTACCTCGATGTGTGCGTGTGCACAAACACACACACACACGCAAACACACGCACGCACAGCCCCCATCCCACCTTGCCCTACTCCCATACACCCAGTCAAGCCAAGCATATCAAGTGTGCCTCTGTTGTTGCTGCCGGGCTAATGAACAATGCACAAAAACAAAAGACCAGGCCAAGCTTTTATTATCTGATCCTCTGTGGAGGGAGAGGAAGGAGGGGGGAGAGAGAGAAAGACCCAGAGGAGGAAAAGAGAGCAAGGAAAAGAGACAGAGACACAGAGGTGGCTCACGAAGGTTAGTTTATGCTTTGTTAAGATTTATTCATACAGCCATGTGAGAAACAGGTGCAGGGCTCTATGCATGAATTAATACACATACACATGGCGTGTGTGTGTGTGTGTGTGTGTGTGTGTGTGTGTGTGTGTATTAACTCTACTCTGCCTCTCATGGCTACCATAGGAAGATGTTTCATTCTTGAAGCACATGAAAAGTGAGCGAGGTAATGTTTCCTCCTGAGCATCATGTTATATGGAGCAAGAATAGAGAAATTGGAAAAAGAAAAATGTTGTGTGTGGTAGGAAGAGCAGGGGGGATGGGGGGGCAGTTAGCTGCAGGTGTGTGAGTTCTAACCCCCCTCTTCCCTCTTCCTCCTTTGACAAACAGGGATTAGCAACATAGCTACAGCCGCTAACACATCTTTTCTCTCTGTCTCTCCTTCTTTCTTTCTTTTGTAGAAAATCTTACGAGGTTTTTCTCACGAGACGGTGGGACGTCCCCTCGCAGTCAGAGGCCCTTTCAGAAGTCTTAAGTTTTAATTAAGTCGGAGTTGTCAGAAGAAAGCTCCCCTAGTCCAGAGCTCAGGGCCATTAATTACAGCTATCTTTGTTTCTCTGTGAAAGGAGGCCTCCCTTGCTCCTTCTCTTTCTCTCTCTCTCTCTCACTGCTTCTTTTCTTTCTTCCCCTCCCTCCCTCGCAAGAGAACTGGGCTGCTGAGCCTTACCGTGGAAACCACACACACACACACGTGTGCTCATGCAAGCAAACGCACATACAGCAAATCACAAACACGCAAAGATGCATTCACAAGAATATTTGAGTTCATGTCTTTTCATTGAAATATAAATCTGACACATTTTTTTCAAATTCTTTCGAACAATACGTTTTTAAATGCTACCAATCATGTTTTGCTGCTAGAAAAACTGTGGATTGCTCCCTCCCGGTTGGGAGTGAGTTGCTGGCCAAAGTGAAGGAGTTAAAGTATTAAGACCCGAGCCCAGGATATGCGGCAGAAAAAGGATGGATGGACCAATCATCTTGTTCTGGCCTCTCATCCATGCCATATGCTAGACACCACACACAAAAGCCCCTATACTTGCATATATCCCCACCATCCACATCAATCATTATTATAAACATAATGTGTGATATTTGTTTTGTGTGATATTTGTTCTTTCACAATTCAATCCTGTCTGGACTACACTCCAATATACTTTTTTTATGACCAATCTGCTAGAAGTGTGGGTATTTAGAATTGAATGAAAAACTAGTAATCAAACGAGGCCTTTCTTTCCTCCAATGACAACCTATTATATTGACAACGGCTACAGAAGAAAAGCTCATTGGAACGGTGCTGTGTTATGTGAGTGTTTTTTTCTTTGCAGAGGAGACATGATAGTTGAGAGTCCTATCAGGATGTAGAGGGTTACCAGTGGTTCCTAATGACATGGCCATTAAGGTAACTGCACTGGTTCCAAATTAAAATGTTCATATCAATCAGTAATGGCATAGGACGCTTCACATCCAACCATGTCAGAACGTATATTCTATTTGTTTTGAGGATCTGAGGCGAGTAGCTGGATGATATACTTGGGGTTGAACCGGGCTGCCAGATAGGTTTAGGCCTAATATTAATTCTCTCCCCATCAGCACATTCCAGAGGGTTTGTTTAAGACCTAAACTAGAGGGCTGTCTGTCGCTCTCTGGCACTCTGCAGGCCTGAAAGGCAGGCGGTCTGGTGATCACAGGCCAGAACATCCATGATTTATGAACTTTTAAAGGAGCACTTTGACTCCTGCCAGGCGTGGGCTGTGTAATGCATATTCAAACACACAAACACACTGTTCCTGCTCCTGGGTTTGCGCCTGTGTGTCTCTGCTTGAAACGTGTATGTAATTTATGCCGCAGCTGATTTGTGTGTGTGTATATGTGCTGTACATGCATTTGTGTCATACGCGTGTGTATGTGTGTGTGTGTGTGTGTGTGCTGGATGGCAAAAAGGCCCATCCCTGTCAATATGGCACCTCTCCAGAGTGCCTGGTGGTTAATTGTTAGGGATTAGTGTTTGGCAAACAACCAAATAAGCTAACGCTCCCTGTGGGCCAATCAAAACCAGCTAAACAGCACTCCCTGGGTGGACCTAAACATGGCACCGACATCTCTGGATGGTGGAGGAGGTGTGCATACACCCCCCCCCATACACACAATGAAAATTATGACACTCGGGATTTCCTGTTTACCTGTCAAAAACACAACACTGTCAGCCCTGTCGATGACATACACACATACACACAAACACACACTGGGACTTGTATAAGGAGAGGGGAAGGGAGTCAATTTGACAGGTAAGGGAAGCTCCCATGTGTAGTGGTTTGCTGCTGTTGTGTGTGTCTGCGTATAAGTGTGTGTGTGTGTGTGTGTGTGTGTGTCTGCGTATATGTATATGTGTGTGTGTGTGTGTGAGGATGACAGAGGACTGCATTCATTATGCGGAATGAGATGTTTACAAAACACCTTTCTCACACATAAACACAAGCGCACACACCTCCCCTCCGCTCGCTCCCTGGGTTTGGGGGGGAGGAAAGCAGCACTGCTGTCTCATATTCATTTGTTCTATCCGTGGTGACAAAGCTGCCTCATTAACTGAATTCTTAATAAGCCAAGGCAAAAGACATCTTCTCACAACTTCTTTTATCTCTCTGTGCGTGCACATGTAAGTGAAAGTGTGTGTGTGTGCGTGCATGCGGTTGGGTGGGGGTATAATTTCATGCTTCTTTTCTTCTACTGCATCTGTCTGTGTGTATGTGTGTGTGGGATTTTTATGTATCAATAATTCCAACTCTACATTTTTCTTATTTTACCTCACTAGTGTGATTTTGTGTCTGTCTCTTTGCCTTCGCCTGTGATTGTGCGTGTGCACTGCTACTAGGACAAAAATGTTTCGAAAGCAGCGCAAAGCAGTCGGGCTGTGTTTTCCTCCATAAACCAAATGACAAATTAGGGTATTCAGTACAAACATGACTCTTTCCTGTCATTAACTGTAGAACCAGTCAGCTAATGAACACATACGGAAAATAAGAACCCTGCTACTGCAGCTATTTCTTAATAACCAGTGTGTGTGTGTGTGTCAGAGCATGTGTGTACGTGTTTTATATGTAAAGAATCACTACATACATCCTTGTTCTCTATTTGTGTCCGCTGAGAGTATGTGCATGCATGAAAACCTTTTGTATCTCCTTTCATCAGTGTTTTTTTTAGGGGAAGCAGAGAGCTTGTTGTTGGGTATACCTTCTTTTTGGAACGTCACCAGCTTCCGGTGCGATCCCCTGGGCCCCCGGGGGCCATCGGAGACAAAAACAGCCCCACTTGGCCCAGCAAACAACAAAAGCGTGTTTTGTTCCTTGAAAGTATTCTAAACACATACCAGCGCTGCCTGGAAGGCTGCCAAGTGTAGAATTCCATCGGTGCTACCGCCTCTCTAACACATGTTACTGGTAACCGCCGCTCAGCCCCCAAGACATAGATGTAACGCAAGATCACTTCCAATGGATTTGCTGGCAGACTTCACTGCTGAAAAGAGATGCTGAGGGCCCAGGTATGTGCCACCTCGCTTCCACAGATAAAGAGAGCAGCGAATATAGCGTAGAGACAGATTCCGTGCTGCACACGCACAAAAACAAATGTGCAAATGGTGGCCACATACAAAAAGTGCTGAGTGCACATTGCATATGCACACATATACGGACACATCTCCTGCTTTTCTCTCTCTCTCTCTCACTCTCACTGTGTGTGATCTGAGGATACTGGAGAAGTAAAACAATCCCCCTGACCTATATGACCTTCTTTTCTTTCCTGATGGCCATCTTCACTTTCTTTACTACCAGGGTTCTCCCTTTCGTTAATGCAAAGAAAAATATTTCCCAGAGCTAAATGACCTCCTCCTGTTTCTCTCGGGCTGTGCCTGCTGGCAGTCACATGCGATCGGAGCTCTAGGGCCCGTCCATGAGGTGCAGGGCCTGTGGGCGATCTTAGCTTAGGTCACCCAATGATAATAAGCATCCAACGCATAATGGCCGGCAAGCGAGACTTTCGCACTAGCTTCCTGCCGCTCTCTTCCCCGCTTCTGTGCTGTCACTTTTTGCTTTCCTTCAACTTGTTCTTTCCCTCTTTTTCACTCCACTTCTTTAATCTTTGCGATTTGTCAGCAGAAAATATGAGGAAGCAATAGTGATGAGGCTTTGCGCACACACACACACACACACACACACACACACACACACACACAAAAACACACGCACACACACACTTGTAGCGGTGACGTAAGTGTGTCTGACGTATGGGGCAAAGGTCAATCTGAAGTTCACAGCTTCCTGACCTGTGGTCCCTCGTTTGGAAAAATCCCTCCTGACTCTCGATCTATTACTTTCTCTATGCACTCAAGAAAAATACACTCTTGTTGATTTACAACATGATCCATTTATTCTGGTCTTAGTCAATGAATGTGTAGGAAATACCGTTCTTTGCGTCTCTAGCACAGTCACCTCATGTTTTATAGATTGTAAGAGACAGAGACACCAGGACAAATCTTTCTTACTCACTGGTGCATGTATGTGTGTTAGGTGTCTTGAAAGCTAGCTCACCTCCACCCCCCATGAAAATGGATCACTATTTACATTAGCATTAGATTTAGACAGCATGGCTCAGCCACTTACTCCCTATTAGCCATCCTGACCTTAGCCCATTAGGGTCTAAAAGCCCCCGCTTGTCTCCATCACAGTCAGGTGAGACTGACCAGACCTCCCCATTTCTCTAAACCATATTGCAGCTGAGATTATCTTTTCCATCAACTCACAATGGCACAGAGATCATAAAACGCTGAGATCAAGATCATTGAAATGCTAACATGCTTGTGGGATTATCTTTTTCCAGTGCTGTGCAATGGGAGTGGTATTGCTGAAATACTGACATGCTTTTGGGTAGGGTTCATCATTTTCCATTTTTTCCGACATGCAAAGATGCTTTTGGGAAATCAAGGCAAGGCCTAATTGACAGGATCTATGAAAGACGAGGAGAAAAACAAAAATAAAGAGGGCTTCAGCTTATTGGCTGGTACCATCAAAGAGGTTTGTACTGCACTGACGTTGTTATATTTAACTAAAACTGAAATGGAAGAGAAGGGAAAATAACTTTGGTGCCGAAGGGAGCAGCAATTTTTGCCAAGTTTGTTTTTCTCCACTGTGTTTGTAATGGAGACTTGCTGAAAAATGTCTATTAGAGATAGTTAGACAAAATGAATGACAGAAACATACAGTGAGAGAAACTAACCGATAGATTGAGAGGCAAAGAGACTGGGAATCTATAACTGAGAGAACAAAAGAAAAAGAGATGGAGAGAGAGAGAATGATAGGGAAGAATCTAGACGAGTGTAGTCGGGTTCAAATCACTAATTACACATTCCTGAGCCTGTGAAGGGGAGTATTGTTTTCCAGTTAGCCCCTACCCTGTCGCATGGTTTCACTTAGCACAAAACAAAAGGTACAGGGAACAAAACACAAGCCTAATACCAGGTCCTGCTAATGACAGAGAAATGGGAGAAATTATCCCTGGGGTGGATCCTCGTGAGAAAATGGCTAGTGATTACTGGACAAAGGGAATTCATTTTGAAACTGTCACAAAATGGCAGACTGTCTGCTTCTTTCTTGTTAGAGCTGTATTTATCAAACCAGTGCTCATGATAGTTTTCTGATAGCTATATCACTACACACATGCCTTGCTTAATCTAACTAAGTTTAAATACTACATAATACTATGTATAAAGCAACAGAATCTTGAACGTCCTAAAAGTAAATATAATATTTAGGCCTTATTACTTAGAAACAATGGGACTTGTCGTATGTAAAAGCTGTTTATAAGTGTGTGTGCACACACTGGAGTACCTCTGCCAGGCAGAGCACAATGAAGGCACCTCTTCAGTTGCACCGTTTTGCATATTGCCACAGGAAATCAAATGCCTTGCAGTTGACCTACAAGATGGCACACTTGATCCCTCCCGACTATACAAGGCGGAGGAGCGTCTCTCTCTCTTTCTGTCTGCTTTATCCCTCTTCATCCGAACTCAAGACATTTAAATAGTGACTGTCTCTCACAGAGATAACAATTTTCTGTCACAGTTTCCGACACGATCCGTCTACCCCCATAAACCCATAATGATGAGCTTTGTGCTGTTCCGGCAACATAGAGGACCCTACCATTTTCTGCGTAAGCCAGGGAAGGGGGTTCGTGGGGAGGGGGGGGGAGTTAAGCTGATAGCGGTGGCAGCACTGGGCAGTCGCCTGGCTGGTAGTGTTTGCCCAGGCCACGGCCGTCTAAAGGAAGGATATTGTTTTCCCTTGAAAAAGCCTCAGCCGCAGTCCGCATACCAGCGTCCACTCAACATACCAATGGGCTCTTTGAAGATTACTCAAATGTTTGCCTTTGTTCCCCCCCCCCCCCCCCCCCCCCCCCCCCGCCATCCACCCCTACCCCTAGTCCTAACCTACACTCCTGCCAGAATGAGGAAAAGAGGAGAAAGAACAGAGTACAAAAAAAAAACCTCAGACTTATATCTTCAGAAAACAGTGGGAAAGCAAGCCTCAGCTGCACTCAGATTCAAAATGGCCCCTGTAGGGGATGGGCAACTACTGAAAGGAATAATAAGGCTTTGGCCACAGTAGTAAACCTAAACATAAACATTATAGAAGGGTATTAATGCATGAGGCCGATATTATACAACAATGTTAAATGGAAGTCTCCCATCTGTCTGCCGATAAAGTGCAACATGCTTTTAAAGACAGTCCGGTCCTGATCCCAGAACAAATAACTCCACAATTAGAGTTGAATATGATAATTCCAATGGGTTAATTTAACTATATGTGCCGAAAAACTCAGAACCCCCCCAACCCAACCCAACCCACATTAATCCCGAACAAGTAAGTGGGCTTTCTATCAGGTCTATTTCAAAGCATTAAGGATTACTCGCAGAAACTAAGCTGCTTGAACTCACAGGAGGTCAGTGGTATTGTGCCGCTGCAAGGATGGAAGACTAGTGGTAGAGACGGATAGACAGCAGGACAGGTCAGTTCCTCTTTCTCTAGCTGTCCGACAACATCCCTCAATCCTTCTCCCGGCCTCGTTCTCCCTCTCTTTTCATCCTTGTCTCTTTTTTTCACCGTATTAATCGAATATCTCCCACTACTTATCTATTCACTGAGCACCTAATGGTTAAAATCAATTACAGCTGGAATGCTGAAAGGCCGAATACTGGGCCACATGCTGATAATAACAGAGAGAGTGTGAGAAGGAGAGAGAAAGCGACAGAGAGAGAGAGAGACTTGGGACCATTCCAAGGAAGGCACAATTACCTCCAATCGATTGATTATTGATTTGGAAAGGCGTTGAGGAGTATTTCAGTTCAACTTTGTCCATATCAATATCCTGATAGCTTCATGAGAGGGGAAGTTAGTTATTGTTCTATCTAAATACCATTCTAAAGCTGGTTTAATATTTCAGACTATTTTAAGAATAGAACACCTAGTTGTCCCTAATTGGCACGTAAAACATTACGAGTGTATGATTTCTAAGACAACTTTCACACAAATTAGGCACGCATTTTAGTGTCAGGTGATATCAAAAGTAACGCTAATGAACTTACAAAAAATATTTATCTGATCTCGCTCCCATGTCAGCTCTGATCAAATCAAGGTATCAAAAGTGAAGGCAACGTGCCCCGGGAGATCATATTTGAGATCATGCGCCCGCTTTGATGAATCCTTTTTTCGTCTTTTTTTTTTCTTTTTTAAAAACACTCTTGTTATCTTTGTCCCAACAGGATGATCAAGACCCCAGAGAGAAGAAGTAATAGGGAGGAGTTGAGGATGGAAAAAAGGAGGAGGAAGACAAGTGTCTGAGTAGGGGGTGGAAGGATGGAAGGAGGAGGAGGAGGAGGAGGGAAGTGTGTATTTGGGGGGGTGTTGGGGATATCGCGAGGGTGGGAGGGTTCAAATGAGCCGAGGGAAAAAAAAGACAAAAAAAGACAAACTCCTGCTAGCTTCTTTTGTTCCTGCATCCCTGCAATGTTCCCTTCCTTCTGGTGGTCTGGAAGACCCAGAGCCCCCCTCCCCCCCCACCCCCCCCACCCCATCTCTCTCTGCTATCGTTCCCATACCTGTCAGACCCGATCTGCTTCACAGTCCCCTACACACGGACAAATGGCTTGGCCCCGGCCCGGCCTTGCCTAAATGACCCACAGCTTAGAGAGGAGTGGGGATGATTATGAAGAGGATCACATCTGGCTATTAATATGAGAAAAACAGTCCTGTCTTTGTCTTTGTCTTACACTGACAAGAGAAACACACCTTGCAAAGGGAAGAAAAGAAGGCTTCTACCATCGCAGTCTGCCTGCCTTAACTAATTCACCGGAGGGTCGAGAAGTAGAAAGGAGAGGAGGGGGAAGCTGGCTAGGGTAATTAAACATTACGAATGAGTGTCAATCAGGAGCTGGACCAAAGCTGGACATTGAACACACACACACACACACACACACACACACACACACACACACACACACACTTACACACTAATGCTTTGCTGACCATCTGTTTAAGGCGTTGGAGAGAGAATGGGCAAAACTCTTATTAATATCTATGAGGATTATTGGGAAGAAGGGGGAAGGGTGGGGAAGACCATCCATTCAAACCTTTCCGTCAAACACACAAAGCAACAGCATAGACACACAAACACACCTGCTTTTATGCTTTAATTAGCCACCACCCTCCATCCCCCAATTCACCCACGGACCTCTGAGAGATTTCCATTGTAATCTCCACGCAGGTGAAAGAGGAGACGATTTGAATAATCTACTAACCGGCATCTCTTTGCCTCGCACAGAGAGAGAGAGAGAGAGAGAGAGAGAGCGAGAGAGAGAGAGAGAGAGAGAGAGAGAGAAAAAGAACAACTTGTCGAAGTAAAAAATGAAGAGACACACAGACAGAGAGAGAGACAACCTTTCTGGCAAAAACACTGAAGTGAATTCATTCGTCTGGTCAGGTTCACAGCGTTGAACTCTCGGCGGCTGGCTGCATCATCAGTCTCAGTGACAGAACATGAAAATCTATGTCTTGCAGTCAAGTAGCATCTAGTGTGAAGTCTCTGCAAATATTCCTTTTTCAAGAGAAAGTCTTGAGGTCTGTCTGCGAGACAAGGACGCAGTGATCAAGAGCCAGTGTCTGGAACAAGCAGACATGGGCTGTGGAAAATGGAAACTTGATAACCACGACTACAATTGTATGTGAGCGCAGTTACTGTATGTGTGAGTGTGTCTCTATGAATTTATGTAATACCATACCTCTGTATCACATATGCATGTATGTGTGTGTGTCATAAATGACGCCACGCATTTGAAATAGATCCAGTCTCTTTTTCTATTCCGGGGACAGGCACAATGGCTTTTTATGCAAATCTATGGGAGTCAATCTGCTGTCCAGTTCCCCATCCCACGCGTCCAAATGACAGCCCAATAATTTGGGCTGCATATATATAAGGCTATTTGATTTTCAAATGAGAGTGGGCAGGGTTGACCCTTGCTAATAGCCAAGGCACAGCAGTAGACTTAATATCACAGATGCATAAGCACAGCCATCGCCATCTGAGGGAGATGGAGGAGAATAAAACGTGATGGAGGGGGGGGGCAGAGTTGGGCGATTGAAAGAAAAAAAACATGGTTGATGAAAAAAAGCGAAAAGAAATAAGAAAAAAAAATACAAAGGAGATGATAAGGAAAATGAGAAAAGGACACTCTCCTTTTGATGCATGTATAAATCAGCCCCCTTTCCTCTTCTTCTTCTTTTCCCTTCATCCCTCCCTCCTTCCACCACCTCCCTCATTTAATTCCCCCCACCCCTCATTTCCCGGCCATGGTGTTGCCAAGAGGATCATGGGTAATGAGATGGCCTATCTGTGGCTCCCCAAGGGAGAGATAGAAAAAGAGAGAGACAATGGGAGAACGAGACAGTCAGAGACAAAACAAAGAGAGTGGGTAAGAATGGAGGGAGTGAAAAAGTGGGAGACAACGTCAGAAAGCGTCACCTTCTATCTCTGTTCTCATTCTCTGTATGTCCCACTAACAAAGCGCTATATCCAAATGTCTCTCCTCCCTCTCTCCATCCATCTCTATCGTAAAAAAGTTGAGCATTTTATAAGCCTACGAGTTCAAAAGAGAGCGTGAGGAGGGAAAAAAATGAAAAGAAAAACAGAGATATGGAAATGTGCAGTGGACCCCGGATGTCCATTTCCGCTTGAATTATGACGGAAAGCTGGACAGACAGACAGGGGTGGGGTGGTGGTGGCTGAGGACAGTTAAAGATTCATTCGGACAGCCATCTGAGAAACAGGTGCCATGGCCTATGAGACAGAGAGTGTGTGTGTGTGTACATGTGTGTGTGTGTGGTCCTTGACCATGCCACATTGACCATGAACATTCTCAAATTCTAATGACCCAGGGGCAAGCACAGCCCAGTTCTAAACCTCAAAGCTCTGTGGACACACACACACACAAACACACATGCTCACTACAAACTAAACCCCCTACTTAGCCCTGCAGCACTTGTGAATGGCAATGACAGATTTACTCCTGTCTCCATGTGTATTAAGGCCAGTGTTTGTTATTAAAAATCATAACGAAGCCATACATCATCATACTCGATGCTAAGGCAAACATGAGCCAGGCCAGCTATGGACACGCTATGCCAAGGCAACATTTAATGCAGAGCTTACCTCACAGGGGGCTAACGTACAAACGCTACATTAAAACATCTTCCATTTTGTTTTTTAAAGTGTTTCCAGGGGATAAAGATTTGCACTTGGCAGCTGTGATAATACTAATGTATGGTTCTATGCACACTTTTACACACTAACATACATTTGTATCATGAGAGATAATGTGAAAAAAAACACCCCGTGCGGTAGACTGTCAGAAGCAAACCAATCAGATTTCCTAAGTTTCCTCTCCAATAAGCAGCAAGGCGTGGACCTCCGCTTTTTCCATATAAGGCGTATGACTTCCTGCGCCACCTGCTGTGCCCTGGACACCAGATGACTTGATGTCCATATGCTGTTAATGTCATTTGCCTCTTGCAGTTTCAAAGTCTGGGAAAAAAAACGCTTTCAAACTCTCAATTCCCCTTAGAAGTACTCCATTGCTGCTACAAAGCAGCCATAAAATCTCCTGAATATGCTTTTTGTTTGTATCTTCAAATGCTTTCCCATGCCATAAAGATATTCTGTCTTTCCAAAAAAACAGATGGTAAAGTCGTCAACACTCGGATCTTTTATGTGCCCGGCCAAGCTACCTCCATCCCCATGTGCTTTTCACCTCTGCCAATACATAAAAGGAGAGGTGTTTTTCTGGTCAAATAAAGAAATGATTTTTTTTCCCTCTGCCTCTGCTCTGCTGCTCTATGCTTTCTTTCGGCCTCTCTCTGCTTTAATACCACATGTCCAAGGGTAAAATAGTGGGATTTCTGCCAGAGGCATTAAAAGCGTCATCTGTGGAACAGATTTGTTGAGGCCTGTGGGGTAGGCGGGTGGGTGGGTAGATGAGGTACAGGGGTGTATGGGTGCACGGAGGGGGCATTCGGATGACTCTCGCTTGCCTGCACAAACCTACAACTTTACTCCTCTGCTTTACTTATGTTTCTTGGAAAGCAAAATGAGATCTAAATTAGGAAAGCCTCTTTGTTATATTTCTGAGCTGTTGATTGATTGTACTTTTTGGTTTGTACATTTAATCATAACTGATATAAATAGCTATATTTGCACGATTACATAGCTGCCAGTGTTCAACTATTTGCCTATTGCCTCATTTTAAATCAACAACTGCCAAGAGTAGCTCAACACTCTAAAATGTAGGCCCACAGGCATACACAAAGACACACACACACACACACACACACACACACACACACACACACACACACACACACACACACACACACACACACACACACACACACACACACACCGATGCTTAAGTCTTCCTCTGACAGTAAGGAGAATCTGATTAGTGTGGGCTAATCAAGCTGATCCTATAGGTTAGCTATATGTGGGCCAATGTGCAAGCAGCACTGTTGTTAAGAATTCATATATTGTAAATATTTCAGTGCAATTAGTGAACAATCCCTGAGGATAGACATCTCCAACTCATCCCATGCCAAGTTCAGCCTGGCCAAATTGCCGACCAATCCTATGTCAATACGTACATCCTGTTTAAGTCAACTACGACTGTTTTAAATAACCTTAAGAATGCCAGTGTGCTTAATCCACTCAAGGCTTGGAACTGTAAGTAAGAATCAGACACAGATTTCTGAATAAATGCAATTCCTTTAAGATCACTGTGTAATGCAGGAACATCTTTCACCAAAAAAAGATTGAAATTATGTGTGGGTCTATGGAGTAAGACACACTTTATAAATGTAATGTTGCAGATTCCCATTTTATCTTAGTTTCTTGCATCGATGTGGACTTGAGTCACATCATGACTTGCATTCGAGTCAGACTCGAGCCACAAATGTGATGACTCCAGACTTTGACAAAATCAAAAAAGACTTGCAACTCGACTTGGACTTTAACACCAATGACTTTTGACTTAACTTGGACTTAAGCCTTTAGACTTGAAAATACTTGATACCTTCCCCCAAGCCTAGAGATTAAAAAGTATTTGACTTGACTCGCGACTTGGCTCTCTTGACTTGGGAGTTGACTCGGGACTTGATTGAAAATACTTGAGTCTTACTTGGGACATGCAAAACCTTGACCAAACACTTCTGGTTTTACATCTTTTGAATAGATGTAAAATTTACTGCTGAAATTTTACATCTATTCCAAAAAATAAATCATACTTTGAGAATGAGACTAAATAATTGTGAGCAAGCTTATTATTATAATACAAAAGTGTCCGGACAAGTAATACAATTTTAGTTGTATATTTTACTTTAAAAAAAATCAATAGAACACATTTGTATATCCTCTTACTACTGTTGTCTCTACATTTAAGGCACAACATACACACCCACACACGGATACACAAACAAACACCTCCCACTGCCAAATGTTGCGTACAGTAGTAAAGAAACCTCATTAATGTAATGCACTTGATCCTACAGGACAGTAGGTCGAGGCTTCTGAAATGTAACAGCATCTAATTAAGCTGAAGGAGACATCTGACAAACTAAATCACCTTAAATACATTGGAGAGAAGAAAGATGCCAGATATTGGTTGTGTTGGAATTTCTTTGCAGGAACTGTGTATTGCTCAGATAGTGAAGTGTTTAATTAGTTAAGTTGTATGAGTTCACTGCTCTGCTGGGCAACTAGTTTGGTAACGTTATGACAAGTCACGACTACATATTCCCAAGCAAAAAAAGGTTCCCCTATCGTGTTTGTCTGCTGAAGAACTGTGTGAATGTGTACATAAATGATCACATGAACGTCTGTTTGATGAAATCTATTTAATAAAATAAACTTATATATGTGTATACTTTCACAACAAAGTAGTAGAAGTAATAGTTTTTACATTAATTAAAAATAAAAATATTATATACAAATATGTGTATAATGTTTGTTTCTTTAAGTTATCAATAGAATGTGATCTACTTTAAATGTTTAAACTGAAGTTGTTATCGACTCTGTCCTACTATGAAAGCACATTCTTGAATTATTCCAGAATTATTTACAGCTGGGAAAAAACAAGCTGAACGGACAGCTGAAGATAATCAAAACTTTCAAACATTTTAAACTTGCTGACAGTACGTGACTTGTGTATAATTAATAGTATCAGTAGTGCCAGCTGGTCATATACCCATATCCGATGGAAATCATCCCGGGTGCTCTACCAGTGACCTTTTCTATCTCGGTCATTCCATTCTCATGGGAAACTTATATCCATGTGACAGTGCAGTTAACAGGATGGGGCAAATTCTTTGTAAACAAAAACATGTGCTTTTTTTGAAAAAGCTGACCTTAAAATGAATGGTGTTCCCCTGAGTTGCATACCAGTAAGAATGCTATTATAGCTTTATATTATATATAATGTCAGTCTGACAAAAATAATAATGTGTTTTTACCTTATAGAGGCGGATGGCAGCTTCATGCCTCTGGTTGGTGGCATGTAGTCTCAGTTTGTCCACGCTGTTGCTGTAGTAGTCACAGGCATTGCACTTGAGGTGCACAGGGTTGCCAATGGCCACACACTTTAATCTCCACTGGTTGGCTTTGCCTCCCTCCTTGATGTGGGCCACCAGCTGGTGCTTCTGCATGTGCTTGTCTGTCTTGCAGTGCAGCTGAAAGTTGGCCTTAAGCTGGGTGTTGTAGCTGCAGAGCTTGCACTGGTAGACGTCGCCAACCACGCAGCGCCACTCCTCTTCGGGCAAAGAACGCTCGGCACTGACGTGGGCGTTGAGAGCCTCCAGGTTGTCCGTGGAGTAGCAGTTGCACACAGCACACTGGTAGAGGCGCAGTGAGGGGTCGTTGATAGGTGGAGACAAGGAGGAGAGGGAGGGGTCGGATGAGGACATACCCCCCATTCCACCAGAGGACACCAGGGATAGATCGTCTGCCATCAGTTGACCACTGGCAAGACGCAACTCCGCTGATAGGTCACTATTCACTGTGGAGAAAATGAGTGAGAAAGCAGGTTAGACAGCAAAGAGGAATGCCAAAAGGTGTTTAAAACCTAGGGATCTCATAAGGATTACATACATGGAAGCATAGAAGTATAATATGTCAGATAGAAGGCAGGCAGTATGTACAGAAAGAAGATTGATACAAAAAAAACAAAGAGGTATGACAGAAAGACAAAGCTCGGATGAAAATGAAAGGCTGGCATGCATAGGGAGGGATAAAAGAGAGAGAAAAAGAGAAAAAAGCTCTTTTAATGAAATTAAGTGTGGAGAGAAAAGTGAGTCCTCGATGCAGGCCTCTCTCACACAAAAGGATTTGATAAAATAAAGCCTCACAGAGGGCTAGGGCTCCTTACAAAGTCTCGTCTATAAAAAAAACCCTAATAGGATTGAATCAGGATCAATTACAATCATCCTTTTCAACTTGCTAACTCGCTCATCAGGTAGCTTTAATTACTGCGCTCAGCAATGGTGGGACAACGGTTTTAGGGCTCCAGGCTTTTCTCACATCCACGCAGAGATTTGAAAAGCTGATCAATGCATTGTACAAGTTTTCTCTTTCTTCTGCCCGCCCACCCTGAAAAAAAAAGAAATCTGCCATTCATAGAAATGTAATTAACTCTTTCGTTTGATCCCTTCATTGTCTCTCGATGCATGCTACCAAAGCTAATCATGTCATTTTTCAGATAATATCTCAACACTGTGTTTGGGAGCACAGAGGATCTAACAATTATGAATCATTTGACTTTCTTTTTTTCTTTTCTGCTTTTTTCACAGTGTAATCCCCCAATTAGTGGATGACCAGATGAGTGTTTGTGTGGCGGTGTGTGCTGGTTTAAAAAAAACGTTTACCTGAATGAGATGTTAAATGTAAGATGGAATTCAAAATGTGTCTATCTAAATAGTGTCTATGCATGTCACCATGTATATTCATCCTTCATGTATGTGTGCATGTTTGTTTGAGTTGAATTAATAAATATCCTGCTCACACCATCTAAACCTATGTACAGCTGTGCTCACTATGGGGAGCTGTCTGTTATCAGTGTAATTCACTGAGAGTACATCTGCTGGCTGGGCTGTGACCTCCACACTAGAAGAGGGAGTGGGTGTGTAACACTACAGGGTCATTGTTAAATCTCTCTCACTCCTACGGGAATCCGCTTCCTGCTGTGTGAGAGTGTGTGTATATGAGTGTGAGTCCTCTCCAGGGTGAGCAAAGGTGGGGTGGGCTGTGTATGGGGAGGGATTAGGCTGACTTAAGAAAATTACAAATGAAAGATTAAGAATAATTCTCATGTGGCTTCTCATAATCATTTTTTAATCAGTGAGAAGGGTCAAAGAAAGGAGACAATGACAGAGGGACAATATGAGAGCAGAGATATGAGGGAGAGAAAAAGAGAAGAGGGTGTGGAGAGGGGGGCAAGGTAAAAAGGATGGGAGCAGAAAAAGAAAAGGTTAGAGGGAATGAAGAAAAATGAAGAGCAACAAAGGAAAGGCGCGGAGAATACCCAGATGGCATCAGATATATGAGACAAAACACATAGAAATGACAGTGAAAGTTGAGCAGAAGAAACTTTTAAAAAAAAGAAGCTTGAGGGCAAATAAATCAAAAAGCCAAATAATTTGTCTCACCCTCAGCAGAAATAAAGAACGTTTTAATTGATTATGAGGTAAAACTAATATTTAATTTCAATTCTGGTATCACTCACCTAGACCAGATCCAAGAGCTGCTGCGGTTGCAGGATCTAGCTGGAACGGGTTAATCATCATCTGAGCTTCTGGGCCACTGCTGCCTGCTGGACTCTCCAGTTTTACACCTGCCAGGCCCATGTTTTGAGCCAGGTAGTATTGGTAGAGCTCTGCCTCAGCTGGGGCCAGGCCCATATGGAGGCTGTGTTGGATCTGCTTCATGTTCTGCTGCAGCAGCATCATGTTGTGCATGTGTTTCTCGCTAGTCATATGGATTCGCAAGTTCCGTGCAACATTGGTCTCATAGTCACACACCTGTTGAAAGCAAGATGGGATACATTTTACTTTTAAGGGCGTCTGACTATGCTAGTTTCTTCATCAAAGCATTGTTTTACACTTCAAATAAAATTATAATTCACTATATAATTAAATGTCATTAAAACACAAATATACTACATATTATATTACATTCAAAATGGGCATTGAAAACAACTAAAGCAAAAACAACAGCAAAATCTTAATATCTAATCCACAGAAAAACATAAGATGCAAGCATTTTAGTAATGCAGTCCTAATGATGAATTTATTTTGGTTCTACAATATTTGGAGATAATGCTAGAATGTGTGAACAATTCTGTATTATATTAACTAGAAATCAGATGATGTGCCCAAGAAAAATAATAGACATAGCGACGCTAATGGAAATAACTGGCTTATTGTTTAGACATTGAAAGAAGCAAATTGGTATGTAGCTACCACAGCGCTACAATGACACTGTTGTTTCATTACCTCACAGCGCCAAGTGGGCTTCTGTTTGGGCTTTGATGGCGAGGGTGCACCGCAGCCTCCACCGAGGCTGGCACTGGGTACAGGATTGGCATGGGTATGGTTGTGGTTGTATTGTACCTCGGTGCCACCGTTCTGGATCGTTTGTACGTTGTTCAAATGCTTGTCTGACTGCATGTGGATGCTTAGGTTGCCTTTGGTGGTGGTTGAGTAGTTGCATACCTAAAAGGGAAGAATTAATACAGGGTATGATATGCATACTATGGTTGTATATTGCATATATATTGCAAAGAATTATGGTATACTGTTTCTATTAGCATATGTCCACAAAACAGAGTGATTCGTTTTTGTTAAATCAAGGATCGAAGTTGGCTTATCCAATTAAAAACAAAATTATGGTAAATTGAAATTTTTTTAAAGACGAGTATAAACAGAAGTCCATAGAAATAAAAATAAGATAGACAGACCTCACAGCGGAAAGGCTTGTATCCACAGGTATAGCTTTCGCCTCTGGCTAAACGAGGGTGAGGCTGTCCTGTGCGGCAGTACGCACATGATCCACCAGACTCTGGATGTTTCTCCTTCATGTGGGCGTCCAGCGTCTGCTGGTACTTGTAGTGCCAGTTACACTTGGGACACTTCAGCGTCTTGCAGGAGTTCCGTGAATGCATCATTGTCATATGCCCTCCCAGAGACCGTGAAGATCCCAAGACCGTGTCACACTTGGGGCACTCCACCCCACTACCTGGGGACCCTTCACCTGGACCAGGGGTACCAGGTGTCCCTGGAGTTCCAGGCATGCTGGGATTTCCTGTGTGTTGATGCAGAGGTCCAGGACTCTCATCATCTCTGCGCAACATCATCATGTCAAGGGGGTGGAAGGATGGCGACGACCCATCCTGTCCTGTCAGAGCTTCAATGGTTGAGTCGTTGCTGCTCTCCCGCTCTCTGGCTGCTGCCAGGGCTGTGGACAGGCAGCTCTTCTCCATCTCCAGCTTCTCACAAGCAGGCAGGAAGGAAGAGGAGGTGGATGCAGGGCCTTTGCTGTCACTGTTTAACTTTAGCACACTGTTGGAAAGGGGGGAAATACTTTGGTTTAAGATAGGGAAATCTTTGCTACTGGTGCTGTCAGCCCGCTGGCCTTCCATCGCCATGGTCTGTTCCTCCTCCTCATCTGCCTCCATTTCTACTCCACCACCATTGGAGTAAGCATCCTCATCCTGCTCTGGACTTTCTCCTCCAGCTGCACTGGGCTCACGCTTGACATGCGGGTACTGGCTCAGGTCCGGCCCATTGGGTTGCAAAGTGCATGTGTCCCTAACGTGGCCCCTGCAGTCACTATCAGAGTTCTGACCTACCAGGTTGCCAACAGTGGCAGCAGCAGAACTCCCGCTGGGGGTTCTGTGGGCACCAGCCCCTCCCCCGAGGTTTGGGTTGGTCTCAGCCTTTGGCATGGTTTGGGTTCTGGGGATTTGGTCATTGGAGAAGCTGCTGGCACTACCCTTCAGGAAGGCAAAACCTGCCTGAAGGGAATCGGTACTCTCCCCACTACTGTGGAAAGCGTTCCACAAGCCGTGGAGCCCCGTGTCTGGCCCTAGGAAGTTGGCAGGTGTGGGAAATTGGGGTAGCACAGAGTTGGGGGGGTTTTTTGGTTCCAGAAAGCTTATAAGAGGTTCTTTGTCCTTGCCGATGCCCTGGATGATGGCAGAGACGTGCTTGTTGCTCAGCAGCTTCTGCTCCTGATCATTCAGGGTCATACGGTGGTCATGGACAGCATGTGTCACAAAGGAACGGCTGTAGCCAAAAGACAGCTTGCACAGGAAACACATCAGCACAGGCTTCCGCCGCCCATCGGCCACACAGCCCTCAAACTTGGACAAGTCCACATTGTTGGGGACATCTTTGGACACACAGGAGTTTTTGGCTGCACCATCCGCCTTCAGATAGTCTTTGTCATTCTTGTGGCGGAGGTCATAGACACGAAAACTGTGCAACACGGGACCAGTGCCCGCCAGCCCTCCAGCTGAGGTATTTGGGAAGGAGGGGTGGTCGGCCACTAGAGGGTTGTTCCCCAGGGATGAAGCGATGTGGAAAGTATTGATGATCTGGGGGTAGAAGGACATGGGTGCAGTGGGCTGCTCCAACCGCTCTCCCCCTGGGCTCAGGCCACTCTGTCCACTGCTGACCTGGGCATTGGGGAAGGTCTGGGGGGACAACAGGCCCCTGAATTCGAGAGGCCCAGAGTGCCCCCCCTGGTTGCCACACTGCTCTTTGGCATCCTCCAGGATGAAGGCAGAGCCATCGGGCTGGTAGATGATCTCGCCGCTCAGGTTCTCCACATCACTATCTTCTTCCATCTCGCTGTTCATTTCCCCTACTTCTGCAGAACCCACCTCACGCTCTCCTTCATCTTCACTCTCCTCCCCTAGCATCCCTTCAACCTCCTCACCCTCCTCATGACCTCCAGTGGTAGGCAGACGGGCGTTGGGGCAGTGGTGCTCCATGTATTTTTGTAAACTGGAGAAGGAACTAGAACATTCGTTGCAGGGGATCTCCTTTGCCGGTGCCACAGGAGATGTGGCAGGGGCAGAACAGTCCGAACCCAAAGCTGCTCCTCCTCCTCCTGGTAAAGTCCCGGTAACACTCCCTTTGTTACCGGTAGTAAAGCTTTCTCTCCGACTCTGTTCAGGTACAGGGTCGGTGGTTGCACTGACATTGGTGGGGGTAGAAGAGGACCTCAGCGGGCTCACAGCAGGCTCTCCAAGGCCATTCTCTGGCTCTCCAATGGCAGCAGGCGACAATTGGTTGTTGTTGGCGTTGTTGCTGTTGGCGACACTGGTCTCCATGGCAATGACGGAGTTGTCCTCAGCAGCAGCGTCCAGCCTCTGGCCACCATGTTCCTGCTGCCGTGATGACACCATAGGGGGAGAGTCACAAGTTGCCATGACGACCACTACATAGGGATCTCATCTCATCCAGCCTAACAGGGACCTGAGTTGGGAAAGACAACAGGGATTTAGTAAATGGTGTTCAACAGCAGATAATATTGGCTAATTCCAAATCACCGTTAACTTTGTTGCAATTAACTCCAACTCACTCTCACCCGACATTCGACCTAGTACTAACTGTGTTGTTGCCAGCCTCATTTGAATCAGATTGATTTCTCTAGCACAGGTTGGTGACTTCAATATCGCATATGCAACAAAACATCATGACAGTCATCTATCTCTGTATAGGCTACCACCTACCAGAAAAAAATGAAGTAGCTAGCACCATGACAACTTTTAAAAAGAGGAGAAAAACAATATTAACTGCTCCTGCTTGCATCTTTGTCTTATAACTGGCATACTGAGATTACTTGCCACAGGAAAAAACAACAACATCCTGAACAAAAGTTTCATCTCTTATTGGCCCCAGGAACCAGAGCTTGGAAACAAGGTAAATAAATGAATGACGTAGCTTTCACGACAGCCGGCAGTAGGGAAGTTTATAGGAATAACTCAATTGTCTAGTAAATAGACTCTTTGATCGACATACCACTGTACAACGCTGGAAGCAGTTTCGCCTCTGTTTTGTCCTGTTTGTGCCAATGCTATGTTAAAACATTATGATATCAGGCTAAAACCAGCTAGCGTTGCATATTCTCAAGTTGTGGACAAATCAACTAACACAGAGCTAACACTTATCAATCAAGATTATCAATCTTGAAATCTATCAAATAAAGTATAAGCAGAACAGTTAGTGTAGTCCTCTAAGAGGAAGGGTGAGTTGGAGTTAGAGGCGTCAGTCTTGGCATGTTCTCACCAGTCAGTCAGGCTAATTAGGGAACACTTATAAACCTATTAATGCCCTGAAGGTATGACTTTCTGTGGACAAGGCGAGTATGAAACTAGATAATGTCATGCAGTTAAGGAAAGTTAGAACTCATTTCCTAGACATTGGTGGAAATGAAAGAATAAGTAAGAGTATTTACATTAATAATATGTATATCTTTTAACATAGGAGCTATAGAGAGAAAGAGAGAGAGAGAGAGAGAGAGAGAGATAGGGAGAGGGAGAGGGAGAGATAGGGAGAGGGAGAAAGAGAATGAGCTTCCATGAAGAATGATGTTTGGAATACCAGTGAGATGTTATCAATCCTGGGTGGCTGCCCATCTCTCAACCCCTCACTACTTTAATCTCTTGGCTTTTCACAACAAGGCACGAATGCGAACGCAAAGGCACACACAAATGGATGCACACATTGTACAAAAAAAGCCTCCTAAGCCCACAAACTCACAGTCATTTAATTTTGTAATCATAGGCATAATTTCCCATCACCTAAATAGAACAAGAAAAAACAACTGAGACCAAGCAAAATGGGGAGAAAAAGAAAAACAGACTATAAGCTTGAGAACTGAAGCTTCAATGCTACGTAGAAGAAACTGCTTTCTTGCTCAGCTAAATGCAACAAATTAACTAGTTGTGCATGCCAGTTTTTTTCACTTGATACAGTACCAGCGCCTTTCAAATGCTTGCGTGTAAATGAGCTGGCATTAAAAGAAAGCTTTAAAGAGCCATGTCAACCTTTAACCCAATCCACCTGCTGCTTAATTCTCCCTCTCTTTTTCTACACTCCCTCTCTCTCACAACAAAGCTACAAAGCAATTAGAGGATTAATCTGCAACAATCCATGGCAAACAAAGCCAGTGGGAGGGACAGTAAAAGCGTGAGGAATGAAATCAAACATGTGTGTGAGTATGTTTGTGGGTGCATGTGTGTGTGCACGCGCTATAATCACGTCTAATCTGCCATATCCCAGAGATGATTCCATGGGGACTAGTGATAGATTAAAAGGGCTAAATTATGTGTTTTTTCTCTCTCTGTGTCTCACTCAGTTTCTGTCTCTCTATTCGGAAGATTAAAGAAAAATTCCCAAGGAGCAGAAAATGAATTCCACTGCTTATCTGCTCAGCATGGATATGGCAAAAGGCCGGAGGTAGACCTGTGACGTGTACATGACAAAGTCGCCTCATAAGGTAGGTATGTACAGTCAGGCAGGGTAAAGAGTAGTTCTAGTTCTTTTCACATTTTTATAACCATTTTAATGGAGTGCAAAATTGTCCGCCAAAAGTTTTTAACTTGAAAATGTGTGTAGTAAATCTTGTACATTTCTGTGACCAATATTTATCTTCACTGTCCTGATGCACTAAAATCTAATTCGATTTTTAGGCACAGATCCTGAAGATAGCAACGATGGTTTTCTACACCCCTATACACAAACAACACAAACACATCTGTCAACAGGTTAACTCACACTTGTAATTGCAAAGAAATTAGCAGCAATTTGCTCTGTGTTCTAGATGCAAGCAAGGAGTTGAAACAGGCCAAATATGTGTCATGCCACAAGAATGCATGGTATTAACACACACATACTGAGCCTGTTTCACCACAATTTTCTCAATTTTTGATATATCTGTGCAGTCTGTTTGGCAGATGAAGAAAACAAGATGACTTTGGCTGTAGGAAAAAATAAAGAAGATAAAGGTTTTGCCACATCCACTTACACTACAGCTCAGTTAGCTTTTTACTATAAATCCTTCATTACGCTCACCTCAGCACCAAAACAACACAGAGGGCTTTTTCCTGCAGTCAACCATACATATTTCAGTTTTCCACCAGTGTCCCTCTTACCAAGGTTTGTCTTTAATGTGATTGAGGGTAAAGCTGTTCAGAAGCAGTGGGTTTGAGAGCTAATGCGACACATACGACAGGATTTACTACTTGTCAGTGGTGTCATTTCACTGCTTATATGATTGGGGAGCAACCCCTTTGAATTGTAGCTCGGACATAAAACACTGAGGTTTATGAATTATGCATCTCCTAACACTTTAAGTATGGAATTATGTCTTATGGATAAACCAATGTGTTAAGCACTTGGCACTGAGATATCACCCCTAATGCTAGCAGGTTAGCAGCTGTTTACATGTGTGCTGCCTGCCAACAATAACGTAACTGTCCATTATTTTTTTTATCACTGATTTTAATTGAAGCCACAATCTTGACACTTGTACAGATCAGTATAATAACTTGTAATCAGCTGATTACCTGACATTTGTCTCTAGAATAAATACCTGCCTTGCTTCGTTTTGCCCCACTCCCCAGGCTTCGCACCTTTCACCACAGTAGTGCCCACTCCTGCTTCTTTTAAGACAGATCATGTTACTGCTAGCTAGGAAACCTTCCTCTCTCTCTATCTCTCCCCCACTGGCTTCCTTCGCTCTGCTAACCAACCACACTACTTTCATTTGAAAGAGAGCGATAGGTTTTTCCAGACTGCAGAAACAGTTCCCTTCTTTTAAAAGAAGAACAAAAGATACGGCCTCAGCCGCTCCTACCTCTGTTTTTTAATTAAGCATGTCCCCTTGCTTTCACACACATGCACACGGACACAGGCTCATACAAACACACACATACACAAACACACACATACACTGAGGTAATTAAAGTGGCAGATCAGATCCAGTGAAAGGCAAATAATAGCCCAGGAATGCCTGGTTTGGACACTGCTAGTTCTGATGGGAGAAAGGGACCAAGAGACTCTTTGGCCCATTGTTTTTCTCCCCCCTCCCCTCCTCTCTGCTCCATCTGCTTTTCAGTAGCTCCCTGAGAGACAGAGGCAGTCTAAAGCGGGGGATTTCTCCACTTTTCTTCCTCATGTTATCCAACTTTTCTCCTCTCTCTGACTCGGTTAAAAGCACTTCCGGTTTTCATAGGAGTTGGATCCTGTATCTTACAAAAGCTACCATGAAGGCCAAAACCTCCTTTGTTGTGGCCCCATGTTCAGTTGTAATAAATGTGCTGATAATACACAAAGTGTTACAGCAACATGTCCACAGTGCAAACCTGAGTTACTGAGCTTCTGGTGATGTCAGGGTCTCCTCCTGCTTTTGTCCTCCTGTCTGACTATCACGCATTAGCCACAGATGCAGCCTGTTAAATGCCAAACCTGTAATTGCAGTGTCGCCACACTGCCGTCTTTGTTTACACAGGGATCTTTTAGGTTCAAATTCTTCATCACTAGCTGTCCGATATCCTAATGCAAGGGCAGACGGCGCTGTTAATACTGCTGCGAATATTTACAAGATCTGTAAACACTGGAATTAGGCAGATCTGTGCTTTGGGATGTGGTCTCAAACGTTTTTTTCCTCTCTGCTTGTCAAAATGTTAGGATACATATGCGAGCACAGCCACTAACTAATGAAATTAAGTCCAGACTTAAGCTTTAAGGTGACCCATGAAAGCTTGTTAAGTCAAACAACAAAGTCAGAAGACAGCGTGAGACTATGGCTATGTGTCCATTCCTTGAGGTCTCCTCGAAGGTCATCCCTGTCTCGGCATGTGGCCCCTCAGTCTAACACCAAATCTTCTATCAAAATGTCACCAAGCGTTAGTCAAAGACAAAGGCGAAGGGCACTGTGAAAGCCCCTGCATCCATCTCCCACTGTCAGTGCCATGAATAGGCCTACTCTGGTCTAATTAGACCTGTTTATTTGTTGCCATGCAGAAATGGAGGGATGAAAAAACGAAATGGATGAAGGAGGAGGGGAATTATCTCCTTCTTCACAATGTGAGAGGAGCTTCGGCTGCCATCAAAGAGCGCTGATGCATGCGTGCACAAACACATATAAACACATGCAGACAATCACAGAGGAGGGCCTAATGCTCTCTGTTTAAAGTCTTAAAAGGGAGGACAGAGGGAGAAAATTGCAAAAGGATGAGAGGGGGAGGGCTTTTGCGTGACCAAGTGTTTTTGGTCTTCTTTACTTCTTAATCTCACAGAGGGATTTCTTGTTTTTGTCTGGTTTGTTGCCTGGAGGTGTAATATTAGACCCTAGATGCACTAGATCTCCCTGATACCACCTACACCCTTTTCTGTCCCACTGTCCTCTTCCCTGTGTCTCCCTTGCAACCAAAGGCCTTCATTACCAAAAGACACCTTATCATTATTGCAAGGCGCGGCCCAGACACCTAAAGCAAGCCCCACTCTATTTAGCACAGGAATCTTGTTCGACAAATTACCTACTCTGCTAAAAAAAAATGCCTTTTAGCAAATCAAAATCAAAATTACGCCTACATCAGCAATGATCTTGGATTGTAAAAGGAAGCAAAGAATGGAGCGAAACGTTTCGTGGAGGAGCGGGAACCAGGATAATGAGGAGAAATGTAGAGGACGGAAGTGGCCTTTTTTTTCTTTTTCAAGAGTAGGTATGCAGGTTCTATCCCTCAGGTTGATGACAAGTAAATTGGTCTCATTGGTTGCTCAGGTAACACACACCCAACTGCCCTCAGGTGCTTACCTGATATTTCATTGTTAGAGAAAAAGAATATATCTTGGTGACCCTGGAAATAATCAGCAACATGTGAGATGAGAGCGTCATAGGATACAAAAATAGTCAAGTATGTAAAAACAAACTTGTTGACCAGGTAAGAACAAATAGTGAACCCAGGGGCCATGTTTGTCTTTTCTTCTCCCTCAGAGCAACAAGAGAATCATATCACTCAAGCCACAGATGGGTCCCAAAATCTGATTTAGGATCAGATTACACCAGCCCCTATCCAAACGTAAAGCAGGATGAGTTGAAAACATCTATCATGTCCTCTATTCACTGCTTAGAGGCAACAACCTCAAAGACTCTAGGACATCCTGTTGAGTTTAGAGCCTGGTTAAATGTATTTCTGTTAAAGAGTTTTTTTCATAATGCTTTGTATGTGTATCCCAGGTCAATGTCCGTGTTTATCTGCTGCTTGTATAGTTTTGTAGAGACAACGTTTAATGGATTAAAGACAACTTTGACTGGCTTTAACATTTTTACAAATGGACTTTGGGCTTACACAGTCCAGTCTAAATATATGCACAAGTCTCATGCCTTTGAAGAGGCAATATTTCAAACTAAACTCAAACTGAAACATGAAAATAAACAGTCAGACACTGCTGGGTCGCAGTCACCAATTGCTGCCCTTGCTAAAGATTTTTTCCAGCATCAAAGGCAAAGCCAATCTACATAGCTAATGCCTCCATTATTTTTACTCCCCTTCCCCTTCCTCAAACTCAAAACAGAAAAGACCAAGGGGAGTGAAAAAAAATGGGGATTTTTCTTTTGCCGGCAATCTGGAAACACTCTCTAGTTAATTAGGGTTGATTGGAAATGAACCGCACAAACAAAGGGCAGCCTATGCCCTGACTATTATGACCGTGCACGCGTGCGTACGCGTGCACGGGGGGGGGGCACTACAACCACCTTAGAAGTGCATGCTGGTAGAAGCTCCACTCTCTAGACTCTTCCCCTCGCTCTCTTTACCCCCACCACCTCCCCCCAGATTAAGGGAAAGCACCGCCAAAGAATGTGTGACGACCTCCACTGCCACAGAGCAAAACTTCCAGCCCCTGACGCCACAAAAGGCAAGAAGGTAATTAAGTTTGAAAGAATAGAAGCACTGCCACAAACAAAGCACCAGTGTCCATGGGGAGGGTTTGGAGGGGGGGGGGGGGGGGGGGGGGGGGTGTATATGTGTGTGCGTATAGGGGGGTGAGGCAGAAAAGCCATTAACATTCAGTGGCCGGGTGAGAGAGAGGAAGGAGGGCAAAGGGGAACTGAGGATGCCATTCTCTCTCTCTGTGCTTCTCCCTGTCTTTCTCTATCGCAGCACGACTTGTCTGTCCATTCTTTTTATTTATCTCTCTTCTTTTTATTTTCTCTCAATCGCCTTCACATCTGGTTTGGACCCCCCGTGCCCTCCCAAAATCACCCCTCACTCCACTGCACCAGCTCTCCAATGCTCTTTTTGGCCCCTTTGCTGTTCCTTGTTGTTGCTCCCCGTGTGAGGGGTTGCCCCCTACAGACAACACACACAGAAAAATGCACTTATACACACACCCTATTTTTTTATCGCAACTCCAGCTCCTGATTATCTGGTTTTCAAGGCTACTTTAACGCTTTGCCTGCGCTAAAGCTTGAGGACAGAACTAGCAAACAGTGATACACACACAGCATCCCTGTTGGTTACCACCTGAGTGCTAAGGGCTAATTAGATTACCACTGTACACATTCAAATTCACACACACGGACCTTGCAATGTACAAACAAAAAACATACACAGGGAGCTTTCATCTTTTTTTTCTTTTTTTTTTGCCACATCTTCCAGCAAAGCAGTTTAACTCAATTAGTAAAGAATGTAATTTTATTTACAGACTCCCAAGTAACTCCAAACACACACACGCACACTCGCACACCCAGAGACTCACACAGTATAAGCAAACTATCCTTCTCCCACGTGGTTGGAGCTAAGAAAGAAGTATTCATTGCTCTTGCATGTGTGTCAGTCTGTGTCTGTGTCTGTGTGTGTGTGTGTGTGTGTGTGTGTGTGTCATGGTGTGTGTGAGTGTGCATGTGTGTTCAGACAGTGGAAAGATCATGAGACACATTTACGTCAGATGAGTGAATCAGACAAGCCACTGCTAATTTCAATGTGGGATTCTTTAATAAGAGAGACGATGGTGAGAAGGAGAAGTGAAGAGTCAGGGAGAGACAGACTAACAGTGGCAACGGTAGGTAAGTAAGCAAAACTTTGAGTGTGTGTTTGTGCACGTGTTGCACATCTACCGTCCATCTTTTCATCTGCACAGCTGTGGAGAGCAAGTCACCAACTAATTGTGGTGTTGTAGAGTTGTGCGTTTACTAATCTGCCTCTCTTTGTCTCTGCATCTCACCAGAGACATGGATTAGTGCTAAAATGATGACTGCTTAATCCTTGATTTGCCTGTGCTAAATAAATATTAATCTAGCCTGCTCATCGTGCTGTTGTAAGGTACAACATACACAATATGAAAGGGCTTAGCTGTTACATAAATCACAGCCTTATCCTTTGGATGAGGCAAAAGCATGAGACCATGCACACACAAACACCTCCTCTTTGCAATAACATAGCAAGTCCAAGGGGGTGGCCGGGTGGGATTATTTGCCAAGTGGAATTAATAATCCCGCTAAATACAAAGCCTGAAAAAAATATCTGGTCTCTGACAAAGTGTTTTCTATTGGGGTGTGTAGATGCACACATTTATATATCACCATAGGAAAAATATATATATATATATATATATATGTATATATATATCACTCATTTGTGTTGATTCAGACCCCTCTCTTTTTCTCAGTCTGCCTCTCAGCAGGTTTGTTTAGAAAAAAATACTGCTGAGAACATGAAAAATGAAAGCTACCATTGCTTGACTCTCTCTCTCTCTCTCTCTCTCTCTGTCTCTCTCTCACATACACACACACACACACACACACACACACACACACACACACACACACACACACTTAAATTGACAAGGCCGTGGTGGTGCAGCGCAGAAGAGGTTAGGCAAACATTGTCCACGTCAGTCAAGGATAGCACACACTCACAGACAGACACAGAGAGCAGTCTCTGACGCAGGCATTTCACATCAACCTGGCAAATATAAATGGCTGGTTATACTGTATCAACTACCCTGAGCCTCCGATTCTTTGCTTTTTTTTAAGCTATGATAACTGTGACGCTTGTGAAACAACTTGTGCGCGTAGCTTATTCTAGGCCTCAAAAATAGCACGATATTTTCTTAAAATACTTGCCTTGTCACAGGCACAGCAGTCGGAAATTAAAAGCATGTAGTACTTTTCCAGCACTGACATCAGTTTTGCAAGAGCAAGTAAGTCCTGCTGATAATTTGGAACCTATTATTAAGCATTACAAACTAATGTAGCAACTCCGTTTACTTGTTGCCTAACATTCATTCCTTTTTAGGAAAGGAAAAAAAATGTCACAAATATTACCCTATTTGGTGAAAGATGTCTATCTATATCAAGTGACCAAGAAACATGCCAGAAGTACAGCTAGTGATAGGACAGAGCATATAAGTCAATGCATTACACCACAGCAGTGTGGTTGCTGGCTGTCTCAAATGCTAGTTATTACTCTATTATGGTCTAAACAGACAGGGACATCTTGTCTCTCGGTTGTGTTAAAGTCAGCTGATTTATGTTTGCTTAACCTGTGCTTATCTGTCCAATTACACTGTAAAGTACAAGAGGAGGACAGAAGAAAAGAGAAGAGAACATCTGCTTTTACATTTAATAGTTAGGACACAGAGACACCTTGCTTACTGTGCAGAAATGTCACCGACATGGCGACCGAACCTTCCATTCCTTCTCCAGGGATAACAATAAAGTTTAAAGTTCAAACCCCCACTGTTTTCTGAAGACGTTGCTCGGCGGGACCCTAGCCCTGTTATTATCTTCATAAACATAATCATAGGGCAGGTATCCTGACTGACGCCACAAGCTATGTGCCCCTCACTTAAACATCTCCGAAGCACTTCTCTGACACGCCACAAAAAGACTATTAATGTCTTGAGCATTTCAACAGGAAAAATGTGTGGGCCTTGCATAACAAAAAGCACAGATGAAAACAAAATTAGGCACACTTGTGTTCAGAGATGAGAGCAGACATAAGGGATTTGTGGAAAAACACGCTAAACACAAACGCACACATACCTTTCGGCTTTCCAAGAGCTCGAATGCTCGTGACAGGTCTAATTTCTGGACCCCGGGAATTACTAATTAACTTAAGCTTTTGGCTCTCTATTTAATTAGAGAGGTCTCCAAATGAACTTTAGACCAAAGCCATTTGCTTTTTAAACAAACTCCCTTTTTCTGACAGCTGTTGCGAGTTTGCCCTCTTCTCACAAAAACCACCAGGAAAGCGCAGTTGTTTTTTTATGCCATCATACGCTCTTTTACTAGTTACCATGGGAGGGAAGACAGAGAACAAGGGGGATGAGCAATTGAGTTGAAAAGTGTACATTTTAATTGGATTTCACTACAAACAAACAACTGTCAGATGTAATTAGCATGGTTTTAGATTAGCACCATAATATTCTTTTATCAAATAAACAGCGTGTCACACAAATTCAGCGACAGCCCGCTGAGAGGGAACCAAGATGAAATGGACCCATTACCTTAACATTCGCTGCAGGAAATAACCACAATTAGATGTAAGTGACAAAATAACATATTGAGATCTAACTTGTAAAATAAAAAAATAAAAGCATCTAAATGAAGGTTTCTTTCTTAGCTGTCTTTCTCTTTTTTTAGCTGTATATATGTGTTGCATTGCCCTTATTGTGAAAACCATGGGACTGTGGAGGTCAATGACAAGGCAGCAGAGGACCAGAGTCAGCAATATCTCTCTTTTTCTATTTCTCTAAAACACACACATAGACTCACAGATTATACTTGCGGCACTGCGAAGGCACATTTAAACTGATATAGTGTATTTTTTTTAATTATACTTATAACCTGAAGGGGCAAGCAATCCCTGTACAGTCTAGTTTTTTAACAAAATCTCTGCCGCTACTTTTACATTGCAAAAAAGTATAAGGATGAGTGACTCCGACGAGCCAAAATGAACACAAGACCATCCATCACCACATCTTGACACTTGTTTAGGGGATTGTGTTAAGGAAGAGTTCCATTCTTCAGCCATACTTTGCTTTTTTAACAACTCCTCCAATGCCTTGCTATATCTTCCCATCTAAACTGGGATTAAACACGGCAAAACTCCCTTCTGTATTTAGTCTAGGGGCAGAGAGCTGATACATCAGTGAAACCGCTGACAAAACCGGCCCAGTTAATACCTACAATTTCATATACAAGAACATTCCTGCAACCGCTCTGCTCTTCTTCTTTACTGTCACAGAAAAAAGGGAGTCTTATTCTTTTTTTCTTTCTTTCAAAAAGCAAATAATTAAAGATTATTCCATGATTGGTGCCAGGTCAGAAAAAAAGAAGCAGAGTTTGGGAGTAATAATGTTGGCAAGAGTCTCTTTGTGGGAGTTGTGGAGACACATGCTTGCTTGCCTGTATTAGATCAAACTGAGACTACATTGGAAAAAGTAAGGTTCAGTTTTTTAATACTGTATCGCTGTAGTTACGAAATGGTCCTGAGAAGTATTCATATTTGTTGTGGACATATGAGTGGGAATTTAGGTAATCTAATTTTTTATTATTATTGAATATACATTTCCATCCGGCTAATGAAGTCAAAGAATTGAGATTATTAATATTACTATAATATTGATACTATTAATAATAATAGTTATTTTTATTATTATTGTTATTATTATTATTAGAATAACTGAGGTCTCCATGCAACTAAATTCTTTGGTAAATTCTTCTCATGTCTCATTACACTGTTTGTTTAAGCCCGGTCATGCATAATTAATTAGCCACTTATTCCCTGACGAGCCCTGCCAATGGCCTTGATATCCACATGTTATTGCCTTCAGGAATACTACATGCCAATCATGTCGCGGATAAGAAATACATGCATGCATGTGCAAGAGCACATGCTGACACACATACAAATAAAATACCTGAACCAAAGAGAAAGTAAGGGTGATTTGCTACACGTATCTCATCTTATCTAAGATTTATTTCTTTAAATTTCCATGGATATACAGCATCACTCTCTCCTTACTGCTCCAGTTTTCCTTAAGGTCTATTAATGCGAATTTGTCCTGTGACTGGGCTCTCTGCCTCTTCAATCCCCGCCTTTGTCTTTGGCCAACGAGGAGGGAGAATGTATCATTTGTCATGAGACGTCTTGTGCTATTGTGGTGTATCTTTGCTAAAACAAGGAGAAACTTAGTCATTCATCAACTTTTTTCCCTCTTGTTAACTCCGAGCTTGTCTTTTTAAGTTCTCTTTTGGTGAGGTAGATGTGCATATTTTTTCTGGTTTTGTTTTTACTTTGGCAGCTTTTAAACCAATGAAATTACTTCTGAGAGCAATCGATGAAATGTGGCATATAACCTTTTGTACTGTGCATTATTTTGTTGGTAGCTACAAGAGGGACACATCTTTCTAAAACAAAAGCCTGCTGAATGCTTTGTTGAATTTGTAAGATGAGGACGTTGAGGCACTCGCATGGACCTGAGGGCTGAGCAAGTGTCCTTCATAGTGACTGCATCAACGAGTATAGAGGACAGGTAATGTCACAATCTGAAATGTAGCTGCAGCTTTAAGTCTACACTGATGTACATAAATAGAATAAGTATAGTTACATATTGCTTGGACAACAAAGTAAAAGGAATATCAGTGAGGATAGCCCGATCCCTGTTTGCGATATCTACTCCCCTCTTTACCTGACGGCCATGCCACAGAGAAAAAAAAGAACGTCCAGAGATGCAAATGAAAGACTAGACAGAAAGCAACAGAGAACATGAGACAGAGACAACAGTCATCCACAGAGAAAGCAAGTCACGGAGACAATACGAGAGAAAGAGAGAGGCCTCATTTTGTCAGCAGCCTATTTTATTTGACCTAAACCTGAGAATCCTAGCCACCCCCAGGGCCCACAGGACCTCAGATCAAACAGAAAGAGTCTTCGAACACACGGCCCCAATTGTTCTTCCCCATCCCACCCTTTCCACTTTGAAATGAAAAGAATAAACATATTATTCTAAATGAAACACCCAGACCCATGTTTTTCCATGGCTAATATCCTGTATGAGATGGCTGATGTAAAATAGGCAGTAGAGCCTGAGAACGGGACGGAGCACAGAGGGAAGAGAAAAATTCCCCTCTTTCTATTTTTCCCTTAAGAGACTGATGAAGGCCTGGCGAGATGAGAGAGAGACATACATAGAGACATGAGAGAGAGAGAGAGAGAGAGAGGGTAACGCAATCCTGACTGGCGCAGGACCAACAGCAACAAAAACATTTAGATAACGGCCCTCAATAATGAACGATTTCAATGAGGACAAAAATTACATTTCCTACAGATAACATGCCCCCTTCCCATAACAGAGCCAGAAGAGCCACGAAACCACGTCATGCTCAACAGTGGTGCACTGGAGTATTATGTTAAGGGAGGGTTGGAGTAACTATATTAGTATCCTTTTACCCCACCAGAGACAGTACTTTACTGGTTGTAAGAACATCGAGTTGGTGGAGCGGAGAGAGACAGGGAGAAATACAGACCCTGTATGACAACTCGACTCGATTCCCTCGAAAAGCAACACATCACTCCTCAACCAGCTGAGCTATAACACTACCGGTGGCACGGCTCAAACGATTACCGATCTGCAATACACACTACAAGGGCCACTCAAAATAACACTCCACATACACATAACCAAGTATCGCTGCAGCGCACTTGATCCTCACAGGTGGTGCAGGTCACAGCGAGAACACCATCCCCACCATTCCCATCCGCTAAGCACTCACTTCCTTTCATGTCAAAGTCTGTCAAGTTGTTGAGAGGGGAAGAAGCAAGAAAAGAGGAGATATAGCGTGGAAAGGAGGCAGAGAAAGAGAGAGGGAGTCTTTGTCCTCCTCCACTCAGCTCCAGCACGTTTCCTCCTCGGGTCTGGCGAGCATTAACATATGAAAGGCGAGGGAAGGCGTGCAAAAGGTCAAAGAAAGAGGATCCTGTCCAATGAGAGACAACAAAAACAGGCCACACCGGCTTTTGTGGCGTTCATGTTCTCCACTACCCAACCCAGCGCCCCTCCCTCGACCCTGGATAATTTCCATACGCCAGATGCAATAGCAATGATGACGGTTGATCATAAATTACTCACAAAGTCGAGTCGGGTCATATGGAAGTCACGGTGGCAATTTTAAGCTGCGTCACCACCCTTATGCCCCCACCTACCACTACCAGCAGAGCTCACACACACGCAGACATTCACATGAAACGCACCTGCCTTGCAATTCCACAGCTCCCTCTAACCAGACGATATCCGACCAAATCCTTAGTAAACATCTCAATAAAGGAAAATGTAAGAACGGTGTAGTTTGATTTGATCCGTGAAAGCCGCTCCCTTCCTTCCATGTAAATGCTACCTGAGCCACATCCATCCACTACATAATTGCACACTCCAGTGCTTTAGGGATGCAGTTCAGTATATATATGGAGGCTTAAGAAGCCAGAAGTTTACCACAGTTACTCTATTATCATTAATATTGGCTCACATGACAGCTTCCATCTGCTGGCATCCGAACAGCCAAAAACACCAGCCTGGTGTTTCCGGTGTCCTCTCCAGCAAACACAGTCCTCTACCGGCAACAGCGGCCAGAGAGAGAGGGACTGGAGGGGAGAGAGGGAGGGAGAGAGAGAAGAGGGGTAGAGCATTTCATCTCTCTTTCATCTCTGTCACCCAGTCAAGCGTTCAATGCCCCATTCAGCGCCTGCCCAGCATTATGCAAAATAATGCTAATCCCCTTTCCCGTGCTTTCACACTTGTATAAACCGCCGTTCCTGCCTCTGAAAAGCAATTATATCAGTTTACATTCCTGTCAAAAAACAGGATTAGCATGCGAGTACTAGTAGCACCAACTAGGCCCAATCTCTATCCACCTTTGGCTAGCGGGAAGCACAGAAAATTAAATGTTTGTCCACCCTCCCCCTGAAAAAAGAAAGTCCTGCTGCTTGGTTGGGGGTAGCTATAAAGATGTGTTGTAATTAGATATTTGGATGGAATGAAAAGCAGGGCTGAAAGTTTCAAAGGAAGAACTCCTTGTCCCTGCTGTTTAGGCCCAAGCTGTTCTTTTGCCAGAATATCAGTCTTGTACAATAATCAAAAACAAATTCAGCTATGTCGCTACACAGGGCCATACCAGTCTCACACTCCCCGTCTCGCTTCACAGACGGCAGTGTGTGTTACACATGTGACACACACGACACACAGCTGAACTGTTGTCGTCCCGTCCGACACATTGCTGCCACATGCGCACAGCCTGGCCAATGCACGAGTGCACATGCAAACACACACACTGGGCCCGACAAGGAAAGATGGCAGAGTATTTTTGAATATGCAAATGCTCGTACAAGCGGAACGTGTGTAAATAGGAGTCATTGTGTGCTGGTCTAATCTGGACAGCCGGGCCTCTCTCTCTCCCTCTACCCCTCTCATGTTTTTTTTTTGGATGGGAGGGGGGGGGGGGGGGGGGGGGGGGTGGCGGAGGATGCACCCCCATCCTGACTGACGACCGATCAGGGGACATTAGTCAGCACAATTAGCCAGGTCGTCATGGCGACTAATGAAATTTGGCAAAGCGGCCAGCCAGAGATTTAAATGAGCTATATAGCTGGTTATGTGCTAGCACGGGGGGCTGGCTGCTGGCTGGTTGCCTTACACACACCCATTATTCTTTTTTCTGCCGTGGTGGTACAATAGAGTCACTTGTATCACAGCCGATACCCACCGGCGGTACAAGCTCTCCGCCTGACAATTTGCATATGTTAATATAATTAAGTGCTAATTACACTAAAACTCGAATATTCACAAGTACCCTCCCTGGGAGCTACGAAGGGGCTTGATCTCGTTCCAAGTCTTTAACCCTCCTCCGCCTCTCGCTCAGTGTGTGTGATAGAGAGAAAGTGTGTGTTAGCGGTGGTGCCCCAGGGCTGACAAAGGAAGCCCCCCTCTCTGAGACATAATGCTGAGCTGTTGCGGACTTCTTAGCTTCTCCCCCTACAGGCCTCGCTGAGGCAGGAGACCTTGACACTACTACTACTGCAGACCGTCACCCCTCACACAAACACACACACACACACACACACACACACACACACTCTCACACACACTACATAACCATAAAGAGAATATCCCACCTTGATCCATCTAAAATATTCAGCTGTTAGATGGCTCTTTGCATCAAAAACTACATGCTTTGAACAGTTGCATAATACATGTTGCATAAAACACTATCCATTATAAACATGAGGAAGAAGTGTGAAAGAGAGGATCTGAAAAAAACTTGGCCCATCAGAGTCAAAAAATGATGATCCAGCTTTGTAAATTCAACCACCAAGAGGAGAATGCTGGATACGTTCAATATTGAATCTCCACAAAGCCGGTGACCAGAATGATAGCAGTTATTTGAGCCATAGATAAGAGACAAAAATGATTCGCCCCAGTATGCGTGTATGGATGTGAAAGTGTGTGTAGGCCTGCAGTTTTGATAATGGAGGACAGGCGGTTGTGCTTTTCACATCGTAATGGCCGTGAATCAGGGAGGAAGCCAAGCGGTCGTGCTACAATTAGAGCTCTTTTGTGCCTCTTCCTCTGTCTCTTTCTCCCTCTCTTTTCGTGTTTTCACTCGCTGACACTCTCCCTATCAAGGGTATGTTAAAACAGTCTACTCTACTCTACTGCAAAAGGCTGAATGGGGGGGGGGGGTTGCGGGCTGAGTGGGGGGAAATTCACACTATGCTGCTGCTGGACACGCACGTATACATGCATACACACACGCACCAGATGGTACAGGAAGGAGGATTAAATAAACACACATACACAGACACACACCTATTGGCTGACAGACGCCTCTGTGTGCGCTGTCCCTTAATGAATGTCTATGGGGAGTCAAAGGGTCCAAGCTCATTTAGTTGACTATCAATGAGATGCAGTATTATGACTATGGTAATATGCTCCTCCCTTCCCTAATAATCATACACAGGTCATTGTGTCAGAGTGATTCATTTCTATCGCACACATACGCCAGATGTTATTACGCAGGAGAGTAAATCTCTGTCGATGGGCTTCTATGCAAAAAAGGCAAAAAGTGGAGGAGAAAGAGAAGAAGCAAAAAATATATTGTTATAGCAGTCCAGCTTGTGGTAAGCTATACTGTTCGCTGAAGCGTGACGGCTGGTAATGCAGGTTTGGATGTAACTCTGTGTGTGTGTGTGTGCGTGTTTGAGGGGGGGGGGAGCTCCCCTTCGCTAATACCTGCTACTCGGATTACCACAGCGTCTTAAGTATTCAACCGGACTCATATTTTCCCTTTCTGCCCTTTTAGCCAAATTGGCTGTCTTTACACTGTAAAGCAGCGATATAGCCCTCCTTACTAAAGGCCTATGGGGGATCCACGAAGACGAACATTAAAATGCAGCGATAGCCTTGTTGCAAAGCTCCTCTCTATTTCTTTCTTTCTCTCTCCCTCTCCCTTTCTGCAGCAAAGGCTTCTAAATCATCCAGCCTCCTCTATTAGACGGGAGACTTATTGAGGTAGAAACCATAAAAAATGAAGAAGGGAAATTTAATCCCTGAAATATTGATTTGCACATTAATATCAGATAGGCAGAGGGCAATCTAGCCGGGTGGAAATGACACATTGTCGACCCCTAGGAGAGGCCCGAGCCAATCTTCTTGCTGCATGTGTCTTGGGCCCAGGAGTTATAGGACAGACTCAGCCCCTGTCTCCCTCTCTCTCCCCCTCTCCCATCCTCTCCTCCTCCCAGTAACCTCTCATCCCTCTCGCCCCCCCCACCCCCCACCCCCCTCTATCTGCACCCTTAATGAAGGCTGCAATGCTGAAAATGCATTAGCTTTTAATAATCAAGGAGCATTTTCAAGCCAACAGCTATTGTCCTCCCAGGGCTGTCAGCCCATCTTTCACACTATATGTTTTTGTATCCTTCCCCTCTACTGCTACGGGTAAAATGAACGTTACAAGCTGCTTAACTAACATGCAGAGATATACACACCCAGCCTTTGATAGCACTGAGACACCACACACAGAAAAACAAAAACAAGGGGCCTGGGCTTATGCAAACATAAACCTCAGAAATTCTCTCATTTGCGAGACAAGAAAAATAACATAGCAATTGTGTTATTATAGAGTGAGACAATACCGTCATTAACTGATGAAATTCTCTGCAATTAGACAGGATCATCTCCTCTCATAATTTCACTTTTAGATTTTTTTTATCATAAGGCCTAGGCTGCATTTTTGTAATGAATTCAGGGATTTTATGCAGATACAATTAAATCTGATTAAAAAGAAGATCCACACAGTCCCCCCCAAAAAACACCTTTGTTCATATTTTAGCAATCTGTCAACTTGATCAAATTTTAATCACAATTAATTGATAGAAATCAGAAATGTTATTGGATTTAGTTTGTAAATTTAAATATCAGCTAACGTCTCCACATACAGTAATAATACTAAAAAAATTATAATAATAACAATAATAATAAAATTGATTCATTCTCATTATTAACGCAGTGATAACGGTCCGTATGTGCGGTTGGAGAGTCTATAGAAAACCCCGTATTTTGATTAAAAAGTAGGCTTACAGTCTGTATATAAAAACATGTACGCATTCAATAATCCAAACAAATATAAAGAATAACACATTTAGGAAAAACTGCTTTGAAATCTTCCATATCAAAAAGCCAGAAAAGCCGTGTATAAATACACCGTCCTGTAAAAAGGTCGTCTACCCTGTACACCGTTCATTTGGAGCGTATTCAGTCTCTCCACGCACACACACTCACTACACCGTTACATACCCGGGTTGGAGACTGACTGGCCCCTTGGCCCTGATGTTTTGTTTTTTTCCTCCTGTGCGATCGATGTCCCCCCCTGTCACTGTCGCGTCCCAGTCTACCTACCTAAAAAAAACTGCCATCAGGGTGCAAAAAATACCTGGCAACTGCTACCTCTGCGCTCTTTTTTCCACTAAATTGATACAAACACCAATCGACAACTTAAAGAAGATGTTGCAAACCGCGTCTCTGGAAATTAAAGACAGAATATATTTAAGGAAATTATAAACCCACCGACGCGAATGGGGACCGAGGAAAATGGAACTTATAGACTAGGGATGGAAGGTGGAAATTCAAATGTGTTACTATCAAAGAAATAACAATAGCGTATGAGTTTTCGATACATTCGGATGTGTCACATGCCGGTGCTAAAGAAAAACGGGAGGCGGCTGGCTCTAAAGGGACTCGCCGTGCTATCAGCAGCCCAACGATCGGTCTCTCTCCTGGGCGACGCAGCCACCCACGCCTCGGTAAAGTGAGACTTCTTTTTGAGCGCAGCAGGTAAAGATGTGCCGACTGATCGGCGAACGTACTTCTTTTGAAACGATCATGAAATAGAATGCATTACTTCGACTATTGACTATATACACTTATGCACACGAAAGGGGATCGTGTCGGGAGACGGATCGTCACTTCGGCCGTGAATGCCTGGAAGGTGCATGAAACCCGATGTGCTCAAAAACTGGCGCTGAGCGCAGCGGTGCATCCACATTATCTCATCAAATGAAATATCTGATGGTTGGGGACAGAAATAAGGAGTCGGGAGTGGGGAGGAGGAGGGGGGGGGGGACATCAAGCCGGAGTCCTCGACTGGAAACAAGCTCAAAGCGGACATGTCCGGGGGATCGCACTCCTGGAAAGGCAATACCACATCCGCACTGCAAAGCCACAAACGGGAAGAAACGCTCGTCTCGTTATAGCTAACGTGGAGTATTCAATGCATCTGTCTGCCACACAGTCTCCGTAACAATGGTATAAACTTTGCAAAAAGGCAGGAATGGACGTGATATGCCACTGTAATACCACGGACACATGCGTGAGAACGCCTCCGACCCTGTCAGCCGCTCGTTGTATAGTCAAAGCGCCGGAGTTGCACTAACATCACGATATCCGCCTTTATTCTGGACTAAAAACACACAACACCTGTTATCCAAACAGCCCCGATGTCAAAGATCCACCAGCGAGATAGATAATCGATACCCGACCCCTAAATTTAACACACACCCGAAACTACTCAATAAAAGTTAAAGGGAGAGGTGGAAAGGAAAAAAAAACTTACTTTCTTCCCCCTCCAAAGCCGTCACCTCCGCTTCTCGCTTTGCTCTCGGGTTTTTAAAACAGTCACATCCAGCGGCTTGCGTAATTGGACAATCAAAAGGTGGAAAAACAAGGGAAAATTACAATAATCCTCCAACTTTATATTGGGAAAAGGGGGTAAAACCACAAATGTCAAGCGTTTAGAGAGCTATCCCTTATTTTGGTTCCGGTGGCGGTGAAACGACGTGTCGACGGGCTGCCTCGCAGTTTCTCTTGTGGACGGGGGTCGGGAAACGGAGGAAAGGAAATGAAAATCCGATATGTCTTTATTCTGCTAATTATTATCGTTTTAGCCCTGTTTAAAAAAATGGCTGATTAAGTTGAGTGCGCATGTCTTTGTGTGTCTATTTCCCGATATGCACTCTGGGAATGGGTAGAGAGACAGAGAGAGAGAGAGGGCGAATGAGAGAGAGAGAGAGAGAGAGAGAGCGAGAGAGAGAGAGAGAGAGGGAGAGAGAGGGAGAGGGAGGGAGCAAAAGAGAAACGGAGAGGGAGGGAGAGAGAGGAGAGAAGTGTAATTAGTGAGTTGATCAACAGTCTCCACATTGCAAATGACGCGCACACGGAGCCCTGGCGGCCGCATAGGTCTATGCGCGCAGAACAAAAAAATCCTTTTGTATGGTTTCTCTCTAAGGGCCAAATCTCATGTAGAACAATGGACAACCGCTTCCTGCACACCAAACAGGCTGGACTCAGAATTACTTACAAGTACTTAGAAGTCATCTCTGTCTGTAAAGGCAAGTTTTGCACATGGATATTTCTGTGCTGAAGCGCAACACAGTTTTCCTGTATTCTTGATTTAACAAATACAAAATTAGTATCCTGTTCTGCCCGCGATGCTCATTTGTGTATTACATTGATTGTATTGATTATGACACCGCAGGTGAATTACTTGTTCTAAGATGCGCAGAATGAAGTCTGCGTATTCGGAGAAATGTTCCGAGAATATAAAGAACAGTGACTTTCCATGAGGTTTGGAACAAATTATTAAAATGAATGAAAGAGTTAGACTTTGTGGAATAACTCGTTTTTATCAGTAATATGCCTGACTGAAAAAAAAAATCCTTAGGGAGGGAATCAAAACCACACAAACGTACTGTCGCGCATCAAAACGGGCCTAGTAGAATATGTAGGTAACATAATGTATGCACTAAACGCATTCACACAGTCATTTACACTACACATGGGTGCGAAGTTTGGGCTTTGTATTCTATTCTCTACTAATATCGTCATTTTTTTTTTATCTTGGATTGAGAATACTGTATTCGATCTGTTGCATATATGTCACATTTAAACGTCCAAGCTTATAAAAAAAAAATCAAAGCCACAATGCATCACAGTAATCCAGCACATATTGTACAGTCATCACTGCCCTTTCGGGACCGCTGAGGCCCCGTGTGGGTTCAATAGAGCCAAACTGCAAAATCCAATACAGGGTCACACAAAAATCCCCCTCTCTATTCAAAGCTCCATTCACTGGCGTTTACATTTAGTGTCCTTACAAAGTGCATCGCTCTGTTGGCCCTATATCCTTTCAATGCAAACCGTTTACTGTGTGTTTCCCCCCTGGTTTCTTAATAGTGGCTTTTGGGCAAGAAGAAGACTTTACACATTCTCAATCGGGGAGAAAATCAAGAGATCTTGTTCGCCTTCATGGGAAAAATCGAAGCTGGGGGTGAATTGAACTGCATGAGCCGGGGCTTGGGATGTGATGATAAGGCTGCTGCTGCTGCTGCTGGCAAGTGAACTACTAGGTCTACTTTACAGCCACATTGACTGGACTGCACCCACACCAACTGGATCCTTAAGAAGCCAAGAGATCCGAGTCCGACCCGACCCAGGGCTGTTTATTCTGAGTTTATAGAGGTTACTGACAAAGGGGGTGGGTGGGTCGAGGTGAGGAACAGAGGCGTCACTTTTCACCCGGATCCAAGGCTCCTGCTGCTGCCGCTACTGCTGCAGCTGCCTCCCTGTCCTCCAGGGGGGTTTTCTAGCCTGTCAGCCTTGGGAGGCGTCGCTCACAGACGGCTTGGAGAGTCGAGTCAACCCGCTGCTGCAGCGGACGCGCAAAAAAGTCCACCGGGGCCGTGCGTCGAGCTTCTCAAAGCTGCGTTGGAGTGGACCTATTTCTCATTTGCGACTTTATACACCTAAACGGAGCACCTTTGTACACATAAACCAACGTGATTTTCCTTGTTTTAGACGAGTCTACCTCCATTTCTGTGAAAGGATACTCATAACCCTCTTTCTGTGGTTAAATTTGTGCGCGCTGCTGACATTTTCAGCGGAGTTGCGTTTGCTATTTTATTTGTTTTCAATGAGAAAAAGAGAAAGTACAAAGCGGATTTAAAGAACTGTTATAGGCTACCGCTTATCTTAGCTTATCTTAACCTCCTGCGTGTTGTAAATCCCCCCGGTCTCCACCCTCCCACTCTCCCTGCAGACGATGCTCTTTCTCCGGAGGACCGCTTGACAATAGACCGCGTTAACTAATATTTCGCCCCATTTCCATATCAGCAGCATCCTCAGTTAATTATAGATGTTTATCTCTAAACTCCGGTCTGGTGTCTGTATGTGACTGCTTGTGTGTGTCTGTGTGTGCGCGCGAGTGTGCGAGTATTTGTGTTGTGTAAAGCAAATAAATGTCGAAGTGGCATCACTAGAAACATAGACCAGGTCGACTGAAATTAAAATCTTTGAATTGTTTTGTAATTAAAGACATTTTGTTTTATTTTATAATGCATCTAGTGACATATGAAAGGTAGCATTGAACCCATGGTGATCTGATGTCTCTTCAGTGGATCAATAACTTTGAATCGTCCGGAGATTTTACCTTAGCACACTGAGAGATGTCATGGGAGGGAACCATTGTTGGTCCATCGATATATTCTCGGAAATCAAACTGAAAATCTGAATTTATGTGACGTTAGATTATGTTATAATTTTAAAAAATAATAATAATTTAGTCAATTCTGTTCTGATGTTTACTGCAAACGGTCACCTGGTCAGTGTTTTCAGGATGTGCATACAGACTACTACCTTGCTTGTCCTATGCGTCGGCGCCCTCGTGGGGCTGCATGGCTGACCCCTCTGCCTCCTCAGGACACACACAAAAACACGCAAAAGCCCACAGCTCTGACCCGCGACCTGCCACAGTGACCCACTGGCCAACTCTCGTCCAGCAAACACATGCACAAACAAGCTTTACACAGGCCCATAAAACAGTCAATAAGAAGTTAAGTGTAACTCTTTCAACGCATGACACCAACACAAGACGTTGCCACTCACTTCCGAATAATTAAACCATAAAAAATGGACTTAAATAATTATTTAAAAAAGATAATAATAATAACAACAACAACAACAACTGTATTTTCACCAAGATAAAGGACATAATGGACACATAATCGTCGAAATGTAAAGTCCCTTGCAAGTTGTCATCTGTGTTAAATTAAGGCGCAGACTTGCAAAATCAAGTAATTGCAAATAAATCAAAACGACATATTTGTGTCTGTGATTTCAACGAAATGAATGTCTAAGAAAAATGTTCCACGTACTTATTTGCTGACAAACACTCTAAAGAAAAGTGAGCAAAAACAATGCGTCTCTTTAGCAATAAAAGAGGAAAACGTTGACAAACCAGTGAAACAAAATTAAGTTTTTGCCCATATATGCTCGACATAAACTCTCTCGACGTTTTCACACTCAGCCCTAAAGCCATCCAACAGCGGTCCATAAATATGCAATCGTTATAAAAACTTCAAATTTTCCTCCTCTTACCTCTTTTAAATCCCCCAAAAAGCATAAAGTATAATAAGCCATTGAAAGAGATGATAAATAAAAATGTAGACTCTCGGTACCTTTGGTATAAAACATTCCGTTTTTCTTCTTTTCTGTCTTTCTCTTGCTCAGTAGCGATCCGATAATAGCATATGGAAAGTGTTTTCAAAATGCCCAGATTTGGCACATTGTCATTGAAAAGAGAGGAGCGCAGTGATGCGGTGCTACAACAGGGGAAATGAGTTGCGGATTGGACGCAGCCCGCCTCGGTGCGGACTTATCCCACTTTAATTTAATATTCCGCAATCACACACACTAGTGATGGCATATAATTCAAGGAGAAATTCAGAGGGAAGGAAATGCTTTTGTGTGTGTGTTTTTTTACACCACTTTATTTGATTAAGGAGAGAGAGAGTGCACAATATTGTATCTTTTTCACCCTGTTTCCCTTCTTCTTTGCCTTCCCCCATCCCGAGGCAGTTTTTATATTTTTTTAATACATGAAACAATAGATATTTATTTGTATGTATATTTATAATGTATTTAAAAATCAACAACTCCGGCTTCTTTGCGCATCGGTGTCACTGGAATCATCCCTAACATAAAATCGAGACCCATAAACGCTTGTTTGTAAAACACTGAACCCGAAATCAATGTATTGGGACATTTCAATCGATTATATAAACGAAAATCCATACGCAACATGAGACCGGTATCAGCCCACTCTTCCGCTCCGTTTTAAAGAGAGAGGGGGGGCACGCAGAGAGAGAGAGAGAGAGAGAGAGAGAGAGAGAGAGAGAGAGAGTGGAAAAAAGCAGAGAAGAGAAAAAAGAAACAAAGACTGTCAATGCAGCCCTTTGCCTCAGTCACTTAGATCAGGGCTTCTCCAACATTTTCATGTCAAGGACCCCCAAATGGACACACCTTAAGCCAAGGGTCCCCATTTAATTGGATTCTATCCCTGGGACTCCCAATATGTTTTTTCGCGTTGTTATTGATTTAGAATTGCATTGTAAACCTGCTGTATGTGTGGCGCTCATGGTACAAGTGAAACCTTTGTTAAGATACATGTTCTCTAATTGGAATAATTTCAGGTTAATGAAATCACAGTAAAATTAAACAATTCTTAATTTTGCCGGTGGGGGGGTGGGGGGGGAGGGCTCGCGGACCTTTGATAATTCTTGAATCCCACTTTTGAGAACCACTGACTTAGATGTCAAAGTGCTTCCAGATGCACAGTGATAGTGCAAGTCCTGATGACAACAATTAGACAGAAAATGCTCTAATCAAACGGGGTCACACGGGATTACGTTGCATTTCAAGGGTCAAGGGAAAGCGTTTCAGCGCCCCCACCCCGCTACCCTCGTCTCCACACCAAATATCACATTTCAGCTTCACATCACAACAATCAAGCACTTCAGGCACTATAATCAGGTATGCAAATTCCCCGGAAAAGGCATGGACATGATAGCCGGTGTGCCCTGTCAGATGAGATATTGCATAAACTATGTGCATTAATATGCAACATGATATAAAGAGGGGTAAGAAACAGGGGAATGGGGAGAGGAGGAGGGGGGGGGGTAAAATAAGGAGGTGCCAATCATGTAAAATTTACATGGGACCACAGCTGCTAGGGCTCTCGAGCAGGGTAGAGCTGGGGTGGAATTAGAGGGGGGGGGGGGGGGGGGGAGATTAGGAGACAGGAGACGGAGGGTGGGGTTGAGGTGCAGGGTGGTGGGTCCGTGCAGCCGCCGGTGCCACTCTGTTTATTTGATAAGAGCAATCGATGGCCCCTGACTGTAAAGTCTTTACCCAGAAGCAGGCGGGGCAGGTGCTGCCGTGATATTGCTCCCGAAGAAGAACAACTGTTGTGGCAAGCAAAGAAGGAGGAGGAGGAGAAGAAGAACAGAAACAGGAGAGGCGGAGATGGGTGACTTGGCAGACGTCGTCGCCCGCATTTCGGCCGCTCGCGTGAGGAAATCTACACTATACAAGTGCACGCACACTCTCAGAAACACACCACCATACCCTCCACGTGTGCGTCTCTCTCACAACACACACACACACACACACACACACACACACACACACACACACACACACACACACACACACACACACACACACACACACACACACCAACAACACCACTGCTGTTTCCATTCAGCCTCACCTCGCCCTGCTGCCCTCCTCCCACTTGGCCCTTTGGTCCTCCGATCTTTTTCTTTGTTGATCCCTCTTTAATAGACACGCGTCAAGTGAGTGTCCTCCATATATGGACAGAGGAATAAAAAGCCCCCAAACCGGCCTCCTCGTGTTGCCCCAAAACACAACACACATCCACCCGCCTCCAGCCCCGTTCAACGCCAAATTCTATTGATTATCACTCAGATCCACATACTCTCATAGACCTGTAAAGCTGCCGTGCTCGGGAACAATAGCACCTGTGTCAAATAAAAGGACATTATTTGACAGCATCAAAAATGCTGATCGAAATCACTCGAGGGACTCTCAATTAGTAATTTAACTAATTTGCATAATACAATATTGAGAAGTACTGTATCAATAGGTGAAAAATAAATTAAATATGCAGCATTGATAAAATCTTCCATTAATCTATTATGATATTCATGAAAAAATGCTAAATTTCGGGGAATAAATAATAATAATAACAACAATAATAAAGTAACAATATTAATACGATTGTACGCATAAAACAGTACAATAAAATGTAAAAGTTAAAATAAATTCTAGCAATGAGAATATAATTCGAAATCTAGCAGAAGGCCTGCTGTTTAATGGCCTCATGAAAGTAAGACTGCTCAACTGTATGTTGTCACATGGCTTATTAGAGTGCTTTCTTCATGACAACCCAGGAGCTTGAACATGTCAATTTAGTGGTCCGAGAGGTCCATTCCATGGAGCCCCTACTCTCCCTCTCTCCTGGGGACTGTCACCCCTCCACCTTCCCACCCCATCATCCATCCATGCCCCCCAGAGCCCACATACCCCCTCTCCTTTCCTCCTTTCCTCTGACGCTCAGTGGGCCATCCCAACACGGAAAATAACCCGGAAAGTACCGAGAAGGGAGTTCTATGGCAACAGATTGACATCTCGACATTCATGTCAGAAGCGTCAGAGGCGGTAGCATGTGCTCAGAAACTAATATGTTACCCATGACTTAAAAGCAATTTTCTGTAGTCTATGTTTCATTTTTAGCAGGCCTATAAGCGACACTGCTGCTGCTAAATTATTTTCTGCATATAAGCAAAAAAAAAAAGAAAACAATCTGAAACAATTACGAGATTTTAATAATTTCAATTTATTTAGATCCGTATTTCATACAAATGCTCAATGTATAATGAGGCTGTGCTATCATTTAGACTATTTTATTAATAATAGAAAATAATAAAATGAATATCTTGTTTTTTTCGTGGACATTCTTTTCCCCACTCGTTACTTGCGTTGCATCCTGTTACAAAGCAAGGAGTTACCACCCAACACAAGCTGTGAGCTTGTACAGTCAGTCAGTCGCCTGCCTGGACGCCATCATCTATCAAGCCAGCCAAGTCAACCGGAGGCGCAATGACCAATGCGTAAATGCGCACGGATTAGTGGATGCGGCTCAGACAAATTGGCAACACTTGGAGCGAAAGAGAGAAGAAAGACAGAAAGAAAGAAAGAGAGATAGAGAGGCATCATTTTTGAGTTGTGCAGTGACCCCGAAATTTGCTTGTTGGCTTCATCACTGCATTGGAAGAGTCCTTATGAGGGCTCCTCAACCTCCGCTATAGTGACCGTCATTAAACCGGATGACCTGAGTTCAAGCAGCCATTTTTGCAAGCGTCTACCGTGCGGAAGTGTCATTGAGCAAAAGACTGAGTCAGTCCCAGCTCCAGACGCTTGTTCTGTGGATGAGTCTGACCTCTGACCTTACTGTGTTGGGGGAAAAAGACATACGATTTCCCCCTATGGACATTTAGCAATATAATTAATGCTAACAGAAACACATTATGAAACAGCAGAGGCCAATAAAGATTTTAAATGCTTGTGGTACTTCAGCTAACGAGGACATTGAAATAATCTCTTCTGTTCTTGGATATTGAAAATTAAATAATTCATATAATTCCAACATATTAACTGCTCATTAATTTTGTTAAAAAAATAACTCTCATAAAACTTATTACCAAAGCAAAGTTATTGTGTGGCAATGTGAGGGCTTTGCACTTAATCATTCTGCATGTAAATTTTATGCCTGCAAAAGTGGTAGTACAACCAAGACAGATGGATTTTAGAGCGCAAGAGACAGGGATTACTTACAATGTAACGTCAATATATATATATATTATTTTTATGGAACAAACCCTATAACTTGAACTAATTCACAATCAAACAAGCAAGCAAACAGTGAATAGTGCAAGCATCCCCCCCCCCCCCCCACCACACACACACACACACACACACACACAAACTCTGTTATGTTTTCAATTTGGGTTGAAATGTAGACATTTTCCCTTGGTTGCATAACTGCCATCCGTATCGCCCCTCCCTTCAATTAAATGCTATTTCTCCCAAACAAAATGTCAGAATCATTCCACACAGGGTAGTTCAACAGTGATTTGTTCTGAAAGCTATGTGTCCTTCTCTGAGATGGTGTGTGCATTTGTGCGTGTGCTTGCATGTATGTCTGTTTGTGTGTCCTGACCTCAATTCTAACTGGGTTCACAAAAGGATGGAAAAAAGGTGCCTAAAAATAAATTTAATTCACAATCAGCCCAACTGAGCTGAGAATGACAAATCCTTTTAGAACGCCCCACAGTGAGATGTGAGATTAGGAAACATAAACACACACACACAGACACACACAGACACACACACACACTCTCACACATACACGTACACTCTCACACACACACACACACCTATACACGTGTACGCACGTAGGAAGTTGTGCAAACTGAACGTGCATGGACACACAAAAGAGAAGGTAAAACACAATCAGCTGTGGAAATTCCAAATAAATTCTACCACAAAATGATGTGCTTTGAAAAAAAATATTTTTGAAGAACACGACCGGCCTAAAAAACAAAAATACCAGAAACCTTTTCCCTTAATTTATTAAAAAATAATTCAAAAGAAAATTCAAATATTCAGCGAGTTTGTTCTGATGAATACGCTTTTTATTTTTTACCAAAGGTTATAATAAATCCTTAATTAGTTAGTTAGTTTAGTTAAATGAATAACACAGGTGTAGTTTTAAGCATTTGATATTATCTTTGTACGTGTGTCTTGAAGCAGCTCAGTGGGAAATATCGAATTAAATCAAAATACCAGACACTATTGTTTGGTAATGACAAAATATGTAGTGAAAAGGGAATATATATTTTTTTTCATTTAACCAGTTGTCAATTTATCGAAAGCAATAAAACTGAGGCGCTGCAGTCGTTCATCTTTTTCATGAGCACGGACACTCTGCTCAAGTCCCCTCGCTCAGAGAGATTCCAAGATGGCTGCGCACCTGTCATGGAGGTGGATTGTCCTGATTATGTATGGAGATCACCTCAAGGCCTCTGTAAAGTGGGAAGAGCATGCACACCTTGAGTTGCTGGTGTAACGCCGTTCAAAAGACCGCCGTTTTAAAACCTCTGACTGCCCCATATATAGACAGAAAGGATAAACCCTGGCAGTGTCTCCTTTCTCTCTCTCTCTTACTCTCTCACACTTCCTTTCTCTTTCTCTCCATTGCCCTCTCTCTCTCACTCTGTCTCCCCCCCCCTCTCTCTCTCTTTCTCTCTCTCTCACATCAGAAGCGCTGAAATGCACCCCAGGGCCAAATCGCACAGAACAACCCCTCTGAGCCAGAGAAAAAAGCTGGAATCCGTTTGCCCTGATATTTCACCAGCACCAGCCAGGAGCGAGGGGAGAGAGGAAGGGAGAGAGAGAGAGGGAGAGAGAGGGTAAAGAGACTGGGGCAGAGAAAAAGGGATAGATGGGAAAACAGCAGACCAGGGCTGTATTTATTGGGGGTGTGAGTGCCGCGCTGTAGGCTGTGGGATGGTAGGGAGAGTGCAAGGTGTTGCTGTTAGGTGTGGTTGGGTTTACAGAAATGGAAGAGCATGCATAGATAGAATGGTGGAGGAAAAAAAAAGAGGGAGAGATGGAAGGATTGGTCATGCGCAAGGTAAGAGAGAGGCTTTGTTTGATTGTATGTGGGAGGTGGGGGTGAGGGGAGGGGAGGGAGGGGGCTGAAGCTGTCGTCTGTGGGGTTATTATTATTGCAGGCAATCTTTGTGTGTGTGTGTGTGTGTTTGTGTGTGTTTGTGTGTATGTCTAAGAGAGAGAAGGCGAGATGAGGAGATATGAGATTCAGCTGCGGGGTCATTATTATTATTTTATTTTTTTTGACGCATGTCATGAGGTTAAAAGATGGCTGGAAGGCACTGATTATGCAGGCTCATTTGCATACTTAACAATAATTAGGTTATTAGCAGGTACCTGCTGAAGCATTGACTGGTGTGCTTTTTGGACACCTATTGATCTATTGATTTTGAAGTGTGAGGACTGTACTCAAGTACAGTATGTGACATCCTATGCACAGAACAAGTATACACACGCAAACACAAGCAGGCCTCGCTGATTAACATCTCTCTCACTATCTCAATAATAACTGTAAGAAGAACAGACTACCTCAACAGTGTAGAGAGAACTGATAAGAGAAAAAGGGCAGAATACATAAAAGGATGTAGGTTTTAAATGAAAGAGAGATTGGAGGAGCAGAGTGGGAGAGAGGAGCATTTTTTTTTTTTTGCCATTTCACCCACTTTAATAGGAGGACAGTTAATGGGCCTTTTTTATCGGGCACAGGCATCAATCAAGAGGTGTCAGGCGGCCGCTGAATCTGGGCTGTGGTCCTCTTCACAGATGACTGATTAGCAAGCCAAAATCACCAGATCCATCTTCCGACGGTCACTTTTATTACAGTCATTTTTAAAGTGACAGCAACCTGCCTTGTCTCACAACACTGGCCACCGCATATATATTCTCATCTTCTCTCCCCCTCTCTCCGCCCCTCTCTGCATCTGTCTTCCTCTCTAGTTCTGTCGCTGGGTATTTGGTCAGCCACTCTCCTGTTATTTCTTCCCCCCACCTCCCCTTTTCTACCTCTTTTAACTACTTTTATCTGACTTTCTTTCTGCCTCTCTCCACTCCCCCCCACCCCCTGTTGGTGCTACACTTATTCTCTCACTCTGCTGGGCAGGTTGAGGGGAAGCAGGGTCAGGGAGGTGTGGAGAGAGACAGGGGAAAGAGGGGGGAGAGGAGAGAAAATAAGACCCCCTCCTCTTCCATTGTCTGAAGGGTGTGTTCTGAATCCCTATATCGTTCGTTCTCCAGAGATGGTGAGAAATTCGTTTTGCACAGTTCCCCCGCTGTCTTACATCGGAGGAGGAATTCTCCATTCCCGAGCACAAGATGAATGTAAATGAAACAGTTTCGGCACAGGAGTGAGTTGGTCACAGCTGCATTTACATGGCTGCACTATGTAGACGGCATTTTAAGAAACAGAAAGGGTGACATTAAAGTTGGAGGCCAGGGAGAGTTAAAATGTGTTTTTTTGTGGCCAGGATGTAATAATATGTTGCTGAGAAAGGAGTGTCGGGAGACTGTCTTGGGGTAGAATTTTGTTTTCGAGCTTGTCAGTCAGATTTCTCATCCTTTCCTGCCTCAGTTTACTTACAGGCTGCGTTCAAAATAAATCACTGCATCAAATAATCATCGTGCAATCATTCAAAATGGCAGCTGAGCTATGTTTACCCAACGGTTTGCGTACATGTGTGTGTGTGCGAGAGCGAGTGTGTACGAGGCCAGGCTCTAAAGAGCACTCCTGTGTCTTGGCAGGAGATATGCTAATCGCAACTGACATCAATCTGAAAAACATCAGCCGAAGTAACATGTGTCTAAGATTACATTTACAACCTTCTGAGCAAAGAGGGACAGCGCACACGCACACAAACACACACAGCGAAGGAAAAGTGGGTCAGGTAAAACAAGCAAACGTATTTCAGAGACAGCCTGCCATTTGCGATGTCCTCAAAAAACAACTGATTGAACAGCTTGTCGAAACATTAAGACTCAAATTTGAAAGCTTTGAAGTCATCTTAAACACAGGAAGGATTATTCTATTAAACAAATGTGTCCTTTGTTTTTCACTGCCCGCTTGAATACTAAGAGCTTTTAATATAGAGGCACAAAAGAAGCTATTACTCCTTCCTTTGTTCAGCCGCTTAAAGTTAAGGTTATGAGTTCCTTCCTTTGGTTTTTAGAAGGGGTGGAGGGAATACGTCATATTTTTTTCAGGCTGCGATATGCATTAGGAGACAACCTGGGTCACATTTTACAGTGAAGCACCTGAACATCAGAGCGACTCAGGCGGGTGTAAAATATGTGTCCTGCTAAAACCCATTTGGAAAGGGCCCTTAGATGTGTGTGTTGAGGGAGCAGATAGACAGAGAGACATACACACACAGGAAATCGTAGTAATGGCACTAGCAGCTGTGGCTTGCTAAGTGAACACATACGACTGTAGCTATACTGGATCTGTCCTCCCCTAAGCTTGGGACCAGATCTGTGTGTGTGTGTGTGTGTGTGTGTATGTAGAAAAAGAAAAAAAATGTTCATGTCTCTATATCTCTACGGTACAAAGTTTTAATTTGCCCCTAAAACTCTTACATACACACGTACAACACACATTTGCGTCAACTGAAAAGCAGCAAATTTAAAGCAACAAACTTTGTCTACGATTAGTCTTTTCCTCTTTCTTTCTTCCTCTGTCTCTCTCACATACTTATACACACACCGTCAGTCTATCTGGAGGGCAGCGGGGCACTCAGGGGTCTGACAGTGAATTCGTCCCGAACATCCGCCAATAAAAGATCGCTGCAGTATTTTACGCTAGAAACGTTTGATGACAAGCAGTAACTAGCGTGAAATTCACCCTAGATTAAATGTCCTAGGAGTTGTATTCCCATCCGGCAAATACACACGTCTGCGAGCATGTAAGACTGCACACACACACACACACACACATACCAGCTGTAAACCTCAGTTAGGGTATAGCCCACAGCAGGGGAGAAGGCACAGGAAACAAATATAAATCCTGAGATACACAAACACACACACACATGACCATACAGTACACTCATGCACAAACATAGTCTCATGCACACACACTGACATGAGCAGATACATACTGTATATATGCTATATAAATACATGCACACGTCGGCTAAGAGAAACACTGACTTACTCACAGGCGTTCAGACTGCAGACACAACGGGGGGCAAATCATAGCAGGAGACTTGTAGCGTGTTTGGCTGATTACCAGGCGAGCAAATAACAGAGAGAGCATGCTCGCATTGCCACCTCCATCCTCCTACTCACACACACACACACACACACACACACACACACACACACACACACACACACACACACACACACACACACCTGTTTCTTTATTGGTTAGTCAAAGCGCTGATTATTATTATTATTAAAAGTTTTTTCTTCTTTTTCTTCTTGATTTTGTTCTTTATTTCTTTCTTGGCTGGTGAAATAATTACAGTCAGGCACAAAAGATCAGAGCAGGAATCTCAAGACACGGTATTACTCAGACAGGTAAGACTGAGGTAAAGTGATGGGAAACAATGAAAGGGGAGTTCATGCTAAATGACTATTGGTATGTCTCGATTAAAGAAATGACCTGAATCTAAATCGGACTAATTATTATATAAAGTAAAATCAGTTGTTCTCGGATTTTGAAAAACAAACAAAACAACAACGTAGAGTGCGATGCTCTCTTTGTCATAGCTGTTGAGCTGAATGACTGACGGATGAGGATAAAGTGGGGAGAGAAAAGTGTGACCGAGTGAGGGATAAGAAGAGGGAAAGAAGAGTTAACCGCTGTAGTTAACTTTTAGCCAGCATATGGTTTTCTGGGAGGTCGGTCTCTTTTACACTACTTAACTATTCACATTTTCTGATTCAAATGTTGCAAAACTAATTCAAATATTAAATTGATTGTAACTTTATGAGATAAACAAACTAAAGACTTGAAGCATTCCAACCTCCATCCAAATATAATACCCGTTTTGAATATTCATGCAAACAGAACATTTAAGGATCCCTTCAATAAATAAAATACTAATCCAGTGTCTGTACTACAGTCTGGTTATCAGAGTTGTGTTTGCTGTTGCCCAGCAAACACAACTCTGTCTGATCATGAAATATGAGATAATGAAGCGGGCACGGCTCAATGCCACTGTAATTAACAGACAAACAACATTTTCAACTGAAATGTGTCCGTTGTATCAATTTTAAATCAACAACAAGGAACATTATTCTGGTCAGTGGTGGTCAGCTGGCAGTAGACATGTTAACAGATTAACTCGCCAGTGGGAATGCTAGCTCGGCCACCCCCGCCAGCCACACGTCACTCACCTTGTATGTTGCAGTGGTCTATCGAGAGTCTCCTGCAGAGAATCTGCGGCTCAGAATCAAGCCATGTTAAAAATGATTTAATTCTAGAACCTTACCCAACAACCTACACTTCTACTTTCCTTTACTATTTCTTTTTTTCTATCTGAGACGTGTACAATTCTTTATTTTTCTATAACTTCATATTGCTTTACCCCCCCCCCCCCCCCCCCCCCCCCCCCCCCCGTTTCCCCATTATTCCATTCACTATTCCATCTTTTAATATTCCTAGAATAAAGGACTAAAAAACTGCCTTCATTTTAACTGACAGATCATTTTAAAATGAAATCTTGGGTACAAAACTTTTTTTAATATATATATTAATGTCAACATTTAGTAAATCTTAAAGGCCTGACTTGGTTTTAATATTCTAAATGACACATCACATACAGTTTGAATAGTTTGAAAATGCAAAAGTGGAAAAGAGAATCCATTTAACTTAGTTTGGAGCACAATCATATCAAGAAACAGTATATACATCACGATCAATTTAATGAATGTCTGTTTGAAAATGAACCACATCGGGGCAATTTCATACATACAGTACGTAATGCCTCCTGGTTCTTATGCAAGGCTTCCTGCTGTTATTGTGCAGGGAAAGTCAAGGCGGAGTAAGAGGAGGTCAGGCAGAGGTAAGCCTAAATAAAGTCTCTAACTGGGCTGCTTTACAAGCCTTAGTTAAAGATATTGATTCAGCCATAAAAAAGCAACATTGTGCTTAGCGAAGAGAAAGTTGCAGTTTACAGCTTGTATGTTCATATCATCTCCTGGCATGTGTTTCCCTTGCCGCAGTTATGTGCTATAATTACATTAGACTTATGACCTTTCAGAGGAGCGGGAAGGGGTAAAAAAAAAAAGAAATCCTTGAACATCTTAATTCGATCCGTTTCAAGCAAGAGCGGACGGTTTTGGGAGAGGAGGAGGAGGAGGCTGCACACATAACATATTATAAGGAGAGTGGTGCCAGCTAAAGCGGTGCCCTGTTTTTTATTTTCACTTCATATTCTTCAATGAAAGGTTCTTTTGTTGTCTACTGGCTAATTGACTTTAACGAGAAACATTCTTTTGTACCAAACGTTAGTTTGACAAACTGAACTTTGTGTTCCTCTTAGTGGTTTTCAAATTAGATTCAAAAAGGGACACAGTGGTAGGGGCAGGGCCCGGCCGACTGGGATCACAACAAACATGACATGGCACATGCACACTTGTACGCCCAAGCCATTCATATATACTCACACAAAACGCTTTAATCCCTTATCCTTTACACTCCAAACTGTGTTATCGGCTGTAAAGAGAATTCAAAAAGCATGACTATGACAGAGACTGAGGAAAAGCAATATTTAGAGGAGGAAAGGGAAGGATGAGAGGACAGGATAAAGGATTTTGTTCTAACTATGCAACAGTATTCAACTTGACACTCTCACGGCATTAAACTTGGTTCAGTTATAAGAGCGCAAGTGTGTGTGTGCGTGGTATCGACAAACGCAGCCCTTGATCTGTGAAGAGGAGGTGATGGTGTCTTAAGAGTTGCTTGTGCACAAATTGTGTAGATTTAACCACTGGAAACAATCATGTAGTGTGTGTGTGTGTGTGTGTGTGTGTGTGTGTGTGTGTGTGTGTGTGTGTGTGTGTGTGTGTGTGTGTGTGTGTGTGTGTGGATAGAGCTCCTGAAAGCAATTCCTCAGAATAACCGGTGACTTGGACTACCTGCTGGCATGAGCTAAGCTGTAGATCGATAACAAGTGTTAGTGTGTATGCGTCTGTATATGAGAAGGTGTTTGTCGTATGTTTATATGTGTGTGTGTGTGGGTGTGTGGGTGTGGGTGTGCATATGTGTATGCTGAGGCGTCATACAGTTACTGGAACACTTACATATATTTGGCTCCCTCCAAAGCAACATCAGGTTTTATGAAAGCAATCCATCTGAATTGCGGCAATACATTTCCATCAGCCGTCAATTTCTTAAGAGAAACTAGCAAGTGTGTCTAAATTCTATATAAAATTACATCTAAGCTCGGACAAATTAGATGTTAGAAACAACATTTAGGTCCATAATACAGTTTGGAAAAATCAGCAGATCAATACACACACACACAGCTGTGTGCACATGCACACACACACACACACACACACACACACACACACATACACAGATTTAGTTGCCATGGTGTCTGCATGCTTTTTGCATGTTCCTGTCACATCGGTGACGTGAGTGTCAAGTGCTGAAGGGCATGGTGACCCAAGATGCCAGCAGCCTTTCCTCGGGGTTGACATGTCCATTACGCTCTAACGACAGGGACAGCCAGCGTCAGAGGCCCGGTTCAACCTAAAACAGGCTCTGACAGCCTCTCTGGCACTCGTCTGCATACTGCCGCTGTATCCCGTATCGCCAAGAATCATTTCTAAAAAGATTTTAACATACGTTTCACTTCCACAGCATGAATCCAATAGGTGTCATGGGTGCAATGTTCATGAAACATGCAGAAGGCCCTATTGGCCTTTACTTACGGCTGGTTTCTGCCAAGCTCAGCCGCAGGCAAATACAATGCACAGTCATGTGATATTATAGAATATATTATAAAGTGTTAGGTGTGATCACTTGAGACAGCTGAGAGAGTACTGCTGGTGCAGCCAGGCTGCATGAGATCCGGCTCTGATCCATCGCTGTTGGTTGGTCAGACTTGATTGGTGCTCAACCTAATCAATGCATCTGGCAGAATGGTTGCATTTGCAGCAGTGGAGGAAGAGTTGGACTACACATAAAGTTTAGAACCTCGGCCTTATGAACATACTGAATGCAATTAATCCACAGAATTTTCGTTTTTTTAAGATATTTTTTTCGAGGAGAAAATTTGAAGTTCCAATACACATTCTTTTAAAACCAGTAAAAAACACTTCTGCCCTGTTCACATTTGACAGCGTAAATGAGCCAAACAAATAGGTTAAGAAAAGAGTGGTGTAGCTGTTAAAGATGCCTTGCTGCATCACAAACCACACCTGAAGGTTACAAACACAGTGTGGCTCAGAGGTAACACAAACAGCAAAAGGTCAAGGGTCACAGAGAACACTACATAATTGCCATTGGTGCTCAGCCATATCATCGCAGTTTGCCAGGTATCCAAAAGTTAAAAAAAAAAGATTTGAGCAATGTTGTTGCCAATAAACGTGTACAACGGAAACATAGTTACTGCTCTGGTTGTTTTTGAATATGAGGACAAATTATCTATTTTAAACTGTATGTGACTGAGGTTAAATAAAAACTGTATGTTCATTATTTCCCTCCAACTGCTGTCTTAAACAGTCACGGCTAAGACAGACATATTTTCAATGTTAGCCATCCAAAAAATGCCCGCGTCCAAAACATCCATCACTCACTTTGGAGGAGATTGAAAACAACTGAAGGAAAGGGTGCAGGCACATTCTGAAAAAAACCTATTGTGTGTTTAGTTTCACATTCTATACATGAAACAATTACTACGTGTTTCCATTTTTATGTTGGTACAGCCAAACTATGAATCAGATTAAAATACTTCTAACTTTATCTCACTAGTAGGTTGTTAGTATTCTGGTGAGCGTGTCTCTGTGCAAAACAGAAGTTGATATGTCTGGCCTGACACTAAACATAATCACTCCCTGAAAACAAGGCGAAAGAGTTTTGAAGCCCGTTTTGATGTCGGCAGCAGCTCGGAGTCAGTAATGAGGATGTTGATTTTGTTCTGATTATAGAATTGCTGGCCTGTTTGTTGATATTGCTCAGCTGTGTCCCTCCCTCCCGCTGAGCAACATGGACACCAACTGCCAACATGTGAATTAAAATTACTTACCATCCAATTAGTCCCACTGCTCACACTCGGAGCAGAAAATGTTCAGCACAACAAGAGATCAAATTCAGACTCCCTAGACTAAGACATTGCGGTTGCTTGTGAGATTGGTCCAACTTGGGCTACTGAGATATTAATAAAGCAACATAAAAACCACTATCTACTATCTGTATTATTGTGTCAAAATAATAGTTTGTAATGAAGGAATGGCATCCACAATCTGTATATTTATGTTGAACCTTTCATCCATCACACACAAACATACACTCTGCTCTAACTTTGCTCTGACCTGTTGATAACTTCGGATGTTCATACACATCCACATTACTCCATTTACGATCTACACACTCAAAGGAAGCAAATACACCATCCCCAGTCTCTTGCAGACATGGTGGATTTCAAGATGCACTTAAAAAGCAGCAGAAACAACTCATACACCCTCAAACCCTCTTAGCAAAAATGCTAAAATCTGAGCACTCCCATTATACATAATTTAGGGGAATCTATATTCATAGAAGTGCGGGGCGTGTTGTGTTCAATGAGGTAAAATGCCCCTGTGTGGCTAATGGAATGGCCTGAGTTGCGTGATTGAGTGAAATGTGCTGGAAAGATTGGGAGGAATTTTAGTGCAGATAAATAAAGAGGAGATTCTGCTTTTTACTGGGCGTCAGCATTAATGCAACATCTCCCCAGGTGATCAACACATTCAAATGGAGAGATGGGAAGCTGGCGAGAGAAAGTGATGGGGGAGACAAAGAGAGGAGGAGAGGGAGAGACCGATAGAGAGACACGGAGAACGAGTGCGACGAAGAGAGGGAGCGAGAGGACACTTTAAGAAATAGCCTGCCACAATCCTACTCCACATGCACGAGGGCCATAGTATAGCATCTCATATATCATCATAATGTTACAATTGGAAGGTTCAAAGGAAGGGAAAAAAAGGGAGTGAAAAAATGGGTCTTCGCAAATTCAAAGTCAAAATAACCAAGGGACATTATGAAGCTTCTACAGTAGATGACTTGAGAAGGCCAGGGTTGTCACGTGCATTTTTTCCTCCTTTTTCCTCTTCTTACCTTCCGTAATTTTACGTCAAATGCGAGCGGGCAGCTCTTTCTTTTCACCTTCCACTCTCCACATCCATTACCTTTCGGAGAGATGCAAAGTGAACATTTCAATTGGATTGCAATGGCCAGTTAGTGCTGCTTTGATCCCCACTCTGCTCTTTGAGGGCTCCATTGTTCCTGATTTGCTGGCTTGATTTGCCTGCCTGTGGATAATGGCCAAGGAGCCGCAGCCTGGCCTTCTCCCATCAACCCATTTCTCCTTATCATAGGCCTGAAGCTCAAAACATATATGAATAACTGCGATATACCTTTATGGTATGGAGTCCCTCGTCCTCAGCCATATGAAGTGTGGACTGGGAGGCACTGTATGTATATATACCGTCATACAAACTACAGTACAGCACTGACTCAGGTTTTCAATCCCAGTTTGAACTTCCACTAAACACAAGGGTGTAAATTCCCCAGAGACCCTGCACTGGTGCTTAAATGGAAGTCGGTAACACTAAGACGTGGCAGTTACAAATTTGTTGGGCCCCATTGTCCTTCATCTCATCAATCAGACGCTGACACGATAATTTGATGCAGAGGTGACTTTAAGTGTGCAGCAGTTGCTTCTTTATCTTTTAGAGTGTCTGAATTTGGGGTTCCAGCATCACCTTTGAGAGTAAAGCAGAGTGATACGCATGCTATCTGAATGCTTCTCTTTGGTACAAAGTATCTATTTAACTCCATGAAGTCAAGCTTGCCATTTGTTGATCATTGCTGTACAATTTGGTGTGTCATTTTATGTTATTAGACTCAAACTAACAGTAAAAAAGATCAATCAATTATCATGACTTAAAGTTATTCTGTTGGAGTTTACTGTTGGACCTTCACTGGTGCAGTCACTTTTGATGTGGACAATTTTATTGACTAGTTTAATACAAGAAAAAATATGATGAAAAAGTTAACATTGCAGTTTCTTATCATATAGTTCTTGCCGTGCAAACAACACATCAATTCTGAATTCTCTTTCAGTTATATGCATCTAATATCTCTGTAGATTTGTCCTGAAGGTGATCATTGACCAGCTTCGCTCTGATTTACGCGTTTGATTGCCTGCCTGAGACTTTAAAACAGCAATTGGTCGGGCCTTGCCTCTTTCTGGTCCTCCCGCACCCCACCTTAAGATAACTTTACTGCAGCGCGTGTAAAGAGAGAATGCAGAGAGAATTTGCTCAAGTGTCGAGTCTCCTCCCAGATACAAATGAACAATTTGTTTTCCATTTCTTTCCAAACCTTCATCTAAGCCTTTCTGCTTTGAAGTAGGGAGTGGAAAGGGAGGAGAAGGGTAGGTAAGGGGGGGCTACAGATTGTACGATAGCGTGTTTGTCTTCAAAGAGTTCCGACTTGCTTACAAATGCACTGGCGAGTAAAACACCTTCAAGGTGAAATTGATAAATCTGGTGGTAAGCTCTTTCATGGCAATAATAAGCAGAATTTGTAGAAAGGGTGCATGGATTTTTTCAGATGCAAATGTTGTCAAACACCACCAGGCAAAAACTAAATTGAACTGTGCTAAGAAGATAAGAATATTTTGAAAAAGCACAGAGGTACATAATTACATTCATGAACAATATCAAATAGCTCTGGCATATCCTAATCAGGGCAGATATAGTGTTTTATACTTTCTGTACTCGCAACATCCAGTGTTTGCCCTTTGATCATCACCAAACTTGGCCATCTTCAATGAATTTCACGTTTCTGAAAAACCCACAACGTTTCCCCTTTACATATCAAACACATGATCGTATTGTAGTCATTCAGACAGAAACCTTCTAGAGGCTCAGACTGAGCACAAACAAACAAGCCATGAGGAAAAAAAAAAACATAGAAAGACAAAGAGAAAAGGAGAAAACTCATCAGTTGTCCATCTGGCGGATGACATCCTTTGTACCCTCTCTGTCATTTCTTTCTCATCTGCTAGGATGGACAGAATCTCCTCTCTCTCTCTCTCTCTCTCTGGGATGACTGCTTCACTGAAGTCCCTGGAGACACCTTTTTCCTCTGTCTCTCTCACTTCTCCTCTCTCTCTCTCTCTCTCTCTCTCTCTCTCTCTCTCTTCCTCTATGTGGCTACTATTTTCCTGAAACTTTATGAATTAGTTACAACCCTTCTTTTCCTTCCTCACCTCCTCTCTTACTTTCTCATCTCAGCCCGAACGCGAATTCAACACCTGCCTCTAGACAAACTGTCCGTCTCTCTGTCCATCTGTCTGTCTACCCCCCCCCCTGCTTTTTTTTTTTTTTCAATGCCTGTCTGGCCCAAAACCTCCCTGGGAAAAATACAAGATGAAATTGAAAAAAAAAAGAAATTATATAGATATATTTTTCACGAAAAAAGTTAGAGCTCTCGCATTCGTAAATGAAATGCAGCTGTGGATCGAATGGTCTCACAACTCCCCGTTGTCCGCAACCCCCTTCACTCCCACTCCCTCTAAGATTGGGCAGACACAGGGGGTGGTGTGTATGTGTGTGTGTGTATTTGTGTGTGTCCGACTCCTTTGTGACCGCTTTCCTGAACCCGAACCCTCCCTGCACAGAGGGAAATGGCGGACTGTGGCAACGACAGGGCAGTTTTACAGTGCACCGGGCTGAATGTTAAACTTATATTTAATGTATGACATTTCACACAAATCATCCGGCCACAGACATGACCCTGGGGTATTCCGCAGATTGCTTTTTCAGTGCCTCAGCAACTGTGGAATTATTCGTCCCAGAGAGAGAGAGAGAAAGAGAGAGAGACCGGGGACGGGGGGGGGGACGGGGGGCTTTGAGTTTGGCAAAATGATCCCCCTCTCACTGCTCTGGCCATCCCAGACTGGAAGCTCTCTCTCTCTCTCTCTCTCTCTCTCTCTCTCTCTCTTTTCTCTGTGATATCATGATCGCAGGGCTGTGCCAAATTGAAAACATCTTGGCAGTCTGGGGGCTGTATGAAATAACCATATATTATGTGTAGTATAACACCCGACTGGATAGCAAAAACAATTATGCTGTTTTGCAGTCTCAAAAGATTCCTTGTGCCCCCTCAACCCTCCACTCCCTTCATTCCCATGTAAAAATCTTCAGAGGGGAGTGTAGAAAATTATCTCAGATTTGTAAATTGGAGTTGGATTTGAACCCCATACCCCCTCCCAGAATCCCGTCTGATATGAATAAGTCTACAACCGTTTATAGCGATATGTACATACCCCAGCACGTCCATCTGTACGGATTAAGAAAAACTCTGTAAATATCTCATATTCAATTCCCCTCTGTGAGGCGTTTTTGCACCGACACGATATGGAAATAGTGGCAACCACAATAAGAGTTCATGAATACACAGTAAGGATGGCCCCAGCATCCCCAAAACACTGCCGTGCTGAAAATAAACACAGGGCTGCTGTTTTACCGCTATGGCAAGCTTTTCAAATAGCAGAAAACCATACACACAACATTCAACATTTTCTTGGTTTTCTTGTCAGCTCTGCCTCGCAAAACAATGTATTTATACAGATGGGTTCCAACAGTTGGGTCATCCATTTTATCTGAGGGGACATTTTTCAACATTTAGGTTTAGATGTGAAAAGTGTGCTGTCCACTACATCAGCGTCACTCTCTCTTTTCAAGGTTAGACGTCGGACGGGGAGTTTAAGAGCATTAGGGCACGGCTACCTGTCACACTCAAAATGCCACGCACACACACAAGCCATCATGTACATGTATTAAAGCCAGATTCCAAGATACTGTATATCAATTTTTATATACTGTATGATTATGGCTGCTGTTCCTTAAACTCCGTACGTAAAGCAGTGTGAAAACAACTGAACTAAGAGGATTCTGCATCATGCCCAATTATGAAGAATTGTTCAGTATAGCTAGCACCATCAGCAGGGTAAATGAATGAAATAGGCTACTACCCACTGTACTACCTCTAAACCACACACACAAACACATGTGCTTAATAGACAAGGCCCCAACATGTTCAGAAACGGCTACACTCAACTACATTTGCCCGAGTGCCTTCAAGCTTAGATTCGGTGCACGACATGATGTACAAGTGTCTGCGTGTGTTAAGCTCAGCACCCATGATAAACAACTGAGATAAGAGGATTTGAATCTCCGTATCGTGTCTAATTATGAAGAATCATTTCATACAACTAACAACGTCAGCAGTGTAAACAACAGAAAGATAAAAAAGAATATACACTGTCCCCCCCTGAAGACACACACACATAGAAACACACAAACACACTAAGTCACTACCACAGTCAACAGCATAATTATCAATTTCCCCTCAGGGCGTTTGGAAACCTATTCCTAATTGGAACCCAGTTGGGACTTTACATGGATTTAAATACATGAGGCTTTTGCAACAGGGAAACACACATGCATACACACACAAATATAAAAACACACCAGCCCAGTGCGTTGACAACGTTCCCCCCAAATTTCTATTTAAGCTAAATCTGGCATGATCCCCGTTGTCTCGCTACACTCGGGTCAAGCGCAACAACACAAGTCTCCGAAGCACAATTACGCCACTATTTTCCCCCTGTTTTGTATTCTGTTTTTCTTTATTTTTGTTCCATTTCCCTGACTTAAGCTGTTGTCTAATGGACAGCATCGTGACAGAAAGGAGTTTGGTATCAGATTGAAGCCGGTTGCCCTTTTTGCCAATTTGCGAGCAGCCTCCTCTGTACTTGTAAGATGGCCAATTAGCTGACCGTCTGACAGAGGCTCTCTGACTGTGGCTATTAAAACTCACACTCGTAGGCGCGTGCACACACACAAACACACACACACACACACACGTACACACAAAGTACCCAGACATCCATGCATACACATGTGCTCACATACGCACACTCACACAGTACAGTGCTGCCTCTGACTGTCCATCTCTATCTGCTGTTTTTGCGAGGAGCGTGCCAAGACCTCACCCCTCACCTTCTACTCACAATTAGGAAGACACACACACACATGCACACACGCTTCTTCATTTTCCTCACCAAGAGATGCTATGATCCCTGACCTCTTTCAACCCCCTCACACCCCCACCTGTTCTCCATCCTCCTTCTTCTTCTTCTTCTTCTTCTCCCTCTCAATGTTTACCCTTCTCCTCTCCATCTCTCTCCATCCCATTTGTCTGACTCCTTTCATCTTCTATTGCTGCTTCTTTTTCAAACTCATCTTCACCACATCTATTTGGAAAAATGGTCTCACACATTTTTGGAAGTGTTAATTGTTTAGTTTAGTGGTGTTTCGCACATATTTTAGTAATTTATTAAACCAGGAATCATAAACGGAAGCAATTTTAGGCTTTTCTCTGTTTTCTGCCTCAAATGTTTGTCTCACTGTATGATCTAAACACCACCATCCACATACATGGAGGACCATGCAGAGACACACACACAAATAGCATAAACATGAGCATCAGTGCACACACGTATTTAACACATGTTATAGGCTAGGACACACAGCACACACAGTATGCATATCTTAACACACACGTGTTGCTGATGTGAGCTAGTTTCATAACCACACCATGCTGTTTCACTGAGGTACCACGTAACCCACTATAAAGAAAATAATAAATAAATAGGCGGTAATTTAAAAAAAAGCATTAATGCTGAACATGTTTAGTTTGCACATATAAGGGGATGTTTAAAAAGCAAAAAGATAAAAATAAGATAATGAATGGATGACTGAAACAGATTTCTAAAACCTGATAAAGTACATATGGACACACCAAGCAAACACACATGCACCCTGGGGGACTTCCCTGGGGACCTTCCCACTTGAATCTCAACCTTTAGGCACCCCCCATCCCAAGCCAACACCCCCACCCCCCTTGTCTTTGTTGTCCATCAGATTGGTTTGTTTTAAGCCTCACCCCTCTCCCTCCACGGTCAAGTTCAAGGGTCCTCTAGAAACACACGGTGTGGTTGTGCGGGGGGAAGTTCGTGAGGTCAACCATTCCCTGGGAGTAGAAATGCACAAGGCACAGACACCTGCAGCCATAGATGCTCGTGCACCAGCGGCAAACGTGGTCGCACTCACCCGTATTCACCACATGATAATGCATATATACTGTATATATATATATGAACGTAACACAAACATACACACGTAAATATTCAACAATTGTATACACAGAAGCATGCGTTTTGAGCTGCGAAAATCGAAAAAAGAAAATGAATAAATAAAATGTACTGACACCTCCACACTCATCCCGGTGCACCTGCTTCCTCAAGGTCTGTCGGCTGCAGTCAAAATGGTGGACACAATAACACCGGGCTTAGCTTTGATTCCTAATATGGAGGAAACAATTCTATTTTTCCGTGGGGCCACTGATACTTGGAGATAGAATTCAACCGATCTCCCTCTCGCTCTCTCTCTCTCTCTCTCACACACACACACACACACACACACACACACACACACACACACACACATACACACACATACACAACCCTATCTCACTCCTTCTTTTTATTCCTCTTTCTTGATATATCTGGACATTACTGTGTGTGTCAGCTTCAGCAAAAACATGGGGTGGAGCGGTTGTGACACGCACATCCAAAAACATGAATCCTTTCCCAGAAATAAGAATGAGAAATATGGTGAGGGAATGCATTGTTTAATTTAAACAGACCCTCAGTTAACTACCTTACGGTTGGAATCCATGTTTAAATTGTATAAACATCTTAAAATGTCATGTTATGTTAATGTATTTGAATAAAAATAGCCCTCTTATATTTTTTATTGTTATTTCAGAATAACACAGGCAAAAAAAGAAACTTTAGTCCTGCTCTGCTAAGATTTATTTGCATTGTAAATGCAATCTGCATGTCTATCTGCAATTATTTCTAATTAATTTTCATCTAATTCTTAGGAGACTATTTCAGACCCAGAATTAACACAAAAGAACTTCCTGCCTCAGTTCTCACACCAAAGATAATTATAAAGTTAAGAGGGTTTGCTAATTTAAAAATGCTATCTGCATGACATCAAATATACATCTTTGATCTCACTCTGTCCCTGATGGTTAAATGCCTTTAATTATATTCAGAAAAATTAACTTTCTCTGAATAATTAACAGTGACTTTTCTTTTTGTTCGTATGTAGAGTGTGTTGGATACTTTTTGCTTAATTAATTCCAGCGACAAACAAACTCCAATCTCCCAGTATATACATACTATTATACAAACGTGCAGAAAATCTACCAATTGCATATCAAAACAGTGCACTCAATTGTGCATTCCCAAAGCGATTGCCTTTATGCAATTCATGCAAATAGTGCAATAGCGTTGCCATTTCACACACATGACTTGCACTCGGAGTAATTTCTTTAAATCTCCGCATACCATGAAGCATAATCCTTAGACATTGTGAAAATTGCACAAAGCACACGTATGACCCACATGTGTTCTTGACGATCAGGGGGGACCTTCTCCATATCTCATTATATTCCCCTATAGCATATCAGCATCTCCCTAGGTGAATGTGTATACATACACAGAGAAAGAGAAAGAGTCAGATGATTCCTATTATCTTTATCACCCAGCTACAGGAGCCGTCTCGGCTCCCCTCTTTCCACCTCCCCATTATGTAAAACTATGGATTACGTTTGGTATGCGCATGAATCCTGCATTCAGAGGTGTGTGTGTGTGTGTGCGTGCGTGTTTGGGACTTTATGGCGTGTGTTTGAGAGGAAAGGGTGGGATCGGGTGTATATACATCCATGCATGCATGTATGCATCCATGCAGAGACCCCCCCCCCCCCCCCCTTCATCTCTCCTTCTCTCTCCATCTATCATGCCTCCATAGGTCTATCAGCTTCGGGAATGAGGTGTGGAGAGAGGGGAAGGGGCGAAGGGTACATGTGGGGAAGAGAAATAAATTTAGCCCCCCCACTTTAAAAATGCACATACATTTCCATACATTGAAACGGCAGTGAGGTTCACACACCCTTGCTGCTGTATCCCCAATATGCGTCGTCCCACCCATCCGTCACAGGCACACACACACACACACACACAGGCACATACCCCAAAACACCAAATACAGCAAAGATGAATGTGTGTGTCCTGTTCAGTGGGTGCGGGTGAAAATCTACCCCTTGCCATATTTATCTTCATAAGAGCAGAAGGTGCATGTGTGTTTGTCTGTATACATACTGGTTGTGTGCCGGGAGTCTGTGTGTGTTTGTTTTTGTGAGTCTGTGTGTACATGAGTTCATTTACTTCAACTGAAGAAAAAAGACCCTTGCTCCTCTTGTGCTGTATATAAAAAAAAAGCTCAACACCATAGATTTTCTTGATTCCTAAATATAATGCACATCAAAAAATATTACAATATGTACGGCAGGTCCAAAATAAGCAATTCAGTCAATCGAACGTCTCAGGAGTTTGCAAAGCTGCAGTACCTTCAAGCTCAATCCACAAACTCTTTCCTTTTTCATTTCCATACCAAAATGTATTTGTTGATGCATAGATTCCAAATAGTTTATAGTCTATTTGCTATGTCATGTACCAAGGCTTTCAGACACCAAAACAACAAGCACGACCTTTCCCTAAAAAGCAGCTGAAACACCCACCCCTTGTAGATAATCACGGCCTGTCGTGAGCGAGGAGAGTGAAACACGGGTGTGGTATTATTAAGCGAGACTAGTTTGTTCGGGAGAAGTGTTTTTGGCTTTTAAAAAGTTCCATTTTGCACTCCCCAGGCGCCACACTTGGGGCACCCCAGGGAGGCATGTGTGTGCGTGCGTGTGTGTGTGTGTGTGTGTGTGTGTGTGTACTCTAAAATATTCTGACTGAGCTGTCTAGCGGCTCACAGAGCAGGGAGATGTGTCCTGTCTCCTGCATTCAAATGTGAGTGGGTTTTGGAGAGCAAAAGTAAACAGATATGCTTGCTTGAACACACACATGAGAACGCATGTATGCGCACACCTGCTGTCTCGACATGTATGCATGCATGTACGCACAACCACACACAAATACCGTATGAATATGAGCATGCACATGTGAACACAAGACACATGTGTGTAAGTGTGTGCCCCCCCCCCCCCCCCCCCCCCCACACCACCACCACCAATCTGTTGTCCATCCATATTTCCACATATCTGCCCATCAAGCTCATCACTACAACGTCCGCTCAGCTCGGCCACGCTGACAAACACTGCGGTGGCAGTCAACCGACGTTGAAATATAAATACATTATGAATATTTTTTGAGTATTTCATTCCGGACCGGCGTCGAGAAGCCGGTCGTCATGGACTTGCCCTTTCGCAGCCGGCGAAGCCACATTTTTATAAGGCACCGTAAACCTCTGCCGGTCTACATTCTCAATTCACTCCTTAAGCTCTTTAACGCTTTTCCATGTCACACCTGCAGTATATGGGCTGTAATATAAGATAGCCCAAGACAATGAGCTGTCCAGTTGCCGAGGGGGATAGCTGACAGCGTGTTATGAGGGAGGAGGAAGGAGGCGTATAGAGAGGTCGAGCGAAGGGTAGGATGGGGCCCTTCAAAGAAAATATGACCCTTAGAAAGCCTCGCCGATTGTGCGATCCGAATCCTCCTTGCTACCATATTTCCTCCTACTCTTCCCTCTCTCTGCCCCCACCACCCGTCCCTCACTCTCACTGCTGTCCCTCCTTCACTTCCCTCTGTCCTCACTCAATCCATTCACACACAGATGTGTTGTCTGTCATGACCATGATGATAAATTAGCGCGGGTGCTGCTGGTGAAATAGGAGCTGGTGTCTGAGTGCAGAGGGTGATCCAGTGGACAATGCCAGGGATGAACCACTGATAGTTCAGCTGTGGCTCGATCTGGAGAAACGCTTTGGTTGGGACCGTGTCGGAGTCGTATTTGCTTTCAGTACAGTTACAGTGTCACAGGATGTTACTTTATGTGAAAGGTTGAATTGCCCAAAAAGATTTTTAAAACACGTTTCAGTGACAGGGTTTTATTTCTTCTTATTTTCTTTCTTATTAGGTTTTCCCTGAAAAATAGCCTGAATTTAAAACAGGGAATCATGAAAAAAAATAGAAAGATTTGACAGACAAAAACAACATTAGTGCAGCTACAGTGAACACCGTGAATAAGGTACAAATTAACTACTCTTTAAATATATATATATAAAATAATGTTTCCAAAAAACTTTCTAGGTTACATTTTTTTGCCAGACAGTGGGAGAATGTTTGAGATGCCTGAGCGTGTGTTCACAATCTGTGGTTACAACAGAATGGCCTTGTCTTGTCACCTGGAGCTCTGCAAAAATTTGTCTCATGTATGTGGGTTGGGGGTGCTGCATGCATGTGTAGCTGGGGTTTTTTTTTAGTGTGATTTTCTTTTTTTTACCTGCAGGCTTTGGTTTTTGTGTGCCTGTTTGTGTCTATGCTTGCGTTTCTGTGTGTATGTACGGACATGTGTTTCTCATGAAGGCCCATGCCGGGCAAATTAATTCTCAGAAGTTGCGTGGCGGGGGCTCTCCTTCCCTTTGAAATGGGGCATACTGCTCCCTGTAATCAATAAGTCAAGCCATCTCGGCCGCATGTTGCAACCCCCCCGGCACACAGATGAAGAAGCCCAATTTACTCATCATAAATTCTGATTCCCACAATAAATATGAGAGGAGGTCCCACGGTATTAGAATATCTGGAATCTCAGGGGCGTTTGAAATGCCGGCTGGCCTTCGCCTCGGCCTGGAGTTTCTTTGTTGGTTAGAATATTGGTTTTGTGTTGAATAATAATGATATTGGGTCAGAAATATCTATTTCTAATCTAAGAAAAATTTCAAAAGGCACTTTTATTAATAAAAAAAGGATACAAAAATATTTTCATACCAACATTTACACAATATCAAATCACATATGTGTTTTCCTCATTCAGGGAAAACACAATACAAGCATCTCAGAGATTTTTGTCGAACTTTTGACAAAATTTCTCTGTTTCTTTAATCTTGGCATTTTCTAATGAACCTCGACAGGCACCTCCAGACAAGTGGTGCGTGTGCAGGCTCAGGCATGTGACGTCGAGGACTGGCTAATCTAACAGACAAGTGCTGTCTCTCCTGTTTAAAGCCTCTCTGCTCGGTTGGTCCAGGCACATGACAATGACCTGGGGAAGGGAATGTGTGGCAAAAATGTGACACACCTACAGAGGGCGGGGTGGAGGCTACCGAATCGGCTCCTTAAACAGGGGTTACTTTAAAAAGGGGAGGGCACGAAGTAAAGGGCGGAGGAGGAAGAGTTTCTGTGTTTTGTTGCTGACCACTGCATGCATACCTGCCTGTTTACAAGCACAAATGTTGGCAAATGTCAGTGCATTTGTATGCATGGTTGCATGCACATCTGAAAAAGTGGGCACGTGTCTTCTTTAACATGTGAAATCATGATTTAATGCAACATGGCATCCAAAACACCAGTGGCGCACTATCTGTCTTCATTTTGGCAAGAACTTCCTGCTTTCCCAAGCGGTTCCGTCGATACATGACATTTATGAGACTCCCATGAGCCCCAGCGCATGTTGCCCAGACAACTGACACAGCGTCAGCGCCATGACAACAATAAGGCCAAATACTGTCACGGCCAAATGTTAGCGGCCCGCTGCCAACGTGGCGGTTGAAATCAAAATTTAAACAAAAAGCTTGCTTCAGTTGATAAGACGAGAGACCACATGACGTGAGAAGACGATAAGAAGAGAGGACAGGAGTAAGACGGAATTTAGCAAAAGCAAACTGGAAGGTACGGTAGTTTTCCCAGCTAGTCAATACAGCTGTCTTCATCTGTAAGGCAGCGTTAAGAGCACTAATTCCGGACCTGTTAGTTACATCTGAGATGGGAGAGCTGTGCCGGTTGCTAATCCATAAGTCTGCAGCTAAGTGGTTCATCAGCGAGAGCCTGAGATCGAATGTCACCAATTAAGATGCCTAAATGCCTGGCTAATTGTGCTTAAACTGTAATGCTCTGTCTCTCACATGATCACACATGATTAGAGATAGCATACACAGACACACACTCACACACACACACACCCACACACCTGGCTAATTGTGGGCAGCTCAACTGTGATGCTTGACAACATAAAAGCAGCTGTTAACTATAGGAGAGAGCACAAGGTTCAATTGGCAAAACAATTTACCCACATAGTCACATCATTAGCAATTAAGATCAACACATTCAGCTTTATTGGCCAATAAAACTCATGGAAGTTTTTAATGGTCGAGTATTCAAAGATAACAGAACACTATCTGAAAAAAAAAAAATGAAGTTGCCTGAAACAAACTGAAGTAAAAATACAATTAAACCTATGTAATGAAATCTCCTTGATTAGATGATTAATGGAAGCTCATTTAATATATTCTAGCTTAAAAACAAATATTTCCTATTAAATGTTATTGTATAGATGTATTCTTAGTTAAAAAAAAAAGATGTCACAAGTCAATGTATCGTTTCCTCTGCACCACATGTAACACTCGTACGAGTGTGTTTTGGGGAAGAGAGATCTTGTGAAGAATGGGAAAAGATAGCATCTGCTCCACGCCTCTCCCTGCCTTTTGCCCACAGGTCTGAAGAGCAGAGCGAATTGTGTCTGAAAGGGGATGATACCCATCGGAATGTTAATGGTGCTGAATATTTCAGAGGTGGGATCATCACATGGCAGAAGGAGGACGGGCGGGTTTCCCGAAAGCATTTAGTGGTCGAAGTTCCTCTCTGTTATTGTAAACCCGAAGTCAAAGATGATTTCAATGCACGGCTAACAAGGCCCAGTCGCTGTCGGGGAGGTTTGAGATAGCCGTCTCTCTCCCCCTCTCTCTCAGACACACACACACACTCTGAAAACGTAAAGCTTGTTGGGAGTTCAAATGGGTTTGAATAACAATCCGGATAATGTTAAATCAGTTTTGAACTTTTTAGTTTCTTTATATTTCAGTTTTCTTTAAATTAATGGAGCAACCAAGCATAAGATACCCCCCCCCCCCCCCCCCCCCCCCCCCCCCCCCCACACCCCTCAGGATGTGCGGCTTTTTGTAAAAGAAGCTGCCTTCACTGAAATCCATTCAAAAGCAATAAACACAGGTAACTCATATTCCTTGTGGCTCTTTTACAGTATTTGTCATAATGAAATATCAACTAACATTACACATATGGTAAATCCAGTTACCATAGCTATATGACATAAGTGGTTCTTACGGCTTTTTTAAGCAAGAAAGAAAAATCATGGGAGCCATAAAAAAAAAAAAACAAGGCGATTGCCCCAACAGTCGTTATAAACATCTGGCAACCACTACGGCACCTTTATTTCAGCCCAAATGACTGGTTGTGTTAGCCTTGAGAGAGAGAGAAAGAGGCTGAGTGGAGGCTCTTTTTTTTTTTTTTTTTTGCTAAGGGGAAATTGAAGTTACTTGAAAAAGGACAAAAAAAGAGGAAGCAGAAGGAAGAGACGGGGTCTAGAATTAAGAGAATTATTGCATGCTCCCAGATGTGTGCAGGGAGGATGACCTGAGAAAGTCAAAGTTGTCCCCCATCAATCATTGCCATATGCTTCTAGAGAAATGGATCCTGCAGGACACTTCATATTCCTCTTTCTGATTAGTTCATTTGAGAGATGAAGAAGGGGGGAAATGGATGGTGGAGCTCTCTGAAAATGGATGGCCCCGGTGTAACCCAAGAACAGAGAGGGTTCAATGTCAAAATTAAGGCCTGCTATTTAAGACTTCAGGGATCTTTTTTTTTTTTTTTGTCTGTCTCTTCCTCACTCACCTTTTTTTCCCCCTCCTGTGCTCCATCTTTTCTTTTCAGAGGTTGGTGTCAGGGAGCGATAGAGCGAAGGCAATGTGTTCTTAACTCTGATCAAAGGAGGGAGAGAGGAAAGCTTTTCTAATGACTGGCATTCACTCTCCTTTCTTAATCCATCTCTCCTCTTTCCCCCTCCTGTCTCTCATCTCTCCCCTCTTTCTTTCACTCGCCTTTCTCTCTCAGGGCATTGGTAATTATCGGTGAGGTCTTAGTGACTGCAAATGAAATTACCATTTAAGAGAGAGGGAGAAAGAGACATCCCCTTTGCCATAGGAGAGGGCTTAAGTGAGGCGGCTAGGGTTTCAGCTATTGATTTTTAAACTGCTACATCAGAGAGTGTAATGCTTTCATAATTTCAAATAAACTGTCTGGTTACGAAGTACTAATGAGAGAAAGAGTGAGAGCAGACCAAACTAAGTAAGAGAGCGATGGGGGATGAATTTTAAGTGTTGACGTGCATACGGGGAAATTAAGATAATTGCACTGGTCAGACAAAATGATCAATGTGTCAACAACCCTGAAGCAACTGGTAGTTTCACATTTTTTTGATAATCAATGTGAAAATGAAGGATGAATATGTAAATACAAATGCCTTTGTTGCACTGGTACATTAAATACAATATTACTTTACATCTAATGGGCTCAAAATCACCAACAGGTATTAAACAGACATTGAAAACGGGGAATGTGTCGTGAAATCATTTCACACAAACACCGTCATTCAGCTGGAAAAATATATTCCTCCGAAAATATCCAATTTCTAGCCCAATTTAAAAAAAAATAAAAATCAGAGTGTGCGAGGTAGTGACTCTTTCATGCAGACATAAGTCACATATTCCTACGAAATTTAAAATGTGTGATGAGTAAAATAATATTTTTGTCCAAAGGTAATGACAGTTTTTCTACTGATAGAATACAGTAAGATAATAAAGATGATGGATAGAGACAGGAAGATGGATTTTTAGATGACACTGCATAAACCCAAATCTCTTTCTCTCTCTCTCACTCTCTCTCACTCTCTCACTCTCTCTCTCTCTCACCACAGACCGCAGGCCGTTGGAGGCAGCTTAGAAATCTCTTACATCTGGAAGAGCCATAATTCATGGGATTTGGCCTAACAGCCATGACAGGCATTGGGGCGGCCAGCAACGACTGTCTCCTGTGTTAGCGGCAGTGAGTGTGTGTTAACGCCGTGTGTGAGAGGGAGACGGAGAGTGAGAGACAAAGAGTGACAATACACAGTGTGCGTCCACTTGCAACTTCATGTTTGTGCAGTGACGATGACACTCACTCTTTAGTTGACGATCAGAGTTTGGACACTCATTAAGGCTTCAACATATGTCTTTGATATACATTCATGGAACAGTGGTGGACAGTAACCGGGTATGTTTACTAAAGTACTGCACTATACTACGCTTTAGAGGCAAAAATGACTCCTCTACACATATTCCACAGCTATTGTTACTTTGTATATTAAACTTGTAATACAAAATGTACGATCGACACAAAAAAGAATGCATTGTTTTACGTATATTAAACTATTAAAAATAACGTAGGTAATTCCAGTCAGCCTCATCTTGACAATCTTACAATCTTACAATGGTATACAACAATATTACACTTGATAAAGGGGCCATTCGGCATAATTAGTATTTTTCATACTTTCCTTTTATTTCTAAATTTTACTTTACTTTTTTGCATCTTTTACTTCAGTAAAAGTTCTGGATATTTCTTCTCCCACATGTCATATGAACTATTATTAAACTGACAGAAATATGACAGTAGAGACAATTCAGTGATGTCATTTTTATTCTTTTTAAATCTCCTACAATATTGAAACGTATCTCGCTATGTGCACAAATGTTGACACAGTTTTGCGCAAATGTATGCACACACGCATTCAAGAGACACGCAGCAGAGAAAAAGCAGTGCCGTCCATGTGTTTCATGGCGTGCCAGAGGCTCCCTGCGTCGGCCCTAAATATTACACACAGACAGTAGCTATCACTTCCAAGCCTGAAATCCCACATTCCACATTCCTGATTCCAGCGGCTCGCCTGCTAAGCTGGGCACCACATGAAGAGCCATTGTTAGAGAGAGAGGGGTCATGTATCTCTCTCGCTCTCTGTCTGTCTGTCTGTCTCTCTCAGCCCTCCTTCTCTCCCTCGGTTTGTCTCTCCGTCTGTGACTCTCTTGCTCCGTCTATCTTTCTATTTCTCCCTCTGCCGGTTAATCTTTATCTCTCTTACTTATTCCTTCTGTCCTCCATTGCGCTTTGTCGCCCACTTTCCCACTCAGTCTTTCTACCGTCTTGCATTTGTTTATTTCTTTCCATACCTCCCTCAGACTCCTGTTTCCCACTGATGCCGTTTGTCTGTGGCTCTCCTTTTCCCTGCACTTATTTAGCTTTCTGCTTTTTTTTCCTTTGTCCCCCTATATCTCTGTATCCTTCTGTCTGTCTCTGTCTCCCTCTGTCTCCAGATATTCATGTAGAGATTTTCTCACATGTTAGATATAGATTTACGACCCCAGCCAGATCCCTGTGGCCACTAAATTTGATACCATCCACTAAGCCACATTGTTTTTTGTGTGTGTTTGGGCTTGTCTGTTGTGTGCAACTGTGGTTTAGTATGTATGTGTGTGTCTGTGTGTTCATGCATTACAAGGTGGAGGCGGGTGACTTTTAAAGGGTTAGCTTGGGTATGGTGGGCGCAGAGGTAGAATTTACAGTTTATTGAAGCACAGCAGCCAGGTAGAGAGAGAGAGAGAGAGAGAGAGAGAGAGAGAGAGAGAGAGAGAGAGAGAGAGAGAGAGAGCCTGTGGGTGCCAGGTGACCAGGCTAACCTCTTGGCTGGTGTTTTGGATTTAGCCTTTGGATAGCGGTAAAAAATAAAATAAAAAATGGAATGCTTTTTCAATTACAGATCAGAAAGAGAGTGAACAAAGACTGGAGTGAAAGAAAAGATGAGTTATTGGGATCTCACATATCAAGGTTTTTCAGACGGGCACATTCTTACAATCTGAGTGCATTCATTTAGACTTTCAGAACATTTTGTACTTAAGTCCCATCATTCTGTTCCGTCGTTGAGATGATTTATGTCATGTGTGTCATGAAAATTTGTATAAAGCAAAGAAGTAAGAAAAATATGAAAAATGCATGCCGCATGTTTTTTTCCGTGCAACTTGTCTAACAATCTGAGCTCCTCGCGCATTTTGACATCACACTATTGAGCTGTCTTATATCTGTGAGCACTAAAATGCACACACAAGTAGGTGCAAAAAATAGAACATGGAAAGAAAGCAGACAAACACCTGTGGAAGACAGTCGCTGTGTTTTTGTGCATGTTACTAATTCTGACAGTAGTCAGTTTAAAGGCAGTCGTCCTCTGCCATGCATATTTTATTGTCTGTAGGTGGTATTTGTTGTGTATTCATAACAGTTTTTTTGAATCTTCCTTTCCTTCAACCTATTCCATTCCACAAGTTGTCAAGGGTAAGGGATTTGAAAATGGCATTGTCGGGTACCGAGAATTGTAATACTGTTGTTTGTCTGTGTGATGTGAGATGGTATTCGCCTTTTGATATTTGGCTGGGAGGAAATACACAAAGTGAAATAAGAGATAAAGGTGTGTTTGTTGCACATGTTTGAGTGTGCATGTACGTGTGTTCCCTCAAACAGTTTATCCGTCAGTCAGGCAGAGTGTGTGCACGTTGTTTGTGCTAGTGCATGTGTTTGCATGCAGGTATTCCATGCGTGCGTGTGTGTGTGTGTGTGTCCGCATCCACACATCTAAAAGGCATATCTGGCTTCAGATCAAATGGTGTATGAAGAAGGGGAATGACAGAGAGAGAAAGTGATAGCTCTTTAATGTTACCTATCCACTCTCAAACCCAAATATAAGACCAACAACACACGGAATAGGCAAGTGTGTTTTAAGCAAAAAGGAGTGACATGAAACACTTATGTAGAAAAGCTCTGAACATGACGTTGGCTTTGTAGCGGAGGAGAAAATGTCTCAGCAAACAGAAAGAAAGAGGGTAAATTGGATGGAAGGAAGAGACAAGGCAGGGGCACAGAATGAAACAGCGACATGCACTTTATTCTTTGTTTGTGCACGTCAAGGTACAGTGATACTTTGTTTTTGACTGAATACCAAATGTTTCATCCAGCTCACCTTTTGCTCGTTTTTTTTTCTGTTCTAAGAGGTGTCTAAACTTTCACCGTCATCATCGTGTCGTCAAAGTTGTCTAATGAATATGTTATCATGACGACTGCATTTATGTCCATATGCTTTAGTTGATTCATTTTTTTTCCTTCACTAAATCTCACTGCATTATTGTTACTGGGTAATAATACATTCATCATTTTGACTGGAATTACCTTGTTGGATAAATAAAACAAATATATTTTTACCTGCTCTCTTTAACGTTGCCCCGCCTGTTTCTCCTTTTTTTCTATGAGTTATAATGGATGAAAATATTTACTGTGCACATTCCTGCTTTAAATCCCTTCCCTCTCTCGGTCCCTGTCTTTCACTCTTTCTCTACTGAAGCCTCAACAACTGCTTGCTATGACACAGACTTGTGAAAAATAAAGGTCTTTTGATTCTTCCTACATAGGCTACTGTCCTCTCTTGTGTGGTTGTTTAACACAGACATGCACCCACCGAGTGACTCACACACACACACACACACACACACACACACACACGTTCAAATCCTCCACATTCCTCTCCTTGTTGCAGGCCTCGCCCCCTTGTCTCACTCTCTCTCCTTACCAGGAAATTAACCTTGACATTTCCAAGACATAATACCCCCTAATAAAAATATGTGTGTAAATATATATAAACAAAAGTGTGAAATATTCATAGAAGGAGCCATATGTGAGGAGGGCCCGCATATCAAAGATGAAGGCCCCGCTGGGGAGGATTTTGTTCCCTATCTGCCATCTTAACACAGCCATCATCCAAGGATCAAGTTCCTGCTACGAACATTACTTTGCGTAGGCCCTTTGTAACATTCAATACAAACCTTCAGCGAGTCAGACTCGCATTGTACTGCCTTTGGAAATACAGAATTAGAATTAGAATCACTATAATTGCCCAAAGTGCAGGAATGTTGACTGTTCAGTGGGACATATTGATGGCTTACAGACTTGAAAAAAAGACATTCTGACACATTTCAAGGACAACAGGACCAATGATACACCATGCACAGGGAGAGTGCACGTATAATAAACACATCATTTGGACAGTGGACACTGGTTAAATTATGTATTTATCACATCTATGGTGCCAGTTGTCTAGTCAAGATATATTCATAGTGCACCCATATGTATTTCCTCTATGTAGAGTACAAAACCAATTAGGCCCCTACTGAAATAGTTCTGAGGAGTCACAGAACACCATGTTCCCCTCCAGCTGTGCGGTATACTGACATTTAAAACTGCTATAATGCTGAATGCCTGTCAGCATATAGTAGCTACAATATACTTTCCATCACAAGCTTATTTCACAATGTTCGATTTTTTTTTGCAGGGGATCTTACCATTGTGAAACAATGTCAGTGTGTGGCCGTGTGTGCATTACCCCATACATATTTGTGATCTCTGCACATGTGAGTGCACGCTTGCGTGCTCCCTTCATAATGGAATGACAGTGATGCGGATCCAAAATGGCTGGTTTTAGCATTTGGACACTGGGGTGAGGCTGAAATGAGGCAGGAGGGATACAGCGACAGAGAGAGGGAGCGCGGGAGAGGGTGAAGGAAGCGTGCGGGTAGGTAGTGATCGTATAATACCATCATGGAACGCCATCACTCCCCTTCTGACCGGCCTCATTTTAGGGCAATGGAACTCCAGAGGAAAAGGCGCCAATGGCACATTATTCTGCCTTGGAAAATCACCTTCATGTTTTTATTCATGCCTGCAGCAGAAACAACAACAGAATTTGATTTCCAGTGTAAATATTCTGGACCAATACAGAGATGGAATAAATTATTTGTGATAACATGTGCATCAGTATTTGTCATGAAATAGATAGATAGATAGATAGATAGATGGATAGATAGATGGATAGATGGATAGATGGAGATAGATAGATAGATATATAGATAGATAGATAGATAGATATTGTGTTGTGGCTCCTAATGAAACACCTCTGAACATTTCCCAGTGAAATGGCATCTCCATAACCATGTCGTTCTCTAATCACTACCACTTCCTGCTGGGCCCATGTCATATCCTGCAGAGCCTGACGACGGTAACTAGGATGAGGTTCATGTACCTCCCGCGGATTACACCGCTGATGTCTCCACGGTGACAGAGGCCCTCACCGTGACAACCCGATCTCTGTGTGACTTTAGGTTCTTAACGTGGTGCTGGGATACATGGAGTGACAGATGGAGATCAGCACCAGAGCGCACTGGCAACGTGAAAAGAAAGATAAAACACAAACCTGAAGGCTAATTCCGTATGGACAGAGGAAGTAGACTGCAGAAGGGTAGAGACATGAAAAACAAAAAATAACAGTATTCAAAGCTGTTATGGCTGTGGAACGGAATGCATCTCTCAATTATAACATTTACCATTTTGTTTTTCACATTTACAATTATTTCTGCAAAACTTTGACTGTAATAAGTAGCTAACGTTGCCTTAATATGGTGATAAGTTACATGAATCAATCGTTCGTGAAACACAGACCTCAATGTAACAAACAGACTGATTGTCAGATTTACTACCAGGCTTGTAAATGTGCATATTTACAATACAAACAAATGTAAAACAGTTGTTTCTCATTTATGTCAGTGCACTAAAGTGGCTTTTGTTTCCCATTTTTCAGATAAAATGTAAATGGCAGCATAGCCCGCAGTTACTACCGTTAGTCATAACCACTGTTATGTTGCCAAATTAGCTGCTTACAATGTTGCAGGCCATACACCTCTAATACCTCTTGTTCAAGGGACCACACAACAATGTAACACATGTCCTAGAAGTGTAGATCTTCCAAGAAGCTTGCATAATAAAAAAGTGCATTGTCTTGGAATTTTGCTATTGAGCGTCAGTGCTATTCACCTGCCCAGCCACCTGTCCTTGTTTCTCTAGACATTCTTACCAGATCAATTAATACCGCTCAGAAGAGGCCACATTCCGCTGTCAACAATTTGGAGTGAGGTGCCACTTGAAAGGAATCAATTGTAAGATCTCGCCAGGTTCTAAAAGGTAATCTTGAGATTTGTGCACTGTGGGCTAAAGCTCGTGAATGACTATGTAAGTATTGACATTCTTAATAGTTTCCCTTGAACGTATAAAAGCAATATCAATACGGGGCTCACAATTATTGTAAAGAATATTAGACTTTTATGTTTCCAGGATAGGCCAGACATGTCAGTGCATAGGCCGCTGGTAAGAAAGTCTCACACACCAGTAAAGGCATTGCCTTTTTCTTTCAGAAAACAAGGGTGGTTTGTTGCTTTCGGGTAGATTTGATCTACTTGGACAAAAAAGATCAAAACGTCGTCATATATCAATGCATGCATATAGGATCCATATTTTCAGAATGGTCGAAAAGTGAGTGTATTTAAGATTCAAACCAAGATCTGGTAACATACCTAAAGGCCTTTTGAGGCCCAAAACTAAGCCTTTGTTTTCTTTCATTTCCTCAACTGCAGGCCGCTATATTTCAACCAGAGGATGTCATTGTTTTTCAATATGTCAAAATCCCACAACAACGCGGAATATCTCATCTATGTCCCGCTCTGGAAAAATCTAAAACATAACTCCTGCTCTACACCACTGCTATATGATATTGTGAAATAAAATATTGACTTCACAAACACAACGGATGTAAAAATAAACCCGTACCAGCCAGTGTTATGATTAGCTGCGAGCATCTTTGCTTTAAAAAAGTAAGGTTGAGTGTGCAAGAAATGTGAAATTCACAGAGAGAGAGAGAAAAAATAAAAAAAAAGAATTCCCAGCATGTTGCAGAATACCAATATCCTTAAGCAGGCAGGGTTTTTGATGTATAGACTCCTGCCAGTGAATTGTACAGATGAGACACTTAAGGCAAGACAATAGTGTTATAGATTGTGGCAAGAGTTAAATCAATAGACCTTCTGAGGAGTAACAAGACACCCGGTAGCAAGTGCTACTGCTACACACACATAGGAGGGGCTGGGGAAACAAATGAGGACTGGCAGACAGAGGCTAAGACCTCAGTGTCACTGACTAGCCATTAGATGTTAGTGTGTATGTAGGTGTGTGTCTGAGTCCTCGGCCGACTTGGAACATGTGTTATGGATGTGTGTAAGTGTATGTGTGAATGTGTTTGTAAGGCATAAGCAAGAGCAGATACCTGTGTTTCGGTTGTACTTTTATCTCTGCTTCTTGGCCCTGTAATCTCCCACTGGGCATCAAAGCAGAGCCCCATCACTAGCTCTACCACACCCCTATGTATCCCCCAGATCCCTCTGTGTGAGTGTGCATGAGTGTGAGCGTGTGCGGGGGTGGGGGGGGGGAGAAAACAGAAATAGACGAGAGTTAGAGTCTACAAGGATACGCGAGAGAGACAAGAGAAGAGAGGGGATGGGAGAATTAAATACAGGAAGAGAGTAAGAAAGTTGTGTGTGTGTGTGTGTGTGTGTGTGTGTGTGTGTGTGTGTGTGTGTGTGTGTGTGAATGACTGCGAATGAGCCCCTCCTCTCTCCCACAGACAAGAGCGGGGGGCTTTGCATGGAGCTTTGGACCGTCACCCAGCCATGGCTGTCATCCAAGCCGAGCCTGCGAGCACCTCTCCAGGGCAGCTTCTACTAACCCCCCCCCCCCCCAGCACCCACCCCCACCCCCCAGATCTCACTCCCTCTTACTCCACCTCCGCAGTCTCTTCCACCTCTGATCCAGGATCAGTGGTTCCCGGGGCCCTGATAGGTGTCAGGGTCCATTAACCTGGAGCAGGTCTTATCATATTCATCAGGAAGATCAGAGATCAGATTTATCTCTGTTTTTATCAGATTTGAGGCTTCAGAAGGCTGCCAGAGATGTCACGGCTGTATGGTAATGTGATGGAGGCTAGTGACAGACACTCCCGGGTAGCAGGCACACTCTAGCAGGTACAGATCCACACAGTCATGGACACACACAACCGTAGTGGTAAATGTACACATTCACATTCACACACACAGTCAAATTTCTTTTAGAGTCTGACAGCAGTTGCCTGGACCTATGTGATGGGATTGTCAGGTTTGATTAGTTTATGAAACAGGAGTATCTCACCCACTGACCTTTCTAAGCTTTCCATCTAGAGCTAAATCTAATCTAATGTAAACACAGTTGTCGCTTATAACATTTTGAGGCACGATGAGGTTTTTTTAGAGGCAAAAATGTTAAGGTGAAGAAAAAGTCAAATGAAGTACGGTTTGTTTTTCTTTAGTGCAGAGAGAATGAAATGTGCATTGTGACCACAATATTAGGGTCACTTGATGAGCTTCGTAAAATCAATGTTTCCCTTACTGACATCCATAATCAAGTGTCCACAAATCACAAAAGAGAAGGTGTACTATAAAGACACGCACACAAATCATACATCAATTTGAGAAAAGGGAGGTTACCAAAAATAATCTGTAACTCAATATCTGATATAGGGGTCTCTTGATATTTTGTACATTCAGCATGTCTAAAGAGAGGACTTGTGAATATGCAGGATCTTTTCGGGTGGCAAATGATGGTGGTAATTCACATAACATACAAAATTCAAACCCCTCAGCAACAATATTTGGAAGCACTGTTTTCTTGTTATCTGCAGCTTTTGAATAAATATTTTCCATTTCTTTGACATTCGGCATTTTCGTGTCCCAACTGAATTCCGCCAAATGTCAAAATATTTTGATGGCATACGTTCCAAGGCTAGCCACTTATTTTAATTCAGTGAGCAGCACCTCCCCAAATGACCTACAACCCCAGCCCTGACCCCCAGCTGCTCGCCCAACTGTGCTCTCGGGCCGCTAATGAATTATTGCTGACTCATCATGGTCAGCGGTGAATAATCAGCCTGACACTTTGGGCTCAGGACACATGGCTGTGATGCTTAAATAGCCATTTAGCTCCCACACTGCCTGCTACACCCGCGGGGAGTTGGGGGAATTGTGAGCTCAGGTTTAAAAAAAAAAAGAAAAAATTGAAACTGTCAAAACAAGAGAAGAGTTCTTACATTTAGACATGTTAATCCATATTTTGTAAGTAAAATTGGAAACATCATGTCAGAGTTTATATTGTTTTGTCAGGCAGGAAGATGAGAACAAATTAATGCGAAATCTGCTTCATTATTGGATATATAGGAGTCATTTTATGTCATTTATTTGGTGACAGAAAAGACATTATGAAGTTAAAAGGATTGTGGAGGATATTTGGAGACGTTTTTTTCAAAATGTATTTATATATTTATTCACAGAGAGACAAAAGAGACATGCAGTAACCAAAATACACACACATACACACACGTATACACATCTCCTGCAATCCAGCTCTCATCAACATCCTTCTTGGAAAATCACTGCGGCTCTGAAAAGTCATTTCAGCCACAGTAGCAGCAAGCCCTTAAAGATTCATATTCCTATTTACTGTCAGCCTCTCCTCCCGTACACACACAAACACACACACACACACACACACACACACACCAAGCCATCTAACCCAGCAGGGTTAGGTTCATGAATAAAGGAGGGAATTAGCGCGGACCTGGAGGAGTCAGATAGACAGATAGAGAGAGGTAGAGGAAGAGAAAAGAGAGAGCTATTAAATTATATGAAAAGCATCGGAAGGAAGGGTCAAATCTACGGAAGGCAGGCATAATCAGCAAAGATCAACAGAAAAGGGGAAATTTAGAACAAGAGAGGAAAGAGGGAAAGAGGAAGATAGAACTGAGAGAGGAAAGAGGGAAAGAGGAAGATAGAACTGAGAGAGGAAGACGCAGAGGAGGAGAGGAAGATAAGAACATAAATAGAAAGAGGAAGACATAAAATGAGTGAGAGACAGAGAGGGAGAGAGGGGTGGCAGTAGCTTTGCTCCTAATTTAAATTGCTTGTGTCAATCCTATGCTGCATGTAGAGATAGCACTAAATGTCCATTTGTCCATGTGTGCATTTCTGAAAAGGGCTACTTCATTGTGGTGGTGAATATCTACACACGACTAAACACGCCAGGTATATTCTGTAAAACCTCTACATAATCCCCACACACACACACACACACACACACACACACACACACACACACACACACACACACACACACACACACACACGCACAAATAAATAACAGAGATATCGACTCCAATAACAAATTTATAACCAAAGCAATAGTATGTTTTAAAGCAAGCAGCCCATAAGTGAATAATGCTCACTGATATGAAGCTGCCGTCTACATTACTGAAATCGGAAATATCATTGCACCATAAAATTACATTATGTACACTGGGAGGGCAGAGGCAGAGAGGAGAAACGAGGGAAGCTTGATGTTAATTTTCCGTAAATAAAAGAAGCAAGAAAATAATCTCAAAAACAAAGACACAAATGGCGACAATAGGGGCGGTAAACATCTCTCAATCACCAGAAGGGCTACTATCATCACAGTATGCTACACCATCCAGATACTGCACACGCTTTTTATGTGTGCAGGCTACGCGTGTGCATGTATGTGCATGTGTGTGCATGTGTGTGCATGTGTGTTTATCACTGTGTATGTGTCATAGGGGAGAGAGAGGCAAGAGGCCGTTACCCTGCACCCAGATAATAACCTGGTTTTATAATGTTGCATATCTATATTCAGGCCAATTCCCCCTGGGGGGGGGAGCCAGAATAATAACGCTGGCCATTTTACCCCTCCGCGCGGGCGGCCATTTTCTGCCCTGATTCTTAGCATGGACCTCTCTTTCATTCCCAAGGTAGCACGTAATGGATGCTGCAATGAGATGGAGTGACATTGTGGTGTCTGAAATGTGAAAAGCCTATTTGCCGACCTGCCCTCCCTCAACGGGGTGGCTGGTGGAGATATGGGAGATGTTTATGCCTAATCCTCTTTGCATTCCATATGTTGTCGTTTCTGATGATTGTCTCCATTTACGGTAAATTGTCAAATTTAGAAAATAGGCGCAAAATGCCAGTGGAAAATTGATATCTTTTTTTTCAAAACAAATGTAGTCCCAAAAGTGTTCGCAGAACCTATGGCCATACTGTGTGATATTTGAATATCTTGATTGTGTGGCATATATCATCACAAAAGAAAAGAAAAGTGTTTTTGAGCCAAAAACTGAATAACAGTCCTGACTTCTGAGAGTAATACTTGCACACGAACATTTTTTATCAGGAGTGCGAGTTTCTATCAGCCCAGAAAAGTAAAAATCAAAAACGTGTTCCAGATAGAATTGGGAAGTAGTATATCTCACATATAACAAGATTTCATCATCCGCATACGGTGCAAACACAGTTTGTAAGTTGAGAAGTGAAGGAGGCCTGAAATCAGGAGGGACTGAATCCACTCCATACGATTCTGATGAAATATCGTCCCTCTGACCAGTCAATTTCAATAAAACTTCAGACAAAGAAAGGTTAGCGTGTATAGATTTCCCTTCGCAGTCATGCACACAGAACTTCACTGAGAGCCGGCCATCTCTCTCTCTCTTCTGAACTCTAAATGCTACTCACTCATATTATCCATCCTATCCCTTACCTCTTCAATAATTCACAGACAGTAGCTTTCTCTGGCCTTTCAAACCTTTGAAATGTAACCTACATCCCACAAACACACCATTCTTGTTATCCAACTGATGACATGTGTTTATTATGGCCCTTTTCTTGTTGAGCGGAGGGAGAAGAGGAAGGAATGGCTTCACACTTGAAAGATTATTGATTGATTATTGACAAGTTGATAGCAGATAAAACAAAAGTGCATTTCCGATATCTCCACTTAAATATGTCTTGATATGCCACCTTTATTTGATTTTTCTATTGATTTTTCAGCGGCTGGCATATGGTACAAAACAAACACCTCGAAAGCACTTGAGTAACGGCAGTGAACTTTTACACTGATTAGGAAACAAGTCACGGGAGAAATCAAAGTTAGAACTGATGCTTGATGAAGTTGAATTCTAAAATGAACATCCTTATGTACTTATTTTAGATTAGCCATCACTGCTATTGGGGAAATATTTGGGGGAAAACAAGAACGATAAAAAAAGCACACTTATTCTGGGGAATATCCCCCTGAGAAAAAGTTTGAAAACTTATGGGCAGCAACACCGGGGCTAGTCTATAGCAGTTTTGTTGAGTGTAATAAATCAGTCCAGCAGGGCTTGTGAAATGGAGGACAGTTGGAGAGTGCAGTATAGGCAGTCAGAGAGAACAGCTCTGTCCAAGACAATCATATGATGTATCATTCATACTGTCAGTATGGTGTCTCTCCTCCTCCCTCCTCTCTCTCAGTCTCTACGTCTCTGTCTGTCTCTCTCACTCTGGACTCATCCCGTCTCCTGTGGAGGCTATGATGAAGCCCAGCTCTCTCCATCACACACAGCTCCCCAGCTGCTAGAGGATTACACATTTCAATGATACATTCACACCCGGTGCCATTCAAATAGGCTCTTGTGCTGTATATTCTCTGTTACAACAGCAGCGCAAACAGATATTATTGTACAAATGCATCTGGTTCTTAATAATTAACACTAATACTCCTGAAAAAAAAATGCTGTTTTGGTGCTTTCACATTTAATTAAACCTTCCAAGGACATCAAGGACATAATGACGCTGTGTCCTTTTCATCTGTGGAACTAGTTTAGTGGTATGTCTATTAATTTGCAGTCCCATTTTATTCATCTTGGACTGTGCGCGGTGGATTTAAAAGAGCGAGTGCTGCCTCTGAATCATTTGACCTCTGCGATTTCCTAATGAATGCTGTGAGCAATCACCGATTCCCAGAAAATGGACAAAAATGATCCCTCATCTGTGAACCTAATCACTTACCGCCATTACCGTGTGTGTGTGCGAGTGTGTGTGACTGTCTGTCTGATTACCATCCCTGAATGAAATAGTTGTTTGGAATGATCCTGGGGGGGGGGGGGGGGGGGGGGGGGGGGGGGTTGCTCTTCAAGGTGAAGCAGCAGAGCCAAAGTGGGATACAGACCTTTTTATTTTTCATATTAGCAGCTGAGGAGGGGGACAGACAGAAAGAATGTTAAAGACTATGTGAAATAGAGGTAAAAGGGATGGGTGACCATAGAAATGAGTTAAATGATTATCAACTTCCCCCTCTTGCTGTTGAGTTTATCTTTTCAAAAAGAAGTCACAAGGATGTTAGTTCTTCCCTTAGAGCACTTTATTTAACAATATGTGTAAGCATGTTAGGGAATCAAGAGTTTGTGCCTGTTCTTTAGATCAGACCTAACACCCACACTTCCACCTCAAAGACCAAGTCAAGACCCAAAGGCCCCAGTCTTGCAAGAGCAAACAGCAACTTGATACTATGCTGCCTGTTCTATCCACATTCTGTCATCTTTGTTTCTTTTATTGTGCTGTTTCCACACTGTTCTCACTCTAAATAGAGTGTGTGTCATATGCACAAATATGTGCGTGCGCGTGTGCTTGTGTGAATGTGTGTGTGTGTGTGTATGGTCGCCCCTGCTTGTGCACACTGTAGCAATGTTGCAAGACAGACACAGAGACAGAAACAGCGCAAAGGTCACGCTCAGCATTGTGTGATGAACTGAGTCCCTTGAAATCTCATTTCTAAGCGCTAAATCTGATGTGCGCCTCAGATGTGGACACAGAGCTGGGAAACGATGAGGAGAAGAAAGCGAAAGGAGCGGAAGAGGAGGAGAAGAAAGGAGGAAGTTGCAGAGACGGAGACGGCGGAGGAGGAGGAGGAGGATTTGAATGACACAATTCCATTTGCTCGTCCGCCGCTTATCTTGAGCTCTAATGGCCGAGAACAAAGAGCAATCCCACAATAATCGGCTTCTCCATCAAACACTGCCGTCACTTGTATGGAAAATGAAAAGATGAAATGACGGAGGGCACCCCCACCCTTTCTGTCTCTCTCTTATTCTTCTTATGTCCCCTGTTCACCTGCTCCTTTGCTCTTTAATGGCAAAATGCAGGCCTGCTGTTTGATTGCACTGTTTTTCCAAAGAAGTCCAGAAAAAGAACAACACACCTCTCAATTAATTGTGCTTCCATGTTTATTCTTAGCTCCCCGTCGAGTACACAGTACGTCTTTCACACAACTTAAATAGATACATAAAAGTCAGAGGGACACGTAGAAAAAAGAAAAAGGATAAAAGAGAAGACGTTATTGAAGGTGTGATTCTATCCACTGTCAATACTGTTAGTGTTATCGCCGTGACAGTAAAGTGGAAGCTTTCTTTTTCTTCTAACATCAGCACTATATAATCCCTATTTGTGGATCACGACACACCTGTATGTGTGTGTGTGTGTGTGTGAGAGAGAGATGATTGCATGTTTCTTCTTGAGTCTTTCTTCCTGTGAGTCCTTGCCCTTGTGGGTATGTGTTTATATGTGTGTGTTCGATGGTGAGTGCGTGACGATTGCATGTTTCTTTTAGAGTCCATCTGTATCTGTGTGCACATATGTGTGTGCGTGGCCAGATAGGGTCACCTTGCATCCATCTCTTACCGTTTAGAGACCCCCTACCAGGATAAAAATCATCCTCTGAACTTAATCCAGGCTTATACCCTCTTCTTCCTCCTAACTCACGAAAAAATGCACACACACACACACACACACACACCCCAACACACACACGTAGACGAGCCCAGAACACCTGAGCAGAGGGACCTACAGAAACGACTAGTAAAACCCATCACAAACAGCTGAGTTTGCAACTTCATGCACATATAGAATGTAATCTGTGTGTTCTCAATCCAAAACATTCCTGAAACCATCACCCATCATGGCTAATGCTTTAACTGAAAGAGTGCACAACCTTATTACGGGAACATTATTACTTATTTGGATTTGACTTTCTGGATCACAAATGTTGCAACTTCTTCCACAGAGGAGCTTGTGGATCCATATTTAATTCCTTTCTCCAGAGGTAGGTTGTATCTTTGTGAATCAAGCAAGCAGAATCACAGATACCTCAACTGCATAGACATTAAAACCTGATTGGAATATCTAACCAATTCAGAAAATCCTATCAGCCGAACTGTTTTATTGAGGGCAGCAGCAGCTTAAAGGTTAAAGAAGTAGGAGATAGGAAACCCGGGCAACTCCTAAATGAAAATCTGTGGTGGCACGACTATTAGGTAGCACATTATGGGGCCAAACAGGTACACAGGCTCAGCACTTCTACCTTGAAGAGACTTTTACTTTTTACGGAATATAAACCAGTTATTAAAAAGATAACTTACCTCATTCGTGAGTGTTTTGAATGAACAGTGTAACTAAAAGAGAGACAGAATCTTCCACTCTGATTGAATCTGAAAGAAGAAATAAACTGGTAGCTGTAAGAAACAAAAGAGTAATCAGACAATGAGCTGGGTGCCAGACACACCATTGATTTCAAACTATCTCTCTAAGCAGCCTCAGAGGCGCAAACCATATCCACCTTATGATATTGACCCTGCCTCTAACAAATATGCTTATATTTATATTGCCTTGCTGACTGAGACAATGTGCAGCCTCTCTTTGGATGGATATTGGATCATACACACATGCTTACCTCCAAATTCAATATTCATTCTCTCGCACTTGTGCTTCATCTTTGGAGTAAATATTTATGTGCTGTTTGGCACGCAACAAAAACAAAAACAAAAAAATCTCTCATAGACTAAATCGCCTTGCGTCCAAAATCAATGATAAAATGGGGGCGCAAGCTCTGTTTTCTAGGTCACATTTGAATATTTCTTTTAGAGGTATTGATTTGTTTTGTGTGACCTACCAAGGCCCATTCTTTGTAATTAAAAGAGAGGGAGTGGGACTGTGGCGTGGGGGCTACCTCAGTCGTGTGCCAATCCCAGTTGGTGTATATGTGTGTGTGGACAGGTTTGTGTAAGTGTATATATTGGTGTGTTTGTATGCGGCTAATGAATGAGAGGCAGTTATGATGAAGAGGGGGTGGAGATGGACCTTAAGGAAGATTTATACTGTGTTGGTTATTTGTGTTCTTGTGTGTAGGTGAGGGTTTGTGCTGTGTGTGCTGCAGTGGGGTAGATTAATTTTGCTATACTAAATTCTGCCTATAATCCAGACTTTGTCTCCCTATAAGCCTTTACTTCAGATGGGCCAAAGCAGACAAAGGACTCCGGATCAACGAGGCAACAGGACAGTCTGCATTATTACATGTTTATGAGTGCGAGTGTGTGTACAGAAGGAGATTGGGAAGCGATCATAAACCTAGAAGTCATCTATGAAGTCCGAGTGTGTATATATGCCATAGCGAACACATACGTGTACATTGTTTTTACCTGTGCCTGGTCTTAGGCATCTTTCTAAACTTGTCTGAGCACCTTGTTTCTCTAGGTGCACGCTACCGCAGTGGCTGTGCTGTCCTACTGAGCTACGGTTATTTGTTTCTAGGCGTGTAACAATACACGTATTCGTATTAAACCGTTCGGTAAGAGGCTTACGAACCGAACAATACGTTTGAATAATACTAGTGCATTTAGTGCAAGCTTAAATTGTGGGAAATATAATGTTTTCGGTGGACTGTGCTCACGTAACAGACAACAGGCTGTGTGACCTTTTGAACCCGGAACAATAACAGAAAACAGCTGAGGCCCTGCGTGTGTACAGGGAGGCTAAGCTAAACTAGCTTAGCGGGGAAACAACAGCAGTTAGCTGTTCCCTACTGATTCAAACAGAGAATCAAATGTCCGAAATAACCCCGCGATGATGGGATGCTTCGTCATTAACGGACAAGTCAGAATTAATGTGATTGACACAATGACAAGAACAAACTCACAAGAACCAGTCACATATATTTATATGACAACATAAAATGTCAAGCATGACAAATCAATCCGGCAACACTGCAGCGCTAGAGCGCGAGCCATTCATATTATTCATAAAAACGACACGATAGACAAATGAACACAGTAGTAGCGCTACTGCAGATGTAAAAACAAAAGCAGTTCACTTACCACAGCTGCCTTCACAAGACAAAGTCCATCCTCCTTTCTTTGTTAACAAAGCCAGTAACTCCCAAATCCATCCATTTCTCCATTGAGTGTTAAAAAAACAAAGCTAGGTAAAACAAAAAAAGAATCTACACCAAGCAAAACGCTAAAAATGTCATAACTTCTCTAACATATGTTTCAACTTGAACTCTTACTAAATACTCACGTGTGCTAGCTAGCTTTCTGTTTGACAAAAGTCCCGCTGGCCCACTGACCAATCACTGCGCACGTTACTGCAGACGTACTTAGGAGGCTACCTCGGTACCACTGGCACGTCAAAGAATACGCCCAACATGTCAAACTAAAGATCTGATTGGTTGAAGACTATGACAATCAACAATATCGTCCCCATTTACTTAAACTGCAAAGGCTCTCTAGTGGGCATCGAGCCTCTCTTCTTACCTAGAGACATAGGGGCTGAATCTGATTGGATAAAATCTCTCCTTAAAACAAGCTGTGCTGGAAGCAGCGCTGCAGGCTGGAAGCAGAGCAACAGAGGAAGACAGGAGCTGTGCAATGAGAAAATAAGATAATGGGGAAAAAAATTATAATACTACTAAAAAAGTGTATTTTTGAAAAATTATAAAATTATAAAATAGCTATAACTTTGTGATTCTGTTTAGGCCAGCAGAGAAGGCTTAGCTGGCCCTGACGGCCCACCACTGTGCTACTGTATGTTGCCAGTAAAAGCTCACTAGATGTTCTTAAGAGTTTAGAGTATTGCATGCAAGTCAGTCACAAGTGACATAAGGGAATTTTCTAATGGTTCACCATGACGTCACGGACATCATTTTAAAGTTGTGGATTTGAGTGGTGGATCTTAACAGGGACCTGTTTGAGCTACGGGAGCACAGCTCTCCATACCAAGGACAAGATACAAGACATCTTAGCGACATGTTGCTGTAAACAACTTTGGATATTATTTGTAGAGCTCTGCCATGTCCAGAAAATATCTAAATGTAGATAAACCAAACATTTTCATTAGACACGGTCTAATGACCGTCACATTCATCTCGTCGGCCTTTGGCATACGTTAACCATCTGTGCGTTTACTGAGCCACTAAGCGGGGGCTGCATGGTATGTTTTGATAGTGTGTTTATTGTCTTGGGTTTCGGGTGGCAGAGACGAGGGAACGACTCATGTTTTCTTTTCATCTTCCCCACCAATGGGTTACTACTAAGGGGAGCATGCGGCAGCTTCGTGGGACAGAGCTTCAGTTGGCAGCTTTGGCAGCTGAGGCTGCTCGGATTTGGCTCGTGGAAACTGGCTGGTGGAGCTCTGGATTTAACCTGTGTGATGGCAGCAATAGAAAGGTTGCTGATCCGACTGGGACTCGGGGCAGACTGGACGCTACAGTGACTCGCTATTCAAGTGGTATTACAAGACAGGACGGTTAGCGTGATCATTTCAGTAGATATCTCTGCAACGCAATAGATATACGTCTTTTGACATAACATGGTCAAATCTTTCACATTGCTCCTTCAAGAACAAATCCTAAGTTCAAGCTCTTCGGCAATAGGGTGTTAATGATAAAGATATAAAATGGCTCTCCCCTCAGAAGGACGTTGTTGATGTAACATGTTCAATTTCAATGTATCTCAGCGTAGATGGATTGGGTTTGTCTATAAATTGCTTGTTCTGCTTTGTGCTGTGACAATGCCCAAAGAGCTCTCTACAGCAAGATCGAAGCGTCAAATTAAACTAGCTGGGAGCCAGCAGTAGTGTGCAGACCTTTTCTCTGACATATACATGTGTTTACATGTGTATGTGCCATATGTGATTAGTTGTTTTTGTCCAGTTGAACTTGGACTGTGCAGCTCTGCCTCGGAGTGTCAGTTAAATGCTTAAACTGTAAAATTGTAACATGTCTTCCATTTGTGTGTTGCGTGTGTGGCCTCCCTTTGTGTGTGTCCCGTGTCCCTCTGTCCTTTAGCCCCAGTGTCATCTTCCTCCCCTGTCTCCAGGCCGTCCAGGCCTGTTTGAAGTGGCTATTAGCCAGAAATCAAAGCCTGCCATCAAGCCCATCTCAGCCCTGTGCCCTTTTAGAATATTCACCAACGGCCTTTTGTGAGCCCCCTGGAATAAAAATAATCAAAATCAGAATGGACCTTCATGTGCAATAATACTCTGTCTACTCTTATGGCCTCCACTGTCAATGCCATTTATAATTCATGCACCCATACTGATGGGTCCGGGGCGCGTTCAAGAGGTCCGCTCCTCACTGTTCATCAATAGCTGCCAGCCAGGTAGGGGACTTTATTATTGAACAGTGGCCATGCTAGTTTGACGCAAACACTGTTCTATAATTATTAGAACTTCAAAAACTTTACACTCTCTCTCCCTGGCTCCAACTCCCTCTCTCTGTTTGAAATGACCTCCCTCTCCCTCTCTTCTCTCTGTTGTTAATTTAAACACTGGCGTTTTCATCCTTCCCCGTAGGTGTCTGTTTTACAATAAAAGGTCATCCTCATTTGTCCACAGACACAAAAGGGACCACCATCGAGGCTGAGGTCAGACAATCCGACAGACAGATAGATAGACAGACGGACAGAGGGATGGCTGGCGCTACAGGCTGGCGCTCAGGATGCAGGAGAGGGTAGAAGGGAAAGAGAGATAAGGAGGTATGATAGATAGAGAGACAGCGAGGGAGAGAGACAGGGAAAGGCGGAAGGAGTGAGTGAGTGAGAGATGGGAAAGATGGAGGGAGTGGTAGTCGCTGGCAATGGGGCGGGTGGGCGAGAGCGAGGATAGATAACTAATCATGCCATCACCTCCAGTCTTCTTCCTGTTCTCTACTCCTTCTTCACCTCCTCTCTGCTCCTCTGCGGGGATGATTGACGAGGGCACGGTGGACTGAGGTTGTCCCAGTCCCCAGATTAGAAAGCCCTCAAACAAATGAAGCCTGGAAATGCTGCCCTAGGGAGCTGGGAGCCACGGATAGACAGACAGGACACACACTCAGGCTTAAAGAGACATGAAGATAAGGTAAGGCAGAACCAGAGAAAGGAGAGGGAGGAGAGATGGGAAATGACACGTTTCTTGGCTTTAAAGGAAATACAGTATGAGCTGGAGCAGAGGAACGGGGGTAAGTTTAAGACAAGTTTAAGATTCTAACAAAGAGTATGAGTGGGGGAAGAAAAAAAACCCAGAGAGGCAGAACGAGTGCAAGAGACAGAGACAATTATATGTGTAAGGTGAGTGAGGGAGAAAGCGTGAAGTCACTTTAATTAGGTTACCTGCAGAGAGGGACGAAATGAGAAGCTGAGCATGACAAACAGAAGAAGACAGAGTGATGGAAGAGACGGAAGGAGAGACAGATAAAGTAAGAAAAAAGGACTCCCGACCATGCCTTTACACACCTGTTCTCTTTCTAAGATAACCAACCGCGGATTCTTTCCCTTATGCTCGCTCCTCTGCAGATCTGATATGGTACATTTATCAAAAAACGAGTGTCACCCCGTTCCCCATACCAACCCCAAGCACATACACACAAACAGACGGCCCGCAGCCCCCCTTCTGTCTCTTGAAAAACGATCATCCTCGACCCTGGACCTATTGTTTAAGATTCAAGCATTAGTGAAAAAAAGGCAAAAAGGGAAAAAAGACAGGTGATATACGGCCAGATATTAAGAAAAAGTTTGATTTTATAGATGTCACATGACCCTAGCATGAGTGACCTCCATTTTCCCAAATGGCGCAGGTCCAGGGTTTTAATGGAGTCTCCGCGAGCCATATATCAGTGCAGCTTGTCTCGTAAAGCTCTCCTCGGGCCGACCTCACAAACCACCTCCACCTTTATCGTGACACTTACGGAGGTTTTCACGGGTTGAAAATAGATGTATTAAAAGGGAATGATTTTAATATAGACCGTATTAAAAAGCAAGAATGGGGAAGGTGTTGGGGGATGCTGCTGTTACTGTGTGTGCAAGTATATATTTGGATTCTTTTTTTTTTTTTTGCGGCTCTCTTGCCATCCCTCTTCCTCCATCCCCTCCTGCTCTGTCTCAATCTCTGCTTCATCCCTCCCTTCCTCCCTCCCACCTCTTCCTGCTATGTCTGTAGAGTGTCACAGTGTTACAGCTAGTCAACATGACACTTTTTAAAGTTTTGCGAGGAGGCTGACAGAGCACAGAGGAGATTAACCTAGCTGCATGCCATAGCACCTGTCCCTCTACTCTCTTTTTCTTTTCCCTTAAAAATAACACGGACAACCATTTGAGGCAGTTGCATAGGCCACATTGTGTTAAATATAGGGCAGTGAAAGCATTTGAAACGCTTTTATCGAGCAGATATTGTGAAAAATAAGGATAGGAGCATAGGCACAGGACTTATTCGTGTAGTTTTTCTGTGCAAATTTAGAGAAATGCACTAAATATAGAAATGCAGTTTAAGAACGTATATCTTGCTGGTAAATTTATTTTCCATGGAATGCAAGAGACTATTCAATCATAACGTGTTTGCTGCTTTAATAAGATAATACTGAAGTTTACATATGTTTGTAGTGCATTTGTTAGCCATCTCAACAGCCTTTAAAAATGTCAGGAATGGTAAAAAGCTTTAAAGAGAGTGTTTACATTTCTAGGTGTGTGCTGGAAGCACTCACTGTAGGTATTGTATTCATCTGCATTGCTAGTATTAAGTGCAGTTTCCCCCAAAGGACTTCCCTGTTCCGTGTGGTGTATTTTGTAGCTTTAACACTTCTTTAAAACAAAAAACATGATACGTAATCTAATTTTTCTTTGCATCGCACCAAACCAGACCTGAGCGCAGGGAAACTATATATTTGATAAGAAAATATGAGAAGGAATCCAAATCAAGAAAGTTGTAATGCAGAGAAGGAGCGTGTGCTGCAGTGTATTGTATCTGAAGTGAATAGTGAATGACTAGTGAGGCGGCGTTTAAAACACACAGTGCCCCCAGTCAAAGCCTGCTCTTCATCAGTCAGGAAGGCAGAAATGAGAAATGCATCTGAGCGACGCTTTAAAAGGCAAAGTTCAGTAATTGGGAATGACAGACACACACAAAGCATCCATCACTCATGACCTTTCCATTTCTCTATCTCCTTCTCTCTTCCCCTTCCCGTGTCCCTCCATTCAGGACAAGGACAAGAAAAGCCAAGGATGAACGCAAAACCACGTCTTTGAGACATCTGTATTTAATCGGCCACTGAAAGCAACATTGTGATGCCATTAACCAGGAATCAGCTTGAAGCTGCCTCTAAATAAAAGGAATGAACATGTGTACAGTATGTGATAGGTCCACAGACATGATTATATGTTGAAGAATGCTACGATGATTCACATTGCTTCATTTGCTACGTTGGTATTGCATGTGGATGTGTAAGTAGACTTTTTGTCTTTTTTTTTAAAGAAGCAAAATAGATGAAAATAAAGAAAAAGGGGGGGGGGGGCACACACAAAGTAGACATAGTTCATGTTCATGCGCTTTGCTTCAATTATAGGAATAATAGGTTCATAGAAAGTTAACTTGTTCAAATCATGGGATTGCATTTGTAGCAAATTCTCTTTCATGGCCACACTCTTTATTACCCTCCCTCTTCCTCTCTGTCTGTCTTACTTTATTTCTGCTCTCTTCTTTCAGCTGTGGTAAAATGACCAGGCCGCGCACATGAAACATGCTTCCCCCTCTGTCTGTCTTAGACATGTGCGCACACACACACACACACACACACACACACACACACACACACACACACACACACACACACACACACACATCACATCTGGACTTGTGTTTAATTTTACGTCAAAGTCCGGACAGGAAGCACCTGTCTAGATGAAATCCTGCAAGAGAGAGGATAAGAGAGAAAGCGGGAGTAGAGGGGAATGAAAAAGAGAGGAAAGAATACACGGAGAAAAGAAAAACATTAATCCATCTGTTGTGGAAATGCACGTCACAGTCGTCACATTAAAAGCAACATCAACAAACAGAGTGAAAACCAAATTGGTTCGGAAAAGGCAAGTCATCTGAAATTAACACAAATGTCATCCCCTCTAAATGTTATCGCGTCTGTCTGTGTTTGGAGCTGAATGCAGGTCATTCTTTTTCTCTGAGGCTCAGGGGGCTGCTCACTAGCAGCTCCGCAATTACAGAGTAGTAAAACTTCCAGATGTGGGACTGCTCTTCCCTTCACATTAGCAGATTAAAAGATCACTGTCTGGATAGAGTCACACACCTGTTACAAAGGCAGCAATCGTGAAATTCTTAACATCACATTCAACCGGTCAACTTGCGGCCTCATTACATTGATAGGTGGAAAAGACTGTCTTTAATGAGAAGAGAACCATAAATAAAGCAATTAATTATGGATAAGGGATAACAGAGAGAGCTTAAAATAAAACAAACTGCATTTCTTTGTCCATTCAAAGTAAGACGCAAACTTCTGGAATACATAATTGTATGTAAACGCAATATGATGTATTGAACTACCACCAAATCTGTGATTTTTTAATATGTCCGTATGTAGAGGGGCTTAAAATGGATTAAGAACTTTTCTTACTGGAGTCCTCAGATGTTAACTCAACAGCATACTTAATCTATGAAGATACTGGAAAGGCTTTCAGCAAAGAAAGATGCCACTCTGCATTCTGTGCAGACTTTGCTCATCAAAAGATTCAAGTTAAAGCTACAAGAAGCAAAAAAAGGGGGGGGGGGGGGGGGTTTTGACATTTTTTCAAGGTACTAAAAGCAGCTACAGTGAGAACCTGAGAAGCACATACCACCCAAAAGGTGACATTTTCACAGTGAACACATGTGACTCTAAACCTCGCAGAGTTTCCCCCGAGTAGAGAGCTCGGTCACGTTATTGTTTTAAATGGAATATAAGGCAGCAGACCCCACCTCAGATCACGTTTGTAGAGGCAGTGCTTTGGTTAACACGTTTTGTTTCCGTTTCTAGAAGAAGAGTACAGAACATAAAGTATATTAATCCTGTAGTATGATCAATGACACACAAACACATTTGCAATATTTTGTAAAGAATATTGCAGAAGGGCTGAGTATAGAGTGAAGTTAACTGTAAGTTATTACTCACGTATGAAGGTGTTACTGACCTGTTCGCTCATTTAATTACTGCTAATACAAAATGATCTCAGCCTTCTATTGAGCTATTGATCTTATACATCTTTCATCTTGTTTGTACTGTGAACTTTGACAATTTTGTATTTTACTTTCTAACTGACAAGAGTGTTATATCAGATCGAAGTTAAACTATGTTTTCTCCAATTTCTTTATAAACTCTCAGGGATATTCATCTCTTAAATGTTTTAAGTATAATCTAGTCTTCGGGACGCAACCTCAGAGTTGATTGAATAAGTAATGAGAACACGTGCTCTTTCCTTTTTCTCCATTGATAATAAATCCTTGGTTTCGTTTTTGAAGCAAGCTATATATGAGACTCTTTTAAAGAAGCAGGTCCTCAACCTTCATGTCCACTCATTCATTTCCTTTTTAAAATGTCTTTTTTTGTCAAATCCTTGAAAAAGTAGTTCCTGAGTAATATGTTTAAGTGGCTCAAATGACATCTTTCAACAATATCAATCTGGCTTCTGCCAAAGGGACGGCAATGTAATTGCAATTTTGAGTCACAATTTTTGTACATTCTGACGACTGTTCTGTTTGATTTCTACTTTACTTGAGTGCTGATGTTGCTAACATGGATGATATCATCTTCACTCAGAACCTTAAGAAGTAAGTTGGCACATAGGTAAACCTTTCTCAGTCAGTGGGTTTGTCTCATTACCAGCCTCTCTAGCACAAGGAACCACTGGGCTCTATCTTTATCTATTTTATTTATATGTCTTTAAACTTTATGACATGTATTTCTCCGACTTGGATGCATATCTTATCATGCTATGCATGAAGAATGTCCAGGTATTGTCCCATGCATGCATACCATCTGTCAGTATGAATAATAAGCACAGTATATGTATTAATAACTGTATCATTCTGAATAGTTTGTTGAACTTTTGTATGAGCTAGATAAACTAATTAAATTAGTTTGGATGTATTCTAATGTCATAACTCTGTCTTTAATAATGTAAGGTAATGATTACATTCCTCAGTCTGATGTTCTGTGAACTAATAAGGATTGACATTAAAAGATTCATATTTAGCCCTGTCATTTTCTTATAAAACATAAAGAAGGCAATATATTTCTAAAGATTCATTCTTTGAGTGTTAACAATACATGGAAGTCCTTGGTTATTTGTGTTTCATCATAAATGTGTCTTCCGATCTCGGAGGTTGTCTTGCTCTGTTTTCCATATTGTCATTGCAATAATATGTGATCCTATTAGTGAAATTACTCCTTTCCTGTTTCAGATTGAGCTCAGTGACACAGAAGATTACTGACATTTAAAATTACTAACATGCAGTTCAGGAAGGTTCGGGCCAATCCAGTCGTGCAGTGTTCTCAACATGTCTTTTACATCACATCTGAGACATAACCTGAAATTGATGTCAGAACACGTCTGTTAATTGATTTGGTCAGAATTCAAGTCTGTGCTTCGGGGTAATGTCCCATCACAAGTGAAGTCGCCAGCTGTTGGACACGTACAGCCCTGTTCCACGTCAGTGTGCAGCCATAGACTACAAAGTTTAGGTGTGCCAAAGTGTGTTAGGCTCAACACATGCACTCCAGGTGACATCAGACAGCTGCTACCTTGGGTTAAAAGTCCTCAAAGGTTATAAAGGTTGATGCTGAATGAATGCAGCTATGGTCACAATCCTAACGTAACAGTGAACTTGGTCATTTGTTTACAATCTTCTGTATTTCATTGTGTTCTTGAAACATGACCTCAATAAATCTTGTTTCCTTTGCAGAAAGTAAAGCACATGAAATGCCATCACAACTAAGGGGAAATAAAGAAATGTATATCTGGGATCTGCTTGATGATATTTGCTGAGGTATTAACAAGTGTACTGTTTATTTCTTGCACTGTGGTCTGTATGTGACAATGTGTAATCTCTGCTTGTGAGCCAAAGAGCCATTAATCAACTAATTAATTAGCACATGTTGGCAGTAGATACTTCTAGTGTAACTATGAGAGATGGGAGTGGAAATAAAAGTCGTACATTACACACCGAGTACGATTAACAGCAGGGAGACTGAGGTTTGCATTAGACAAAATGAAGCTCTATTAACTCAGTTGGTGTCCTATTATTATTTCAGTATTCATTTCACAAAAGATGAATCGATTTTTCTCTGCTCTTTAATCACGTAAAATTCTCTTTTAATACTGTCAAATTCAAATAAATATTGAACCTGTTTTGATGACAGAAGTAAAAGGTTGGAGCTTTAGTTTCCATTGGAAGAAACATCGCCACAATCTGTGTTCTTCTCTTCATTCCAGGTTTTATTTTAAAATGAAACGTTGTAATTGACTGCTTCATGTGCCTGTCATCCAATAACCCCGCTCACCTATCTCGACATCCGATTGCGATTTCCATCCTTTCAAAGGATGGCTGTCAGCAGCCCCCAGAGAACACGCCTGAACTTGTTGCATCCAGCTGTTGGTTTAACGTGTAGGTGGAGAACGCATTAGTGCAAGCGATAGGGATAATGAGAGCAGGAGAGCAGATTTCTTTCTTGAGAGAAAAGTGAGTCGTACCTCACAGTCAGCATACAACATGTCTTGTATCTCTGTTGAATTATAGACTTGTTAAGGCTGCTGTTTTCCAGTATGGTGTTAAATATTGAGTGTAGAAGGAAGCCCTTTATTTAAACTCTGCAGGACTGCTTTCGATTTCAGAAAATGTGCCATCACACGCCGCTGTAGCACCAAAATAAGTCTTGCAAAAGTTCATTTATTTCACCAACGTAAGGTGGACGTTTCCATTAAGCACTGTATTTAACTTTGTTTATGTCAGTGTCCTGAATGCACCACAAAAGACCTATGGCGACATAGATCTGTCCTTTCCAATCAGCAAAGAACTAAACGTATGGGTTTTCAGTATTGTTTATGTTACAAGTGGAAATAGCATATACATTCTCTTTAGCCAGTTTAAAAATGGTTCCACAGGCACATGTGCGATGTATAGTATTTCAAGTATCAGGAGGATAACGATAGCTCAGAGAGTTGTAACGAGGCAGTAACGACCATGACCGTTTCCCTCTTTCTTCCTTCCCTCCTCCCTTTTTCCTTCCTTCCTTTCGACTCCTTCAAGGTCAATCGTCAGAGTGAGGCTGCATGTCACCGCTCCTTTGTCTATTCAGATAAAATTGCTGCATTCATCGTATGTCAGATAAACCTCAAGAAGGGAGTGAGGAGGGTATAGTGAGAGTAAGGGAGGGAGGGAAGAAAGACAGAGGAACGAGAGGGGAGAAAAACAACACCCCTATCACGGCGTCGTCCTGCCTGGCCCGAGCCTGTTTTTATCTGTCCATGACAAATTCAAGCGTTCACTCTCTCCTCTCCTCTTTCCTCCACATTTTCTCTTCACCTTATCTACTGTCTCAGCACTGCATCACTTGCCATTTTAGAATAATGTCTCCCCATGTCTATAATGACATTGCCTTTGTGCTTCAGATTACCTTGGGATTTTCAGCCCCCCCCCCCCTCCAGCACACATGCTGGAATAAAGATACAGTCACACACACACACACACACACACAAACATGTAAGTGTCAAAGAAAATCTGTCCATAAACCTTGAAAGAGACCGGCTTAATCAAAGGACATCATTGACCAGCATGTTTCCTAATCAGGGCAACAGTCTAACGACATACTCTTTATGAATGTTACATTGTCTTTGCTTATTCAGGATTTCATGTTTGGAGTTTGGATCTGAGGTAAAAGCAAGGAGTGTCTCAGATAAATTCAGAATCAGTTTGAATGTTTGAAATATATAGCTTGTGGTTTACGGTGCAATTATTCCTTGCCATTTTCTCCAATGAAGAAATACTTTCCCTTCAGGTAGCATCAGGCATGAAGCAAGCTTCCAGCATGTATTATTTCTGTGCTCTGATGAGCTCCTTAAACTGTGACAGGTCCTTCTCTCCCCTGCCTGGCCATGTCTCTTAATGAGATGGTAATCAGGCAGTCATCAGCAATGGGACCATACAGGACATATAATGAGAACATTAGGCTGCATACTGAAAGGACCCCCTGCCGGGTGGAGGATCAATGGTCTGGCCTGATGAAAGGTGGCTGATGCTGCTGATGGCTGGAAAGAAAGAGGGAGGGAGAGAGAGGCGGAGTGTTGATTGTCCAACACATTACCTACTGTACCCAATCCTTTGAGTCACAGAGAAGTCACACAGATTTTTAGAGGAAGAAAGAAACCCAAGCGGTGTATTGCATTTACTGCTGAAGCACACATCCCAATATAATCAGGTTCTTTCTTCTAATTTGTTCAATTTAAATTCATCCTGTTTCGAGGATTATATTTCAACATTAATCTGATACTTCTCAACAGTCATTTCACATAAATCTTTCTTTATGCGCTCCATTATAGTTTATTTTCTTTATTCAGCTGAGCTCATTTGACTGCATTGTTCGTCAGCTGTTGAGTTTATCTTACAGCTCAAGCCATGGAACTGTGCTCCATTGGAGGAAGGTTAGCCCTAACAGCTATGTCATTGAAGGAAAATATAAGCAAAAAGATAAATTCATCAACGCTGACACTGTCAACCGTGTTCTGGTAAAGTTTGCTTATAGCAAATTAATATCCTGTGTTTCAGTATTTCAAGCAGCACTACAATGGAGTTTGACAGTTGATTAAAATCTAAAACAGCAGTGGTAAAGGTTCTTTCAGGTGCAAAGTCAAAGAGTAAGAGCTTCTTTCTAGCCTCATATAGAAAGCATAAAGGAACCACATTTTCTACTGACAATAGAACAGAATATGAGCCTTAAGAGCTGGCCTGTTGCATTTTGCTTTAGGGTTGCAGCTGTGGTCATATATATGTGCCTCAAGGTTCCCAAACTCAGGCGTTGAAATGGTAGCTGTGGTTAATTGCCACAGACCCACTTTTGATTGAAAGCAATAGGTTTAAGCTTGTTTTCGAGGTTCTGTCAGATCATATTCAGAGAGATGTATGACCAAATGAATGGGCCGAGTTGTGACGTGGCTGATTGGACGAGGGAGTCCTATATCAACACTGATAAATTATATACAACAAATTCAAATACATCAAGATTCTTTCGCAGCTACAAAGCATTCAATTCCCTGTGGTACTTGCATTCTTAAAATCTGACACTTAACTGGCGGTGTGTGTGAGGCAGCAAACTCTGCACCACATGCAGAGGGAGTAAGGTTAATGCTATCCAAAGAAGGCCAGAAGGCCCCGATCAGCTGGGAACCCATCAAAAATGGAGAAAGACTTGAAACGGTCTGTGCAGACAACAACTTGGTGACAGGAGGCTCGGTTTTCCCAAACAAGGACATCAATAAAACAACATGGGTTTCCACCAACCAGGCAACCGGAAATAAGATTGACCTCATCTGCATCAAGCAGAAGTTTAGGGCACTCACTGCTGGATGTCAGACTGAAAAGAGGAGCTCATGCTGGGTCTGACCATCACTTAGTCTTAGAGCAAGGATGTGGCTGAAACGCAAATGCATGAATCCCAGAGAAGTAAGACCCAAATTCAACACACATTGATGTCAAGATAGACACATTAAAACTAGGTAACATTACACAACCAGTTTCAAGTACTGTACTTCAAGACCAAGAAACAGAAACCCCAAGTTCACTGAAGAAGTGGCGGACCAGATCTGAAGACCATATGGAAGAAGGCAGGTAAAGAACCAATAATCCTGACGATCCACAGGATCATATAGAGTGTGAGAGAAGGGGGAAAAGGAGGGGCTAGCTAAAACTAGAACAAAAAAAGGCAGCAGCACAAAAAGAATATATGAGCAAACAAGGCCATTTAGAAATGTGTCTGAAGGGACAAAAGGAAGTACACGTTTAGCACAGCAGGCAGAGGATGCAGCGGGTGAAACCAATCTGAAGGGACTCTATCTAACCACAAAGAAGCTCACCGGCAAGCATAATACACATTAAGTACACAGAAGGTACTCTCTTTACAACCAAGGAAGACCAACTTCAGAGATGGACTAAAAACCTAAGAGACCATGCTCAACAAAAAAATGTGGGAATACAACGGCCTGAGTAACTAAGAAAAGTGTTTGAGGCAGGAAGGGTCAAAGATAAGATGATTTAGAAACTTAGACCAAGGAGTAACTATTGTTTGAAAATATTTCCAACCAAAAAAGGTCAGTTTTCTTAATCTTTAGTGATCATTATTATTCAACACTAGCAAGTACCGAAACTGAACACCACCAACACAGAGACTACTAAAGTGTACACACATTCAGCTGTTTAAGTGCCACTGGTTTTGGAATCACTTTTCAGCAATAAAATATACATTACCTAATTTACTGGGCTGCATGCATATTCAAAGAGCGGAAATACATTACACATAACTAGAGAGTAAGCTAGATTTGAGACTCTACAATCAAAAACATGTGAAGTAGCTCCACGAGCACTTACAATGGGTATGTTCTCACTTATTTGCAACTATGCAAATAATTGAGGAAATAAATGGAAAACCAGGGTCAACACTGGTTAAATATTTAGATGTGCTGTGTGAGAATGCCATTAAACAGAACGGGGCAATAAAGACTGCATTCAAAGCAATATATACATGCTTTATGGGGTAAAAGCGGCGATAGATATCCTTAACTCATCAAAGATCATAAAAAAATCACTCATTGCCAAGCAGCTTTTTTTATACCTTCATATAAAAAGAACCGCTTTTCCCCTTTTCGCTATAACAACCATGCAGTCAGCTCACATGCCTTTATTTGTGCATTTGGCCTGATTAAATACAACCCGGTCCAATACAGTACAAGGATTTACAAAAGGGTATTATAAAAAGAGACTCTCAGTGTGAGTGAGTCATTTTTGGTCACAGTCAGTTGTTATAACAATTCAGGCACATGTGAAGCACCAGAACATGACAACCCCCACTGTGTTGTACATCATAAAAGCTGCTGTGACAATTCAGATGTGGAGGATGAACTCTTCCACCCCAACTTCCCTTTCCCATGTAAACTATTTGGTACCCCTTTATGGATTTCACATATGTATATTCTTATTTATGTCCACTCTGTCTTCTATCATCACTATGAAACGCAGTCCCTGTTTGAATCCGGCCATAAAACCGACTGGAGTCACATTAATTGTCAGACACAGACGCAAGTTCTGATCATAAATGCTGCATTACATACTGCTGCTTTAAATCACAGACAAATCTATCCCTCCCCTCGCTGGTGCCTTCCAAAGTGATTTGGCCTCAATTTGTAATAAAAAAAGACCAGCAGAGAACGCGCTGCTAGTGCCAGTGATAGGCTTCTCTTTTGTGTTTTGCATTTTTTCACCTTTTCTCTCGTCGCAGTGACTGACTTTTAATCTAATAAACATTGCATGAGCCCACTGACCAGAACAAAGGGGAAGAAAAAAAAAACATCTTTCTGAACATCTATCGGATCGCTCTTGTTAAAAAAAGAAAAGGGAGGGGGTATTCCTTAATAGGAATGGAGTCGGATATAAGGTTTCATGCCAAGATCATAAAATTACTGAGGAATAAGAGCCATTCATTTCACATGACATCACCACCTTCTGAGGATGTGAGCTTCAGTGGCTTCAAAAAGAGGACAAAATGTTTCCTCCATTGACTTCAGTACCGCCGTTGGTTGACAAGACGTACAACGCAGCAGGACAAAGGAGTGGGATTAACCTCCCCGATATTGGCTGGAGCTTTTGAAACATGCTATAAAAATATAATATTCTTAACAGCATAATGTGATCAGACGCTGGGAAACTGTGCTTGGGGCAGATTTGAATGGATTTCTTTCTTGTAAGATGTGGGCACAGTAAAAGTTAACACAAGCCTAACAGTGACCCTAGCGGTATAATCACAAAGCAACAGCTTACACAACAGCGATGATAAATAGCTGGCCATCACCCTGCCAACTTCTTACCTTCGCCTCAGTATACGTTCCCTGTTACACTTGTTATTAGCGCTGCACACTAACTTACACTCAAGCACTAGTTTCCAGTAGGATCGCAACCATTATGTTTATTCACATGGCTGTCAGTCACTCGCCATGAGACCAAGTCAAATCAGTCTTGTATGCTCGACACAAATGACACAGTACTGGAGCATGCTCCAGGGGTACTAATGGCTGGTCTGAGTAGTTCTCAGCCACAATGTCACATCATTTCCAACCTGCTCCACAGCCAATCCATGCCTCACTCAAAGAGATATGCATTCGCTAATGGCAAATGCATTGGCTAACAGAGGCGGGCTAGCTATGATACATATCTCCTATTAGCAGTGACTCTCCACATGTGGGAAAGAGGAGGAGGTAGGTGTTTAGTGTGATTTAAATCAGGGATGCACTCAACAATATATGCACCACATGAACTCCGATGGCTTATCGTCCGTGCCAGCAGCTCTCCAAACTGCAAGAGCTGCAGGAGAGGACAGAGGGCCTATAATAATTGGCAGTGCCAAAGAGAGGCCTCACATCCATCTGTTAGTTTATCTACATAAGACAAACAGGGATGCTACATTCAAAACACAGGCAGACATTATTAACAAAGAATAAAAGAATAATTCCATTTTTCTCCCTCTCTCTGAGAAATGTGACACATCATCTGGCACGGTATTGCGTTGCCCGGGGTGAAGGCCCTGCACAGTAGATGGACCGCTGTAATTTCTCATCTATCAAATTATGGTTTATTGTTCAGCACAGCAACCCCAGGCTACACACAACCCTGTGCACTGACAGTTATGAAACATTGTGTTTCCACTGTCATAGTCCCGGCCAAAGACAAAGCTTAAGAAAGAGAAAGAAAACAGAAAGAAATAAAAACTCCAAAGTAATCTTAACACCCGCCATGTCATCATCTATGTTAAACAGAGCTTTGATCATAGCCGTCCAAGCTACTGTTGCTATTTCTGGGGTTTGCTAACGACATTAGGTTACTTAAATTGCCATTAGCCACTACTGTATAAGCTTGTTTATTATTGCCATGGTAATGATTTTTCTACCAAATGAAATTTGTCGGCAGGAAATTGTGTTTAATGCTGGTCTAATGAGTCTGCTGTAAATTAGCTGGCAAGCCAGCGTGGATGACTAAAAGGCCTTTAAGTAACCTTTGGTCTCTGTTGAGGGTAATTTGATACTGCCACTGATGATTCACTTAGCGAGGCTAAAAGCAATAGGCTTGCATCTCAAGAAGGACATATGAAACTACTATCGCTTTTAAACTAGAAGTGAATGTGAAAATAATCAAATCAACTTGCCACTGGATGACTAAAATGGTGAACGTGAACTCTTGACTAGAGTCAAACCAATTTAATGTTTTTGTCACCAAGGTCAAGGTTTAGACATACATACATACATACATACATACATACATACATACATACATACATACATACATACATACATACATACATACATACATGCATGCATACAACTCACAGCTGCGCTAGTCTCAGATCTTGGCCTACAAAGAGACAACATCTACTTTAGATGGTGATAATATAACATGAATAATCTGTGTTCACAAAAGACCAGCATATGAACTGCAACAGTCATACAATAATCTGTATTTTCTAATGGGATAGAATTAAGACATGACATCTCATCCAAGGCCCCCATTGGTCATCATTTGGCACGTTTCTTTTGACAGCAGGATAATTTTGAAATGACATTTTAAACAATTAAGTTTCCTGGAAATACAATTATTGTAAAGAAGTAAAATCATATTTACTGTATAACAAAATACATAACACATATACATAAAAAAATACATAAGTCAATTTACAAAGAGTGTCAAAAAAACATAAAAATGCAGCCTAATTTATATACTACTACAGAAACCAGTGTAGCCTATAAAAACATCCCATGAAAGAAATGAAATCTTACAGAGGAATCAAAACACTTCCTTCAAATGAAAATCTATATCAATTTAACAAAAGACCTTCTGGTCCAATACGTGTGTGAATGTGTGTGTGTTTGCTTCTTTATGCAAATGCTCTACCAGGCATACAGCGTGTACATCTTTGGCTTGGTGCCAAGTCTGCAGTGAAGACTGAGCTCCCTGATGCATCTGCATATGCAAAAAAAAAAGTGTGAGTGTGCGCGTGTGAGAGCACACACATCGCTGGCACCCCTGGAGGTCCGCGGAGGCACACGTGGGTATTCCGTGCGGAAGTTACCCTGCTTCGTCACATATTAGCCACACCCCCCTGGCATATTCCCCCGAGGTCTGATAAGAGGTGTGTGTGTGTGTAGGGAGGGTGACTGTGCGTCTTGTGTTTTAATGGTGTGACATTCCTCCTTAATGCAGGTGGCCCCTCAATCTGAAAACCCTTCCTCTTTAGACACTCGTCTGTGTCTAGTGCCACCCCCTGCCGCGGCCCCATCTAACCCCCCATTTCCCTGTACCTCCCACTGCACCTCGCCCACCCACGTCGCCCCTCCTCCTCTGGCAACACGTGCCCCCTCTTAGTGCCAACATGCCCTCATCCCCCTTCTTCCTTCTCCCCCCTCCCTGTCATCCCCCCCCACACTCCACTACTATTTTTCCCACGCCCGCCTCTTTCTGTCATCACATAGTAGGAGTGGTATCACCGCACGTGCCCCTTTTTTGTGCCAACAAGCTCCCCTGTGGCCCTCCTGCCCCCCCCCCATCATCCTGTCTTCCTCCCCCCATCGTGTTTTACCCCCCGCCCAGCTCCCGCCCCCTCTTTCTCACACTGTTCGTCTCATCGCTATGTAAGTGGGGATACCAGACTGTTTTGCATACGGCTGTTTAGTCCTTTGTGGCAGGCGGGGCGGCATGCGAATATGCAAAACGGTGATGGGGAGGCATTTTGTAGTGTGATGAGGAAGAGGAGACGACGGAACTGTGAATGATGCCGCCGTGTGTGCGAATGCTTGTCCGTGTGTGTGTGTGTTTTCCAACAGATCCTTTGGCTCGTCAGAGCGATGGTTGGTACAGGAGCAAGTGCCATCAGAACCAGTCCAGTTGACCAACGTGGCGATGGAATACCACCCCAAGCAGCCATAAATCCTACGTGGCGGGATACTCTCATCTTCTGTGGCCTTTTATTCCATTTACGGGACAGTGCAAGGAAAGGTTGTCTTTTTTTCAACATGTATCGTTACTGTAAATCCACACGACACCAAATCTGCAAATATCAGCGGCAAATTAAGAAGAAAGGGACGGGGAAGTTTTTTTTTTTCGGCTTCCCCCTCCTTTTCACCCATATCCTTTTCTCTCCTACTTATCTGTGTCGGAGAGCCAATGGTTCATTATAATTGGCCGTTGTCATCATGCAGATGACACACAGTCGGCGCTCTGAATATCATTAGCGCCTTTGCATACCTCCGCTCTTTTTTCTTTTTTCTGTCCTTTCTTCTTGTTCCTTCATTCCGACGCTCGTTTCGGGATTCGATATTCCAAAAGGTAATTATCATCCACAAAGCAGCCTATCAATATGTGGAGATAGGCATAATAGCAAATGAAGGTGCGTGATTGTCGTTTTCTCTTTTGCTATTTCCAGCGCAAATGTAGAAGAATCTTCCAGGGTGTGCGAGAGAATAAGAGTGCGTTTGTGTGATTGTATTTGACTCTCCTTTGCAGTGGAGTCCATTGTATATCTCTGTGGTTAACGAGTGTTCTTTCCTCTCCTCCTCATCCCACTCTCCCCCTCTTCTGCATATATCAGCTTCTCCTTGGGTAGAATAATAGCTCTTAATTCTTCTCTGCAGCTCTTGCCTTCTGATCCATGACAAAAAGAAAGAGCCAGCCGGTCAATTTGCATACTCCGCATACAGATGAGGCTTGTGTTGCCGGCTGCCTAATTACCAAGTCCTCCAGTGACTCTCTCTCCTCCTGCAGCTCTTGCTTTTAACCCTCGCTCGTCCAATCGCCATCGCTTCGTCTCCATAGGAAACCATTGTCGCATTCAGAATTAATTCATCTGGAGGGGCTTGTAGAAACAATAGAGAAACAAGAAATGAACAGAAGCATATTGCAGTGACGAGCGGTTCGTTCGTTCACCTTCGTTTATTCCCCCATCTGTGTTTATTGGCTAATTTGCGGCTCCTCTCGCTCGCGGCGGCTCTCCTTAAGCTACCCTCTTTGTCTTTGCCTTTGAAATTTACAAAATCTTACAAGAAATCAATACTTAATTGATTATTCACTTTCCTGCAGCCTCAAACGACCAGCGAGTGCACGTGCGTATTAAATCCGGCGTGTGCCTGTGTGTATGTGTAAGTGAGTCTCTGGTAGATCCCATGGTATTCCCAGTTCTTTCGAGGCAGCAGGCGGAGGAGGTGGCAGGGAGCTCTGAGAAACACTCTGCAGCGTCTACGTGCATGTGTATGTGTGTATGTGTGTGTGTGTGTGTGTCTGTGTGTGTGTGGGCATATGAGACGTACCAGGGTCCCGTTAATGGCACCAAAGCCAGAGAAGTTCCAAGGTTTGAGGTTTACTTCCCAGCCTTTTAGCTCAAACTGCAACAGCCATCCAGAGGAGGAAGAAGCATCAAACCAGCAGCAACAGCAACAACAACAACAACAACAATATCAACAACAACAAACCAACACCAAGCCTGTGGGCACAGAAAGCACAGCAGGCTCCAAGCAGGATGTTGAAAGGAGTATATCCTCGTTTTTCGGGGATTTTTTTTGTTCTCTTCGCTGCACTTCTTTGTTTTCCGTCCTGGCTCCGAGAAGAGAGCAGGGCAAGATGCCACCTGGACCCTTTAGAGAACTCCGTGGCGAAGTGGGCGCGGAAATAGGGGCGTGAAGAGAGGGGCGTGAGGAGAAGGAGAGAGAGAGAGAGGGGTAAAGGGTGCCTGGCGCCTGCCTCTGATATGCCATAAGGATGGCAGGCACGTAATGATAGCAAATGTAGAGCAGATTGGCTTGGAGGAGGAGGAGGAGGAGGAGGAGAGACAGGGAAAGGGGGAGAGGAGACAGATGGCAAAGCTGGCCTTGTGCCAACGATACCAAGACATGACTATGCAGGGAAACCTCCCCCTACAGCCTGACACTTGTTGCTGTCTGTGTGTTTATGTGATATGATCACATGAGGAGACACATATTGTAGCAGGAAATTCCCTAACCAGACCATACAGTTTTACATTCGCCATATTCTCTCAATGGGGCAAGTGCACTTCTCTCATGTCATATCTGCAAAGGAATTATGTTAATTTAATGATTCAATATCACTGTATGCATTGAGTGATGTATTTAAGTATGTATGAGAGCCTAAAGCAAAATGAGGGTGAAAGATAGAGGTCTGGCCTCCAATTTGACCTCTATTTATGCAATGTGTCAAAGGTCAAATATTGACTCTCGCATTTCTTTTTTCATGGCCATCAAAAATAGATGTTGCAACCCACCTCAATCTTCTTTTTTAATACACAATGACATTTGAGTTTTAGTGGGAAAATTAATGTGATTTTTGCTCAGAAACAGAAAACTGCTGGCTTGAGTTGGTTTATGACAAGCAAAACGGATGGCAGCTAGATAGAGTATCATGATGTTCATATTGAAATGTGCTGAGCAAACATCTTCCTGCACCGGCAGACGTGCTCTGTGTGTGTGAGGAAGAGAGGGAGGGAGGGAGAGAAAGGGAGAGAAATGTATTTGTGTAGGGTTTGGGGCTGGGTGGGTGCAAAACACACACTGTACTGTATTCTTGTCTGTTTGAACGTGTGCCATTGAGATATGTAGAATATTATTGGCAGACTGGTACATACTGTAGGACATACAGAAAACGAGGCGTAGGCAGGCTGTAGCGCACCCTAAGGTGTTTTGAAACGACCACAAGATTGGAAATGGCTTTAATTTCTCACATTTTACTTGTTTTTGCATGATTGGCAGCAAGGCAGGGTGTGGGAGTAGATTGGGAAAAGCTCTGTCGTCTGCAGATAAAGAGGAATGTTATCATACACTGTGTATGTTCATATATGTGTGTGTGTCTTTGGTTAGAATGGATGGGGGGGGTTACCCAAATCAAACATCCTATTTGAATAAGAACAATCAGAGCCCCAACATCGAGCAGAGACACAGAGAGGGGAAAAACAAGGCAATTTGACTTGCGAATCAGGCAATGCATATCTGCATGCTAATTATGTGACAAGAAGGGGGAAAAGAGTGCAAAGCGCCCCCCATGCGCCAGACAGAGAAAGGGCGAAGGAGGAAAGACGTACAGTAGCAGACGCAAGAGAGAAACAAGGGGCACGAGCGACTGCACAAATGGACAAACAAACGAAGGAATCAAAGGGAGCTACAGTGGACATGGGTAATTAATTCTCCATAAGCCTTTATTCTACGGCATTTGATTTTCTTTGGAAACGAATCGACACGCACGGAGAAGGAAGAACGGAGCGAAAGCAGAGGACGAGGGTAGGGATTGGAGCGAGGTTGGGGGCATCCGAAAATTAAAATTATTGATTGATCTTAGTGTGCTGGGGGTTGTAGAGCGGAGGGCATTTTGAGAATGTAATTAGAGCGGACTGGGACCAAGGCTGGAATGATAATAGATGACGTTGGAATTCACCATGGCGATTGGCCATTAATCTCCATTAACGCCGACCAGGATATTAAAAATTCTAATTGGAGGGACAAAAATGATGTGGATGGTGTGCGTGTGCCTGTTTACAAGTGTGTGTGTGCTGGGATGTTGATCTCGGGTGTTTTGCGATAATTGCCACCATGGGGGAATAGTGTCCTGAGGTATAGTATGTCAACTGTATTAGACCACTGATTAGAATTATGAACTGTTGACGATGCAGCACTGAGTTTAATGCGGTTTCTTTTTTTCTTTTTCTTTTAAGAATGACATCAACTCTTATTTATGGTCTGAGACGATGGTTTTTTTTGCCTTTGTGTGTATGCAAATGCTTGTGTATCCAGCCTATGTATGTTTGTGTTGTGTGTGTCAAAAACGCCCTATTGATGCAAAAATATGATTTTTCCTTTTAATTGATGAATATTATTTCTGTCTTTTGCTTTATAAACTTTTCAAAAAACCCCAACAACACTGTGTAATTGTGTATATGCAATAAATATACTGTGCATTTTCTGTATTAAACACAATAAAGTACTCGCATCCTTCATCGTCTTTGTGTGTCATTACGTTGTAAGAGTAATTCCAAAAAACAGGAATCTCCAACACAGTGCCGGAAAAACCCTGCTTTAGGGAATCCTCAGCCACCATGGGTGCTATGATGTCATCAATAGTGGCCTTGGATCTGCTGTTTGCACTAAGTTACATCAGCCCAGAAAAAGGAACACGGATGACAGGCCAATGCTGTGTTTATCAATAGCTCCACCACCTTGCATGACTGTGCTGTGACACTGTCAATAGATTATGAAATCTTACTGTGTCAGCTATTCAATATTACAAATTGCTTGTGTGCAGTTAGCGTGCGTTTGTGTGTGAGTGTGTGCGTGTCCATGACGTAAATATGCAAGAGGTTAATGCATATGTTCCTGTAATGTCTCCATGTATTCACTCTGCATGATTAGGAACTGTCCTTGAATTAGTAAGATGAAACTGCAACCCCCAACCCTACGCGCTCATATTCCACCACACGCACACACACGCACACACACGCACACACACACACACATGCACAGATATTGTAGCCTGTATGCGGATAAACAATCGCAAGGATCTCTTATTAAGATTAAAATGAAGACATAACTGTACTCACACAGGCATAACAAAGAAAAACATTTCACCTCTACTGTTAATTCAGTGTTCATTAGAGAAAGAATAGAATGTCACCGCTCAGAGTGAGCATGCATTTGTGTGTGAGATGGCCAGTGTGATGTCATTACGTTAATGGTCTTTCACTGGGGCTAGTCATTAAATGAGGATATTAAAGCAGTAGGCTGTTTTTATATGCATGGAGGGGTGATGTGTGGGGGTCACAGTTGCTTGAAGTCATCACTCATGCACCATGGGAGGACACACAAATACACTAAGGGACACAATCACACATACAAATGAGCAGAATATGCATGTGAGGGGTCAGTCAATTCTCTTCAGGAGAAATGCGTCTATTTGTCTCCCTCTCTTTTTCAGAAACATGCACAACAGCACTGGCAGAGCACTCACTTGCCCCTCATTTGAGTTGTTTTTTTATGCATATGTCCCCTCTCTCAAACCAGATTGATCCTGATATTTATGGGCTGGGCTTGACGTGGATATTATTATTATCATTATTGTTATTATGCATTTCGGGGGAGGGAAATAACATTAGTCTATGCTGAGGCGGTGCAGAAGCAGGGGCTATCACTACTCCAATCACCAGATTGGTCTGATTTATGATTTATGCAGACCGCATAACGCCTGAGATAACGCCCCTGGAGGAGCAGGGTTGTAAAAAATTGTTTTATCCAATTGATTAAAATCAAGACTGTTCATATGTGTGAGTGTCTCATTTGTATATGTGCTTAGATTGCAAAGGGAAATGTGTGTTTATCATGTGTCTGTATCTGTATGGGCAAGCGGGTGTCTGTCTGTTCTTAGGAAACTGACCTGGTGATGCGACCTTGTCTGGCAAAGGGCGGGGAGTGATAGATTAAGAAAACAGGCATGGAAAGGGAGGCAGATGGTAACATGAAAGAGGAAATGAAAAGAAATTACATTTGGTTAGGACATGTTACATTGTTAATGTCTATGTAATCGCAATGTAGAACTCGGCTTTAAGTAGTATTTGAAAAAAGTAAAAGACATGCAACAACAAAATTCATGTCACAATAAAGGTTTGAACTACTTTTCTACAATGTTTGTTGTTGCTACAGTGCGGGCCAGACAATGGTCATTAACGTCATACATTAGCATTTAAAATAAATATGTTAGTCATTCATAAGAATAACAAAGGGTGCCAAACATGCAGGAAAATATGCCAGTCAGCATTTTCACTAACCCCCCTGAGACTAGCTGGGTTTAGATCTGATCTTCAATATGATCTGTCCAGCCTTTTTTCGTTTTTGTTATTTGTCTTTTGGGGTAAAGTATGACCAAACCAGTTTGTGCTCTGGATTCTGTGGTAACCAGGTAAAGGGACACAAATGAGAGAAACTTGTGATTTTTGACTGGGCAGTTCTGGGCAGATCAGTTCGACCAGATGTTTTTGCATAGAGCCAGTCTCTGCTGGTCCTAAACACTTTAGGATTTTATTCCTTTTGTTTCAGTCTCTAAATTAAACACAATTAATCTCAATATAGACATCATTGGGAAAGTAAGTGAATTTACTTAAACTGTGTCTCCCAAGTAATGCTTCGTCCTGCTGTAAATGTTGACCACAACAAGCTTTACCGATGTAATGCTTTCGGTTACAGATGTTACGGCGAGGCCATGGTTGTGGTCTTAGAGGGAGTTCAGCCTGGGAGGCCCAACTCAGGGAAAACTACCCCTTGAACTCCGGTCACAGCATGGCCACAGTGGAGAACTCTGAATAAACCAGCTTATTCCGGCAATATGAAACATTTTCAGTCTTAATATATGTGAACTGTACATTGCTAAGAACATATTCAGATGTGCTCTCAACAGCACAGTGTACAATGTAACCTGTGTTTTGGTTTGTGTACCTTGGATGAAATGTGTGTTGACTATAGTTCTCTAGTGTTATAACAATGCATTATTTGGTTGTGGTTTATCTCTTTTATTTAGTTTTCCCCAGTTAGTCTAAGCACATGTGGTGACTAATGTGTTTCTTTGAGTACGATGCAGATATGGATTGATGACACATGAGGTGTATCAATAAAGTATTGTACCAAATTATACATACAGGTACTGTACAATAATACACTCACAAAAGCCAAAATTCTGATTCACATCATGATGGAGGTTTCTACACCTCTTTTTTACGGTTTTAAACAAGAAAATGAAAGCTTTAGTTAGAAAACTAAACAGACAAAGCCAGCTGGGCTCAAGGTCAGTTAAAACCACAAAATACGTTTCTCTGCTCTTTCCATCTGGTCAGAAAAATCCCATTGAGAACTCCAAAATGAAGGATTTGTATACCCTATAATTCAGTTTGGAAATCAGAGGCAAGAAGGATTGTCACTTCAAATGGTTACGTTAACATCTATTACTGGGCGTTAAATTAATTCCCCAATCGGAAAGCAGTGTCATTTTGTTTGACGACCGGAATACGTTTTGAAAGTAAGAATTAGATTTCGACTGTCACAAGTCTTTCTGAAACCGCTCAACACAACAACGTTGAATTATGGAAAAGTGAACAGAGCACTACAGAATAACTCTTGAAAATGAGTAAGATGCATTAAAATGCATCTGCTTTGGGGAAAAAAAACATTTTTCAATTTGTTTTCAACAACAGTAATAACTGACGAGCGCCAACGATGCAGGCGTGGAGCGAGCTGTTTTCTATGTGACGGCAACGGCATAGTAAAGGTTGCTTACCTTGATGATGTGTTGGGAGTCACTTCATCTAAGCAGCTCACTGTGGCTCCCTGCAATATTTAAAACAGATCAGTAACAATAGAGCATCAGATCTTATCCAAATCATTTGATCTATGCCATTGCTAACCTAAAGGCTCAGACCATGAAGCCCATAAAGGCTGCACTTCCTGTGGCCTCTTCACATTAGATTACACTACATTACACAATATCATGTCTGTGGTTCCCAAGTGAAAGGCTTTTAATGTGAAACAACAGAAGCTGAACAGCAGTGAACTTCATTACAGGTCCAGGATGGTGGAAGCCACATCGCCTAACTGCAGAGATCAGTTTGCTGTACTGTATTGTTTTAACACATTTTAAGTTAAACAATCATCAGAGCCTACGCGGAAAGCAGAACTTTGGCTCAACAATTATATTGTGTTTTTGTAGCTTTGTTAAATGTATTTTCATTTGAAGACGTATTTCCCAAAAATCTAGGAGGACAATGTTTTCAGTTGAGTCTATGCACTTCTATTTCAGTCTCCATGTTATCCCGGTGAGAATCCCTGAACCTGACAGCGTTGCTCATATCCTCTACGCACTGAACAATAACACAGGTAACAATGGGCAGCAGCTTGGAAACACAGCAAGGAGGTGGCACAATGGCTATAAGCAAGGGCAAATATCTGCCACATATATGCATGTCCACCTAGTCATATGGGTTATATTTAGGTGACTGCAGATACAACTCAGTGATACACAAGTGATTGCGCTGCAGTACATCACTGTGGTTGCACGTGTTCTTGTGAAAACTGACCACACTTGAAGACAATCTTTCAGAGATTGGGACCAATTGCAGCATGGCTGAAGCAGAGCTGAAGGGGCCCTGTAGCTGGCCAGGGCCACGCTGAAGGAACCAGTGCTGGTGATTAAAGATTCTGAACGCAGCGCTGGACTCTGAGGCAGAGATTATTATAAATTTGGTCATTGGCAATGAGGACACTACAGGGGAGGGAAAAACAAATATTAGGGTCCCCTTCAATGCCGGGGCCAGTGTGAGCTGTTTTCCATTTTAATGCATTATGTGTGTATAAGGGAGAGAGGGGAGATGAGTTTTCCTCCTCTGTGTGGGCGTGTGTGTGTGTGTGTGTGTTAGATTCAGCAAACTCAGATTTACATTTCCCTTGCACTGCCTGTGAAATGTTTTCAGACGTGGACAGCGTGACTGAAATAATACATAACGCTATCGCACTCTCTCACCCTCTTTCTTTCTTTCTTTCACATACTTACATGCACACTGCAGGCAAAGACAGTTTGAGAGAATGAGGATAAGGGAGTGCAGCCGTAATTACCAACCGTGTGGGAGAAATGGAAATTCACACTTAGTCTGATTCTGTGGTTAGCTTTCAAGCCACTCCTTCACTTAAGCTTATATTGACACATTGACTTAGAGCGAAGGTCCCCTGACGTCAAACAGTTAAACACACTAAGAAGTTAGATTCTACAAGTTCATCATTAGAAAGGTCTAAGAAATTCACATGAGGGGAGAAATGTGTGTGTTTGTGTGTGTGTGTGAAATTACTATTCTGTTTCCTTCTGTCAATTGAAATTACAGAAAGTAGTTTTCATGCGTTGATTCTTGAGATTCTTGGGATTTTTTCTTGATTGTAAAAGCAGCCATGGTGATAAGTAGGTTAGGCGGCAGTATTAACACAGGCACTCAGAATAGACTTGTTAATAAATACCTTTAAAGTTATCAAATTAAAAAGTTTTGAAACATCTTCGCCTGAACTCAAGTACTGTTGTTATGTATCACTTAAAGCATAATTGCTAGTCATAATAAAAATACTGTGTTTTATGTTAATTTGTTTTTTATTAATAACTCCTTTGATTACACACCTTCCTATAATTCTACACAAGTTGCACTGTTGGCAGCTTGTCATGATAGTGATTACATTGGCTATTTTCATGGTGGCTATAATATATCAAAAAAGCAATTAAAAGTGAAAATGTAATATCAGCAGGCATAAACAGATTGGTCACATCACTTTTGATTTAATTGCATCCCAAGAGCTGAACGCCCTGCATGCATCTGCAGCGCGTTATTTCAAGGTAACTTCCTGTATTTGCTTTAGCGTTTCTATTTGTCGGCGTTCAGATATTTCACCGGTGGAAAGGTTGTCTATGCCCGAGGGGTTCAGATTTGCAAGGATCTATCACACAACCCAAATCACAACCATAAACGATCCACACATTCATCTATACATTCAAAACTTACCCCGGGGCTGTGTGCCTGCATGAGCTCCGACTAAGCACTTTGTCATTTTAAGTGTAACACAGGTATTGATTCCATAGGTTTGATTCTAAATGCAATGATGTCTTCCTCCGAGAGTTGATTAAACCCTTTTGGTATTGATGCATTTGGCCTATGTGTGTGTGTGTGTGTGTGTGTGTGTGTGTGAGAGGCAGAAAGTGTATGGTTGCGACAGCAGAGAGAGTTTGTGTACATGCTTGCATGCGTTCATTGATAAAAGCATTACAGAAAGCCACAACGTCAGGAGTGTGTGATCTAGAATCATAGTCTCTCTGACTGGAGGATCCTGGACCAGGGCCTCCAAGCTCAGGGTTTATCCCGCCTTACGTCGAGTCACATTCCCTCTGCTCTCTGATCTTTTCTCCTCACTTCTTCCTTCCTCAATCAATGCAAAGCAAGTCGGTATATTGGTCGTAACTCCTGGAGCGGAATGGATGACAGCCAAGTTGTTATTGTAGTTTGACAACCAGTAGTATCTTTGAACAGAGAGACTAGGAAAGCACAATAACAAGTTGAATTTGAACTGGACAACTCAAATTGTTTGTGTCTTACCAACTGTTTTAAACCCAGTTTACTCAAATGTAATACACGAGTATGTAATAAATGTAATAAAGGAGAAAATCCTCTTTAGTAATTCATTTTTTCAATTCAGTCCCAGAGGCCTGTGCTGCATGTCATACTCCAATCTGTCTCTACATCGTCATCTGTCCATTAAAAGTGAGAAATGCCCCAGCAAATAGCCTTTAAAAAAATAAAGTTATTCAAAGTTATCATCCTAATAGTTGCACGATAAAGTAATTGATTTAATCATTTCAGACCCCTCATGTGTAATTGTAACTGAAAAGAAAATTCAAAGTAAATACTAATTCATTACAACGTCCCACCTTCTTTTTCAAGATTTGAACGCAAAGTTAGTGAACTTAGGATCATCAATAATCCATTTTGTATCTGCGGAACCAGACTATTTCAGAGTTTTGTCTCGCCGTGAACAGCTGATACTCGTAAATCACTGTGGTGCTAAACACACAAGTTATTTTCTTTCACTCTGTTGTCCAAATGTTCTGTTTAATGGGAGTGGTTTAAAGGGATATGTGAGAAACAAAGGAGCTCTTCAACGATAAGGAGAACTCAACTGGAACTTGTCAGCTATTTAGTCACGGAAAAAAAATCCAAAGACACAAACACTAAACTGCAAAACATCACCAGTGTCATCCTCAGTGTAGCATGCATCTTAGTGATAACAGTAATCTCTGATTCACAATGCAGACTAAATGAGGGCATAGTCCATGGGTCGATACAGTTGTTGATAAAGAAATACAGTATGTCCCTGAAAAGCAACATGCGATTTTAATTTTGGAGCTAAGCATAGATGTAGTGAAAGAAACCAAGAGAGAAACAGAGCCTTTGTGTACAGCACACAGACAGGCGCACAAACACACACACACACACACACACACACACACACACACACACCATAACATGCACATACACTTTGCCCAGGTCCCCTGGGCTAATTAAAGGGAAGGTAGGCGAGCAGAGATGTGATAACTCTGTGAATCATGTAGAATAGTTGTAATGGGTGACCTTTTATTTCTTTACCTACGCGGCGGGCAGAAATCTCATTTGAGAGTGAGCCTTTCCAATTTGCTGCGGCAAGGCAGGTGTCAAAGTCTCAAGCAGGCAGAAAAAAACATCCCTTGGTGCCTTCTCCTTTGTTTGAGATCATGTGATGGCCCGTGTAAAAATGCAAAGAGCTACAAAGTCTTCTGAAACTGGCTTTGTGTTTCACCGTCATGTACTTCTCTCGTTCTTTGACTTAACATGAAGAAACAAAGAGTGTTTCCTGTCTCTGTGTTTTGTGTATAGAAAGGATTATGTTAGTGATCAGAGCAAACATGAGAATTATAAACACAGTCCATCTTCATTAGGCTGCAGGCCAGATATTACTGAGCTGGACAGCCTGGAATGTTTGGTCGTCCATTTAGCCAAGGGCAGGAGCAGGAGGGCTGCTGTGCAGGGCTCCGACTCCCTTTGATCCTCTACAAGTGTGTGTGTGTGTGTGTGTGTGTGTGTGTGTGCAATGCAATTTCACAACCCAAGTACACCAGCTGGTCCACGTTAAAGTTCCAAGGTAACCATGGCGCCCCGCGGCTGGTGGAGTGTGTGCATGTGTAGGTGTGTGTGTATGTCAGAGCGTGTGTGTATGTGTGTGATAACATGTGTTATACGTTTGGATGCGCTCCTCCACCCTCTCCCCCCTCCTTTGGCTTTGACTTTTAAGGAGTTTCGACACTGAGCTTTTGCCTCTATCAGGTAAACAGGATACGGGTCACTGATAAAACAATATATACACATACACAGCCTACCACCATGGGAGGATATATGTGTATTCCCCCAACCGCTGAATACCTGGGGTTGGGTCGCCGAAAATAGTTTCCTATGTATCACTTTCAATTGAGATTTTTAGTATCACATGGAGTAAATAGTGTTTGAGCAGCTCTGCCAAGGCATATCTCTGGGGGAAACATTGATACAAGGAATATATACAAGGCTGGAGCGAACAACCATTAATACAGGAAAGGGTCATGTATAATCAGTTTACATGATTTTATTTGTGTACCATATATGGAAAGAAAGGTTTACAGAACATTCTATTTGTATTTAACTTGGCTGTATTGTCTCTATCATTTAAACCAGGGGTGTCAAACATACGGCCCGCGGGCCGGATCCGGCCCGCCACGTCATTTTATGTGGCCCGCGAATCTACCAGAAAAAAAAAAAAAAATGGAAATCGCGCACGGCGGAGCTCCTCCCCGATCCGCGCACACACCTCCACCAGCGTATGTGGCAGCAGCAGCCCCCCCCCCCCCCCCCCCCCCCCCCCGCCGACGACGACGAAGGAGCAGCAGCACCCCCCCCCCCCCGCCGACGACGACGACGAGGCAGCACCCCCCCCCCCCCCCCCCCCGCCGACAACCGGCCCTTTGGGGGCAACCATGATGCCGATGCGGCCCCAGAGCAACAGTGAGTTTGACACCCCTGATTTAAACCAATAATACTATAGTTATTAGGCAGTACTGGTACTGTGACTGATCCTAATTGTAGTGTTTTATTTAATTCCATTCCTACTACTGTTGTGTATCACTCTTCAGAAAATAGAACGAGCACAATGTGCGACAAGTTGTAATTTGCCCCAAAATGTTTACTTTGGTGAACTAAAGAGATGAAGACAGACAGGGAGGCTGCAAAGGGGTCAACTTTAACACTTGCTGGAATGAAATAGTTGCATCATCTTCTATTTATTGTGCTGGCGTTCCTCGCTACCTGAAAACACATGCATTATCCATATATCTCCTCTTTCATTGCCTTACAAAAATATCAAAAACACAAATAAATCAAAAAAGGAACAACTACTCTGTGACAAATCTATATGCGAGGCACCTGAAAAGAAGGATATTCGAGAGGGTTATATTTTCCTTGAGTGTTGTTTAGACGTTAGTGGGATCACCACAACAATTGCCATGGCAACAATGCAGTTGGACACAGACACATGAATTCGTATTCAACTGAGAAATGCTAATATTTCTAAAGAAACACCCATATATATATATATAGTATACATACACACACATTGGACATTGAAACCATACAAAATCAAAACCCTTATTTCTTTGAGAATACCTCACAATAATGCAATGTTTGGTCCAATTACATTCCATTCTCCCTCTGCCTTCCTCCCTCTATTTCTATATATGTGATTGGTACCGCTGTCGAGCTATGATTCAGATGGGAACAATCCAAAAGATTGGATAGGAGAAAGCACAGAACAACTCTTACAAGTCTGCAAGAGTCCGCCCTGCTACTGATGACAGTCTGTGTGTACATCTGATTACCAGCTCTCTCTCACCGTAGACTCAACCAGGGGGTCGTGAGCTCAGGACAATCTCAAATTCACAAGTCAGGTAAGATGTTGTGGTCCTACTGCAAACCAGATGATAACCAGAGCCGTGTTGTTGAAAGACTGTCGAACTACGGACAATTCCAAGGGGGATATTTTTGTATTTTGATACTACAGATATGTTATACGGGTACAGAGTTATAATCTTTATGTTTTTTTTGCGGGCATGCATCAGTTGTTTGTTGCATGTGTTGGATATGACCCTCAATAAAACTACTTCTGCTTCATTAGTCCGTGAAAAGTACAGTGTGTACTAGCCAGTCTACCAGTCGCCAGAAAAAAAAAAGAAGTGTTTTCATGCATCATGCTGCTTCCTCATGGTTTACCATCACGACTGAAAAGAAAGAAAGCCTTGTGGTCTACCCAAAGGATGCCACTTTCAAAGCACAGTGTGCACAAACATGTAAAACCCCTCAATCCCTCCTTCCACTGTGACTGTCTACTTGTTTTTGTAAACAGCGTCTGCCTCTTTAAAGGCCACAAGCTTCACTACAATGATGAAAGAGCTTTTAGTGGTTCTACATTTTACATTTGAATTTACATTGTTGCACCTTTACCGCCTTTTAACGTAGAACATGGTCAAATCAGAACCGTCAGAGCTATTTGGACTCTTTGAGATCGTCATACACGTATCCTTCCCTGACAGAAATCACGGCAAAAAAAAAAAATGTTAACTAAACTCCTCACAGACATCCATAAAGATGTTTAATCTTTTCTTCGAAATGAAAAATCATCCTGCTATCAAGCTGTCCACTGCGGAGAGAAAAATCTAATGAAAATATAGTGCTACATATTGATAATGATATTCTGTATCTTTCTATCCCCACCTAATCAGAGGTGGAATACGGCGCAGAGTCTCCCCTCTCTCCTGCTGTGACAGCCACAATTCATCACAGCTTTAATTTAGTCTGTTACTGGGGTGTCGATAGGACGAACACTGCCTGGCGACCCTCTATATCACACACATGCACGTCCACAGACACACACACACACACACACACACAAATAGATGCAGGGTGTTGCATGTTTACACACGTCCATGCACAGCATGCACACTCTTATGACCCTTATGGAGAACCGTCTATCCCCAGCAGCTCATCTTTGTTACAAGCACGTACAAGCACACAGATGTACGCCGTCTCTCACACACACACACACACACACACACACACACACACACACACACACACACACACACACACACACACACACACACACACACACACACACACACACACACACACACACACACACATACATACTTACACACTGAGGCACACCACCTCCATCGTCCAGAAGAGCTATCTGTTGTGTGGTTGGCTGTGGCCTCTAGCTCAAGGCCCCTCTCCCTAGATGTATCATCAGTCATTTAAAGCAATTAAGCACTTCTCAATGAGAATAGCCCGCTCTTCCTTGAGCAAGACGGAGAGGAGCGATTCACAAAGCCATTTTCTACCAAATCCTATTAAAGGTGGGTAAGGGGGGTGGGGACGAGGCTGAAGACTTAAAATGGAGGGCTTTTATTTAAGGACTATGAGGTATTACAGGCCAGATTACTCCTGGCTTATGTTCCTAGTCTGGGAAATTACATTCCCACTTTTTTTTTGGAGTGCCCAGGCTTTGGAGTCGAAGATGAGAATCACCTTAAGTCTCTCTTGTTTTTCACTTCTCCACTTCAATGGGTTGTTCTTGTTCTTGTTGTTGTGTTTTGCTAGAAAGATTTTTGTTTTCCCACTTTTATTGGCACCTACTGAGCTTTTCGATGCCTCTTGGGGTGTGTTTTTAGCGCTAGGGTTTATGTCAATTTCATCCGGTTCTTTCAAGGGAAATTACTTTTTCCTTCCAAGATCTAGTCTTAATTATTGATAGCAAGGAAAAAATGTTGGTATGAATTTCATCGGATAAAACAGTTGTGCTTCAATCTCAACAGGGTTTAAAATCATACACCATATAAACACAGAGGTGAGTCACCATATACGTAAATAAAAACCAACAGAACACTTGTTATGATCATGCTTTTCATGCACTCCCTCAATGACATGATTCTTTTGTTTCATAAGTCCAAGCTGACCTTTGTCAAATTTAAGCAAACCTTAACCTAAAGTCACAAGTCATGACCCGTTTGTTTCCCCGATAACTTTCATCCAGCGGTGTTTCCCAACATGCTGTAAAAATACGTTCCATGGGTGGCCTGAGTAGGTTTTAGAGTAGTGTTTAATAAAAAACTGAAACAGGGCGCATTTTCCAGATATGCATCTAGTCTGTTGGAAGTGTATCCTCGGTGGAATATTATGGTGGAATATAGGGTGAGTCAACTGTTGCTCTCCCTATTCTGTGGCTTTACAAGACAAAACAGTCTTCTACTGTGTGTGAGCAACTGATTCCTTAAATGTATGATACATTCATCGCGCTAGACTTACTCTACACACATACCCAGTAAGCTCCGAAAAAGTTGCATCATCAACACTTCAGATGCAATGAAAAACTTTCTTTTTTTCGACCCTTGCTGTGTACTGTAATAAGCTTTGCAACGCTGTATGTTGTATGAGAGTACAAGTTCATTTCTAACCTTGTGGATAGAGCACTCCTTACTTTTACTCTTTCTACCATTGTAGCTTTGAAAGGTAATCGGAAATGTGGGATATTTGACAGATTTCAAGATTTTGGTCCATATGATTATAGCTTTACGGAGATCACTGACAGCACAGAGTTCCTGTTAAGTCATTATCCCCTCTCTAAATCAGCCACCGTACAACCAGAGGCTCCACTGTTGGCCTTTTTAACTCGGGGCACATTTACTATTGGACTTGCAGCCAAGACGGCCTGTCTTCACCTTGACAAAAGAGCAGGAAAATATTCCAGACATTGAAAAAGTATGTGTGCAGGTATGCGAGTCACAGTATGTGCGAGACCACTGATGTAAATGACCACAGACATACGTGTGTGTGCAAACTTTATGTTTGCACTGTATGTGTGTGCTTACCTTTGCCAAACTGTAAAACAGGTTTGGGGTTTATTTTTGTTATGTGAAAGCAAAGCTCAGTACTGCTGAAACAGACATCTGCAAAGAATAGACCTACTCATTTGGCGTTAATCAAAACAGCCTGACTTTATTCATGTAGCTGCAGTGATCTGCAAGCCTCTGGCAAGAGCAGAGAGAAAGAAAACACAGATGTGTGCACGTCACGCAGACACATACACACACATTTAAATAAAAAGGTCAAATAGCTTTATCAATAACTGTGGAAAATGTGTTTTGTGAGGAGAAGGAGCAGTTGATCTGACAGTGGCCACCGCCCTGATGAATAACCGCCAGGACAATCAATAGGAAAGAGGAGTTGAGGTGGAGTGGGGGAACGTTTTGTCATCCAACGGTACACTCCAATATCTAAGCTCATCCATCAAAGGCAGCAATGGCACTCTGTCCTCCGCTTTAATTGAAAGCACACTGAAACAAGTTATTTACATGACGGGATGGGTTTGAACGGGTGCACATCAGCTGGCAGCTTTGCTGTTGTGTGCCTGCTAAATGTTTGTTTCATGAGCTGACGCTCGGCTGTCTCCGAACATGTTTGACTGTTTGCTAACGATAGAAATCTAGACAAAAAGTATTGTATCAAGTCCAACACAAAGTCTAGAAACAGAAAGGTATTTTTGTATTGGTGTGCGTTTGTACATTTCTGATGTATTCATCGCTGGCAATCAAAAAGCCCCCTTCAAAAGAACAGCAATGTTCTTAATCCTGTCGAATAGATCATCATAAAATAGCAATATGTATGAAAAAATCAGCATAATTTGAAACCCCAAAAAAGCTCCTCCTTGCTTAACTTCTTGTAAGAAATAAAACAACAAACCACAGTCTTGTGGTTTAAAGGCAACTAGGAATCTTTTTTATTGTTCTTTTTTTAAATATGTCCTCTATTTTTTCCTTTGGCAGCATACAGGGATTGAATTGAGGCTGGCTGCCTTTGGTACTAAAGATGCTATAGGGTTTAATTTAATTTGAATTCACATATGGTTTAAAGGACGCCTAGCGGGAATCCACTTTTGACTTTCAGTGAGTTTGGGGTTTGTGCTTCTTTGCTGCATTCAGCTTGGGATGTAAGCTCTATGAATATTACATTTCGTTCCTTTCAGTACTTATCACTTCATGCAGACTGTTAATTTTAGGGTCATTCCAATATCATATCAAACTTGAATCGCTCTAGCAGGATGGAGAGCGGAAATTGTAGCGTTTGTCTGGTCAGTTTGCTGTCAGTAGTTGTACAATCAATAAGAAATAGATGATTTCTTCTCCTTTGGGTCCTTAATAAAGTGATGTGTTTTGGTGGTTGCCGCAAGTGAAAAAAACACAGTACCTTACAATTGTTGTTATGATGTCTCAGTCTTACCAGTTGCTACTATTTCTCACCATGAGCGAGTACAAACTTGACTGTTTTGCCAAGATTTGAGAGGAGATAAGCAGCGAAGCAATTCAAAAAATCCCAAGCATGTCAGTATGTACAGTAGATAGCGAAGCCAACATTTTTTTTCCAAAATCATCCCACGATCATCCGTTTCAAAGTCATGGAGGGTCTTAAAAGAGCGAGTGATGCAGTGCTCTGTATCGTGTTTGCCCTGGGTGACCCGGTCTGAACTCCAGATGCTACTGTGTGTCACCATGTCACAACCAGAGCCAAAAAGGCCAGGGGGAGGAGAGCCTGTCTGCCTGGGAGCCAGCTAACATCTGTCGAGCATATTCACATGTGTAGCAGACATACGGAGGGACTCTTCAGACCACACTGACTGCACACTGCAGCGCAGACATCCAGCGCCATAGAGACAGAAAAGGTTGGAACCCAAACAGGGACTGTTAAGAGTCTCAGCAGACACAGCCAGGGCCAGGCGGGCTAAGCCAACACTTATTCACACTATGAGAAACCCAATTTCCCCCCAAAAGCAGAATTTCTTTTTACTTTAATCTTGGTGCCATAAATATGATTTGCCAACTGGTTTATATACAATATTCAAGCAAATGACTTGTTCTTACCATTTAGTGCTGTGAACATGTTTAGTTGGCCCTGGCCCTGGCATTTTACCCACGGCCCTATTATGAGAAAGTGCCGATTGGGATAGCTTACAGAGGGGCCAGGCTTGACTATTAGCAGGGGGTCCAGGGGGGAAAAGTCATAGTTTGACTTTTCTTTCTTTCCTTTTGTGCTTCCAAACCAATAAAATAAAGCACGGGTTGAAATATTCCACAGCTTTGGCTCTTTGGAACTTAGCATTTATAGATAAAACAGATGCTTCTGGCAAATGTAAAGGGTGAAATTTACATCCACTTTATTCGAAAATGTTCTAAATACTCTTTCCGGTTATTGTCTGTATCCAGGCTGGGTCCCGGACGACGGAGGAGGGACTGGGAATGTACTGGGAAACCACAGCGAAGCAGGCCAGCCAAGTTCAACAGGGAGTTCAAGGCTAAATCAATGCATATTTCCCTTTTAGTGGTGACGAGGCTAGCCAAATGCACACTCTTCCCTCTACGCAGGATCTCAGCCGAAATTAAATAGTGATTGGAAGAGCCTCCTCCATTGGTGGGTATGAATTTCACAAAAAGATAATTTGACTGCTTTTCTATCCCACAAATTCACATGGTAGAATTTCCTCTGCCTGCCCTAATTCATCGTCAAACTTATTAGCAGGCTGTGGCTCTGAGCCACTGTTTGTTTAAGGCCGCTGCACTCGAAGGCCTTTGCAGAGCACACGAGGAAACCTTGGCCAGCTCTTCTAAATATGTTTTTGCTGAAGTGTCCAGATATATTTTCTCTACAGTCAGAGCTCTGAAGCAGCCTTGGCTCACACTGGCTCTGTACATGTGTTAATGCTGAAGAGGTTCAGTTATTTTAGCGGCACATTTGATAGTATGTTGACATATGGGATATTTTGGCCAATGTGCATTGTTCTGGTTTTAGTGTCCTCTGGGGTTCGCAGAGTGTTTAACATGCTGTCTAGTCGGTACTGCATCATCTTTAAATTTAACAGCCATTGTCTGCTCAGATTCAGTATTGACACTATTGGTTTGAGAAGTGAGTGTTGCCTTGCTTAAATAATTTATTTTATGGGCGTCACGTTGTTATTTACATTAAGAGAAATAATATTGGTGATTTAGTAGAGAATTCAGACAGTTGAAAAATGAGAACCAATGTTTTGGAGGTTATTTGCCCTCATCATTGAAACACATCTGGCCGGCCTGAGGGTTTGTGGGGTAAATGAGCCTTGACGATTATTTTCATAAAAAGCAATGAAGACCAGTAATTATAAAAATGCCAATACGAATTCATCTTTCAAAAATCTATAAAGCTATTAAGTCTGTAATTAAAAAGATGAGCGGCTAAGTCTGAGAAAATTGCATTTTCCTGCACAAGCGACTGTGAAGCCCCATCTCATGTTTGTTTTGCAAATTCTTCAACAAAAACATTAACTTTGAAATATTAATCCGATCTATGGTATTGATAAGAATCTCCCATTAAAAGGCAGAGGCATGTACTTCATACACATACGCTTCATTAGCTACACCTCGGCTGAAGATCCAAAGGGTCATTAAGCCTCCATCTTGACAATTACACATACAAACACACACACACACACACACACACGCACACACACACACACAGTAAGGCAGATAAAGTGGCCACTGTACTTCCAACCTGCTAAAATGTGTAAAAGAAGTCCTTTCACATTAGAAATGATGCCCCTAATGACCAAAATGTAATTAGCACTGAATTACATTTTAAAGACCCAATCATGGTGAATAAATTACAGGTTTATTTGTATATATATATATATATAAACTTACAGAGATGCACATTTTGTATCAAAGAACCTATAAATATAAATACAAATAACAATGCCTATCATAACTACAGCTATCAGGCTTTGTTGAGATGCTGTAATGTGTTTTTTGTCAATAAGTGATAAACTGGTCGACCTCAAGCTACTCTGTGTTATTGTCTCAGTGATTACTTACAAGAATGCCATGTTTGCAGTTTAATAAACAGTACATCATAATGAACTGGCTTAACTGGAGGTACAAGAATTCTTACAAGGCCAGAGTTGAATTATACATGTTTACTTCTCATTTTTCCAGGACTTTGAAGCATTCCAATCTTCACCACTCATCTCAGAGCGCTATACAACGTCTTGTTTGCACCGAGTGTCTGTTTGTGTGCGTGTACGAACGTCTCACTCTCAAACTAATGTTTTGATCTGGTGTGTGTGTTCACAGTGGACATTAGGCCATCTCTCAAACCAGTAATGGGCTTTGATTCCCCAGGGTTGCAGTGAGATGGCCACTTCTTACATTAGCCAGTCAGGTATGACAGCGCCACGGCTTGCTTTCCCCATGGCTAGCCTGGATAAATAATATATGAAAGTGGTATTTCAGTCCTCCAAATCATCCGCAGGGTCAAGACTCCCTTCTCGCAGTGAACTTTGTAAGATGCGCCGAAGCGCAGCGAGATGCTAAAGGTTAGCGTCTCGGACAAGACAATCGTGCATTCGGCCTGCAAGCACAAGTAGTTCATAAACATCCACCACAATATCCACCCCCTAGTTGTTGGTGACGAGCTTCTTTTCCTGCTCCCAGTCTCTTCCCTCTACCTATGTAGTGGAATGGGGAGACATGCGAGGAGGAAAAGTTTGCATTCTCACACTGCATACATCTTCTGCTAAGCTGGCATTTTCTATTGATTTTTTCCTGAAGCCTGTGATTTTGAAAGCTTGTAAGAGAAGATGAGGTAAATATCGTTTTATTTGCTCAAATGGTTTCACATTGGATTGGATTGAGGTGAAAGTGGTGGAGACAAGCAAATCTAGATGCGAAAGCAGCAATTTCACATAATTGTCTTCATAACCTTGTGCCAGAATATATTACCATTGTTCCAAAATTGTCACGCAAAAGACCTAGAAATGGACTGAAAGTAAGTGAAGGCACTTATTCCACCAAGTCTTTGACATGTTCTACTCCACTGACAATTTTTCACGGTGATGTGGTTGCATTTATCCTTGTGTGAAGAGGTCTCTTACTTCAGCTTAAAGTATCAGTTACTCCAATGCAAATTACATCCTCGACACTCACAGAGACTATGTCACTCCTGGGCTGCAGTGGACACTGAAGGCACAACGTCAATACAACTTTAGACGTCAGATTAGCATCGGATCAGTTTATATCTGGAAGGAATAATATATAACAACTCCCACAGCCTCAGCGCTCCACTGTATTTACATTTATTCTTAATAAAACAAATCATCTATTGATTCTCGTTTTTTTTTACCTCAGCAAAACTGACTTCAAAGCAGCGATGTTTCACAAATCTCCCTCTGAGCAAGCAGGTTGCAGAGCTGAGTTAATAACAGCTGTTCATAACGCCATGCCAGACAGCCATTGAGGTTCATTTTTCTATTTACCCTGGAAGGTGAAGTTAACCTTCTTCAGCTCATTGTAGCCAGAGGAGAATGGCAGAGATTAGTGTGTTGGTCATAGTGATGTGACTGTGCATAAAGTACATGCCAAGACCCAACTACATGGACAAATACCGCTAATCTCTACAAAGCAGCTGCCAATGGACCGCGGGCTCACTATTTATTTGTCTTAGTGGATTGGAGAGAGACATTATTTTCCATGCTGTTTATTGTTTGAACATGTATATTGCAGCGTATACGCCAATTACTTCACTAAATACCTTTTGTCAAATAAAACAAGTGGATAACCTATTCTTTCATTCTGCCTGTTGGCGTATTGCCCAACAGTAGCACCCATCTGGGCCAGAGTTTTCCTTTTCTGTTTGTCTTCATCCATCCATCCATCCATCCGTTCATCCATTCATCCATCCATTAATCAACTGGGCTACTTAAGACAGAAACTCATCAGAACAAAGCAATCAACCTTGTGCGTCAGTCCTCTTTTCATTGGAGGCACATACAAAACAGTGAGTGAACGCTGTGTGTGTACGTGTGTGTGTGTGTGTGTGTGTGTGCGTGTGCGTGTGCTATTAGCCGAGGTCAGCTAATTATTTGGCCAGGCTAATGAAGGTCAGTGTGCTTGTCTGTCTCCATGCTGATGGCCTGTACCTGATTGAGATAAGTACTCCTCTTCAACCTTCCTGTCATCTGTCATCTTGATTAAGAGACCAGATAGAATTAAGTGCATACCTTTCCTTAACCTATCGTTTACCCACATACTGTATATATACATATATAGATGTATATATTTATGTGTTATATGTATATATATATCTTTTGAATTCAATACCAAACTTTCTCTAGCGTATAAACTGTTGAAACTTCACAATGTTAGACTGCACATAACAGGAAATACATATGCCACGCACATATTCACATTAGCTATAAAATTCTCCCTTCATGCAGACTTTGAACACTGAATGGAATTTACCATTACATTTCCAGTGTTGTACACAGTTAGGCTTGCTTTCTTGTCACTCATGAAAAGACGTACATTGTCATCAACTTTCAATAGAGAGATCTAAAAACGCACGGTCTGCAATTATACAATGGAAAAGAACTCTGATGCTCATACATATACAGGCTTGTCACAATAGAAAATGTGTGCACAGAATGGTGCTATTATCATGATTGATGGGCCAAACCAAATTAGGCAGATATGATAATAACAGTTAAATTACATATCCACTTACCTGGATGCTTAATGAACTGAAAGTGACATTGTCTATTATTCTTGTAGCGTGCATGATTAGCACTCTGTATGAATATGTCGAGGCTGCCTTAGCTGTCGCTCACTCCAAATGGCATGCAGGACTCTGCTATTGTGAGTGTGAGGACTGGGTTATTGGAACAGAAACAGAGGAGATCTTGACTCTGTCAGTGCCAGCCATTTAGACAAGGACAACTGTAATTGAAAAGATAGATGTAGAAGAAAAAAAAACGTATTATTCAATGATTGCTAGTTATATATATATTTTTAGCTACTTTCTCATTAAGTGCTATCTTTTTGTAAGCTGCAAAATGATGTGAATTATTGTGTTTTGAGAGGAAACGCACATTTAGTCATACTTGTGTGAACACATGTCAATAAACAACATGTGGATCCATGCAGAGATCCAAACATGTCTTTGACTCAGCTTTGATCACACATCAGCTAAAAGTGTAACTGATAAGGATTCTGATGTGAAGTTCAGTGAAGTATGTTGCGTTCATATTCTGTGATGGAAAGCTGCTGCATCAGACTCTTTTCAGCATCATAGTTACAGTTGGATGTTATGTTGCCTAGTGGAAGCCTTGTACCCATGTAACTCATGTCCATGCCTGGTATTACTGTACAATACTCTATCTTTTCTTTTTTATTCTTATTCTATTTAAGAGTGGTTTTCCTAACAGAAAAAAATGGTAGCCATATAGAATTTCGAATTTAGAGGGTCAGTTTCAAAAGTCTCTGTTTTTTTAATAAGAAATTGCTCCAACCATGTCTCCTCCATCAGCGCTAGTCCCTCTCTGGCTACCTCTGCAAGCCCCAGTTCCTAGGCCCCAGCATCTCTAACAAGCAGCGGATACAGCGCTGGATTACTGTAGGCGTTAAATCAATAGCTGCTGGTCTCCCAGGCACAGCTATAGATTATGAATCAGTGTTGGTGAGCAGAGCGCCATGGTGGCGAAAGTGAGTAGGGAGACAGAGGGAGAAGTGAGAGAGCGGGAGAGGATGAGGGGAAATTACTGATTGGTTGCGTCAAAATGACGCACAAAGTTTCAAATTATCTTACTGGCTTTGAATAACAATTGTAAATTGGGGAAGGTATGACAATTCCACTATTGAATCTAAATATAAAATGTATTTACATATTTACCATTAAAATAAATAATGAAATTGTATGTATTGATCTGTCAGGGTGTCCCTGTAGACACAATCACATGAATACAATTGAGGCATAATGTATGACAAATCAGAAATTTGACTTTGAATGATCGTGTAATTGAAAGTAAGCTCAACATTTTAAGTAAAACTAATTGATTTAGCCACTGACACGTGTACCTTCATAACGTTTACATAATGAAGAGGCTTTTAAGTTCATGTAGCATTTTCTACATATTAAGGACAATAGCAAGAATAATTTGTAATTTCACACAGAAATATGGGAGAAGGGATGTTTTCAGAAGGGCCCTGCCAATATCTATATAGCTGATCTATGGCAACAAAGCCCATTAACCTGTGGTGAACCTTTAGTAATCTCTGCAGTGAGCTCCACTGTTTCCAGCCCTCGGTTTAATTCAAGGCCCTCTGAGTCCTGTTTACAGATGCTATCTAAGTGGCTTGATTCAACTGCCAATGAATATTGGCATGTGTCTACACCCCATAGACCCTGCTATTAGGGGTGGAGACCACAGGGTTAGCCAAACACAAACTGAACATGACATCTCCCTCGCCCCTGCAAGTCCGACACACACGTCGGGAGGCACGCACGCACACACACACACACACACACACACACACACACACACACACACACACACACACACACACACACACAAACACACACCTGCAGGTCCAAAGTCATGCATGTAGAAAAAGTGAATAGAACACAGAGTATTTCATGCATCACAAATATACGAGCACATATTTAGAGTTCAAAAAACTAAATCATATAAAACGCATGTACCCACACGCAAACGCATGCAAACAAACACCACACACACTCACACACTCTACAACCTTGCTACAGGGCGGGTTGCTAGACCCATACTGCCCCCTGGCTCGCCTCGCCTCTCTCTGTTTGTCGAGAAGCACAGACGCCTGAGGAATAACTTGTCTCCCACCACAGATTCAGGGTCAGATTACCCTGGACCAGCTCCCTAACCTTAACCATTAGGAGGATAAGAAAATATCTGTTCTAGGATCAGTGGCTGGGGGGCTGGAGATGATATTAAGGAGCTGTCAGAGGTGACTGAGTTCAGGGTCAGGCCCTGGGGAACCATGAGGTGGGGATAGGGTCGACCCAGGCTACCGTACAGCACGACTTGAGACAGAGTGAGGAAGAGAGCTCTGCGTATGCCATTTAAGCATCAACATCATATCTCAAAAACTAACCTCGCTAATGCTTTTATCTTGGCCTCAGAGGAAAGGAACACAGTGGATTTAACCGTGCTGACTTTAGGAGCCAAGTGGTAATAACTAGTTAGTTAAGATATTAAAGTCATTACAACATTACTAATTACCCATAATTTAAAGACGGTAATTACACCTCAAGATGTTTAAATAGGTTAGGTAAAATATTGCGTTGTAATGCAAAGCAATTATAAAGCACCCAGTGGTTGATAAGTGTTCTCTCTGTGGATAATTGTAGAGCAGACATGGTGTTAACTGTTAGTTGCAGAGTCTAGTAGCCACGAGCCGCCAGCTGCGTTTGAATGGCGCTTGTGTGTGGCTGTTGCTCTCGTATGGAGCTGTCAAGGTCAGCGGGGACACGCACGCACACACACACACACACACACTTCCTCCCAGATATCTAGAAACACATGAACACACACACATGCATTTACACACATACACAAGGTACCAGAATGATTAATCTGTCAATCAATGCTCCCATTTCCTGCGGTGAGCCCTCCTCTTTTCCCTGTAAGGTTAACGTGAACAGAAATGAGAGCTTAAACGAGAGAAGGTGTGTGTGTGTGTGTGTGTGTGTGCGCGCGCATGTGTGTGTCTGTATGTGTTTGTGCATGTGCGTTACATTTTCACCATGCGTGTGTTTGATTTGTGCAATTAGAGCCTTTTCACAACATGTTGCACACCGTACAACTGTGGCACAGCTGGAACGCAGAACATTACATCACGGTATCCAATCGCCTTAATCTATATCTCCCCGATACACCGTCGTGAGTTTTCAGGGCATGTCCGTTTCACTGCATGCTGGTGCGGTGACGGCAGCTGGGAGAGAGCTGGCTATCGGAAGACGACCTGACTAGCGAAGCCATTAGGGTGTATTGGAGTCACAGAAGATTCACAAAGCACGGTACTGGATGTTGTGGCAGACATACGCAGGCTGCACTTGTGGCTGAACTGGTTGTCATGCTGTGTTTGAATGGCTTGTTGAAGTCAGAACTCCCATAGCAGTGACGGCAGATGAGAGCTAACACGTAAGCAGCTGTGTCGTCATAAAAAGGTATTTTGAGTGAAATGTATACTTCACAATTCTGTGGTCAAAAAGCGACAAAACATACATTCACCTGGAAATGAACATTTTAGCACATTTGAATATCTGTTACATGTTTGTGGATAGAAATAATAATCTTAATCACAAACATCTTTGATTTTAGCTCATAGCTTTAATGCAAATTGGCTGATGAGATGACCAAAACTCATTCAGCCATTTTGTGTACTGTATGTAAAATATCCAATTATTAATTTCCATAAAAATGACTTTATTTATTTCTCTTTAAGAAGATGCTTAGTTTGATAATGAACTATCATGGTTGACATTTTTCCAATTTATATTTGGTCGTTAACTGAGCTTAATAATATGCAAAGTAAATAGCATTATATTTGTAGGATTTAGATTTAATGATGACTGCACAGGCATTTACATGTAATTAACTGGTGCATTGAGAATGTACTTTTCAATTTCATTAATTGTTTCATGCAAATGAGTTTTGGACTTACTAACAAACACTGCACGTGATGCGATGGTGGTCATTTCACAGTATTAAAGTCTCTTCTGTTATTTATTTTATTAGTGTGACATTAATGTTACAGCACTTTAATTTAGAGTTTCAATTTACATCTGTCTCCAGCAATGTTAATTTCCTGTTGCTATTATTACAATTACTACAACTGTGTGGAAAGTGAGAGACTTCTGATATGAATCACAGTAATATAGCCTAATGTTTCACGTGTAATCTGTCCTGTTTCACGTGGCTGTCTTTCTAAAGGTGCTGTAAGAACACGGTGTTCAGTGATCGCCCGTATCACTACCATCTCTAACTAATCACCTCTTCTCTCTCTTCCTCATGCTCCCCCGTTTACTCCTCCACTTTCGCTCGTCCTCCTCGACACTTTATCTTCTCGACCGCCCACTGCCTCGCCGGCGCTAATTGCACACGACCAGTCCGGTTGAGGTCGGAAAAGTTGGAAAATCAGGAAAAAAAAAGCTATTAGTGCTTTATTAGGGGGAGCTAAAAGAGTTAGCCTTATTCCACTGGATCCAATACGCGTCAATCACATTGGGAAAATTGGATTCCTGAATAAGGAAATCCCATGAGGGAGGGGATAGGCTGTCCATCTGGATCAGCAGAAGACACTTCTTCTTCATCCTCTTCCATTCCTCTCCTCTTTCGTCTGCCTTTCTCTCCACTGAGGCGCTGTGCGTGGCGAGGTTCTGTCCTCACTTTAGTGAACCAATAGGGCCATAATAAGTATTGACTAAGCTATTAGCCAACATTACCCAGGCACTGGAAGAGACTGTGTTTAGAATCAGCACCTCAGGAGTCTGTCACACCGTGTCTCACGCACACATACAGTTTTAAGAAGCTGATTGGGAGTGCTGTCGGGTTAGTTAGTCAGTTAGTTAGGCAACTAAACTACTATTCTCTTATCCATTTCCCTCAGTGGGCCTCTGCCCATCTTCTACCTCGCCATCGAGCCTCGGAACTTAACTCCAATCAAGTGAGGACACAATCCAGAATACATAGTGTTCCAATGAGATGGGTGTGAGTAGAGCGCACACGCACACACACACACACACACACACACACACACACACACACACACACACACAAAAACGGGAGGAATCAGATAAAAGAGACTTGATTACAAAGGACAAGGTCATAGTGAGGGGTGACACAGGTTGGAGCCAAGCTATCAGAGTCACGCATCACGCCTACAAGTATGTACACGCACACACACGCACACACACACACACGCACACACACACACACATTCAGGGTTCAAACTAGACGTAGAATGGAGAGGTGTTCGAGGAGCTTTTAAATTAAGAAAGAAAGATTTGCATCCAGTCACAGTGCTTTTAAGTGTGTGTCTGTGAGGTGGAAGGAAGCTATTATTGCGCGACTTTAATCACTTGACAGTGTTACACTTCACTTCAGTCGCAAAACAGAAAAATAAAACGGTTGAGAGACAGACAAGCATTAGATTTAGCTGCCACCTAAACTCAACACCACCATGTTTTGAATATCTTTTCGAAGAAGTCGCCTGATTGAGTGATTTCCAATACACTGTCGGGACAAATTACCTCCACTTAATAAGATCCTTGGTGGAAGCAGAGGACGGCCTCTCGGAGAGGGGGAGAGGAAACGACAAGTATTAATTTGGGATTTTTCACAAACTGACACTCTAGTCTCCATCCTCAGGCCCTGGGGCTGTGTCACTTCTCACCCATACTCACACAAACACACACGCCCCTCAGTCTCTCTCCGTCACTCCCCATCCCTCCATTCCTCTCTCCTCCCGATCATGGAAGAAATTCAGTGGCGTAGCAATTACCTAAGTCTTTTATCAGTCATTTCAAAAGAGGAAAATTAGAGCAATTGTGTCAGGATGGTCATATGGGCAGAAATTGCACACACTTATTGGGTGCACTTACGCCTGTGACTCCACTGCCTGCACTGATGGAGCCCATTGTTAAGGGACGGTGCCTTCGAGGCCACTGATTGGGCCTTCCCCCTCCACCCCCCCCCACCCTTGTCATCCCTCTCACCCCTCAAAAGCCCCCACCCTAATACCCCAACAAGCTTTTGTCTTGATTCTGCAGCCCCCCTCCTTAATTGAATATAAATTACAGCAGTGCTTTGGTTTACGCCGACTATCATCCAAGTTAAAACCAAACCACTGTCTTCTTTGACAGATAATTCATTTGACCCAGCTCCACTTGTCCCCCCCCCCCCCACACACACACACACACACACACACACACGCACACCCTCCCCCTCATCATCATCATCATCCACATCCAGTGCAGTTCCTCTTCATCCTCTGCAGTTTAGGACCGTGATGATTTTAGTTGTATTTTGTAAATACATGATTTGCTTCACAGCATATCATAGATGATACAACAATGTGTTTTTTATTCGTAATAGTTTCTTTCTTACAATAACAGCTTTTGTGGCTACTACGGAGAGAGATTGCAGTCATTTTTCAAAAGTACTACTTAAGGACAAATACATATTTTTGATGGTTTCCAGATTCAGATAATGAAAACATATTCGTAAATGAGTTCACAATATCAGCAAGTCAGATGATGTGACCCTTTTCTGATGATCCATTCATTAAGCCATTGTTAGATTAGCAAAATGTCACCTGAATCCAGATCTGCGAGCCAAAATGTACAGTATACGCTGGTGAAATCCTACCTAAGTGAACACAGGATCCACTGATTCAAAGAGTAAATGTGAAACCCTTCTGCCCCTACACGACCCCAGAAGATGATAGGCCACTTAGCTAACGAGTGAAGCCTCCATCTAATAGTAACACTGTCTGCTCGCTGGGATCTTTCCCTAAATGCTAACTAGATTCAGGCAGTGAATCCTAGCAGTAAATGCTAAGTCTATGGCTTAATCGTCGACTCTAGCCCCTTCGCACCACAGGGAGCTGCCAGGCCTCTCTATTCCCACTCCACTGGCCACACATCTCCACTCAATCTGTCTTAGCATATTGATTTCCCAGCTGTCTCGTTGGTTCCTAACATAATTATGGCTGGCTGTGCTAGGGGCACAGGCGCAGGGCTAATACATTTACACCAGGCCCCATCAGCACGGGCTTATATTCATGTCATTGGGAGAGGCAGGAGATTGGATGCCCCTAAGAGGCAGATCTACTAAGAGAATTTGGGGGGCTTTGCTCTAATGAAAAAGGGAATTAGCTGGCTCGACCTCCGTCACATTGCAAGATCAATAGCAGTGTCCATGAAAATATTCAGTGGAAAATAAAATGAAGAGAAGTAAAACGATGTTAATAAAGATGTGTGATTACATGCTGTTTATTTATGCTATTATTTAACTTTTCCCCTTTATATCCCCTCATGTGAACCTTTGACCAAGGCCTGCTGCTGTGCATGAAGCTCAAGTTGGACAAATATACTTACAGAAATACTAATCTGTGGGGCTCTTTGATCCAGAAATGAAGTATCTGTTTTCCTCACTTACTAAAGCATTTCTCAGAAATATTGTATGACTGTTCATCATTTTCTCCCAACACTTCGCAAATCTCCTATAACCTCCTAGTTTTTTCTTTTAATTATTATTTTCTCTTCCACCGACAGGATAAGGCAGGAGAAAGAAAAAAAAAAACCTTAAGGAAGAGGAGAGGAAAGAAGGTCACAGTCTATCTATTTCGATGTGCCTAATTGTTGTCAGAAGCTGACCTAAAACGCAGAGACAGTATTTTTCAAAGTCAAGGATGAGGTAGAGGAGGGGTGGGCAATTCATCACGCTATCTCCCTTCTCCCTCAGCCCACCGTCCGGGACCAGCGAAGGTCTGCTAGTTATTTAATTCCATGGATCAGGCCCTTAATGGCAAAGTCCAGCCCCATAAATTAGACATGCACTCGATTAGGATGACTGGCTTAAGAAGCAGTCCTAGGTATGATACTGACATGATCATTAGAGGAAAACTGGGATGGGAAAAGTTGGGAGTCTGTCAACCCCTTACAGGTTGTAATAAATAAAGATACATGAAAATACTGATCATGTTGTCCTTGAGAACGCATTTTATTTCACAATGTTAAAACAGATTGCCGTTGGCTAAAGTGCACTCATGAACCTGAACACTTGAACAATCAGAGGCACTGTGGCATGAACAAAAGGAGTCCAATTACTGTTCAGAATTATACAAACGGTTATTTAGAAATAATAATAAGGTGTCTTTATGTAATTTATGGAATGCAAGCTGTTATTGTAATCAAAGGTACATCAATTATACTTTAGATACTACAGTATACTGCACTGCATGAGAACAAAGTTGCGGTGATGACTGTACCTACACAAGGCAAGAGTGTCACACAATAAAAGGCCCTCCACAAAGTGCATGTGACTGTGATCACCATGGCGCTGTGCTGCCTTATAAACTGGCTATTGTGTTTCTCCAAAGACATAGAACACATGGCATACATTTAAATGGCTGTAACTGCACTCACTTGGTCAAAATGACTCTATTGTATTCATAGTTTATTATTAAGACCCCATTTACCTTCACACCAGTGACAACTCTAGTCTTTTTAAAGTTCTTCTACAAACTGCACATGACTGCATGAACAATGCAGTCAGCTCAGCGGCGATTTCTTCGCTTTTCACTCCTAATTGTGTTGTATTTTTAAAGGCGACAGTAAGGTTTTTTTCCTTTGCTAAATTTCACACACACACACACACACGCACACGCACGTATATATATTTATCAATCTTTTCTTTTTTTTGTCTCGGTGGCATTTTGGACAGTCCCGAGCATTTGCTGACAGTTATTTTGGCTCCTGGCAGCGCAGACATTGACTGTCAACGGGACGTCTCCTTTCTTTTATTCATTTCTTCTTTCCTGAGAGATGCTGCTGAATGCAAGTCAGCCTTTTCTCCCTGGAGGGTGGGGAGGTGGTTGGGGAGGACAGTGGTGGTGGTGGAGGAAGAGGGGGGGGGGGGTCAGACAGGAGGGATGGTGGAAAAGGGCTGCCGGGAGGGGAGGGGAGAGGAGGGGGGTTGATAAGACATGTCGGTAAGGTGTGGTGGACCGTCTCATTCTCTCTCTCTCTCTCTCTCTGCTGTGTGTTTAGCTGTAACGTGTGTTTGTGTTGGTGTGTGTTTGTGTGTCGAGGGTTATTCAGGAGGACAGTTTCCTGACCATCAGATCAGACTCCATTCTGACATTCCTGCACTTCCTCAGCCTGAAAACACAACCGCAGGCTCAATAAATGTGGGTGTGTACTTGTGTGTGTGTGTGTGTGACTTACTATATATCTGTGCATAAAACATTTACTCTATATCTGTGCACACAACAAAACGTGTCAGAGCTTGAAACTAAATCATAAGTGCTTTTGTAGCAGCCCGTGTGTGTCTGTGTGCCTGACCTCTGTAAGTGTGTGTTCTAGTCTGTGTGGGCATAATTGGGATGTTGCATGTCAGGGGAACACCAGCAGTATTTTTTTTTCTGAGTGAGCCAGCCAGTCAGAGACCATAATGGGTGTTTTTGCTTGATGAAAGCCTCAAAGCAGAGGTCCAGTGTCTGTTTTGATAAAGGGAATGTGCATGCCAGTGAGTGAACCCTGCATTGATGCTTGGATAAAACACATGATCAATAAAATAAACAGCACATCACCTCTATTAGTGACACAACACCGGGATCAAGGTATGTGGAAATGGAAGCAGAGGGGCTGGTAGCGCTGCAGAGGTTTCAGATTTTTTTTTGGTAGAATTAGATGCCGGGGTGTGTTTTGAAACTGTGTGATTACTGAACACAAAGTAATAGGGAGCCAGGGACCGCTGGAGAAAAAAGCAGCAAATAACAAGCGTGCCATGTTGTGCGGCTGCTAGTAATAATGACTGAAAACACATTCGTATTGATGATTTAGCTTTACAATTAGGAAGAAGATTCAATAAAAAAAAACAGGAAATAACATACCATGCTGACAAGTAACATAAATGGTCTGATTTGACAAAGTAAAAAAACAGAAAGAGAAAAATGGACTAAAGCCCTATCAACTTGGGCCTTAATGCAGATACTAAAAGCCCTGAGAGTGGAGTTCCTCACTCAGCCAAATTGATTTCTGTTTGCTCTCTTTCTGTTTACAAGGTGTGCAGATTAATTTGCAACATGGCCCAACACATCCGCGGCTAAAACTCCTTCTCCCCTAAATCAACGCGGCTTTTTCTGAAAGCAGCGGAGATGAAATAATGACAACGATTAGATTACTATTCTTAAGGATCCATTAGTCAAAAATGACACCCAGGAAATCACACAGAGCATTCTACCCTAATGCAATAAGGTGCCAATTATAACACTCATGTGGAATAAGTGGGCTCCTCTCCCTCTGTTGGCTGAGGAGAACACAAATCATCATTACCATGTATTTCTTAATGCTATCTGCACTGAGAGGTATTAAGAACAGACTAATAAGTTTAGCCCCTCACAAACAGGGTGCAGCTGCGAGGCTCCATTTTCTCACTCCTTTCCCGTCCTCTTGATCAGCTTCCTGGACCTGTCTGCCTGTCAGCTGTATCAGTGTTATGCTGTTACGTCTGTCCGTCCTTCTGACGGTCCTTTCATTTCTCTTCCACTAGTCTCCTGTCTCTCAAGGCCCAAATAGTTGTCACGTAACAAACCCAGATATGAAGCGAGTCCCTCTTTGGACGCTGGCCTTCAAGCGTTTGCCTGTAAGTGACTTCACTTCAGAGCAAGCAGCGGGAAATATAAACACTTTTTCAACTTGCAACTGCATCTGGCTTTTAGAGCTGTGCAAAATCTTTACTTTTTAATGTTCTGCTCCTTGTAACTATTATCTATAACCTCTCTAAAAACCTTGTATGCACAAACAAAACAAGTAAACAGAGCTGACCTAGGCGACAAACATTCACCAAGCGTTTGGCTGCTTTAAGCCATCGCTGATTTCAAGCCATCAGCTGCAAACTCGCGAAAGGCTGCCAAGCTAATAACATTGTCCGACTTTGCCACCAGTGGCCTGCTAGTGGGCTGTTAGTCGCCTGCCAGCTCGGAAGGGCATTAACTCCTAAAAGGGATCCTGTTGGGCTCCAGCAACTTTTCCAAACTTCCTCTCATTGGATGAAAAGACAAAAAGAAGGAAAGAAAGTTTGATGGCAGTAAGGCAAAGCCATGGGGAATCTCAGACGATGATGAAAGCAAACTCTCGAAGAGCCACAAAACACCACACACCCGCTCCATTACATCAAGGGGCAAGCAAAGAGAATTATAATAACACTGCCTTTTCTTTTTTAATTAATGAAGACTGTTATTTGGTAGGAGGCAGGGCAAGCTGTAAGGGATCTTGGATGATTGGCAAACATCAAACAGAAATGGTATGCGAGTGTGTATACGTGTTCACGAGCGTCTCTAAACCTGCGCGTACACATGTATGCAGGGTGTGATTGTGTGAACGCGATTGTGTGAGGCATGTGAGGCGTGTGCTTGCGCTGCCTGCAAGGCCGGCTTGTTGCCTTTAGTAAATATGCCCATCAGTGGCAAAGGAACTTTGGCGTTTGTCTTTTTATGCGAGTGAAGCTTCGGCGTTTCTGCATTAACGATTGAAGAGGGGGAAATGAGAAGAGGGAAACATTATTCATACAACACATTATACAAGTTATGGAAACTTTGAGAACTTCCCCCGTTTCCACTGAAGGTGGTTTTAATAAGGTTCCATGGGAGTTGGTGCTTCAGGGTGTTGACTGACGGTGTGTGTGTGTGTGTGTGTGTGTGTGTGTGTATGTGTGTGTGTATGCGGGAACATGTGTGTATATCCCGTGTCTGAATGACTGTGTTCAGTGGTGGGGCGGCACGTGGTATGTATTACACATCAAAGAAAGGTCAGGCTCAAACACAGAGTCAGGCTAAAGGTTAGGGCACGGCTCTATATAGAACAGAGAGAAGGATGGGGCTTATCAAAGCTATCACTTGGAGAGAGACTGCTAGAGGTCACCAAACCCTTGACATGACGTACAGATCTAATGTCTTAGCCAAGGATCAATACAACTACACACAGACAAACTAGATGGGCTTAACATCAGTGTAGCCCCACAAGCCACTGAAACCAAGCACTCACTCCCTCAACTCCACGCGGAAGACGAACAAAACAAAAAAGAAAAAAAAAAAAAGAAGAAAAGGATGTGAAATGAAATGAAAAAAGACAAATAATCAATTAAACAAGAGCAGAGGAATGAATAAAAGAAAGGTTTCTTTGGATGCAAACGAGTGCTGGGAAAAGTGTTTCTTCACAATTTTGAAAATTTGATGGTGATTTTCTTTTGGGGCGTGCATGCTAAATGTGTTCAGAGCATCAGATGGAATAATGCAGTGAATAATGCAGATCAGAGGTGTTGAGAGATCATTGCAGGGGATTAATATGCATACAATTTGAGCTTGAAGTAGATAGATGGACAGACAGACAGACAGACAGACACAGTAGGTCGACATATATCTTTATGATTGATTGATGGATTGATTGATTGATTGATTAAACCTTTATTTACCCACTCTTTCTCCGGCGCTCAACGGCTAATCAGTTGACTTTCACTGTGCTAGTCTCGGGGCTCTACAAAAGTGAATTACCTCCACTGACAGTTAAAATGGCTACAGCCTGAAAAAAAAAGAAAAAAGAGGGGAGGCATCATCCTTCTTCCTTGTGACTTCCATTCTCCTCTGCGTTCCTGAAAGTGACAGGACGCAGTGTGTTTTTGCTTACTCATCAATATTTCAGAGCACTACACATAGAATGCTCCAGTGACTTTGAATATAGCGCCCGTGCGTACACCTCTTCTCTCTTCCTTAGTAATATGACATCAAGTAATGCACAGTGAAAGTTGAAAAACCCTGTGCATCCAGGTCCACCCCCCCCCCCCCCCCCCCCCCCCCCCCCCCCCCCCCCCCCCCCCCCCAATGCTAACCTAATGAAATTTGTGAGGGAATTGCTGGAAGACATCGAATCCTTTATAAACTCAAGAGCAAGGAAACGTTGAGGAAAAGAATGTGTGAGGAGGGCTGGTGGTAGCAGGAGAGAGGCTAAAGGCTAAACATTTATCATTGAGGATCTCTATTGCATACATGCACTCTATACACACACGGAGGTGTTCATATATGCAAAGTCACAGAGAGTCACCGGTGCATATTGATAGTGAAATCAACATTATTTAGATTGTCCAGAATATCCATCTTTGAAATTGCTCCCACAGAAGGACACTTTTAATCAAAAACAACATCTTAAGAGAGTTAAGTGGGAGTATTCACTTAGACTGTCACCGTTTGCACGAGTATTGAAATTCATGGAAGAAAAAATATGTCAGGGCTGCATTTGTGAAAATTGTTTTGTGCCTGAGCAGGTTTTTTTCAAACGCACATGAATGCAAACGCATGTCTGTGTTTGTGACCATATGTGTATGTATGTGTGTGTGTGTGTGTGTGTGTGTATGTCCGCAAGCGTGTGCATGTGTGCTCTTGTGTGTGTCATTTGAAGCATGGAGTCCATTTATCAAGGACAAAAGGGCCCCCAAAGTGTCAGAGACTAATGGACGTGGCCCCCTCCACTCTCTCCCCCCGTTGTGATCATCCTCAGAAATTAATTAGAAATAACGAATAGACGGTCTTTTTTCACTCCACTTTCATTTATTACAATGGTAATTGCTCTTCCCTCATTGTAGGTTAAGTCTTTAAACACTGTCTTACATCAAGACATGCTCATCCTTGCCATTTATAATTCATGATATACTTTGCACCAAGCAAAGCTGTTAAATATTTAGTGAATCATTGCCTTAAACTTAATCACCCTCTGATAAATGCACATGTTTTTTCCCCCTCGCTCTGCCCCTCTCGCTTTCTGCTCCCCAATCAAGAGAATACACACTCCAACTAGTTGTATAATCTATTTTTAATTTCTCGATCAGAAATTAACATAGTACAACTTAGCATAATGTATTAATTACAGTACATTGTAAAGTGCTACATTATGTTTCTGTGAAACAAGCTATTATCATTGTACTTCATGAAGTATTAAATCTAATCCATATTTAAAGAATGCTAAAACATTCATTTGCTGCTAATGTCTTTTCTCATCAAATTCAATTTCCCCCACAACTGCTAACTAGCAGCAGCTCTGAAGGGTTTGCACTTAATCCGGTTTTACACCCATTCTTTAACCTGACACAGTTTTTATATGCTAGTTGTTATGTTTTATAACATTGGTGTCAAACACGTGGAAACACTCCGACAGTAGTTCTAATCTTTTTGTCACTGAGGGTATTTCATTGGATCAATAAAAACTTTACCTCTTATGGACACAATGTGATGGTGACGGCTCCAGTAGGTCCCTCGTCCAGCCCCAACTTCCCCACACTACAAAATCATCAACGTTTTACACAACTTTAAGTTTTATCCGGAGCTGAAGGTAAAATAGTTGATCGACTTAATCTGCATATTTTCATAGTTGTCATTTTTCAGACCAAACAACTGATTAATAAAAAAAGTGGAATGAGTAGTTACGTGCATCTGTAGTTTTTTTTAAACCTGGAATCTCCACATTTTGGGACTCCTTCCATCTTCTGTGGAGAGGCATTCTACACAATGTTAACACACGTTTTTGGATCACCAGCTGCACTGTTCTTGGGTTTTTTAAATGAGTGCGGTGCTTTTTTTTCCTTCATACTATTAAAGACTTTCTAAACCCAAGTTTATTATTATTACTATTTGTAAAACTTGGTTCTAGAAAACCTAATCAATGGATTAATCAATGAATTGTAAAATATCCGGTATGTTCGAACGTTAGCCAGCTCCTGAGTGGAATGATGTTTCCTGGAATAGCTCACTGGCAGCATCCCCTTCAACTTTGAGTGGGAAAATGCTGAAAATAAAACTCACTTTTGGATGTATGAGCAGCTTCGCTGTACCGCAGTACCGCAGTTACATTCCTCACTTCCTATTTCCACTTCCTGATTTACATCCCGACTGCCTGTCATTGGTGGCAGAGATAATAGGCAGGTACTATAAACACTCTTTCACATTATCATAAAATCACAGATGTAAATACATACACACTCTTTCAACCCCACCTCCCTTCTCTCAAAAGACAAGAATGCATCTTTAGATTCTAAACACCTTCCTCTCTTCTTGTCTTTTTTGCTACTCTCTTTCTCCCTCTCTGAGGCACTCCATCTTCCTGATGTTTAATTCATCACGCTTTTCCATCATCCTTCCACCTCTCTCCGCAGCTCTGTCAGGTAACAAACAATGAGTTTTTGATGTGAATAATTTAATGCGTGTACTGCAAATGCCAGTGCTCGGCATTACCCATGCTGCACACTCGGCTGTCATTAAGACACCTGATTTCCCCCAAGATTCCTCTCCCCGCCTCGCAGATGAAAAGGTAACGCACGTGTCGAAATTCCTCCCCCTTTACATCTGGGGAGGAAGACTATATTTTTAGACAGGCTAAATGAGACAATGACAGCGGTAAGCAGTGAAGACAGAGAGAGGAGCGAAAGACAAGACGGAAAGAAAGCAAAAGGTGAGAGGAAAATTAAGGGGAGGGGTGGAGGGAGAGAGTGACTGTTCCCTCGTACATATTTTTCTTTTTCTCTCACCCAATGTCGCGGCATCAAACGCTAACCCTGCTTTCAAAAGCCGGCGGAAGCATTGATTCAATATTTTCTCCCCCGTGTTGCTGTGATCCTGAAACTGCTCTCTGGCTAGATCTAGACACACAGAGGGAAAATGACGGTGGCAACATCAAACGCAAACGTGTTGTGGATAATAACAGACACAGCCTCCTCTCGCTTTCTCTCCCGTTTTTTCCTCCCTTCTTACCAGCCCGCCCTCCCTTTCTCCTGAACCCCCGAGACACGACGCAACGCCATGAGCTCCATGCATGTGTTGCGGTGACACCAAATGTCAAACAATTAATGCCTCAGCTCCTCCTCACTTTTTGGTAATGGCAGTGTATTCATCTCCAGGATCATATCTGTGAGCCTCATCCTTCTTTATGCGCTAGAAAAGAAGTGGGAGAAAGAAAGGGAGAGCAGTGGTGGCAATAGTATAGGAGCAGCGGTATTATGTGAATTACAGCAGCAGGGCCAATACAGACTCATCTATCCTATTCAGCCCTCTCCCCAGCCATTCTGCAGACAGACAATCAGTGTGCACACTGGGACTGGCGAATGAGGATCACCTCCACCGGCAGCAGGGTCCTCCGTTTCATTAAAAAGGATTTTAAAAAAAGGTGGCGTGATGGTGGGGGCAGCGAGAAGGGGAGGGAAGCGAAGGAGGGAGGGAGGAAGGGGGTTGACAGTGACGGAGATCTGGGCAGATATGAAGGCAAAGGGCAGTGGGTTTTTTAAAATATGAAGGACAAGGATGGAGAGCAGGATGGATTCATGGGGAAGAGAGGGAAAAGGGAGAGCAATGAGGAAGATCTGGTCAGATATGAAGGCCGGGGTAATATGAATATAACGCTGTGTGGCTCTGTGATGTGGAAAGGAGAGAAAGACAGAAAATAAAGAGGGTGCGACGCACTGAAGGAGGGTATGGTATTAATAAGCCATTGTGGAGATAATTGAGGAATGGGGGAAGGGGGGGGGGAGCCTCTGAAAGCCTTTTTTTAAACCAACTCTCCCTTCAATCTTTGATTCACTTTCATCACCTCCAGTGTGGCCACGATGATTGTGTGAAATCTGCAGGAGGGCCTTCAATTACTGCATCTCGTCTGTGGTCTTCATGCACAAAGACACAAACACACATACATAGGCAAGTGTGCACGGAGACACACTTTCTAGATGGCATACATATTTGAAAAATACATACTCTGTCTGGAACAATGTACATGTACACTCTCTCCCCACACACACACACACACACACACACTATGAAGACCCCTTGATTTTATCCAAATGACGGGGAAGAAGGACAGAGGGGAGAACTGATACACAATGGATAGAAGGAAGAAAGCTGCGGAGACGGAGAAGACTGCTGATTATTCTCTTTGTCTATTTTGTCATTAGCAGATGGGAGCTCGATAATGTACTGGGTACTTAATGGCGTTCATACAATGGAAAATGAGAGAGAATCCTATGCATAATGACACAGTGAATGGACGAGACTTTCTACATGTGTGAGAATGTGTGCAGATTATTCTACGGACACAAAATGCACACATAACACATCGGGGCCCGGTATGCGCCAGAATAAGAGTTCCTTAGTCTCCCTTTGTCTTTCGCTGTCTCTTTTACTCTTCTATTCCTCTTATTCCTTGCGTACAAACAAATAAATGTGTCATGAAAGACCCGAAATACATAAACAATACCGGCACATACATAAAGACACACACACACACACAACTTTCACTGAATATAAACTCATTCTAGGTCATGGACGGCTCTAAGCCCTCTTTAAACCAAGCCTTTATTTCCCCTGTTGCTCACTGGGAACGTGTGATAGTGTGTGTGTGTGTGTGTGTGTGTGTGTGTGTGTTGCTGTTTGTGTGAGTAGAAGTATGGAATGATGTCAATGTAAAACTGGATGTGTGTGTGTGTGCACTTTTATGGGTGTTGGTGTATTGGTGTCTTCGTCTTAATTAAAAGTGAGGTTCAATTGAGTCCCAGTCACAAAGCAGCCTTTGGGAATATTTCTAATTATTTCCTACCTTTCACATCCCATTCACTCCTCTATATGTGATTACTGACAGCGACCGGAGATTAAGTGACAGTAGGGTGTATTTGCACACAATTACAGTTTCTTCAAGGAAGAAATAACTCCTGCGATGCAGAAAAGCAGGGAGTCAATGTTGAACTTTGTTTCATTGCGTACAGATCTATTAGCTTTGTATTTTCTTGAAACAAATATGAACATCCAATTATTAAATCCCCCAAATTTCCTACCAGCACTGAGCAAAGTCACTGACGCACATCTGTGCTCATACAGCGTACGCATACACACAGCGCTTGCTGACATACACCCCCACAAAAACACCTACAGGCATGCATGCTATACAAATCACCCCATATATTTTTAATATACACCGGAGGAGTACAAAGCACTAATAGCCTGTCTGCTTGCCTTGAGTGATTTAGTGAGCAGCATATTAAAAACCGTAGCTATTCATTAATATGTAAACTAGTGTGCTGTCATTAATATGGGGTTGGGGTCGAGGGACCAGTGTGCAGAGGGGGAGCTGCGGGGGCAACAGAGTCAAGGCTGCCAAGCCGTGGCTTGATTGAGTTCAGCAGCACCGTTTGATAAGTGTGTGTGTGTGTGTGTGTGTGTGTGTGTACGTTTGTATATGTGTGAATGGTCGTGCGCATGTCAGTGGCTAGTGAGGAGTGTTTGTTGGAGGATTTGTGCGCGTGTCTATGTGTGGGCGCGCATTTGCATGCATCCTTGTGCGTGTGCCTAACTGAGGTCTCCAGGTCCCCAGGGTGATTAAAGAGAATAAATATGCTTGATTACAAATGTCCTACCTCCCCATCAACTCCTCTAATGTATGCAGTTTAATTGAGCGTCATGAGTAAAGTATGAGTTATGGAATGAACAGACAGGCCAATATCTCAGAAAGGCAGATAGGGGGATGGGGAGAGGGAGAGGGACAGAGAGAGAGAGAGAGAGAGAGAGAGAGAGAGCGAGAGAGAGCAATATAGTTCATTAGAAAAAAGTGATATCTGATCTTACAAAATGCTGGTAGCTAAATCAAATACATAATGCAATATTGCCAGAGTAATCAGTAACGTCCACACCTAAATATCCATTCATACAAAACCATCTATGTATGAGGGATTAATCATTTTAATTTCTCAAACATTCATATCAGTTTGTGTCTTATATGTTATACGTTTTCCAAGATCCCAACGTTGCTTTTTAAAAAGCAAACCTTGGACACAGACGCACTATTAAGGTGTCAGTTTTACATGTGTTGCACAGTGGCTCCCTAGTAGGATCACTTGTCAGTCGGCCAGTATTGTGGCATCTGTTTCATTGAATTTCCTGTTGATTAAGTGTCAGTTTAAGTATTATTAAGAATGATTTACCTCATACAGCCTTCTTAGCTATAACTGATCATTCTAACCGTTTATTCCCTTTTGCTCCAAATAACTCTTCCAGTACTCTGGAAATGGAAACTACATCACATACCCTAGTCTTAGTAGAGTTATCCTAAAAGAGACTAAGCTGAATGCAACTTTGTGGAGGTTCAAGACTCAAACTGTATGTATATATAATCATCAGATCTTAGGTTTAAATTGCCTGAGTTCTACTCCCACAGCTAGCCATACATGGCTAAATCAACTCGTTTCTTGCTATGAAATCATGAGCAAACACATCCACCCCATGTTCTACTGTAGTTTTTAAAGAAAACTTGAATAAATACAATTGTTTGCGTGAGATTTTTTCACGGCTGTTTTCTATAAAATAGCTATTAGCGAGGGAATTATGACCTATTTATCTTCCTAACAGTAGCTCTAAGCAGCATATCACATAGATGACTTAAAGGGATAACATTTGATTTGTTACACCTTACACAGACCTTTGGGGCAGTTGAAATGATTCTTCGAGACAGCCAGGAAAAAAAATAAATAAACAAAAAAATAAATGTAAATATGGGAATCAATGCAGCTCATTGAAGATCGGCAGTTGGTACCGGCAGCAAAAAACATGATCGGTCATTTCTAAAAGTTGTACTTGCTCCCCTTTTTTTTTCTCCTGCTGACGCGAACCATGACTCAAAAGAGAGATTCGATTCGAACCGTAAGTTTTGGGATCCGTTGCCCCCTTAATTTTTATACAACCGCACACATGCACACGTTCACACATTCAAAGAGGCCCTGGCCCTTAGCTGGGTTTGGTCTAATTGGCTTATTGTCTTGAGGAGCCAGTGACAGAGGAGCCGGTAGGAGGCACACTTTCATCGGAGGTTATTGAGAGAGATAGCCAATTTCCCCGCGTTTCCCTGTCCGGGCCTCAGCGCTCCGCACACACACAGAAAGCCCTCTCTGGAGGGATCATTAAGAGTCTGGCATTCTGACTCTCTCTCTTTTTTAAACACACACACACACACACACACACACACACACACTCTCTCTCTCTCCAGGTCAACAACCAAACACACACAGCTAACCTTTAAAGGAAAGTGAGACGAGGATGGTAAGGGCCAGGCAAGACACAACCATGGTCGGAATGCACGCTTGTGCTCATCCACCCACTCTGACAAAAACACACCTTTGCATGCATTCATAGACACACAAACATATAAATATAAACCCACAATGCACTCGACTGAAAGCTTACATGTGCACAGCGACACAACCACCGACACACGGGTCTGTAATCACATAGTAATACTCAGATCATTCACATATTGAGGTACTTGCAGCGTAAATCATTACATTGTTTGGGTGTCTGCTCCACTGAATGCTCAGCTGTATCTTCATTCTCTATTCCACGGAAATAATGAAAAAACAGTGGCAATAGAGTATATATATATAAGTTGTATCCTGATAATGCCACACACAGCATACAGTAGATACTCTAGGGTCATTCAGGTACTGGATACAGCTCCTGTCTAACAAAGCTGGACAGGTCGGCAGTCCGCCACACACACATGGTCAGACAGTGATTTACACCTACGGGTAATTCAGAGATGCCATTGATTCATTTGATGTGGAAGTCTGGTATGTTTGAGGGAACCCTGGGAAAACCAAGCTGACCGGGTCGGGTTTGAGAAAAGGACCTTCTAGTTTTGAGGACAACCGAGCCAGCACTCTATTACAATAACGTTATTTTTTTAGTATTTTTATGTTCAATTGACACAACCTCCATCATAACAGATAAACACAAATTCAAAACTGTTTATTTTTCAGTTAATTATAATAAAATGAATGGATTGGATGAAAATCTCCATGACTCTAAGTAAGGATTAGTGGATGCATGAATGTTATATTATGCAACCCCGAGTTGTTGCTATACTAACTAATCCAGAATTTAGAAAGCATCGGCCTTACACCAGTGCAGACAACCTTTATCTGGGATTATCAACTTTGTCTGAGTCTGCAAGTGCCTGTCACAGAGTGAGAAGTGGTTCCCTGGTTCAGGAGGAGACTGGCAGTTGGAAATGGGGGTTTGAAGGGTTTGTAGGTTGTAGGAACAACCGGCCAGTTTAAGTGTGGGGGGTGGTGGTTGCCTCACAGGCCATAAAAAGCCGGCAACCCTCCTCTGGGGATTTAGGAGTAGGACTATGCCCTGGGAGAGACGGGGAACTACTAATTTACGAGCCCCTCTGCTCCTTGGTCAACAAAAATAAAACAGCTGGGGTAATTACTAATTCATTATTAACAGGCAGCATTATTTATGAGCGGCGAGAAGAGGTGTTACAGGCCCGTGGTTTCTTTGGTATCTCAAGCTGACCAGAGCGGGGATGATGTGGTGAAGACCCAGCCTGAGGCGCTCCTACTGCCTTTCTTGCCCGGGCCTGATGCACTGTCCCCTGGGTGCAGGGCGAAAAAAGGGCTGGGGGGCAGATGTCGAGAGCTGGAGAAAGCAGCCCACCACTTCTCTGTGACCAGCATCTATACAGATTCCTATTAGAAGAGAATTACACTGTTTATACCTATACTTATACTGTATTTTGTTGACCATCCTTGTGTGTGTGTGTCTGTGTGTGCACATACATACATGCTTTGACGTGTATTGATTTTATCAACATCTCCACAGGCAGATCAGCAACACACTCAAATAGGCAACATGATTTATTAATGTCTCCCAAACCCGGTGCAGGGACCAAACGGGCCAAGAATTCAGCATACATGAAAATAACATATCTGGCATGCATCAATAGTCATTGAATCACCGTTTTTCCGCCTACAATGGCACATTTGGAATGGGCCTGATGCTAGTCGTAGAATCAATCTTTACTGGGGTTTCTCCTAAACCCAGCCACATACTGTCACATTCTACAGAATTACGGAAAACCTCTTAACGGTAGAAATTCTAATAGCTCTCAATTTGATGAGAATACTGGTATTTTTAGGCATTTGATCCATCCCGAGGTTCATGGATTTAAAAGCTTTTGTGTTATGGCTGTGAAATGATACATTTGCAGGCCTGCTTAAAACTCAATTTAACCGTAGCTGCAGCATTGCCATAATGGCTACCCTCTATTTCCAGAGCTCTCCCAATCAATAACAAATTGCTGAAAGCACAAATGATTCCATTTTCTGCAAGGGGGGAAACGAGAATGATGAGAAAATAGGTGAAATTGATATGTGAGGGAATATTATCAATGTTCTAAATGTCAGCAGGATGAGGTACTATGACCTTTCAGGTCTGAGGGTGAAAAAACACAAAGATAAACCCCAAAATGCAGACAAACAATCATTCAAATGCAACAAATGTGCCTGTTCACGATTATTCTTGCAATGGATGACTATCCAACAAGGTTGGTATGAAAAGAGAACACTGGTGTAACTACGTTTTTTTTCTCCACTCCTTTAAGTTGATGCTGTCAACTCAGGACCATTTAAACCAGCTAAAGCATCATTACTTATAGGCCACATAGTTGGTACCTGTGCTGTGTTGGTGGACTGTGAAACATCGGAGCCTGTGATGTGGGGAGAGAGGTTGAATGGTTTTGCAACAGGAACAACCTGGGAAGAGGCTTTGTTTACCTTGATGAAAAGATTTGTACAAAATATGAATGAACATTTAATGTTGATTCTAGTTCTTTACATTATGCAGAGGGATATCCGTCTTCTTCATACTTTCATTCTCAACCATACTAATCACCATACTTGTAAGTAATTTGTCCGCGGGTGTATCTAATAATTACCTGCATGGAGACACACAGCAAAACAACACACCCATACATGCACACACTTACTGGCAAAGGAACAGATACATAAAGGGTCTTAACAGCCATATTCAAGGTAAAGTAACAAGCAAAGTTTTCAATTACATGGACTCTTTATGAAACTTGTGTTCAAACCGCATAGGTTCTTCACCTTCTACAAATAATAAAACATGTCTACATTTATATTGCTATACAAAGGAAATGCAGTAAACATGCCCTGTAACCTTCTGATTGAATCCTTATTGCTCTGTGTATATGCTGGTTAAGTGAGTGTGTGTCTGTTTCGTGCCTACCTATTCAATAGTCTTGTGCTTGAAGGGAAGGTACAAAGTCTTTGAATGTCTAGCTCAAGGGTCATGTATACAGTTGGTATTGTGCGCTGCTTTGTTTATTTGCAAGGGCATATCCATAGAAAATCTGGCTTGTTTTTTTTTTAATGGGAAACATTATTGTGACGTTATAGAAGTACATTAGGAACATCAGAATAAGTGCCATACACAGGTTAACTGGTTAAAAAATGTATTAAAACATGAAATGGTTTACGTCTGGTCATGTGTTGATGGAAATATCAAGCCCCGAAGTACTGGTTTGGCCCATATAACAACTCTGAGGGAAGGGGTATCAACTTGCTGCATAAGTAGTAGAAAGACAGTAAGCAAGAAATGAAAATGAAAATGTTTTGGATGCGTCGCAATTTGGTCCACTGATGCTGCCGTCACTAGGGAAAATGCTTCTTCTATAGTACAGTGGACTTCCTCAAGAATGTGTGCTGCCTCAACAATTCTGCTCCAATCCTTAGTTTCAGTTCATGTTTTTATTTAATGAAGAAATTAAACTTTGTCCTAGGAAATGTTACTGTGGGAGCACAAAAAAAAAGCCTGGAAATAGCGCCTTTATTGCCTGCAAGCTCTCAAAAATGTTGGCAAATGGTCTTTTCACTTCCAATGTTTCAAGGTTGGATACTCATGTCCAGAATGAATTACAAGACTCCACTTAGAATTAGGACCAGAACTTAATACAGCAACCTTTATTTGCTGTATTCTATGAATGCAGCGCACAAAGGTGAAAAAAGCACTAAGGGGCTGACTGTAAGCAGACTAATGGTGGTTTTGTGGACAATATTGCGTTTATTCAAAGCACATTTGCTACAAGGAACATTCAAGAATGACAAAACATCCACAGTAATTCCAAGTAAGTATTTTAACCACTGAATGCTTCTTTGACTCCAAATTGAATGGCATATTTTTTCTTTTTCCACTTTACAAAAGGTATTTTGCTATGCACTAGTTGCACAAGTTATCTTCTGAGGCCAGCATACACAAGAAGATATACACAGTCCCACTCATTGGCACTTATTCTGGCTAATTTAATGAGAGAAAAAACACCAGGCGGAACATTTTACTTCTGTGTCACTCACTTCTGTATCACTCACTTTTGTGTCATTCACTTTTGTGTCATTCATTTGCGCCTGGACGAACATCTTTTTCCATAACCACCTCCAACGAGTAAATATTATCATTTCTGTCATTACAGCACATGATCGTGTCCTCGCACAGAACAAGGCCACGGTGTACTAATTTATCATAAGCAACAAAATAGAGTGGTGTGTGTTGTCCTCATCACGGCCAGTGCTCAGTCAAATCAATAATGACAGGGCACACAAAGCTCAGCCAAGGCCCTCTGGAACCTCGTTAGTCTAAATACCTCCAGGAGATATGTGCTAATAAATGAAAATAAAATTAACAGCGCCCACTCTGGCTCCATTGGACTCTGATTTGACCATTGCAAGGACGTACCCTGCAGTGTTTTCAAACTATCCTGGTTAATTATATTTTCTAATGTGCAGGCCACAACTAAATTAAAAGCATGCTGAACATAACAAGCCTAACCTGGAGTCTTCTGTGCCTCTTGCTTTGGGTTTAAAAAAAAAAGAAAAATGTAAATCATGCAACCTTTGAGCTTCCCCATGAGTTCCTTGAGGCTAGTGATGAGGGGATGAGAGTGTGGTGGGGGCAGCGGCGGGCCGTGCATTTTATACCTGGGCCTTCAGTGCTGTCCGACCACAGTTGAACCACCTCCTAATAACCTCATTATGACGCCACAGCTACGGGTTATTATTTGTTTCTAGGGGTGTAACAATACACGCATTCGTATTAAACCGTTCGGTACGAGGCTTACGAAGAGAACAATACATTTGAATAATACTAGTGCATTTGGGAAATGCAGAAGCTTAAATTGTGGGAAATATAATGTTCTTTCGGTGGAGCCACTGTGCTCAATTGGGCAACGCACCCAACGTAACAGACAACGTTACGCCCACCACGGAAGAAAAACATTGTACTCTGCTGAGGCGCGTGTGTTCTGGGAGGCTATGCTAAATTAGCTTAGCAGGAAAACCAACAGTACACACGCTGAAAACTCACACTGAGCTGCACGTTGATGCTGAGGTACTTGTAGACTACCTAGACAGCTCTGACATGTCAAAGAATACGCCCAACTTGTCAAACTAAAGATCTGATTGGTTGAACACCATGACAATCAAGAATATCGTCCCCATATAATTTAATGTGCAAAGTATACCTAGAGGGCCTCAGGCCTCTCTTCTTACCTAGAGACATAGGGGCTGAATCTGATAGGATAAAAGCTCTCCTTAAAACAAGCTGCGCTGGAAGCAGCGCTGCAGGCTGGAAGCAGAGCAACAGAGGAAGACAGGAGCTGTGCAATGAGAAAATAAGCTAATGGGTAAAATAATTATAATACATGTAGTGTATTTATGAACAATTATTAAATTATAGAATAGCTATAACTTTGTGATTCTGTTTAGGCCAGCGGAGAAGGCTTTTGGGGGGGGGGGGGGGGGGGGGGGGGGGGTGTTTGGAGGTGTGCAATGACGTGGTGAGTGTACTATCATAATAATGAGGAAACATTTGTTGGATAACAAGGCTGGGGGCACAACATGCACTTTAAATTCAGCTCCTTCAGGATGTTGCGATGTTGCGATTGCAACAATCAGGGCACATTCATCCAATCCCTGGAAATTCTGCGTGACCTTGCAATTTGGTCCAATTAAAGGAACTTTTCCATAATTCCATAATGTACGGCGCGAACAAACTGTTGTCACTGTGGTGGAACACAAAAGAAAGTCATCAATTGAACACTGCAAAACACACCCAGAAAATGTCTGAAAAGCATCGACAAAACACAAAAGAAATCACAATGACAGGAGCTGTTGCATCTATATCTATTACAAGTGCTGAAAGAATTAGGGTGAGTTAAATTAGGCTTGGTTATTGGTACAATTAGTGGAGAATAAAAGTCGTGCTTGGATGTGTGCGTAACAAACTGTGTGTGAGTGTGTGCGCGCACATGTAGAATGTTTTAACATGGTGTGAAAGCTTTATCCAAAATGGACTCAGGCAAACCCCTCTTTAAAAGTCTATGAAATCATAGCTGATGATAGTGAATGGAGTCTTCATTATAGTTTGTCTGTCCTTTAAAACTGTGCACTGTATTTCAATGCCAAGATCAACATCTTATCACGAGATCATCTCGTTTTACATCGATGTTGGCAGAAAAAACCTGAAGATAATCAAGAAGACAGTAAACTAAACAACAAACAAAACAATGCAACCCATGTGTCTGTTTGGCTCCCTTTATTCGATTCGAGCAACACGCTGAGTGAGACAGACAAATGCACAAACACAAATATGCACACATGCACACACAGACCTTAGAACACCTTGACATCATGTGCTGCCATGGTGATAGGCTGAGGCTGAGTCGTGCCACGGTCAGACAGTTCATCACTGTAAGAGCACTTAGTCTTTGTATGCATGCTGGGTGTGTGTGTGTGTGTGTGGACGTGTGTGTGTGTGTGTGTCAGCTAGCCAGTTGTATACAAACCACAAAGGGACAAAATGTCACCAACCATTATGGAAGGAACATTTTGAGATTGCTTGTTATTTTTTTTCAGAGCTTTAAAATTGAGTTCTACTACAAAATATGGGTCAAGAATGATGACCACTAAGCCCATCTGGACACAAAAATGCTAATCGTTAACAGCAACATATACTAGGGACTAAGGATTCCTTTCGCCTAAATCCATGTCTTCTTCACTGTGAATAGGTGGGAGCAGGATTTGTGGAACAGACTAAACCTAAATCAGCTGGTTAACTAAAGTCAGGCTTTTCAACAGTCCACTTGTTCTGAACTTGGCTTTATGGCGCTTGCCGTTTTCTTGTATGCACGCCAACAGCGCTTTGAAAATCAGGAAATGCTTCGGCGTATGTGCGCGAGCATTGGTGTTAAAGTGCGTGCGCGTCAACGCCTTCATGCACTCATGTCAGAGTGTGTCTGTGTACTCAATGCAAAGGCTTGATTTGTCCGTCCACCCCAGAGGGAAATAATTGACCAGTCACTCCGGCCCTCTTGCTGAGAGTTCAGACAGTCTAAATGTTGTGTTGAAACGTCTCGTCTGGAGTGGACTTTTCAAAGGGAATTAGAGGGCTTCTCAGACACCATATCACTGCAGAAATGTAGTCAGACAGTCTAATCACAGAGACTCACCGTTTCTTCCTCTGGAAGAATCTTCCACTTAACCAGACCTGCCTCTGTTTAGCTGCCCTGTGCCAGCCTTCATCTTACCTTCCCTTTCATACGTATCGCCTTACTCTTGATATGCTTGTCAATCTCTCTCTTTCTCTGTATGTTTCTCTTATCTCTTTTTCATTATATGTATCTCGCATTGTCTCTTCCTGTGTCTGACAGTCTTATTACTTCTCTTCTTTGTTTATATGTAGCTGTACGTGGAATTTATCACATTTTTAACATTGGCCAGTACGGCCTCCGCCGGACATACAGATATGGGAGCGGGGTGAATTTGTGAGTGCTTTGCGTGCGTGCGCAGGTGTGAGTAAGTGTATGTGCGCGCTGACGTGTGCATGTGCGTGGGCCCGGCATGTGTGTGTTGACCATGGAGGTATACCATGGGCCATTTGCACCGGCCCAGTGCGCCTACGAAATTGCCTCTGGGTGTGGGGGGTGCTCACAATGTTCTGGACCATTAGCTCAAATAAGTCACAGCCAAAACTCTTAGTATCTGTCTCACAGGCCAAATGACAAACTGTGCATCCTCCGAAATCCTCACTGCTACCAAACAGCCAGGGGAAGGGGAAAAAAGAGAGAGAGACAGGGAGACAAAGAAAAAGATTCAGACAGTACGGCATATTTTTACCCCCAGAAATAAAGCTCTAATTACTCTGTTGTGTTGTTGGGGCTCTATGTTCTCTTTATGTGACACTCACACACCCACACATAATTCATTTTCATTTCTTCCCATTCATCAGAAAGCCATGCTGAATTCTTTTATAAATACAGATGTGAGCAAACTAAATATTTCCACACACATCAAGACTTTAAACATGTTTTGGTATTGTGCATTAAACCTTTTTTTCTACAATGTGAAAAAGAGATCTAATCATACATTTGCATCAAAGTGCTGACTGTCCTTAAACTGAAGTACTTTGTAACACGGTAATATCACTGTTTTGTGCATGGCCTTATTACTTTCCATATGTTTATGTAGCAAGGTCTCACGTGGCGCACAGGAATCCTGGTTATCTCAGGAAGATGCCCTGAGCGGTTTTCTAATTTTCTTTGTCTGACTGGTAGATTTTTGCCTTCCTTCATGAGACACCAGTCCTCCTTATCCAGCCAGTACAAAAGCACTAAATATTCAATTGATGCACACACTTTAAGGATGAAACTATATTTGAAAAGTAGAGCATAGTGTAAATCATAAAATAAAGACATCCCTCATGTGCACACACACACACACACACACACACACTTGCACTAGCCAGATGATTATTTGGAGCCACAGCTCTTTTTCATTGTTTATTCTGCCTTTCTGCTGTTGTTCTTTAATTCATTTCTCATCTGCTCATAGTGGTTGTGTGTCTGGGGCAGCAGGCAGAGCAAGCACTGCCCTCTGTAAGGATATTGTATTATGCGGACAGCACACACACACAGACAAAGCAACTCTCAGATGCATGAGGAAATACACTTGTGCGCATTGGCGCACACACACATTCACACGAACCGTCCTCTAGAGTAAATGAAGTGTTAGAATTCTTGAAGGCACCCCCCAGTCAGAGACAGACTTTATTTTATTCATCCTCTCATCGCCCCGCTCTTCACTCACTCCTCACCTCCTCGCGTCAATTTTGCATGCGGATACTCTTCCTTGTTGCCACCCTTCACCTGACTCCTCACTGAGATCAGAGCTGGATTTCAATCGCCTCTTGGGGACACACCGATGCACAAAGCACACACAAAAAAACGACACATGCATGCATGCATGCAACTGGATACGGTCCACCTGAAGCAGGTTTCAACTGGTTTCATCATATCATCACTGGACGTGTGTGGGGCCAGGATGTTTGGCTTGGGTTTCATCTCGGTGTTTGTATATATGTTTTGATGTGTACTACATCACCGTCCCTCTAGAAAGAGTTATTGTTGTTATAAGCCTGAAACTGTAACTGTTAGGTGTTGTTTTCTGTTTGTTATACCCAGAAAAGGGACACCCACACGAAGGTTTTTATGGAAATAAACACTGGCGTTGGAATGACAAAAACAATGGCTGTTTTATGTGCTACACACTATGACACTATAATTTAACCATGATAAAAAAAGGGCTGTTTACAGGTATGACCCCAACTTAACAACCTCAGAGGGAACATAAAAGAACTTGTGTTTAAGATGCTTCCTGCTCTGACAGCAGCGTCTGTGTGGGAGAGATACAGGCTGTAACTAACTCCTCTTCCTACATGTGCAAGTGTATAAATGACAACTACAGTGTAACAGCCTTGACCAAACCCGCTGAAAACGTTTTAAAAAGAAAACAATTTACAGAAAATAAAGTGGAGGAGATACAGTGGGTTTAACTCTGTGTTTGCAGCTTGTAATGCTTCTGTGCTGTTCAGTATAAAAACGTCTCTGTCTTGACTTTCCCCACCTTCACATGACGCAAGCTTCGTTTATCTCCACCGTTATAGGTGTGTTGTCATGATTAGCTGGGCTGGCCTTCATTCGTGCAGTACGCCTACTCAATTTGTTAAAGTTGAAATGTTTTACTTAGGTGTGTCTTGAAGTATCTGGAAAAAAAACACAGTGGTTTGTTTGGAGTGCGTAGAGGTAGAAATGGGTGGTTTACTTCAGCAGCGACAGCCATCATGTCTGAAAAGACACTTAAGAGCACCACCTACAGAAACTCCAACTCAACAGGAATCCCAGAGGGAAAGCTGTCGCAGCGCTGGCCATGGATATGCCAACCAAGATTTTTAACAAACTGTTAAAAAACACGGATCTTGTGGATTAAAATTTCAAAAGGCACACATAAAAAAAGAATCCATGTGTATGGATGTAAAATATTCACTGTAAAGCAATGCATCTGTGTAAGAAAGATGGCGCAGGAACACATTTCCTCACTTGGAATGAATGAACTTTCATCGGAGAGGACCGTATTCGAATTCATTAAGTGTGATCCAAGCCTAAGAGGGAACTCGAGTGCTGAAGCACTGACTTAGGAGGCAATCACATTAAGCCCGAGTTTTAACAGTTAAGACCTTTAACCAGAAAAACAGCTTTGAGTTGGAAAACGTGTGTAAAACAGTGAGTCGAACCAGCCTAACCACCTCATTTGTCTTCGTCTCTCCGCCAATGGAACAATGGCTTTTGTTTAACCTTGTTTGATTTCCCTCTTAGCGCTGATCCCCTGACGAAGAGGGCCATTATTGGGCCTCTCAGAGAGGCATGTTTCACTAACGAGCGATCACTAATGAAGGCTTTAATGTAGGATTAATTACACTCCAAATTGAATGTCTAATTGCTTTTATTCCCTCCCGATGAAATATGCTCCGGCTGCCACTTCAATGCCATCTGTTGTAATTAGAAAAGGAGAGACACACAGAGGGAGGAGGGGGAGGAGGGGCGATGGATTGTTAGGTGCAATAGATAAGACCATTTTCAATCAGCAAAGTTTACATTTTCAGTCCTGTTCACAGATTATGTATTTTGCATTACAAATTCATCCCTTTCCTGTCAACTCCCATTTCTCGCCTCTCCTTCCTCCTCTTCCTCCTCTTCTTCCTGCTTTGCTTGCCACCTCTGTGATAGATGATGTTAGGTAATTTGTTTCCTTTTGCTAATTGCATCCACTGATGAGTTTAGGCAACCACATTAGCTAATTGCATTTGTGCTTCTCACAGGCTGTTTGATTGATAAAGTGCATATGATGCTGAATCATTGCACTGTTTGTTGGTTATTCATCTAAATGGCAGTCCATACAAACACACATACACACACAGAGGGAAGCAGAGATGACAGCATGTGACTGATGTTGTGTTTACAGAGATTGTTTCTGATCGTATTAAAAACCATTGATTTCTTTTAACCGTTTCTTTTTCTGTGTTGTTTGATTACTGAGACCAATTTGGATTCCCAAGTTGTGTCTGTATATACTGAGACAAACACTTCAAATCCACACTAGCAGGTTTTCTATATTTTCACTAATTTGTTCAATTTTCTCTTTTAATTTGTCAGTTTGCTCACTCCATTTGTATCCCAATTAATAAACTGCTACAATGAAAATTATTGTAATTTACAAACAGATGCAGGCAACAGAAAACTTTTTTTTTAACTTAGATGTACCTACTACTTTTTGTCATTTGGCCATATATTTGACGTGACAGTAGAGCTATACAAGAAATACGAAGAGAAAAAGGGTACAACATGCCACAAAGGCCCTCAGTTAGAATTAAACAGTGGAGGTTGCAGTTATATGGAGTGTGTTTTGACCACTATGGGCCACCTGACGCCCATACCATGTAATTATGCCACCATGTGCTGTTTTTACACAAAAGCCAAGCAGGTGCTGTGACCAGGTTCCAGGTGCACTTCATCCTCTCTAGACTTTTGTTGACATGCAGTCCTCTTCTGTTGCCAGTTCACTTTAAACTCCCCCCAAAAAAACAACATCTGGGATATGCCATCGTCATAATACAGTAGCACATGTAGAAGGCCAATAGGTGGGCCATAAGGCTATTATGTTCTTTAATGGTATTATGTTCTTGGACTTGCATTAGCATCCCAGTGAATGGATGTGTGGCAGGTGTGCTTTGTAGCAGCACACTGCCTCTGTCCGATAAGACAATGACACAATGTGACGAGAAACAACGCCGGTTGTCAGCAATTGTCCTCATAGAAAAGATGACACAGTTGTGTGTGTGTGTGTGTGTGTGTGTGTGTGTGTGTTTGTGTGTGTGTATGTGTGCATGTGTGTGTGTTAGAAGGACTCCCCTAGGAGCAAATGGCTTTAAGCAACACAAGCGCCTGATCAATACATCAATATTCAGCTTAGGAGGTCTGACGACACACACACTCGCAAACACTCAACCACACAAGCACGTACACATTCATGCCCAAAGATACACACAAAAAACACACAAGCTCCAGGCTCTGCTGTGTGTGACCCTTAGCTAATCAATTTTTCGCCACATGATAGGGACGCCACGCGCCGCCATCATCACTGCTGCATAATTAGACGGTGACACTCAGACACTCAAACACACACACAGACTATTGTTGGTCTTATAAAAGATTATGGTCGACAAAGACAAAGATGGCTGTGATTAACATCTTGTCCATTCTTAGCCAGAGACAAGTACACACAAACACACACACACTTGTATCTCCCGACGTGACCCCTGCAGCTACAGCATATTGGATGGATGTCAGCTTATGCTGCTGTATGTATTGTGGTTATTGTTATTCTAATGACTGACTGAAACAACAGTATGAAAACCAGGGCGAGATGGAGCTTGTGTCTTCAGATAATCCGACTGTCCACACTCTACACACACCAATTGGTCACAGTTAGGGGTCTGCCAAGTCAGATAGCACACCGCGCACGTGTGTATGCTGAGCTGTGTGATCCGGTATAAGTGTGTGCGAGGGGGGGGGGGGCGGGGTTTATGTATGTTTTTTTATGAGAGCAGTCCAGATTTTTGACCAGTTTGAAAAGAAGAAAAAAATAACATTAACTTATACATGCCAGGAAAATATTAATAATTACTATTTCGGTATGTCCTGCAGACAGGTGCAATATTAATCTAATCCACACTGGAGCATTGAGCATTTTAAACACTAATCAGAGAGAATGCTGGACGTAAAGCAGATGGCAGGTCCCATTTTTTAAATGTAATTTTTCACCGCAGGGACAATTCCATTCACCTTTATTGTACTGTGGCAGGCTATCTCATATCCAGGCAAATATGACCTAAACTATCTGCATGGTTAGATACCACTAGAAATAAGTGAGAAATGATGTTGTTTTGGGTAAACCGACGTTTGATTTCTCTCATTTTGGTTTTAATTGCTTGTTGCTGTAATGAGGTAGATAGTGAATTTTCTCTTTTGAACCATCTCTCTCTCACCCCTCTTTCCCCACTACACACACACACACACATACACTGTACACAAGCCCATCCAGTGAAGTAAACATAATTCAATTGCATATCTGGATAACACGATTCAATTACACATAGGCATTTAAACCAATCACTCCCATGGTCTTCATTCAAATCAGTGACATCATTCTGACCATTTGTGGCACCACTTAGGCAGTAATGAGCCAAATGAAAACGGAAACGTGGCACTGAGAACATCACGACAGGCTGTGGTGGGTTAACGAGTTAAATGGGGGTTCTGCTGTTATTGTTCCGATTAATTGACTTGTGCATCTCTGGCAAACAAACAAATAGACGGGGGCTGTATTAGTGGTGTTGTTCAGCACTTTCAGAACTTAAATGCAGTAATGATACCAGAGAAAAAGCATATGATGTAAACTTGGTAGCTTTATGTAATCGGAACTGAGATAATTATCAGAGGGAGATGATCAAGAGCCATTGGGTTTTATTCATCATGTAAGCCTGAGGTCAAAGAAGCAAAATGTACCACATATAAACAACTCAATGGCTTAAAATGAGGTCAGTAGATGAGAGCTTTGGTGCAATTCACTTCTTTTTTTTTTGTCCTGCTTTGATGTTTGAATACAACTTGAATTCGAGCCACAGCACTGGACTGTGAACTTTCCCTTTGTTGTCAAGAAAATGTATTGTTTTGCGGTTGATGTCTTGACCTTATTTAGCATACAGATACACATAGAGAGGAGGAGCAAAGCGTGGAAAAAAAGGTATCTCAGCTGTCAACAGACTTTAAAATGGCAACAGTTATTAACTTTGAAATGTTAAAAGCCATCCGAGTATGTGGGGTTGCTGTACAGTAAGTGGTTCCATCACTTAAGTGAAAGTTAATTGTACCCTGCGTGCATCCTGTGTATATGTCCTATGGATAGAGCACTTTGTTTTCTACTGCGATTACACCGCCTATGTGAAAGACTCAAACACTGCATATAAGAAAAACAAAGCATACAACCCGAGGCCTAATCCACTGATTCCCATAAGGAGAGAGGGTGATTGGACTGGCTGTAAAGTAATGAAAATAATTATTTCAAGCTTCAACCTTTTTACAGGGTTTAACCTTTAAGAGGTCACCAGACATGAGCTTTATTCCTGAGAGAGATGATGGATGTTTTATTTATGGGCCAAGGGGAATAATCTTGCAGTCGTCATATACATTCAGCACATATAAACACCTGCAAATATATGCTTGGATCTTATGCAAAGACTTTACTTGTGTTTTTGTGTCCTTCCAACAATATTTGAAAGGACAGTATTTATTGCTAATTGCTAATCCATGTGCCTTTTCTTTTTACATCACAGTGTCAGTGTAAGACCAATGAAAGTTTATAGTTTTATCCAATTAAGATTGTATTTCACGGGGCAATTAAATGGAAGACACACACGAGATGTAGCTTAAAGGAGTAATATACAACATTCAGAGCATTAATGTAGCAGCAAACAATATTTGCTGTGCAATGATATTGTTGGGTAATGTCTACCTGAGCAGAGAATTAAGTCACTTTCCCACTTAGCACCGTTAGCTATGAGCTGCCAGCTCAGGCGTCACTTTGTTCAGAGCCGTTGAGAGGCAATAAAAGATCTCGTATTAATGACATTCAAAGGAACTATTTTGTAGCATTCAAATCATTCAATTTCTTCAACTGGAGCTCTAAGAAATTACTTTTTTTCTGTCTCAGCATCTGTATCAAGCGCCTTTGTGTAAACTGAACCCCTGACCTTACCGAGTCAAGTGCCAAACAAAAGAAACAGACAAAACACCACAGAAATCTCAGATTTAAATTGGGTTTTTGTAAGCCATAAGCTTACAGATAGATTGCATGCTTTCATGCTTTCTGTCTGGCTTTTGAGGACTAAACTCTGAGGCATTGAAACATCAGTTGAACTATGTTTTTTAGTTTCAGTACATCACTTGCCCAATCACATGGCTCCGTTCACTTTAAAGTTCCATCAAAAGACTTCCTTTGATATATTTTGATGTACGGGTCAGCTTGTCCTTTCAAGGTGAAAAAGAGAAGTGTATGTTTTTCAAACTTCACACATCGCAAATGAGACTGCTGCCTCGCTCAATCACAATTGCTTGAACTTCTGTAAGACAGAGCCATATATAAAAAAAAAGAATTATTATTTTGTTTAAGTTTGCAACCAGACATGTGGTTTTGAGCAGGCCAGTATTGTTTGGGGGGGCATTCATATATTCTGACAGCAAGATGTCTGCGTGCTTTTCTGGGAAACTTCACTCACGTCGTCACATCATCAGAAGTGAACGCAAAACAGATGAACCAAATTAAAAGATTTTCAGAATAGCAGCCGAGGTGAAAGAGAGGACAATGAAGAAGTGGAGAATGATGGCAGAAACATCATAAGAGAGGGATCATGGATCTATTAAAAGGCACTTAAAGAAAGTGGTGAGTGGAAAAAAAGGTACATTTAATATCTGTCAAAGAAACATGCATTGTAGAATACTGCATGCACAAGAAAAGTACAGCGGTAGCCAGATTGCAAAGTGGCCAATCAGCTATTTTGAGCCACTGCTAACTAAAAAGAAATGTCGGAAAACCTAAGTTTAAGCAAGAGTAAGAGTAAGTGCATCTAACATTATTACAATAGTATATAGATATTCTATATAATTCCGAAGCTAAACTTGTTCATGTGTGTTCATCTTCTATATCCAACATTTCATCCATCTTTCACAGAGCTTTCATGTGAACATCACCGAGGATGCGACCAGCGAATAATATAGATCGCAATGTCCATAATGTGTCCCCTTACGTGTATTAATCAACTCTATTGACCTCACTTTCTCTCTGCACGCCACTCCGATTGTTTGTTTACCATTAGGGGGCGAGTGTCTTGCTTGTTCAATAGCCCACCTCCATCTGCATATAAACAATGAAAATATCAGCTAGGTAACAAGAGTGGGGACAGCAGCTCAATACTGCTATGAGAGGTCTCCAATAATCAACTGTGTTGGAGGCAGGCGGGACGCAGGCAAATACAAGCGAGCAGTATTGACAGGCGCGGGTTGCCTTCAATCAGCTTATATCTACTGGCAGGGACATCGGCGGCGCTCCGCATGGGCCCCGAATTATCACCGATGAAGACCTCAGTGCAATAAAGAGAGTTGAAGGGAAAGACAATAAGGGAGGAGGGGGCAAGGAAGGTGTAATGACAGAGGCACTAAATGATGAATCTGGTTTATTGCAAGGTGTGTCCTAGTTCTGTACTACACACAGTTGTCTTGCTATATTACAGGTCTTTGTCTTAAATAGTGTGGTTTTGATAAACTGGCTAAACTATTGTGTTGTTGATAACTTTGTCTGATCGTTTGACCAAAAGTTTCTTGACCTGTTGGACTTGTCGGTTGTTGTAGCAACTTTGGTAGATAGGTTGTAAGAGTTATAACCAATAAAGTGATTAACAAAATCTACAAAAATATGATGAATATATATATATATATATTTTACATCTCAGAAAATGTTTTTTTTACCATTTCATTTTTGGAAAAGAAGAAACGTTTTTATTTATTTCTCTAGCTGCAATCAGAATTAAGTGAGCCGTTTGCCCCTATTTGAATCTTGCATCAAATGAATAATTGTACTGTCCATCATTGCAGCGATGGTGACCGAAAACTGGAGGGGCTCCCTTTGAATATTGGAGAGATGGGATCAATTCTAGCCTGATTGCGTGATACACACACTCACGCGTCCACACACACACACTTCAAACCCCAGTGGTATCGAAGCTGCCAACACATAATTTACATAATCAGTTCTTGTTAGATGCTGGACTTCCTTGTTTTGGTAAAATATGTTTAACCTCTTCACACACATGCACACGCCCACACACACACGCACACACACACATCCGCGCCCACACACACAAACTAAAACCCAGCCACGTAGGGCTGTGCTTGGGTCATATTTAGGTCACACGTAAATTGGCTGAGGGCAGAAGGCCTCACAGCTCCTAGTTTATAGAGGCAAATTAATTAGTGGGCCATGCAGCACTGGGAAGTCAACACATTACTGATGCAGCTCACATCACATTGAAGTCTAAATATTACTAAATATAACATTACTACTCATTTCTCTGCCCTGGAGCAAGGGTCACTGGTACAGGATAGAGTATGCTCGAGTAGAAGTAAGGAAAGAATAATGAAAAGTTCTCGAATATGAAATAAAAATGTATATTCATATTGAAAGTTTTCGTATCCGTATCAGCTCTATTTCTGAGGCAAACAAACAAAAGAGATGCATCCCATTATAGAAGGTAAAATGTGAATAAAGTCCACCAATCATTACAATAATCATGTTGAATAGTCTAGTCGATCGACAGAAAAATCAATCAACATACATTTTGATAAACAATATATATTTGAAGTTATTGAAAATGCGTTTATTTGAATACTTCACTGGCTCCAGCAGCTAAAATGTATTATCTGTTTTCTGACATAGCACAAAAATATAATATTTGACCAGGACAGTAACCCAGGTGGGCTTATTGCAAGAGATCAAATAAAAACGTATTTCAATACAGCTTGATGAAAAAGAAAAAGAAAAAATACCTAAATAGATGTTTAATTTACTATTAAAAATATATGCATATATACATACACATACATATGTATAAATAACTAATAAATAAAAATACAAATGTAAGAATATAATTTTTTTTCTGTGTTTTATTTAATTGTAATTGATATATGTCTGGAAAATTGTGATGCTATTTACATGATTTTTCGAGGGAAAATAATAATTGTCAGATTAATCATAATGAAAATAATCAACAGTTGGAGCCTTACACTTTAGTATTTTGCCAACATTTGCCACGTGATACACATTTTTAGACCGTCTATTCACCTCCAGTTTTACATATTGAAGGGCAAGCTGTGAATGACAACATGGAGAAAGTGTGTCGGTCCTTCCACAGTCAACACATACACACACTTCTGTCCTCCGTTCCATTCGGCGCTGTCTTGAGTGCTGAATCATCAACAGGAGAGAAACTCCCATCGCAGACGCCGTCAGTCAGTGCAGCACAGCTCAGGCAATGACGAGGGAACAGTTGGCAGCTCGGGGGCCTCGGGCCAATCCAGACCATATGGCAGACGCTGCAGCACCGCTGTGTCATACTCTGGCATGTTTTAACGACCAATTAGGCTCATTAGGCCTTGATTAGAGACGGTGAAGCCTGGGGGAGTCACGGAGGGGGGAGGGGGGGGTTGATGACTTATCAGAGACAGAGGATGGTGGGGAGTATGAATCAGTAATGATGTGCACTCGCTGCATGAAAGATTAGGAACAGGTGTTCTTTCCTTGAAATAGATTGACCAGTTGAATTCAGGTGAAAGCCTCGATCTTGTATTGATTACACTTATTAGAGCCCTTCCTGTCATGAAGTGGAGATGGAGATGGAGGGGGTGAGACAGGTTAAAGAAGGGCTTTGAATTTTGAGGTAGCCGGGGAAAGTCTACATCTGTTCTTTTTCCAACTATCCTCCGACAAAGCCGATCAGATTTTGACGAATCTTGGAGTAGGATGCATCGCAGCGCTATTCTCGGTGACCAAAATTACACTGATTGGCTCGGGGGGGGGGGGGGGGGTTCCTCATTCATAGAATTAATCATGTGACATTTCTGTCACCGCTGACCAGATGTTGACGAAACGTCAGGTGAGAAGGCATCTCGCCTCTCTGGAAGCATTCAGGCGTTTCAAATTGGAGATATGAATATGATGTTGCCTCAATGTTTGGGAGTTGGGAGCGATTGAGGCAGAGACGGAGTTAATGGGTGAGAGGAGTGAGTGAATGAATCATGCTGAGTAATGAAAGGTTGGGGAGAGTGAGTTAACCAAGTCAGAGTGAGAGAGTGAAGGAAAAAAAAACAGGGAAAAGCACAGAGAATTTGATTTAAAAAGCACTACAGGAAGAAAATAATATACCCTCTCCTCCCTCATACCATTTCTAGCCCCTCCTATTGCATCTCTTCAAACACCATCAGGGTGTTTTTTTACTCCCACTGTTTATTTCACTGTTTTTATGTTTCATATCACCATCACTGGACTGACCAAGCATAAACAAACCATTTACATGCAGAGGAATGTTTTTTTTGACTGATAGCGAGTCTTTACATCGGTATGTTTTCTAACTGCTAATCGCCGTCATCCCTGGGCATTTAACAGTGGAGGTTGTGTTTGTGTTTTTGTGTGTGAATGGTCTGCAGGGGATTATGGCTCTAATGATAATTCTACATATGGTGGCTGGATAAACCTGCCTGAGCACTGAGATCATAAAACCAATCTGAGGATGATAATCCTTTTGCCAGATGAGGAATTAATATCAAATGTTGTGCAGTGGTCAGAAAGAGAAGATGTGTTTGTGGTGGAGTGATACTGAGGCGAGGCATGTTTACCAAAGAGAAGAAGAAAAGAATAGCAGGGGGAATTTGTTTTTATATGTTCTGTGGTCACATTTCTTGTTTTCGTCCGTTTCAGATTATTTTTCTTTCTTTTAACACATATATCAAATTATCTATTATTATTATCATTTCACATGAATGAACGTATCCTTTGCTTTTAACTGAATTCCGACCTAATCATGTGTCTGTATTGCAGCTTCACAACATTTGCATCCCAGAGAGAGTGGCGTTTTTTTTCTCTCTTTCTTTTTTTTTTCATTGTGTGAAGTCACCCTGCACTAATCCTACAGTGTTGTTATTAAGCTCACGGCCATGGAAATGGACAGGGTGTAAGACATGCAGAGTGCATATAAGCCAGATTAGTACTGAATCACCCCCACAAACATTGTCGCCATATTCAAATTCATATTTATATCTGTGTTCTGCTCAATAGGCTGTTCTGCTGTGGTGCGGTTTCTGTGTAAAAGTTCACGGGGGAAAAAATGCTGGGTTATGGTATTTAGTGTAGGAACAATTACGCAAAAGTATCAGAGAGAGTGAGAGACAAATGGAAACGGAGCATGTGGAGAGAATGGAGCAAAGGGTTGTTCAGAAAAACAATGAGAAACAGATGGATAATAGAAAGAGGTGAGGCCGCTATTAACAGAATCAGATAATAGCGATGACGGGCTACAGAAACGGAGATTTAAAGAGAGAAAGTGGCTCAGTGAGAGTAGTAGTAGCGGGGTTAACGTTCAGAAAGAGAAAGACTAAGAGTCACAGAGAATGACAAAGAGAGAAAAATGGGAATTCAGAGTTAGGTGCATGAGAGGAAAGACTCAGAGTCAGAGATAGAAATTCGGAAAAAGAATGCCTGAGAGGTATGGAGAAAGAAGTTGAGAAAATACAGAGTTTCTTAAAGAAAAACAAAGGGGGGCGGGGGGAATTCATAGGGGGAGAGGGGGAGAGGGGGAGGGAGAGAGAGAGAGAGAGAGAGAGGGAGTGAGAGAGCTCCAGATCCAGTGTTTGACATTTCACCTTGCTCAGTTGATAAGGGGTGTCACCCTCTGGTCCTCAGGGCTTTGACTGCTGTCTGCAGTCATCACCCCTCCCCAGCACAAGAAACTATTGATCAACTAGACAGCACTGGCTCGGCTTGTGCGTGTGCCTGTGCGTGTGTGTGTGTGTGTGTGTGTGTGTGTGTGTGTGTGTGTGTGTGTGTGTGTGTGTGTGCATGTGCGCTTTGCTGTTAGGTGGGTAAAGATATGCGTATGCAGTTTGTGTGTGTGTTAGTATGCATGTGTGTGTGTGTGTGTGTGTGTGTGTGTGTGTGTGTGTGCCTATTTGTTTGTTCCAGGGCCTAAAGGATCTGCATTTGGCATGTAATCGTTCAGTCCTGAGCACCCTCCCCTCTCTTTGTTTTTACATCTCCGTCTTGCTCCCCGTAACGTCTTAACTTATCTCATTATTTGTGTAGTAGGAAGTCCATTACGGTTCTGTGGCTTTGGCTGAGTGGAGTGAGAGATCACAGGGCTAAGAGACAGAGACTGCCATTAAAAGCCTCAGTACTCGCTGCGGTGTGAAGAATGGCTTCACACACACTTTGGTGTACTTAGATTCAACGACAGAGAAACCGTGTGCTGCAAATGCTTCAATTACTGCTTCTTTTCTCCTTCATGATTTTTTTGGGGGTAAAATTCATTTGCAATTTGTCACTGTACTCTCGAACTGCTGCAGTGAAACTGTTAGCCAAAGTGGATTGTGGTTGCACTGGGCAGCTCCCATGTGTACAAGTGTATAACTGTAAAGGAGCACGTCACTGGAGTATCCGGTGTATACTTTGTCAGCTGACGTCTCCTATATAAATACATATTCATCCTCACACAAATTACAAATGGGAGCCATTACAAAAAGCCGTATCTGTCTGAAGGACTTTTGAATTACATTATGGAACAAATATTTTCGAAACAAATCATTCATTTATCAGACTGATGCCTCCACTGCTCTGCCACTGACCAGCTACATTTCAGAGAGGAGTCTCTGTTATCAGCAGCAACAAAAGGGGGAGTTTAAACTGTGTAGTCTCGATATATAAAGAACGTGGAGTTACTTGTTAGGATGACACACTTTACTGATATTTTAAATCAAAAGTATCAAGCCTTTCTAGCAACACGACCGTTATAACTGTGTTTTCAGGGATCGGAGTCTCTGGGCAGCCTGTAGCATCATCACAGTCACACAGCGTCAACCTCCATCTACACTGATGCAAAATATTGTCACAAAGACGGGAAAACAGAGAGACACACACACTAGGTAGAGTGAGATAGATTGATCTTCTTTCTGATCCAACTCTGATGTAGATGAGAAGGTTAAGTATTTCACAATTACAAGGCCGGGAGGATCATGCGATTCCCTGTGCATGTCCGTGAAGGAGTGTGCACCTCTATCTGTCCGCAGACTGCATCATATTTTGGCTGGCCAGTTATGGCTGCATGCTGAAGGACTTCTTGTGGTTGCGGTGATTCACACTTCCTCAAAACACATGTTATTGCCCGTTTGATACGGCCATTGACTGCCTGCTGACTCCTCACATACCACTTCTTAGTGACGCCGCAGCCGGCAACCCTCCAGCCGCTACTCTGACACCAGAGACACAGTGGGGGGGAAACAGTTTGCACACCTTTATTGTTTTTGTTAAGATGGGTTTGGATAACTACCAGTACACACTGCTGAGTACATCACTGCTGCTCAGCCGCGGCTATGTGGGCAGACAACTTTGTGTAATGGAGTTTAATTTAGTTTATGGGAAGATTGCATGAAATGTCTTCAATTGGCTCGAACGGCTTCGAGCCAATTGCATACATCGCCGCTTGCTTTTGAGTTTGAATGAAGTGTGTTCATCCTTACAGCCCATTATTGTCTCAGACAGCTGTGGGTTGTATTCATTCAATCACACAAAACAGCCGTGGTCATTGCAGACACACTTGGCGGAGATCTGCACTCCTTCATGTTTAATTCTGTGATTTAATTACTGTATGTGCTGCCTGCAAACATGTTAATAGATGAAAACATTTACTAAACATTTAAAAAGATACAAATATTCATACAGCTAGTCCAGTTCTGTATGTTGTTTGGTCACAGAGGCTGCACAACAGTGAAGAATCCCTGCCTGCAACAACCTGTCTATGATCCTCCAATCACAAATAATGGTATCTAAATCTATACTGTGATGGATTACATATCTTACAAAAGCTTCAAAACTCTACACATTGATTTTCATTCCATACTAGCTTGAACTGAAACCATTGACTCTGCCCAAGGTAGGAAATTATTTTTAAAACCTTGTCGAAAATGATCAGCTGTATTGTAAAGTATGTGATTTTTACTTAACGGGCTAAAACATGCTAAACTAATGGTTGGGCTTACCAGAATCATAACACAAAGCTTAACCAATGCATCAGGGCCTAACCTCAATGCCACACTCAACCATAACCCGAGTAATAACCTCAGGAATATCACACCATGAACCTCACTCTGAGCACCAGCCATCCTCATCTTACTGCGGGGTTATTTGGACCTCACAAAGGTAGAAATATAAGCGCGCGCACACACATATAAACACCAGCAATGGGGGGGGAAATAAATGATGCACCTGCATACAGCATTGAAAATTCCTCCAGAGCTGGATAGATGCAAGGGCCTGCTCCACTCTGCATTCATTGCGTGGCTCAAGGGAGAGGAAGAGGAAAGAGAGTGAATAAAATGTGGGCAAGCACAGACTCATGTTAAAAATGACACAATTAGTTCAACTCTGAAGTGCGTGTTAGTCGCGCATGGCTTCCCTTCTTACTCACATGAGGTGATCAGACAGGCAAATACTCCCAGGGCCTGGATGTATAGTCAAATGAAACACACTCGTATGCACACGTACACACTCACACAATCAACAAAAAGTGTACGAGCACACTTAATACAGCAACACAGACACAGCATACTAAAATACAATCGCACTTTTCCCCCCTCTCTCTCTCTCTAATGTAGACTTGCGTAAACAGGACTAAAAGCTCCATGCTCTGTAATTTGTGATACATTTTGTGGGAGAAAGAAAATATCCCTGAAAATAATGCAGTAACTACAGTAAATCACTCTGCTGGTGTGGAAAACACTGTTCTAATTCCAAAGCCTCTCACACTGAAAAATTGATCTTTATTTTCAGGGCAATGCACTTTGAAACAAAAGGGAAAAGGAACTTAATATGCAGGAAATGAAGAAATGAAAACTACAGTCACGGAGCACTTTGAGTTTGCACTTTCAAAGCCGGGAGAAACGAGCGTTTGAATTTCCCACCCCCCCCTCATCCCCACCCCCCCAAGAGATGGCAAGGGAAAGGCAGGGCCTGATTTTATTAATTTCATCTGTAGTTATGTTTCTCCTGAATAAAACATTAATACGCCCAGGAACAAGGGAATAACAGAAACAGAAAGAAAGACAGCTGCTTCTCTTTTAATTAGCAAGAGCATCTCTCTCTCTCTCTCTCTCCCTCTCTCTCTCTCTCTCTCTCTCTCTCTCCAGCCGTCCCAGCTAGCTATCTTTGCATCGCCCTTCAAGTGTTCCTCCGTCAATCAAGCCATCTTTCCCCTAACCGGAATGAAAGGGAACTCTTTGTCAACTTTACAATCACAGCGTCTTACTTCACAATGACATCGTTACAGTTCCACTCCATAAATAGCGCTGAAGACTCGAATGTGCTAAATGCAGAAAAGGAAATGTGAAAATGAGTTTGTGGTCTGAGAAAAAGTTTGTCCATGTCGCTGCTAATTCCGGACACATCTACAGCGATGTTGGGGTGTGTACTGACTTCATTGCTTGTGTAATTCCACTTCTCAGCAGAATACATTAGTGTAAAATGATCCTCACTGGACTGAGCTGGAATAGATGTGTGCGGGCCATCGAGGCGCATGGGAGTTAGAGCTGAACTAAAGTAATCCAAATAATCAACTCGAGAGGAAATCACACCAAAGCAATTAGTCCCTGTGGAAATATTAGACAAATGTGATAGTGATGCCACAGCAAATAAAATTACCATAACATGAGGTCACTATAAAGTCAATAGTATTATTGGATTTTTACAGTGGTGTTCATTAGGGGAAGGATTACGGGTTGCTAATGTTCTTGCCTGCTATCAATAAAACTGAATTTTACAGTCGTTTGACATTGGAGATAGTAGCTAACACGCAGCCATGTTAATAAAAAAAACTGCACTCCAGAGGCTAAAAAGGAAAATGTATGGAAATAGCAGGCTAATAGCGTTGCAAGGTGAACGCCCAAAATCCATAAGTTCTGTCCTGGCATAAGAGATATCTCAGAGATCGTAATATTGAGCTATGGAATCAAAGGTCTCGAGAGTGCTTTTCAGGGGTGGTTGTGCCATCTCTAACACACTGTACACACACACACACACACACACATATAGTCTCCTCTGCCTTGCCCCAGGGTGCAGCCAGTCTGAGATCACACCGGCAGGTTCACTTGTAAAGCTACAGCTTTAGGCTCTCAGACAGAGAGAACTACAGACAGTCGCTGCTGCAGGTAGAAACGCCGAGCTTCAAGAGTTTCATTCCAAAACAAGATATTCCCTGTTTGGAAATGTGTGACAAAGTGATTGCTAGCATGAAAGTGAAACTCACATTTTGAATGTTACTGATGTTATTAGCTTTCTTTATCCTTTTAGCTACGGAGAAGTGTCTTCCAACAAGTGCACAGTTTGTGGGATTTTTGTTTTGTTTTCTTACACTTATGTATCTGATGCAACCCTGTGGGAAGTGCTCTGAGCTCTTTCAGTGACTGCAACTGTTTGACACTACTTTTGTAATTCACATATTTGTTTTCTTGTGAGTTTGCAGTCAATCTTAATTTGAAGTAACTCCAAATATAAGTTTGGCAAAGACATTAACCAACGTGTGACCATTTCAGATTTTAAGCAGTGCGTTAAAAAATAAATGATTCTGTTCGTTTTCCTTCGTGGAAATGGAAAGAGAAGACGTGCGGAGGCGGGTTTGAGAGAGGGAGTGGAAGAGGGAAAATGGATGGAAGTCTGGGGCGCAACGAGGGGTGAGAAAGTCCCACGAAGAGTGAAGGGCCTCTGTAATGATTGAGAGGGATTACCAGAAAACTCAGTGGACTGGGAAAGAGAGAGAGAGAGAGAGAGAGAGAGAGAGAGAGAGAGAGAGAGAGAGAGAGAGAGAGAGAGAGAGAGAGAGAGAGAGAGAATGAGGTAAAGAGAATAAAAGTGAGAGAGAAAGTACTGTATGAAGGGCAAAAAGATGAGAAAGTGACGGAAGCGGTTGTGTGTGTGTGTGTGTGTGTATATGTGTGTGTGTGTGTGTGTGTGGGTGTGTGTGTGAGTGTTTGGGGGTAATTCAGAAATAAATGGATTCAATCAGTAAATGAAGCCATGCGTGGGTTTTACACGACTATAATGAAAATAATGCACAATGCTTAAAGGGAAGTGACATTTAACAAAAAAAAAAATTCACTTCAGTGAGAACAGATCACAGCGGGGGCAAAAAGTTTCCCTGGAGTTCGGCCCTGAAACTGCGTCACCATTTAGTACAACACAACTCAACACAAACTAAATGCAAAGAGATATTACTCAAAGATAATAATTTGCTCAGAAAAAAAAAATATATATATATATATCACTCATATGAAATAAACAACCAAAGTGAAAGTGATGAAATAAACAACGTATTGGGGTCATGCAGCCTTGGAGAGAAGGATATTTTTTCTTCAACTTTAATGACAACATAAACGGGTGCTTTAGAAAAGGCCTTTATTCACGGTTGTGAGACAGGATCAAATTGAATAGATCCAAACTTTTCTTTGCAAGTGCAGCAGCAACATAAAGAAAAACATCAAAAATAAATCTTCAACTGATACAAGAATGTCTTCTGAGGTTGACCATTCATCATTTGGCTGTTGTAGGGTGACTACGTTGTTGTTTTTTCCCCATTCGATATGAAGTGGGAATATTTAATCAAATTAAATAAATGTATTTAAAGATAGAGATATATTTTCCTTTACTCCTCGTCAAAATAATGCTGTTCAATTTATGGAAACATGAAAAATGTCAATATTACCTTAATTTGTTTATTGTTTAATTTAAAATGTGTCCTAATTCATATCACAGAGTGCTACACAATGAGATCTAAAAATAATTCAGTTTTTTTTTTCAACATAGTAATATGCCGCTTTGTACACTGAATTATCAACCAGTTATGCTCCAGTTAGCTTAGTTAATTAGTTTAGCCTTTTATACTATAATATACATTGTTGAAAAGAATATCCAAATGTATTGTCCTGTGTTTGTGGTGAATGGGAATGCTGGCAGCTTTGTGCAACATAAAAATGAAATGTTGGATGTTGGATGTATCTCATCACTTGGTGCGGTGGTCTTTGTGTTTCTGTGGTCTACCTATGCCTCCTATTGGTCTGATCGCTGCAGTCCACAACAATCTCAGTCATTTCAGAGCAGACGGGGGGAGGAAAGGGAGGGAGTCAGGAAAGACAGATGAGAGACAGGGAAAAACAGGGGAGAGAAGGGAGGAATGATGGTCAGTGACGGAGTGGGAGAGGAAGAAAGGAGAAAGCATGTGGGGGGAGGGAGTGTGTCATATAAATAAATGGGGTGGGTGGGTGGGGGCAGGGAGGCGGGGAGGCTGGGAGGGAGGAAGGAAGATCTTATGAATGTTGACCACTGTCCCTCTACATAAATCTGCACATTAACTGCATCAAATGAGGCTCCCCATGTTTTCTCATCTTCTCCTCCCTCACTATGCCTTTTTCCCCCCCCCCCCCACACACACACACACACACCACCACCGGTCGCCATCTCGCATCTGATTGGGCGATGTCATTTATAATGTCTGTCCACATCAGGGGACAATGTAGGGACCTCAGTCCTAACAACACTTCCCCCTGTCACGCCCCAATGCCTGATGGGTAGAAATAAACCAACTGCCATGCCGCAGAGAGAGCGACGGTGTCACACAGCTAATATCGACTATGAATAATGACACATTGCGATTACAACTGTTCTGGTTCTCATCTGCCTGAGAAACATTTGGGAATTGAAAAATGCAGAGGCGAGGTTAATCTGGTTTCATGAATGCAGTGAATGAATGCAAAGCACAGAGAATTGAGGTAAAAAAAAAAGAGAAGTGTGCATTATTGTTAAAGAAATGTGTTTGTTTGTATCTTTAGGAAGCCGACAGAGCTACAAGGAAATACCAGAAGAAAAGAGTCGAAGGAAAAGCTGTGAAAAATCCAAGACTGTGCAATATTGATAATATTACAGGCAAATTCAAATGTCAATACATATCATGAAATAAATACATATTGTGTAAAGTATGGAGAATATGGTGGGGGAGCTAAATGTTTTCTCAGACATTATCTATATGTATAATATACACTATAATGTATATATTAAAGTAACATGCACAGTAAATAGAATTTCACTACAGCAACTAAATTCATTATGCATCTGAAATCTAAGATTTACATATTTTTACCATTCATTTTTATTTACAGAAATAGTACTTTTAATTATGATGAAAGAAATATCTGACAAAACATATATCATATAATTGTATTCAGAATACAAATAAAATCAGGGATAATTAAATGAAGAGGAATATAAATTGTTTGTTATTCCTAAATTACATTACCCCACCAAATATGTACAAATAGCATGTATGTGTCGGCCAGATGAAGCAGAACAAAGTTTCTGAGTGCAAAATATAATTATAATAATAATATATTATTCCGTGAGTATTTGGTACATATGAGACAGATGTGCAAATAATGACATTTTCCACCACTGCAGATATCCTTTTGAAATGTGTCATTTCTCTTTCAGGAGTTTTGTGTGAAGGGCTATAAAAACAAAAACAAATTCAACACAATTATTCAAAAATCCCAGACGCAAAAAAATACAATGGTGACATCTTAACATTAATATTAAATATATACTGTTCAGCGCAGATTGGATTCATTGCAGAGGTAAAGCAAGCACATGTGAAACCTACACACTTCTATTCTTCTGTATATTCTCATCACTTCAAATGGAAAAGACATGAAAGATTGAGCCATGCCTTTGAAGCAGATGCCAGGGCCACTGACTCCCTCCCTTATTCCGCTGCCACCTCCTCAAAGGCAGCTTGACTCCAACACGCAACTCAGGAACATTAAACGGGCCCAGCTCAATTCTAATGACCCTCTAGATTTCTGACCGCACGGAAAGGGGGCAGCCACTAGTGCCTGGCCATTCTGGTTTTCAGTGGTGAACGAGCAATGTCCATGTGTAATGAGTGTGTTGTTTGCCACTCTCCCCTCCTAGTCAATAATTACCAGCCTTGAAGCCTGAAGTGAGTATATTTTAGGACGGACCCCCCCCCCCCCCTCCCTCCCTCCCCCCCCGGTTCAACAAGCTTAACTCAGCCATAAACACAACGACTTTTTCTCTCTCGCTCGCTCTGGGTAATCCCACTTTTGTTGGTTGTGAAGAGGAAGGTGAGGAGCAACAGAGAGAGAAAGAGCTGAGGGCAAAGCCCAGCAAAAGATTCACGTCACAAAAGATCAAGAGGGTCATCTCTCTCTCTCTCTCTCTCTCTCTCTCTCTCTCTCTCTCTCTCTCCTTGTCTAATCATGGATCTTCGGACACCTTGTGTTGCCGGTTTGGGCCTGAAATCTCAAAGGCCACAGCACAGGTATTTAGTCCATGTGGTCACACGTCACATGTAAGTCGACTGGATTGACCAGAAACAGTCGAGTTGATTGTTTGGCAGTCCCCAGGAGCTGCTTTATGCTAATGTTTGCATCGATGCCTACAAAGCCACCGCCTCTGTCCAAAGGCACATCAAGGAAATGAGAGAGCAAGCCAAGCCTTTGTGTGCGCCGTGTACAATAAAGGGAGGATTTAGAGGCCTTGCCGGCCAACCGCAGGGGACGAACAGAATGAATGAAGTGAAGCGGAGTAGGGGTTGGAGTTGGGGACTCTGCCCCGGCGGGTTTAGGTTGGGGTTGGGGTTGGGGTTGTGGGGGGTGGGGAGGGGGGGGGGGGAGACTGGCTAATGCACCCCCTCCATAACCTCCCTGCCCGGCCCGTCTCATCGGGACAGCCTATATATAACGCAGACACGTTTGGTCTCTCCAAAAGGTCACAAAAGGGTAAAACTTAAGAGGAAAGATGAGAGCGCTGCTGTCATAAAAAAAGAAAAACGTGTGTAAGGGGAAAATAAATGGCTATTCCTCTTAAGCCGCAGATAAAATATTTCAGATTCAACGGTGCAGTGTCCTGGCCACCAGGGTTCTGGATTTATTGCTGAGGGTCAGAACGCGGTGCCGATCAATAGTCAATCAGAGTTATCAAACACTAATTATATGAGGACAGTGTCCAGATGCACTGCACTGATTGATTGTCCTGTATTTGTTATTTCTCAGCAGAATATGTCTAATAACTAGAAGTCTGGCTATTAAATGTCTCAATACAAATTATTATATTTGAGGAATTATCGTTTTAATGGATTTATTTAGTTAAGATTTTAATTAATCGTGTAAATTCTGTAAATCATGCTGAATATAGTTTTAAGCAAACCTAATATTATAAAAGTAATTAGAAAATGATGATGTAATATATTTAATGTTGATGAATTAGCAAACATACAGATGCATGATGTGTGCCAGATTTGTTTTCAATACATTTTTACTGGCAAACAAATGAATCATTTCTCATTATTTATTCCAATATTTCATTTATTATCCAAATAAACATCAAGTAAAAGCATAAATTGAGTAGTACCTCATTGTATCTGTACAATCTGGAGACCTCACAGATCGGCTTTCAAAAAAGAAGAAAAAATACTAGGGGGGCTGCCGGAGAAATGTAGTGTAATGGAAGCACTTAATAGACATGAAAGGTTTATACTTGAAAGCCCCATCATCCCCCTTAATGCATATCCATTTGTTTATTGAAAAGGGCCTTCATTAAAAACAAGTTGGAAAGGGGAAGAAAAATGAAAAACAATAATTATGTTGATGGCTTAAAATTGCATCAAAATTAAGATATTTATCAGAAGCAAGTGCACTGTAATCCCTTAAGTGCTTAGTGAAGTTCTTTAATAATGCCACAGACAGAGCAAAGGCAAAAACAAAAGCAACTCTCAGAATCTCCTTTATTCCTCCTCTCCCTGCTTTGTTTCACCATATCTCTCTCTTTTCAATCAGGCTCTGTGTTTCTCTCTCTCTCTCTCTTTTTGCTTTTTCCCTCCTTTTTTTATTTTTTTTATAGAAAAGGGTCTAATTGCTCCTGAAAAGCAGAAAGGGGAGCAAAGGAGAACTCCCTCAATGGCAAATGTCTTTGAGATTGAATTTTAAATTTCCTTGCGTTTTTTTATTACTTTGTCTTTTAAATTTCAAGGGCATCGGGACGGTGTGTCTGTCTGTCGGGCACCGAGGCTCTTGTTGCTTTTTCTCTCTACGTCTCCTGGCGGCTTACCGCAGCCGAGATATGCATCTCTTGACCTGTATGTTAAATTCATACCAGTGACATCAGCAATGCCCAGACAACTGAAGGAAAAAATGGTGTATCTGTATATGTGTGTGTGTGAGTGTGTGTGTGTGTCATGGGGGGTGGGGTGGGCCATGGGGTGATTTTTTTCTGCCCCCGTAACCATGACAACCCTCATCTCTAGAGCGGTGGAAGGGATGGCGACTCACACTCTGGGAGATGCTGATGTCTGAGGTCCCCCTGATTTCTTTTGTTGTGCATTTATTGTGTGTGTGTGTGTGTGTGTGTGTGTGTGTGTGTGTGTGTGTGTGTGTGTGTGTGTGTGTGTGTGTGTGTGTGTGTGTGTGTGTGTGTGTGTGTGTGTGTGTGTGAGTCCACATGTGAGTGTGTGTGTGTGTGTGTGTGGTGCATACAATTTAATACAATTTCATTTGAGTCATTCAATTGAATTGAATTATCAGACATCAGAAATAATGCCAGGCCTGGTCAAAATGTAATTAAAATAAATATGTTTAATTAGGTTTAGAAATATTTTTAATTCAAATCTGAAATTCTTGCAAAATACAAACATTATAAATACTTTGTGTATATCTTTGATTATCGATTAATTAAAACCCTCAGAAATGAAGGAAAACAGACGAACATATTGAAGCAGAGTTGCTGCAGATGAGCGTAATAGTTTCTAGCAAAATAAAATAAGAAAACGTATCTTTTCTTTTTCTCCTCACCCACACTGTCATTAAACGCAACATGCCTAAATTGCATCTACAGCCATAAACATTTCTCAGATCAAATTCTATACGGCCATCTCTGAATTCATATTCAACGCAGCCCATCGTACGTAGGCAGGAATACAGATAGGGGAATATGAATGTCAGAGGGAACATTTTAATCATTTGGCAGGGTTGGAAGCCCAATCTCCAAACATCCACATTTTGACACACAATCTCCCTCTCTCTTCCCGCCCTCCCTCCCCTCTATCCTCTGGTTTCATCATCTCATCTCACACCCTTCGTGTCTCAGGGACCTATTAAATCCCCCCTCCCTCCCTCACCAGTATACCTCTCTCTCTCTCTCTCTCTCTCTCTCTCTCTCAAATGTCACCTTCCTTTTTCTGTTCATATTCTCGGACTGGAGCTCCCTTCCTATAGTTGAATTCTTTGGCCCTCGCCACAACCTCCACTTCCCACCGCGCTCACTGTGGTCTTTCCTACGAGCAGAGACGAGGCTGATGATATGAGGGGACGCTGAGGCCTGTGTTTATGTGCATGTCTGACGGTGTGCGTGCATAAACATGTATAACAAGATATTATTATGACTGATATTGTTTCCCCTCTTTTCCTAAACCCTTTTTATGTGGGGGCCATTTAAGAACAAGAATTGCACTTTATTTTAATCCTTTCAAGCATCAACAAACTGACAAAATAACTGCTATCCTTATTTGCCTCCTACTGGATCAAAGTTCTCCTAACTACAATCTCATGTTGTCATGGATTAACTGTTCGTAAAAAACCAGCACTATGAATGGTTTGTGTTAGCGCTGAGACTCTCAGGCTTGTGCAGTTTTGGCCGGGCAGAGTTCTTCGTCTGCCAGGCCTTGTGGAGTTGATCCCACAGTCTGGTGTTGAAAAATATTCATCTGATGTGGCTTATCAGTCAGTGCTCCTTCTTATATATCAGCTTTTCAGGAATGAAACAAATCTACTTTTAAAGATGACATCCTGGCATAAAAATGTAAAATGTAAAATACTGTTGTTTTTAGGTTTTTTTGTAAACCCATGTGAAAATTCCACTGAAAAGAACTGTAATACAAAAGAACAACATACCTGCACACGTTTCTGATAATCAGGAAGTAAACATTTTCAGATTTTAGTCCAGTAGTAAGGGTTTGTGTAGTGTGTCACAATACTGTGTTGTGAAAATGTTGAGGCCTGGTTGGGTTCATCTTAGGATCAAAAGATAAGATAAAGAAGAGGAGATACTCGATTAGATAGAACACAGCTCTTCTGTTTTCTTGTCTCTCTGCAGAACACTGGTGCCATCATGTGAACCTTGTTTTACTGAATAAAAACACATCGGCGTGCGGGGGCAGTGATACCAAACACCTTTCTGTTAATGCCCCTTGATAATGTCACTTTGCTACTATAAAGTATTGTAGTCTAACTTTACTCTATTCCACTCGCTCTCTCTCTCTCTCACTCACACACAAACACACACACAGACACACACACACACACTCACCGCAGGCTTTGCAGGCTCCAGCTGCTGCCAAGCACTGCATGAGGGCATAAATTGTTAGGTGTTGGCCAGTAATTCTAAAATGCAATCTTCTCTACTCCTTCCCTGCTATCTCTCTCTCTCTCTCTCTCTCTCTCTCTCTCACTCTCTCTCTCAATTTTGTTCTCTCTCCCTCTTCACTCTCCCTCTATTCTCTCTAAAGCGCCTTCCTACCTTGTTTGCCTCTTTATTTGACCTTTCTTTCTGCATCTCTGAATGCATGTGTCTTCGGTTTTGGTTTTGTCTTTCCACATGTCTGTCCATCTCTCTCTCTCTCTCTCTCTCTCTCTCTCTCTCTCTCTCTTTATTAATGATAGCAGGAAAAGGTCACATGATAAATGAGTGGCAAAAAAAATTCAGAGTGGGTCAGACTAGTGGGTTGCGGTTCTGAGTGGGGGCCCCCACCCCACTGAGAGAAAACAGTGTCCCCATTATGAATACTTCTGAATTACATTTCTACAACTCTGCAGAGAGAATTAAAGCGATTGCATAAAGATAAGTGGAAAAAGACAAAGAAAGAGAGAGCATGGAGTTAGAGATGGAGGTAAAAGAGTGACTAATGGGAGATCAAACAGTGCAAGTGAAAGAAAGAGAAAGGCAAGAACTGAAAAGAGAGGAGATGGGACAAGAGAAAAGAAAGACACCCCCCCCTCCACCACCTCTCCACACCCCTGAAGAGATGGAGTCAGGGAGTATATGAAAGAGAGAATTAGAATGTGACGGAGAGATAGCAGGCAGAGAGAAAGACTATTTGTCTCCTCTCTTGACACAATGGGATGATAATGCATTTTAATGACAAGACCTGAGACTGGTTTTATGAGGGGACGGACACTCACTCACACACACACACACACACACATACACACGTACGTACGCACGCACACACACACACACACAACAAGGGCACGGAAGCCATCACCCCTCACACCCTCTTAGCATATTCCTCGGTCAGAACCGAGGAAGCAGTTCACCGCGCTGGACATTATTCCCTGTTCAGACAGGCAGGCAGGGAGGGAAGCAGTTCTCAGTGAGAAATCAGCAGGAAACTATGGGAGAAGGCAATTTAGAAGCAATCAGAGGGAAATTTGAGGCGGATTAGGCCGAGGGCTTATAGGAGCGGGGACCCGACGCTGGATCCATCTGTCTATGAGAGGCCTTCATCAGCAGTCATCTCCTAGCTGGCCAAATCAATCTATTCTCTCTCCCTTACCTCCTTCCTTTCTATCCACTCTACTGTCCTTCCCTCTCTTCCACTTATCTCCCACTCCCCTCTTGTCCCACTCCCCAACATTTTACACTCAGGTTCAGAGAGACGGTCTTACCAAGAGCAAACTGCAAAACAAGAAAAAGGTAGGCGGCCGGTGTGTTGCTCAAGAGCAGATCAACAGCCAGGTGCCCATTTGATGCGCTCCCGAGCGCATCATAGAGCAGACGTTCAACCTATGATGTGTAGGCCGATAACCACTAGGCCTCTTTACCACAACCATTTCCCTCGCTCCCTTTCTTCCATTTCCTTAGTGAGAAAAAGGTGTCTGTGTGTCTGTCTGTGCTTATGTCAGTGTATGTGTATGCATGTGCTTGATCATACAGGCAATATGTGTGTAAATGATGAAGTGGGAGTTAATGTGAAATCTGTGGCAAAGCACAGACTGTACCTTAAAAAGATTGTCGGGCACACAGTAGCTATCTACTTCGAAATGAATTGATTCAGTCTCCAGACACTATTCGCCCAATTTCCTATATTATCTTCTTTCTATCATTTATCATACATCAGTTATCATTGAGACTCATTTATGAGGCCTATTTCATCTTTAGAGAATTCTCAGATGATAGAAAACTGATCTCTTCTGCTTTGGTATTACTTTTGACTGGCCCAATCTCAGAGCGGGCAGAGTTGAAATTGCTATAATATTCCCTCAGTTTCAGCGTGTTGCTGGCATAGTACTTTGTATTACAACAGGACAGTCATAGGGTTGATGAACAAGAAAAAAAAAACAAGTTCACTTTAAATGTTTAAACTCTATAAAGGAAACCTGTGACCTCTCGCAACACAGTGCTCACGGGCAAAGCACTGTAGTGCAGAAGGCCAAAGCCAGGGCTGCTCAGTAGTAGACTCTACAATTAATGGAATTTGAATTGCGATGACAATTTTGGCTTCCCACTGAGCCGAATTGACTGCTATATAGACGATTAAAATGTGTCCCTCGCTCATGTAAACTTCGCGGCTTATCAAATCTGCTTACTAAACAGCCATCCACACATTAGAGAGCAGATAGGCAAAACTAAAAGGCACTGAATTCGAGTGAAGAAGAACCTGAATTTTAAGTCTTATTTTGATGCAAAGATTTGTACATTAGCAGGAATGTAGAACAGCGTAGAAGGGAAAGCAGTGCTCCGACTATTTAATCTGCTCGCGCTTCACGTGTGTCTGTGTTTGTGTCTATGTGTGTGTGTGTAGTTGGAGGAGCTCGATAAATATAAATATTTAGTTTTATACCGGGTTTCGCAACGCATCCTTACCTCCAGATGACGTTAAACACGAGTGTCCGTTCTGGGCTGCTGTAGAAACATGGCGGTGCAAGATAGCGGACTCCGTGGAAGACGACCTGCTTCCTAGGAAGATATAAATGGCTTTTTCTAAGCTAAGGAAATCATAACAAATCTTAGTTATGGGTGTTTATACACTGATTAACACATAGTTATGAATATTATATTACATATCTGCCAATAAACCCCCCCTAAATGTTACACACTGTCCCTTTAAATCAATGAATAATCAAGATAAATAATCGTCATCTCATTATTGATCAAAATAATCTGGATTATTAATATTAGCCGTACCCAGTAGCCACCAAAACACGGCTGTGACAGCAATTCCCAAGTGCTAGTGCGTGCATTTGATTAACCTCTAATTGCAGCAAGCCCCAAGCTGTTAAGACTAATAAAGTTTTTAGTTAATCCTTCTTGTTATATGAAACAGTTTGACTAAACTGTCATCCACATTTTCCAAAATTAATTGGGGAAAAGTAGCAGAAAGGATCAAGTAGATTCTACTTGATCCTTTCTAAACTTCTACTTTACTTACAGTAAATGAGTTTTAATTGTGTTGTATTCATTCGGCCCTCTGCCATCCCCTCATGATGCATGAGGTTTACACACACAGATATGATTTGGTATATTTTCCGATATATATATTTTTTTTTTATTTGTAATAACAGCTTCATTGGAATCATTAATGTGGCAACAGATATGTGCTGCTAACATAATACAATCAACTCATAGCAATATAATTTCACTCACAGGTAATAAACAACAACCACAATGTGTTTCTGGACAATTGGTGCAAAGAGAACCAAAGCATATCTACTGTGCATTATCATTAAGTGTTTTAAATGTATTCTCAGTTGGCCATTCACAGCTACAAATGATGAACAACGCTTCAATGTGTCTAGCCGTAACAAACAGTGTACATCCTTCTCTACGTGATGATTTGAGCTAAATGCCGGTGTCATTAGCAGATGTTGGCTCATAGCTGGGAGGCACTGGTCATGCTTAACGGTTAGCGTTAAACTGCTAACGAAGCGCATGTGAAGCCATGCATACATGACATTTATTACATGAAACAACAACACCCGGGTGCTGCTTAGAGCAAGACACTGATCCCTCGTTGGATAATGCATAATTACCCCAGACGTTGTAGAACTGGTGCAGAGACACACTTACACGTACATGCACACACACACCGACACACTGATGCGGGAGGAGTCACCTTAACATAAGCACAGAGACACAAACATACACAGCCAATCACTGACTTAAGACAATCAAACTTTATCAATACTACATTAGAATAATTTACAAACAAACACAGGTCACATTGTGTCACACAAACACACACTCATGGTGAATCATGGTGGAGATGCTTTGATCGAAGGCACATTTCTTATGCTGTGTAGGCATTTGTGGATAGCATGTGGAGTGTGTTTTTATCCAAACCACCTGACAATACAGTCACACACACACGGTTACTAAATAGATCTCTCAGGGGAATTACACCCTATTTTTTATTACATAAGTGCTCAAACATTTTTCTAAATTGCCTTTGAATCCATCCCATATGTTTTGAAGCCACACACTGAAATTCATTAGCATTTATATTAAAGAGCTTAGTTGCTATGTTGCTATAAAAAGACAACGTAAATGATATAAAAGATAATGAGTAAAATAATGGGCCTGATTGAGAAAATAAGTGGTTGCGATGTTGTTTTTTTACAGTTTTATAAGTTGGGAAGTTTGTAAATGCTACAGAGGAATATTATTGTCAAGATTAAATGATATTGTTTTAATATCCTTAACTTTTCATTATTCCCATTCTCCTTAAAGAACAGCATCTAGGATGTAGGCAGATCTGCATGTTGCTCAGTCGTAAACATTGTTTTGTTATGAAAAGGATTCACAGACAGCAGTCACGCTCGGAGTTAAAGAGATCCCTATTTCTTTGTATGCCTTCAGGCTACAGTGATAGTGATCTCCTGCTGAGATGGAATTAGCCTTAAACTCATTTGCAGTGCCGTGACCTGGATTAGGGGAAAGGTGGGTCATGGCAGATATGCCATTGTCCTTATTAATATTCAATCAAACAATGGAGGCCGATATGCTAGAAAATCAAAGGCTCAGCAGGTGGGGACTCGTCTGAGTTCTCTTAGCATTGAGAAAGAAAAAGGATTACTGTGGTGATGATCAGTATGGCCACTACAAAAACTACTGAAACCACAAAGCACTTTCAACAACTTATACAATGCAACAATGAAAATATAGAGAGTAAAAGTTGAACCTGGTTGCAGAAATAAGTCAATGTAATACACAGTAGTCACAGTGCAGTATAATATTTTCTTGGTTTAAGAGAAAACGCTAACTTCTTTTTTTTTCTAAAGGAGAAAAATAAATAGTCTTTTTATATTCATGCTTCCATCTCACGTGCAAAACAACAAATCCAAAAAGTTAGCGGCGCACCTTTTGTAGATGACAGTTACATGTGCCACCTCTTAAATGAGACCGCTTAAATGACTCCGAGAAGCAGATTGCTTCCAGTCAACTCCTGCCTATATACAATAGATCTGCCGTGCTGCATAATCATTATTAAAGAATCACCGGATGTTTACGCGAGACAGAGGAGGGGAAAATAAGAGAGGTAGTGAAACAGAGAAGGAGTGTGCATAGCATGCGGAGGCCATTATTTCTGGCGTGCTCCAAGGCTGGGAGAATTAGAAAATATCATTCTGTCAGGGTGATTTGATAGTGCGATGAAAAATGTCAGAAGTGGAGATGACAAATCATGGTGCTGAGGAGAGGGGACTGGGAGACAGGGGATGTCATTTGTCATGAGTGCCATTTGACTGCACCCCTCTCCTCCTCCTCCCACCCATCTGCCTCCTCTTCCAAAGCTCACCCCTTCTATCGCCCCCCCCCCCCCCCCCCCCCCCCCCCCCACACACACACACACACTTCTAAACTTCCTCCTCTTTTACCTCGTTCGTTGTCTGCCTGTCTCTCCCTTCCTTTCCCTTTTCATTGTAATGATCTATTTGAACACATTCTACCTCATCTTTCTTCATCCTCCCTCTCATGCACCCCCCACTCTGCCTGCCCCCCCCCCCCCAACATTACCTCAGCTTTCCATCTACTAGCATTAACAGCAGTACAGTAGTTCTAACTTTGTAAAGATTTAACCCATTTGTGACTCAGCGCACAAGGAATGATATTTATTTATATGTTTTGTTTTCCCATCCTTGTCTCCGTATCTTTTCCCCCCTCATCTGCAGTGGCATTCAGAGTAAAGCGCATTCATAGACGGAAGCACACACCCACACTTCACATAAATACAGACACACGAATGCATGGTCAAAATGCCAAGCCTGGTGACATTCCAGCATTTTATTTTTAAATTAAAAAAAATGTGACATGTGGCAACTGACCCGAAAATCTGAAGAAAAAAAAGCTCTTTGAACGGATCACACACTCCAGTGTAACATCATTTGCAGTGATTATTAAGAAAATTCACTCATACTCCTTTTTCTCCTGCTGATTGTGTCTCCCTCATTGCCTTCAATTCACCCTCTCTCTCCTACGGTACACCGTGCCCTCCCTCCCTCCCTCACCCGTCTTTCCCCCTTGTTCCCCTCCTTGGCCCATCAAACCCCTCCTTCCACTGTAGCCTCAAGGTGCTATGTATCTGTGTGTGTATGAAAGAGAGAGAGATGCCGAGAAAAAGAACGCGCATACATGCATGCATAAATATGTGTAGACATGGGTGTATGTGTAGATCGGCTATTCCTATACAGTATCTGTGTGTGCATATATGGGTATGAATATCTATGTTCAATTTTGTTTCAGGAGGGAGGCAGGGTGTGTGGGAGGGGTGGGGGTGGGGTGTTTGCTTTGTTGGGTCTGGCCATCCTCAGTGTAGCGTGGTCTGTAGCACCGTCCAGGGCCTTAATGCTGGGGTAATTAAGGAACAGCTTCAAGGTTGCATGGACACAAGACAATCCAGGCCTAATGAAGTATCGATCGGCCGTATAGGGGCCCATGCTTGGACTAAGACAAGCTGACATTCATTTAGAGCAGGGCCACTGCAGGGAGAGCAAACACACACTCACACACACACACACAGCACACATCACAAAAGCAGGCTGATGACAATATAAGAGACTCAACGGCACTCGGTTTTAATCACATGGGAAACAATGAAGAGCCTCGTTTAGAGCCGCCGGGTTTATCTGTGTGCATATAAGTGTGTGCTCACATGTGTGTGTGTGTGTGTCCCTCCATCTCCCTATCACACTCTGTACAACCAATAGGAGTCTCAAAGCAATCTCCCAGTGAAAACAGTACTGATTATACCAATGATGATTATGGTGATAATGATCGTCCTACCATCAGCCCGGTCTTTACTGTCTGTTGTGAATAAAGAAAACGTGTCACACCTTACAATCAATGTCATCACCATCTTTTTTCGACAGGATGGTAATAACCCAATTCAGATTTTCTCAACCTATTATATTTACATTTTAATTTTCTCACATTTAGTGAAGTCTGACAACCTCATCGAATGCAATCTGAGCTCGGGCTGCACAACATGATACCCATATGGACTTTTGTCAATTACTGTAGGTGGATATAGATCTGTCAGCGGAGCAGCTCCTGAATCTACATTGATGTCATCATCACAAGTGTTATCTTTTCTTCAATAAAGAGACGATAGACACATTTTTTCCCCTTGTGTTCTGGACAGTTGGTCGACAGCGTTAGTGAATCACAGTGAGTGAGCAGGTACATTTGCGCTTTCAGAGTCTTGCTCAGGGACACTTTGACCCGACACATGGCGGCTGCCGGCACAGTGGCCAGAAATCACATTGGCTTTTTTTTTGTTCTTTTTTTTTTTACGAAATTGTCACCATTCATACCTGCCGTTTCAAAAAGTATGACATATACTCTTGATACTTTTCCCCAAAAAGCTTAACGTGTGCAGCAGGACTCGGCTGGACTTTGGCCTGTATCTTTCATTCACTGCTGCATGCTGTCTACTCACAGGCCTGCGTATTATATTATATTCCAATAAAGAAAGTTTTAGCCGTCAAATGTGACTTCACTCTATAGTTGCAACAATGACTTGCTGTATAGAAACAATCTGTGTACCGTGTAAAAACACAAACACAAGTAATCAGAAATCTATCATCACATATCAATCTGACTGACCTTAACTGACTCCAACTGTGTCTGAATACATATACATGAATGGGTGCGTGCGTGTGTCTGTGTGTGTGAGCAGCCATAGGGTCCACTGTTACAGTTCCCACCTCAGCCAGAGGCTTGATGATTATGTCTCTGATTGACATATGCTTGGATTCACATCTATTGGCCTACTTCTGCACTGATTGAAGACTTGACTTCTCATCTCCAGACAACTTTATCAAGGCAGTAATGGTCAGACAATCAGACTGACAGACAGAGACAAAAGAATAAAGAGGAGAGAGAGAGAGACAGGGACACAGAGAGGACGGGTTGAACATGAATGATCTTGATTGTAATGGGTATAAGTGCTGTTTTTCTTGAAAACGTTGATGCAAAGACCCTAAATCTCCCTCCCTCCCTCTCTCTCTCTCTCCCACTCTCTCTCTGTTCACACACATACATGCATAAAAAAACATGTTAAACCATGGCAAAAAATAATAATCTGAGTACAACTTTGCCATTATAACATTCATAATTGCACAAAAACTGCACAGCTTGCACTCTTTACTCCCACAACAATAGAGCTACATGTTCAGTGCATATTATTTCTCGTCCTTGCATTCAAATGTATTTAAATGAGAGATGTTTAGATCCACTCCGCGCTGGCATAACAGTCCAATGCTGAGACCAAGTTATATCTACAACCATGATTTTGAGGACATAACCCCACTCTCACCCCCGCAGTCCAAGCAACTTTTAAACCTGCCGTTAAAGCGCTGACTTCACATTACCATGCCTCCCCCCCCTTCCCTTGATCTGGCGGCGTACTGTGAATTTTTGAGCAGCGCCAAAATGCTCTCATTTTAACTGATCGCTCCAATCATATGCAAATGTGGCAGGCAGGTGGGGGGATATCTTTCAGCGGTAATTGGCGGTTTTCTAATGGAGACTTCGGGTGTCAGTTGGAAATATGTTTTAAGCCTTAATGAGTTTTGACGGGTCAGATCAGAAAGCGCCTGGCACGCAACTGTGTGTCTGTGTGTACATGCTGGTGTGCGCCTGTGCACGTGTCTACGCCGCCACGCAGAACCTGATGCATTTTTAAACAGCGCCAATTACCCCACATAGTGAGTTTCACTGAAACATTTTTATTGTGTAATACCCGGCACGTATAGAGACATCAGGATTCATTATACTCACAGTCGCAGCCAGGTGATATCCAAGGTAATCCAGAACAAAAGGGGGGAGCGACTCAAAACGGATGCTAAATGCAACTGACTCGGGAGGGTCAAATATAACCTTTCATATGATAATAACATGCACTCACACCGTCGCAACTTCGTAGAACTCATTTCAGATGTTTCATAAAAATGTAAAAATAAAATAAAGGATACTTGATCAGAGCGTTTTAAAAAGCAAGTAGCCTTTTTATGCGTTCGGGAAAAACTAACATTACACAGATACACATATGATAGGACTGATATCATATGTCACGGATGCATAAACATCAAGCCTGGCTGTTATAAATTGATTCAAAGGTATGTCTGTTTCTGTCCGTAAAAGTTTAGTATCCATAGCCTAACCGTGAAGTTTTGCCACGAAACATCCAACAATTATTCATTTTGCATTGGTCAAAATGTATGAACATCCGAAATCTCCCATTAATATGCATGTGTCGCTATCCCTTCAATTTACAAAGCAACTTATCATTTTGCCCGGCAATAAAAGTGCAGCAGAGGCAACAGATTGCCGTGACACTCCAAGTGGTTTTAGATTTATTGTGCATAATAAACACATGAGCAGGTTTTGAATGAAATCATCCCATGCATCTACATCTAGTTTTACTTTATCTGTAGTGGGTGCATGTATAAACGAACGGCTGAGTAGACGGCGGTACTTCTGCACTCTGATAGATCATAAATCATGTGAATTATAAATCATGGTTTGTTTGGACGTAGGGGAGGGGGGCTGAGGAGTGAAACTGCTGTCCAGTTTATAAAAGTGTGCATTAATAAGAGACGGCCTGCTGGGTGGTCGTAAATACAGAAACATGAGGTCGCAGCTGATGATTTGGATTTGGAGAATCAGATGATGACTGATTCTGCAGAGGGAACGGCTGCGAAGGTTTCTTCTATACTGGCATCACGGAAAAGGACAAATCTAAAACATTACGTAGTCTTTGGATGTGTTTGTGACCAGCAACAGCTCTTTCACAAAGCTGTAATCCCAAGAGAACAACACTGTGACTTAGTGGACTGAATATGACGAGTTCAGTGTGGTTATTCCCTTTTAAAAGTCACATTGATGGTCAGAAGGACGGGATTTGTTTTCTTGTCGATGCATGTGTCCTGTGTCTTATAGTTCCATTTTACCGTTAAGGTAAAAAAGGGTTTTCTTTTTAACTCCTGCAGCAGGACTTTTCTGTGCTCCTCAGTGAAATTCATTCATCAAAACGTTTTCTCCGGGTTCTCCGGCTGTCTGTAGCAGTCCACAGACATGCGGCTTAGGTTAGTTGCTGACTCTACATTTACAGGTTGAATGTTAGCGTAAGAGTCGTTGTCCTATGTTAACCCCCACACCCTGAATAGAATGAGTACAGATAGTGGATGAATGACTGTAAATGAATTGCTAAACACTATTCTTAAAGTTGTTGAGGAACATTATATCACTAAAGACTGCAGCCTGCAATCAAGGCTCTGTGCAACTGAAGAGTTCAAAGCGTGTATTTAGCAGTACTTTGCTAAACAAACCTCCATGTCAATTTATGCCATGTGGAAAAAGTAGGACAGCATAATCCTTAGCACAAACCCAATCTGGAAGATCTGAAGAGTGCGTGATTAATTCTTTGGTATTAATCATGTAATTCTTTCATATAAAACAAAGCTTAAGCCTTATTTGCTAAGATATTTGACCTTGGCAGAGAGTTAAGACATTACAGCTTGGATTTAAAATGCATCTAAAGATTAAAAATGATGGTTGACTATTACTGAAGATTATAAATCCAAGGAAAATTGCTTTTTCATTATGAAACAAAACTGATTTTAGAAGGGAGCTGCAGGGTCAGGTGGTATATGAGGTGACAACGTGAACTACAATCCCGCATACATTTAGTGATGGATAGGAAGTTTAGATGGAAGACACGACGGTCCTTTGTGTTTTGTATATATATTTTCATAATTTGCGCCCCCCCCACCCCCCCACACACACATTTCTCTCTTTTACCCAAGCATGGAAATTAAAGTAATACCCTTGTAAGAGAAACAAGATTTGTTCTAAATTTATGCTTCACTGCTTGAGGCTACGCGGCACCTCAGACACAGCGAGTTTATTTGATCTGCGCTCGTTGAGGGGAAAAAATCCTTTATGACTATCAAATGTGTCTCACTCTTTCCCCGTGAATCTTGTTTACCATTGCTGCCGTGTGTTTATCTGTGAATGGAAATGACTCTGGAGACACCATGCACTTCTTTGCCCCGACAACAACACATATTGCTTTCATTTCATGGTCTTTACAGAAAGTGGGAAAAAAGCAAAGTGAAAGTACAAGGTCGTTTTCAAAGACACCAGTTTTATAATTCATGCTGAAGATAGGTGCGGGTCTTCAACTTGAACCAGGGGCCTCGCAAAATCTTTTATTTCAATTCAATGGTCTCACAGTTCATATCTCGGGGGGGGGTCCCTTCAATAGGAACCCCTGTGTTCTATTCACAGAAGTATAATAATCAAACTGATCATTAAATAAGTAAACAACTTCCCACAGCACAAGAAACACTAAAGCTCTTGTTCAGGTTATACAACAGTCAATAATCTCATTGCTTTTGAACTGCCACAAACTGCATCCCACACACTCATTATAACTCACCTGTGATCAGCCCTGTGTTGCATAATCCAAACACACACACACACACAAACACACACACACACACACACACACACACATAATCCATTTGATGTCAATAACATCTTCACCGAACCTTTGATAAAATGGCCGACAGCAGCCTGGTTTTATAAAATGTTGTCATTTTATCTGTTTTATTCATCTATTTCAACATTTAGTTTTTTTGGGGGGGATTCTTGCAATCAATCAATAGTTGTTTTGTTTTTATAATTTCACTTGAAAAAAATTAAAGTTCAGTACATCTCTCTCAACATCACAGCCTTTGTGATAATGAATGGAACTAAACCTAACGAGAAACCACCCGATATGAATACAATACAGGCAGACTAAGTGTCAGAAAGACAACTTACCACTACATTTGAAGATACATTTGGTTTCATTGGCCTTGATTCATGTGTAACCTTTGGCTTGGTGCATTATAAGCATAAACCTATGAAATTGTACTTATTTGGATTGAAGATTAAATAACTGCATGTTAACATGAAGATGATAGATTTAGTTTTGCATTCAGCTGATGAGTTTGATAATGACAGAATATCGTTGTTATCATAGTGGACGTTATTGTTGTGCTCCTCCGTCTCTTAGGCAGTCAGGGCTGTAAACAGAAGGATTAAAGATTACGTTGGCTGGTAATAGGGTTCCACTTCAAGGAATCACTGGGAAACGTCACTTAACCTATAAATTGCAAAATTTCCATTCAAATAATGGAACCCTGTTTTTGTTTGAATTACATTTTTTGTATTAATTTCTGCCGTTTGTAACTCTCAAAGTGGTGTTTCTCTCAGATGTTGGGGGTTGACTTTGAAGGATGGGGCGTTTGCGGTGTAAAGAAGCGAGGCCTGGCCTCTGAAGCAGATGAGCCCAGGGGACAGCTCGACACGACACGCACAAACAACTTGTGTTGACCTTGTGGCTCTGGGCAAAAGGCCTTCAAGGTATATATGCAAACGTGCGCAGACGGCTCAAAAAGAAGAGTCTGCTTTTGAAGTGAAGTGTGTGTTTGCTAGTGTGTATGTGTGTGTGTGTTTGTGTGTGTGTGTGTGTGGGTAGGGGCAGTGTGCAATTTTCAAAAGCAACCAAGGATACCCATAGGCCTGAATTCTATGAAGCTCTTTGATATGAGCATCTCAGAGTGTTTATAATTACAAACAAACCCGATCATGATTAAAACATTGCTACAGAGCACAGAGGTGGCCAGGGAGAACTGATCTGACCCAGACTGTGTGTGTGTGTGTGTGTGTTTGTGTGTACATGTACCTACAGTATGTGTGTGTGTGTGTGTGTATGTGTGTGTGTGTGTGTGTGTGAGCATGAGCTTGGCATCGCAGCAACAGGGGTGGCCTTAGATCTCCCGTTGACATCATCAACTGTCGCCAACGTGAAGGCGAGCCGTAAAGACATGCGATCAGCATGTCACACCTGGAGGGCTGACAGCCAACAGCGCTCATGTCTCTCAGCATGTATATTACGTGTGTGTGTGTGTGTGTGTGTGTGTGTGTGTGCGTGTGTGTGTCTACGTGTGTTTTTCATCATGGCCATGTTTCAAACAGAGCATGTTTCAAAGGGACGACTAATCCTCAGAAATGAGGCATGAGATCAATATTCCCATGTTTAATTGGATGCCGACTGATTTGGCTCAGAAATAGTCGGCACGACATCCTTCTGTCATGGCAATAGAGGCCCACATGTCTGCCAATTTGACTCAGGAAAGCGTGGAAGAAAAAGGGAGACCAACAGACAGGCAGACAGACAGAGAAAGTAAAAAAAGAGTGGAATTGGGACTTGACTTCAAAGTGTTAGGACATTATGATTGCTCCAGCCATTTAAGGAGTGGTTGGGGAAAGAGGAACGCCTCAGGGGGTCGTCCCATCATCATATGCCCCACTTGCCGCTGTGATTTGGTGATTTTTGTCCGGAAGCCATGTTTTGAGAGGAGCAGGAGGGAGTTTGGGAGGGGGTGGGGGGGGGGGGGGGGAGGGGGGGGGGCTGAAGAGAAAGGAGGGGAAGAAGCCAAGGACAGAAGGAGTCAGGAGATGAAGATGGGTGGTTGGGGAGGAGTGTCCAGGACCACTGTCAAATGGTTGAGGTGTTACCATGGCGACAGTAATGAAGGGTCTCAGGACACCCTCGGGGGATGGAGGAGGAGGGGCCTGGGCGGGGGCGGAGGAGGGAGACGGGTGAGTGATGTTGAAGAGGAAGAGGGGGGTAAGAAGTTGAAAGCTGGAGAGGGAGAAAATATATAAGAGGCCTGCAGGCCTTTTTTTATGCTCAGACAAACCTGACTATGTTGACACACATTATGCTACAATGCTGTCATGGAAATGTACTCTATGATGTGATGTTAACATTCACACATCACATAATTCTGTATAAACTGTTCAGAAAAAGCACAACTCTGGTGTGCTTGCACGGTTGTCCGCAATGCATTTGCCACAGCACACTGAATAAAATCTGCTGAATACCCGGGTTATTTGGAGTAAAAAGTAATCATGCATGTGTCAATATGTTTGGATTTAAACTGGATTAAGTCTCGTATAAATGTGAAATCTATCATTGCACATTGTAACATCAGTGGTAAAAGAGAACAAATACACAAATTCACTTTTAATAGCCAACCAAAATTAGAAGCACTGATTTACTTTATTCCCAAAGACTATTTTCAGAGAGCCGTCTCCCTTCACACCCGCCTCCTGTTCTCACACCTGCTGCTGTTATAATCTTATTTTGTTTTCAAGGCTCTCACCTTTGCACGATTCAGACCGATTCTATTTTCACACTAATTATTGGTTGTTTACTACAGGCCTAAAATGTATAACTATGGTCATCTGATAAACAACAGTATGACAACAACTTTCTTTTAATGAGTATTTAATAGTATTTATATATATGAGTATTTAATGAGTTATTTAAAAAGTTTCTTTGCGTTTTACAAGTTGCTGGCTTGTACAGGCACAAAGAGACATGTAGTACAAACATGCTCACAGCTTACATTATCAAGCTTCGAGGGAAGCAGTCCTTAACAAGAATCAGACCGTTTCCATGCTTAGTTAACATAATGAACATACTGTAGCTATCGGCCCCATGAACTCTGGCTCTGGGGTTTAAGAGGGCCGTGGTCCTGCTGCTGGTCAGTTTCCACATGTCAAAGGTAGTAATAGGTTTTAATAAGCCCGCTTCTCCGGGTGAGAGACTAAACTTCTAAATCTGGCACGGGCTGAGAAAGATGAAGAACCTCTGGCTTAAAATAAGCATGACTTCTTCAAGCCAGGGTGACCCACAAATAAAGTGTCTGGGAAAATGTACCCTTTGTAAACATGTTGTATATAGCATGTGTGTTAGATCACAGGGCGCGAAGGGACATGACAGCCGTTAACCGTGTTTCCAATAAATTGTCAGGCAAAACGTTTGAAATGTCTCAAAACTAATGTGAATTAGGCGTTTTTCCATCAGCTGGTTTGGAGCAAACAAGGTTTCCAGCCGGAAACAGAACAAGTCGCCTTGGCCATCGAACCCATCTACAATAGGAACATGGAGAGAGGTCTTCGGGAATTAGTTTGAATTAGGCAAGCTTTAATTTTTCTGTGTAATGTTTCATGCTGACCAGAGACGAAGAGGAGCATTAACCCGTAATGGGAATATCCGGGAGGATGCCGACGGCGGATACAGCCAGTCAGTCATGTGAGTTAAGTGTTCGCTATGTCAGAACTGATTTTATAACTAATTCGCATGAACCCTTTTTCAATAAAAGATAAATCAATCTCAAGAAAAAGAAAGTGATGTTTCCATACAGCTTTTCTAATGCGATACCTCTGAATGGAAACACACTATTGTTACCTCACCATGTGATTTGTCACTGTGGTCAACAAAGAGCAATGCTTTAAAATATACATTTTGTCATTTCATCTATATCTATTGATATAATACATATTATCTAATAAACCTTAGTTTGATAGTCAACAAAAAGTACAAGTTTAACTTACTGTCTCTGGCTGCAGACTTGTGATCCATAAAGATGATTTTATAGAAAAACTAAATACAAACTAAGCTCATGATCAAGATAAACATGAGTTTTTAATGAACGCATACAACTCTGATTTATAATTTACACTTTCATCTGCAACAAACTTTTATCAGTATGCCTGTACAGTAGAGGGAGATTAAAGCCTCTAGCTTACCAACATTGCATCTTATGATTAGTAATGTGCTCAAGTATCTCTGCCCAGAGGTGAAACAAATAAATAGATGTAAAATAAACACACAAACACAAAAAAAGAAGAGCATGCTATTGCAATAATATGCATTTTTATTTGATATACTGTAATGAGATGTGCATTTGTTGCTGCCTGTAAAGCCGTCTAAGAGCCAATAATCTTGCCCTGGAGGAGATCTTTAGCTGAACTTGAGCTGATCTCACTGTGTGATCTCAGTAAAAGTCTAAACAGATCCACACGGCTCTGTGCAGCCTGAGATCCCTCATCGCTCATCGATCGAGTGATCAATACCTGGACATGTGGGTATTGACGAGGGTAATGATGATAGCTACACCACCGCACAGCCACACACACACACACTCTATGGAAATACAGTATGTACACACACATACCTCAGACTGGCTCACACTACACACACTTGCAGTCTTACCAAACTGACCTCAAAAGGCAACTTCGGAGCAGAGAAGGATTTAAGCTCACATGAGTTCTTAATGTGTGTGTGTGTCTGTTTGTCTGTGTGAGTAAGCCTGAATATACCGTGCACGTACAGGTGCAGTGTGTGTGTGTGTGTGTGTGTGTGTGTGTGTGTGTCATAACAAATAAACAGCACAATGGTTATTATAGACTTTCCAAGGCACCGCTTTATTTGCTCTATAGTGACCCTGACATGGCAGTGAGTGACATTCATCGACTAGCTGACCCAGACGGACTCAGACCATAAGACGTGAGAATTTGAATCCATCAGTCACTTTCTTCCTGCTTTTATTTACTGTGACAATAGATTCCCCCAAATAGAAGAAGAAAAAAAATATGAATGCCTGCTGCTGCTCTTTAAGAGTCCATTGAAAACAGTTGGCCTCAACTACCAGTTTAGACCAAAACTGGGTCATGGGTCTGTTTTTGGCAGGTCCCCACTGGACAAAAGAAGCAATATATTTTAATGAGTCCCAGCTCCATGATAACAGATTAAACTACTCATTTTTGTCCTGGAAAGTTTAGAGACCTCTGCTCAGAACGGGTCAAATAGGATTGAGTTTTAGAGCGCCGTTTTATCCTACTTGGAGCACTGGACTAAAAAGGCTGAAGCATTCGGTGCTATCCAGTGAGGACGTTTACTGTTCTCCTTCATGTTGGAATTGAATTTAACAGTTATACAGCTCAACTCTTTCATCACAATTCCTCCAGGGAACAGGCTTTTGGTGGTGACTGGCAGAAGTTAAATTAAGGAATCTAAATCACTTTTCTTTTCAAGTTAAAACAAGCCCTACAAATGATTTAAAAACAGTATTTCACCCTGCTCTAAAAAATAAAATGTAGAGGTAAATTGAGATTTACAGAAGACGTGGCAAAATTAAACATATTTGGGAGGTGCAAAAGGTGTGCACTCATCACCAATCAGAAAATGTCCTCACAGTGAAAAAGGAGGGCACCTTAATTCATTAAAATAATCTCGGCGTGTCTTCATGTTGGTTTGAGCCGTGACACACATCAAGGCATTGTTCAGGGAGGCCCAATAAAAGCAACACTGACTTAACAGGCAATTGTGTCTGTCTTGCTGCGAGCGCACTCTTAGTCACGGACAGTGAGTTTATTGGGCGGATCAGTGTCAGGAGCACATGCACACACACACACACACACACACACACACACACGCTGCTTTAATAAGTCCACACTTTAATTTAGGCCCCGTCACTACAATGAGGCTTCCAACATCAGACAGCAAATTGTTCTTGTTCAATGAAAAAAAAACATCCTGTCTTCTTGTCTGGAAAGAAAGACTGGCGGACAAAACAAAACAAGGAGGGGGGGGAAGACAGTGAGTGTGCAGCCATGTGTGTGTGTATTAGGGCATGGATGTGTTTGTGTGTTTGTGTGTATGTGTGCACGTGCGTGGACGGAGCAGGGACAGGGAGTTGCAGTGTGTGCATCCACCACATTGCACACCTGGTGCTTCTACATATTTATACACGCATGTGTTTGTTTCTGTATGTATATGCATATGAGTGTACTTGTGCAGGTTTTCAAACTATCAGGCGGGTGTGTAAGAGCACTCCAGGCAGGAGTTTGTGTGGGTGTGTGTGTGGGGGGTGCTCAATGTCTCTACAGCCTCTTGAATATGTTCAGTTAAATAAGCCGATTGTTCTTTAAAAGCTTAATCAAACCCTAATTAGCATAGCTGTAATTGCACTTGCCTCGTGGCTGTGGCCCATTGACATGGATTCCCATGTTAATTATTGTAATTGCCTCGCTAATGCTATGAATACTTCAAAGTTATGCAAATTGTGATGATGAGTAATCCACCAAGTGTTTGAAATGGCTGTCATTATACACACATGCGCACACACACATGGCATGGACCAGCTGATTGAGAATTGTTGGATGTGTTTCTTTCTAATGGTAACACTCACATTGACACTCAGGTGAAGATATAACACACAGACATATTCAGACTCATTGAACACACGTACACTAGCACACACAAGTTAAGACAAAAGGGACACACACAGGCACTAACATTAACTAACAACCCCCCCGCCTACACACCATCGAACACTCAGATCAAAGTGTTAAATCATAAAGATGAGAAGCTCTCAAAGAGTCTAACACTTCAAGCAGGGTGGTGGTTGTATTAGTACAAAGAATTAATGAGGGCGCACAAATACACTAACCCTCTCACTCACAAAGTCACACACACACACACACACACACACACACACACACACACAAACACACTCTCCATGGCAGAGACGCAGCATGTTGGACTATTCTATGGACTAATTACCCTTGGTTCATCTCTCTCATCTCTCTTACTCACTCACTCACTCCCTCACACACACACACACACACACACACACACATCAATGAAGGCCTGTTGACTGCTGTAATCCCATGCTAATACTCCAGGGAGTCAAATCAATGTGACCCCACAGTCTTTGTGCATAAAGCGGTGCTATAATGAGGTTCGTGTTGGAACACGACGCGTGTGCACACACACACAAACACTTGCTTTTGCACAAAGGTTGATCTCGCGCTCTCTCTCTGAAGATTAATGACTAAGTAAATGGATGGTCGCTATAAAAGTGTGCGTGTTCGTGTACTGAAAATGTAAGAAGTCCATTTGCAAAACATAACAAATGTCAACAGTGTGCAGCTGCAGGCAAAGTGTCTGACCATCACAGACAACATTTTCACACCCATTGAATTGATGCTTGTTCAACAGAACAGAAAGTTCGATAGACAACAAAGTTAAAAACAAGACCGACGTTTCTAACAATATACAGTGTGCTCTATTTCTAAATAAAATGCATTCCTAAACTGAATTGCATATGTCATACTAAAGCTCTATTGTATATACATTCAAGTTCAAGTGCATTCTTTTCACATGTGCTTTTCAGTGAGCGCACATACAGCCGAGCATATTTGCATAATGTGTACTGTAGTCATTTGGTCACTTGCAAATACAATATCCCAGACATGCTTAGAATGGATGGTTAAATTAGGGACCAAAGGGCAACAAGTTTTCTTACCCTTGTGTTCATAAATTAAATTACATTCTGGTGCTTAGAATCACATTCCCAGATTGCTTTCACAGGTTTCCTAAACAACTGTATATATATATATATAGTAAACCACTCTGTACTGTACATTGATTAACGTCGGATGTACAATTTCCTGGATGTAATGAATATAATATCATGCTTTTACAGCTAATTCTGTTTTCTGTAGATGAAAGTACTTCTTTATCACAACTCTTCACACAATAGTATCTTGTGTTGCTATCATATTGACATTTGTGTAATGTCATCTCAATAGCGGCAGCAGTATTCCAACAGGAATGGTCACTGTGGTGTAGATAGAGACCGCAAAGAAAGAGGGCACACACATATATCCACTACATACACACAAAATCATATACATACATAGACACATGCGTCACCCACCCACACACACACACACACACACACACACACACATAGTGACACAGTCCACACGGACAGCTCCCAGGAGAGTGCCACTACAACTTCCACCACTTTATTATTGGTCAATTTGGAGGCTTCTTTCACGGGGGTGACATGGCTTAGGAGATGTCACAGCCCAACCAATCAATACCACTCTGAAAGCTCAGGACCCACAGCCAGAGTGTGTGGTTGTGCGTGCGTGCGTGCGTGCGTGTGTGCGCGCGTGTGTGTGTGTGTGTGTGTGTGAGTTGCTGAAAGCTGCAGCAGCTGCGGCTGGACTCTCCCCTTCTGACCTGTTTACCGGACAGTAATTACATGGGAAGAGACGTCCGTCCAGCTCCTGCTGACCAGCTCAACTAATGAAGTAACACACAGACGGATAGGCAAAGATAAGGGCAGTCAGGAAGACAGGACAGACAAACAGATGGCAAGATATATGGATAGATACAGAAAAAGATAGTATCTGTGTACTTGTGCTATGGATGCTTTGTTCGCAGGCCTGTGTGTCTGCATATGCGCTTGTGAACGTGTGCATGTGCATTCATGTACGTCTTGCACATACCTATGTGCGCTTACTTTTGCCATGTAGCCTGTGGCAGGATAGGCCTGACTAGTGGATGAACAAGCCTCACAGCATGCAATCCCCGGCGTGAGTTTCCTTGACAAACCTATTGATTCCATGGATTTCCACCCAAAGTTGTGATAATGATACATCATGGACGGATTTGGCAGGACAGACTGCTGGGAGAGGAGGTGGCAAAGCAATTTGCAGCTGTAAAGTCTAAAGGGGGGACTCTGATTACTAATACCCCAACGAAAGAAAAAGAGAAGGAGAAATATATCCCTTCATCTCTCTGTCCATCCCTCTATCCCGCTCTCCTTGGGTGTCTTGTTTCCTGGTGTGTCGATATGGATGTATGAATTTGTTACAGATGGTTCTGGCACAATGGATTGGCTTTGCTGCTTTGTTAAGGATAAGGGCTGCGCAGGCATCATAGACTTTGCTGTGTTTAGCGTGTGAGCAGCAAGAATAGAGCTCATAGATAAACCCATTGTACGTATGTGTGCCGTTTTTCTTTTCAAGGCTCAGAGCATCTTATCTTAGCGGCTCAATCCCGAGGTGTTTTGCAATATTAAAACTATATTTCACTTTCGGGCTGAAAGGTATTTTAAATAAATGTATGAGTTCTTCTTTCCCCACTACACCGCTGTACATTGTTGTACATCAGCTGTGAGATTTAACAGCACATACTTTTTTGGAGTTGTAGATTCCAGAAGTGATGCAATACGTTCAGTGTGGCAAATCACTCTCCTTCAGGATATTAAGATGAAGGTTTCTAGGTATGACACAATGTGAGCTCCAAGTTTAAGGTGCATCATTTCATGTAGTTTTTGTTTGTATCTTAGTTGTCTGGCATGTATGGAACAGGGGCAGTTGTGCTCCAGCCAGGGCAGGTTAATTTGAGTTTATAATGTAATTCGGAGAAAAACCTTACAGTATTGGAACATAATCCCCATGAGTGAAAGTATACCCGAATGACTTTTAATTCAGAGCTCCTGAATAAAAATAACTATCTTTTAAGCCTCTTAAAAATGCAGAAAAATTACATTTGTGATGCGCCGGTGCAAAAACACAAGTTTGCATGAAAGGCAATAATTTAAGGCCCATATTTCACTCTGATTAAAAACCTAAGCAGCGATTATAGCGTCTACTCAGCAATCTTCTCTGACATCAAGGCATGTTTTTTCCTCATTCTAATCCACTACATTATAATTATTCAGTCATTTCAACTTTCATAGGGGAAAAATAATCATCTTTTGGTTATGCAAATGATTGGGCCGTTGAAAAGGCCTTCCTTGGCAGATGGCTGGTATTTAAAATGGGGTATGTGGTCATTTGGGTATTTCTGTCATAAAATAGATCTTTGATTTAATGAAATAGGGGCTTAGGCTCATTCTGAAGAACAAACAATACAATTACTTTATAACCACCATCTCTGATTAGAGTAAGTATATTGTGTCTGTGTGTACATCCATGTGTGAACACTTCCGTTCTGCTGCATTTTATTCAACACTTGGGTGACCCACATACACATGCTTAATCACAATTTGCTTAGTATCTGATTGCAATTATTGATGTGCCTTGTTATTTGTTCACCCTCAATCACTTCTGCAGTGTCATCTGAAATTCATTGCAAAACAGATTGTAGAACAGCACTTTTCTTTTTTTCGTACTCTTTCCAAATTATGAAACAAAATGGTATAGACAAAGGTGCTGTTTTTTTTCCTCTTATATTTAGTCCTCAGTCATAAAAGAACAAAGTCTCCAACCCCTTTGTCTTTAACAGAGAGTCTAGCTGCCAGTTGGTTATCCAATCCCCAGCCGTTACAGCCAAATCAGGATAATAACACCTCCCTTTATACCAAATGACCGCAGCGTGGGACTGCCAGCTAAAATTAATTCCACCTCTGACCAGAGGCGAGAATACCCCACTGCTTAACCCCCTCTACACACTCACACACCCACAAACACACACGTAAGCTCTTACACACACACACACACACACACACACACACACACAAACACACACACACTTAAGCACTTACACGCACACGCAGGCTGATGCATGCATGCACACAAGCACAAATACTGAATATGGAGCAGTCCTCATTTGCACTCGCTGCTCACTATTCAGTCTTGATCACAAGCCTGACAGCAGACACCAAGCTGCAGCATTTGGCCCGAGCTGTTGTGCGTTTAAGCAAATCGGTTTCTTCTTCTTATCCGTCTCTGTAATCTAACACTAAACTTTAAAATTATTAAATAACAAACGAAAAGTTACAAATTGCATACAGATTGGGGAGACGAGCTAAATGTGGCCTTCTTGTGTCTTTCGAGTCAAACATCAAATGATCAAGACGAGTCACAAAGACGCAGCCTGTCATCTCAGACCTTGATTTGCTTTCACATGGACTGCTCACCAGAATGGAAACTTTTAACTGTCCCAAAACGCCCATGTTTGAAAACTATTCATACAATGCATAAACTATATAAAAAGCACCAACAGGATATTCTGTGAAGAGGTACTGTATGCTGCTGCTCCTGCTCAGCACAAAGCCTGTTAAAATGTCTACGTATTGAATGGAACACTTGATACCACAGCATTAGCTCCCCTCTCCAGCAATATTGATTTACAACATCGATATAGGCTGGCTCCCTCTTAATACATTTAAACTCTAAAAACAGCAATATGTCACAGCTACTTGACTGTGATTCTTCAAAATAAACACGATGTTCTAAAAACACTGCATGATGCGTGTCTCTTTAGACCCTTGGGTTTTGTTTTATTCTGGCTGGTTGTTAAGTGACCTTTTGTTAACTCATATTTAAGTGACATTCGTTCTCCTGTCTCGGGGCACACTTTGTCTTTGTTACCAAGTGTTGAAACTATTCAAATTTCTATGTTCTTCATGCTTCGCACAATCATCGAACCAATAGAGGCTCTGCCTTCTGCGGCCTTTAAGGTGTTTATGCGCAGACAGAGGTAGCAAATGATCAAGATTCATTGCTGTTCATTTGTCTTCACAAAACCAGAGGAAAGGAGTCCAGCTGCTGCCAAATTTGATTCAGGGCTCGGTGATTTTCTGATGAAGATTTAGAGGATATGAGTAGTGGGAGGTGACTTTTAGGATTCTAACTTGTTTATATGCATAATTAGACGCAGGAAGCCACAAACAGAATTATTATACGATTATGTTGTGTGAGAGCATGACTCTAAACTATGATATCAGTCAGGTTGGGAAAACGTGTGTGTGTGTGTGTGTGTGTGTGTGGTGTGTGTGCGCCACCCAGGCGTGTATGTGTTATTTCTAGGGCAAGTCTAAACTCTGTCATGTTGATTAGCTGTAGGTGTTAACACACTAGATGCTGCCTCCTCTCATTCTCTTTCTGACTGATCAATGTCGCTCTCTGTCTGGCTTCCTCTTGATTTCCTCGCTCCTCTCCATTCTCTCTTTGTCTCTCCACTAGATAAAGCCATTTTATAATTATATATTTTTTTTATTTTATTTTTTTATTTGTTGACCAAATACATTTTGTTAGAGACTCAGACCATGAAAAAAAAATATTTAACTGTAAAGTGTGTACGTGTATAAAGATTTTGGGGCACAGTTTTGTGATGATATTTCAAATTGTTGCTAATTGTTCCTTTTCAGCTGCCAGAGGGTTACAAGCATGCAGGCGTCAACAGATTGTATCCTCTCAGCTGACAGCCTCCCACCAACTGCCTTTGTGCCTCTGCCACTTGACATCTCCATCCGCTGTGTGTGATGATGTAAATAATTACACTCAATTAGCACTTAATTAACAATGCTGAAACAAAAGGACAAGTCCCTGGGCGCAGCTCGTCTTCTCTCTCTCCAGCTCACTGTGCATTGCTCTCTCTCTCTCTCGCTCTCTCTCGCTACACACACACACACACATCAGGGAAAACAAAACATGTCAGCTTTTGACAATGTGCCATCTGTCCTGGAGCCAACAGATAGGCTTAGACACACGCACACACAGATACAGCCCCTCAGCGCCCATAAGACATGCAGAAACACTAATCGGGTCCTTAGGCGAACATAATTACAGCTTGCCATGTTAATTACCTAACAATTAGCGGCCGTCTCTTCCAAGGGGCAATCAATGAATTAGCTTGTGATTCCCATGTTGAGTTGGCAGAGAAGCCCTCCCCATTCACGCTCTCCTCACTTCTCCCAATTACTCTTTGTCACTTTTTCTACACTCCCACACATACTGTACATGTCCAATACATAAGGTATATCAGCATCTACATGGCACAGAAAATAGGAATTAATTCACACTGTGCCCAATTAGCTTATTTCATATCCCAAGGGTGGATTGTAAAAACGGTTTGCACCTTCAGTTAGCAAAGTGGTCAAGAATTCCATTTCCCCTTCTCTATATGCACCTAACGCCTGAGGGCAGCAGTTTAAAATTCAATGTAGAAATAGGCTGAGGGAAGAAACGGTAAAAAAATAATCACAATGGAGGAAATTGAACAAATTGGGTGTCTTGTATTGCTCTTTGTCTTTGTAATTCCCGCTCGTTATCGAATGAATAATGAGAAAATCTTGCTGCTGTGATGCGAAATATGAATCTCAATGCCAATTTTGATTGGAAACAAATTGGTGAAGCAGGTGCAGTGCTGAGACTAATGATCAATAAAAAAAACCTCATATTTCATCATTTTTAGAGGACCAAAAAAGCTATCAGTTTGAAAAATGTGCACCCTTTACCAGAGAAATCATCCATCACTGCTCCTATTGAATTTCCCATATTAAAACTCCAATATGGAAGTCATATAGGCTGATAACGCTATCAGATTGAAAATTGAGAAAAATTCACCTCCTGCCGATAAATGTATACCAAGGATTAGTGCACTTGGATGGTTGCTTCCTCAATAAAAAAGCAAAGCAAACGGTTGACCTCTTAGAAGGTAAACAAACCTTTTGCTTTCTCTTGTTGCACTCAAGCCAAGTCGAGCAGTAACAGCATAACTAAAACACTCTCTATGCACCACCGAGCTCCTATATGTGCAAACCAACAGCACACGTATAGACCCACACATTATTTGATGTATATAATTGAATTGTGCCTCTTTCTCTCACCCTTATAGAAATTTTTATTACTCTCATTACTCTTCATATTGCACTGGATATTACTGTGGATATTAGAGCAGTACAGATTGGCCTTTAGCTTTTTTTATTACCGAAATCTGAGGCTGGCCACATGCGTTGGTAATTCATTCATCCTGATTGCCTTGTGTTATATCTATATGTTAGTGCAATACGTATCGGCCTGCCTGTTGTAGGAGCTGCTGGTGACATATATTATATACCATGAAATGAAGAAATGACTGGCATATACTTATTTATAAACATCCTGCTAAGTAGGGCTGAAAACATTCCAAAATGGACACACATTCTTTCTTTCTCTCGCCCTCTTTCAGCACCACCATCACAGACCACAGTGGCCACGCTAGTCCAAGCCACAGACAGCTCTCTAATGGGCCCGGCTGTCTCCTTCTTAATTTGCTGAAATTGCAAAATCAATAGGTGTAGTCGTAGCCGCCCGCTCCCTGTTTTAGTGGGAAAAGATAAAGTCTATGGGAAGGCAATCTTCACTTTCAATTTGCTCCCTGTTCAGCATCGAGGCCGAAGTGCTTATCACTCTACTTAAAGAGACCGTATGCCTGTCTCGTGGTGGGAAGTACTGGTGGACAGGCAAGAGTTCCATTCAGTGTACCGGACAGCTTGAAAAACACAGTCACAATCATAATTTTCTGATCTGCAGTACAGCCCAAATAATATCTGCATTATTAATTATTGTCTGTTGTACAAATTTGGACCAAAATACTTTGGAAGCAAAAATAAGTTGTAGGTTAAATACTGGTCGTTTTTTAATCTTTCAGTAGATTTTGGATTGGACTGTGGATTCAACTTCTATCAATATAGATGCTCCACCTACAACTATTGCTCTCTGGATGTGAAAACTTCAATGCAAGACTCTTCTGAACTCTAAGGCGGGGGGGGGGGGCGGGTCTTCTAATTCCAAGCTCACAGGGATTATGTGACAACATCTTGGCTAAATCCTTTACTGTAAGATCTGTTGCAATGTGTCACTGGAATTCTAGTTTTCCATGAGAGAGCAATCCCAACATTCAGAGACAGAGTCATCACCTGCGCTGGTGTTCAATGGTTGACTGTTTTAGTGCATGTCATTACATTAGAGCGGGCTTTCATGCATGTGTTTGAAGATATGGCTCTGAGGATAGATGCATGTGAATGCACATTTGCAAGAGAGAGTGTAGATGGTGCGCATTTACGTGTGTGTGTTTTCAGAGACGTGTGCTCTAAGCAGCTCTTGTCAGTAGGATCTTTTGTCTCAGCGAGCCTGGTCGTCCTTTCCTAATCTCCTCTTGATGCTGCATTTACCCATAATCCTTTCTTTCATTAACTGCCCTCCTCGTACAGCGCCACCTTTATTGCAGTCTTTCACTTTCTAATTGCAAAGAGACAAGAGCAGGGGGAGGTGTGTGTGTGTGTGTGTGTGTGTGTGTGTGTGTGTGTGTGTGTGTGTGTGTGTGTGTGTGTGTGTGTGTGTGTGTGTGTGTGTGTGTGTGTGTGTGTGTGTGTGTGTGTGTGTGTGTGTGTGTGCTGTAAAGAGAGCCTGGCTGGCTGGTGGATGCATTCAGAGCATCTGCATCAGAAGTTGTATTTGCGGAGGCCAGACCATAACTGAGGGAAAAGGGAAGGACAGAGGGTGTGGGTGGGGTGGGCTTTGTGGTTGATTGCAAAAATAATTTCAAATGTTGTAAAAAGAGCTTAAAGAAATTTTAATCTTGATATTAAGAACATTATATGACGGAGTTAAGAGGGTCACCGCCATGGCTGCTCTTGGCAGGAAATCCATAGAAATTAGAAACAGGATTTTGATGATGAAGATGAGACAGGAGGGGGGTGGGGGGGGCAGTTAATGTGTGTGCTTGTAGTACCACCATTATAAGTACAATCGTACCAATTCGCAGAATTTTCTAATTACTTTGCGACTTCAAAACATTTTTCAAATCATCCCACATTATAATACAATAAGCAGATTTACCGGAAGAGAGGAGGAGAGACAGAGGGAGAGAGAGAAAGAGCAGCTACAAGAGAGGAGAGGAGAGGGGAGGGAATAGAAAATGTTTCCAAAACATCCACTGGTGGGTTGCATTTTAAAAATTTTGTTTTTGTGTTGTTAGCACGAAGCAAAAAGAAGGGAGGGTGGAAAGGAAAAAGGGGGAGGGAGAGGAATAAGAGAGGAGAGAGGTTCAATTTTGAAAACACTCGTACTGATGCATATTTATGACCGTGCGTCATAAATGCACTTTATGATAAGGCAAATAATTCACACAGCGCATCACAGACATCACTTTAACATATTCTATAAGCAGAGTTAAAGAACGCCTTGTTTGCTGTTTCCCATTTCACAATAACGCTTCCAACAATAGCCCCCCTCTCCGTCCTCCCCACCTGCTCCCCCCAGCCCGTCTCTCTCTTCCACCAATGAAACAGCGGCTTCAGTGAGGCCTATACTTGGTTACACACTGGCCCCTATTGGTAGTCTTACCACTCGGCCAGATCTAAAGTGATGCATGCAAATGGGCAGAGTTGCATTTCTACAAATGGTCAAGCCATTTTTATTTTGTGTATTTGAGACTAAAAGTAGCATCTGTCACATGATGCTATTTTTATTATGTTGTGATTACATTTTTTAAATTAAATTGACAAACGACAGGATATAAAGAAAGGGACTGCCACATAAATGATACGGAAATGACACTTGAATTCGTATATATGGTATGTTTTTTTTTTAATGTTATATCTCACTCATGTATTGAAATGAATAGTTTTAATATTGATTTTCTTCCCCTCATACTGTCATTTTCTTTTTCTTTTTTTTCAACCCAGACATAAATATTTGTTCAGGTCTGAGGGAATGAATATCACTGTCAGAAACATGGAAATTGATCTCAACAGTAATATCCCTCAATTAATGTTGGGAGTTCTCTTTTTCCAGGGAGGAACAGTGCGTCAGTACATTTCTGCAGCTAAATACATGATTATACTTAAGCCCCTGTAGTTAGGTGTGCCCAATTTCCACACACTAACACAGAAGGAACACAAGGTCACACACAGAGAGTCGGGGAGGAATGGGCAGAAATGGAGGACAGAGTGAAAGACGAAGAAATTAAGTTTTTTGTTACACCGTTTTGAAAGACATTCTAGATGAGTGATCATGAAATAATGAACTTGTTCCCCTTTCTTTGGTGATGGACTCATATTTACATTTACCATAAACATCCGGGATTTAGGAAGTAGAAGAAAAATACCAGAAATTTCACAAACTTCAAAACATTTAAAAAAATTCAACTTTCTCATTATAGCCTTTATTATGGCATATTTATATTTCTGCATTTTGGACCTTTAGCTGAACGAAACAAGATATTTGAAGATGTCACCTTCGGGCATGGGAAGTTGCAATGGGCACATTTTAAATTTGTTTAAAAATCTCATTAAAATGATGAATTGAAATAACATTAGGCGATTGAGAAAGGAAATAAACGTGAGTTGCAGCTTCAAACTTAAATGGCAATTTAGTGCGAGATGATAAGGATTTTGCAGCTGTGGTAACTTTTGTTTTAATTTCCAGGATTTTTGCATTAATGGGAAGAAGCACCTTGATTTTCTATACACTCAACTCACTTGATTAGAAAAAAAACAGACATTTCTGCCGAGATATTTAATCTGAATGGTTTGTCAATTGATTTTCCAGAAAATATACTTACAACACCATGCATGTCAATATCATTATATGAAATTATATATACTGGGATTTAAGATTTGCTCCATATTGCCCCATCTTTGTCAAAATAAATAGAGGTCTCTAAATCAAGAAAAAACGTATGCAACGTTTTTCTTTTTTTCAAAAATGTAAAAGAAATAAGATTGAGAGGATTTTCAGGATTATTCTGTAAAGTTGAATCAGCCCTATTTAGTCCACAAAATACTTTCTCTGCTTTAGTTTTATTTCCACACTACTTTCAAATTACTACCACAATAATCTAAAAAGGTCCAGAACAATTTCTTAGTCATTATATTTCCTCTTAAGACATCTGCTGTGAAACTGTTCCGACAATAATAAAGATTTCTGACTGTGGCATTGAAAGGCAGACGTAAACAAAAGCAATGCAGAAGTTGTCAAAAAGGCCTTCTTTCATGCACGGCAGTGAGATTGCATTTGTCACCACACATGCAAAGGGCACACACACACACGCACACACACATTTATCCTCAGCTTCTCACACCGAACAAAAACACCAAATGTATACATCAATACAGCCATATATTTGGTTTGCTCTGACAGCTTTTCAACAGTTACTCTTCCCTATGCAAATGAGTCGAGTCTCTCCCACTCCCAATCGTGGTGAAGTGATATGAGCCGCTGAATATAAATGATTGGGAATGATTGATAGACCCTCCCACTTGCCGCCCTCCACAGACAGATAGAAATTCAGACAGACATATGCATCTCTCTTGCTCCTTCCTTGCTTTTTCTTTCTCCGTCTCTCGCTCACGCCATCTCTGTCTCACCCACTCCCTTGCTAATCCACTCAGTCACACAGTTATACACGTAAAAACATGCTAATTGTCAACAAGTTAGAAACCATTAATCATGCTTTAACTCAGCCCTGTGAGCCAGGATAACCAGTCAATAATAAAACTCATGCACTCAATATCAATCTCAGTTTAGGTTCCAACCAGTCTCAAAAACTATGTGCAATCTTTGCTATAATTAGTATATATATAAAATATTTCCCCTGTCGTAATTTATGAGAGAAGCCGACAGAAAGAACAACGATATTTTGATGACTAGCTTAGTGAGAAGTTGAACATCAACTCTGCAGACTACAGGACATGACCGGTATACATGAATAAATCAACTCAATGGACCATGAGAGTTTTCAATAAGTCACTGCAGCCATTTTAAATCCCTCAAGGTGTCAACTTTCCTCCACATTGAGCCTTAACGTGTGACAAGTAACTGCTGAAAAATCCATCCAACTGGTTCGGCACCATCCCGACTGACAGCACAACTCACCTGACTGTTCGGTGCATTCAATTTGACTGCAGCTCTACCGTACCTGTGCATGCACTTGCTGGGATCTTTTCCTGACAAAGCAGCAAAGCTATGAAGAAACAAGACCCGTACTCAAGAGGGCCAAACTCGAGCAGGGGGCCTCTTTAAAACACACACAAGAATGAGAGCGTTTACAATGAGAAAGAAACCACACGGCTAAGACTGGGAATATACAATGAAGAGAGAAAAAATAAGAGATAAGGCTATATGGTACACACGGCATGCCGACGCAGACAAACACCAAATATCTACAATAGAATGTATTTACCCGACTGTTTCCATCCGTTCCCTTTCCCAAATGCCCGACTGGCCAGGTGTGTGTATGTCAGTGTGTGTGTGAGCTACCGTTGGAGGGTCTGTGTGTGATTTCTTTCAGACAGGAGACTGGAAATGGGGTAGAAGCCATTACACTGAGAGAATCACCCAGAGCACCCCGAAATGAGGGGCAGGGGCCTGTCAGCACGCATGGATGTGTGTGTGTGTGCGTGTGTGTGCGCGTGTGTGTAGACAGGGTCCAGCCGGTGACCTTCTTCCAATGAGCCCCCCATGATTTATTTACTGTGCCCTTATCCAACCTCTGCCTGCACACACACACACACACACACACACACACACACACACACACACACACAAACACATGATTTCTAGTATTTCAGCGATAAGCTAGAATCTGCAAATGTGGCTTTTTTCACTCAGGACAGGACAGGCAGGAGAAAATGGTGTTTGGTGCGAGGAGAACAGATCTGTCACCCTATCTCTTACTGCAGTAGCATCTTATTTTCCCCTCCATTTCTCGTCTCTCTCTCTCTGTCCTCTCCTCGTTTTAGCTCCTTCTCCAGAGCCAACGTCTGCCTCTCACCCTTATTCTCCCATTCTCGCCCTCGCTGCGCCTTCCCCTCTCACATTTTGTACCGCCCCGCCCGGACGAGTCTAGATGCCATCTCCCGCTTTTCACCCTTTCCTTCTTCTTTTCTCTTTTTCTCTCTCATTCATTCGTTTCCTGTCTCCCTCGTTTTCCCTCTCTCTGTCTCTCTCTGCGAGGGGGGTGGGGTTTAGCTGTCGTGGAGCGAGATGAATTTCAGATTGCTGTCGGGCAGCACAGAGCGCTCTCATTGGACAGAATAAGCCAGGGAGGAGAGGCAAAGGCTCCAGAAAAGAAGAAAAAAAAAATGACAATTTTTTTTTTTTCATTGGCTGCATATGACCATAATTGCACCCCCCCCCCCCCTCCCCCACTCTGTTTCCCTCTCTCAGCAGAGCAGCAGCAGGCTATAATTTGAACCACCGGAGCCAATTATGCAGATTAGCTGGCCCCAGGTTGACCAATGACCTTCTCCCATCGTTTACATTTGTTTACAATATGCAAATCACCTCTGGGTTCAAAAACTTGCTAGAGGGTGTCAAAACACCTATAGGCTAACGTTGTACTGCCACAAAAACACCTCACCCCCTGGCAGCTCCCCCACGCTCCCCCACGAGAATGAACAAGCGCAAATGAAACAGAAACAACTTAGCAGGAGATGCTGTTTGATGAAGTGTTTGCGGTGTTTTGTACAATGATGACTTCAATTAATATCGCAGGGTCTTGTGCTGAACTTCATGGCACCAAGTTAATTCCAATATGTAAAAAAAACTCTTGTAATCTTGCTTTGTCTTCACATCCTCTGCTCTTTCCTTCCTTCCTTCTACACACTAGCCTTCTCTTCCTTCTCTTCCTCCCTCCCTCCCTCCCTCAATCCATGTCAACTTCTCTCCATTCATGCCCCTCCTTCCTTCAGCCCCCTCCACCACCCACCTCCCCCCGTTGGTACAGAGATGGAAGCTGGTCTGTCTAATTAGCTGTATGGTTTACCTTGGCTCAGTGGGGCCTGGCTGCCTTAGCCGGGTTTAAACAGGGAGATGGACGGGCTGAAACGCTGAAACCCTAGACTGTAATTAGAGACAGGCTCACTGAGGGCACACCACTGCTGACACAGAGCCTCTGTTCCACCGAGCGCACACACACACACACACACACACACACACACACACACACTAGGGAAAGCTTGGAAGGTGAACACACACACAAGCTGGTGGCATACATACACACAAAATGCATGAAAACAAAAGGTGTGGGCATTAAGTGCACCCATCCATCCAGGCATGGTCACTGGCAGAAAAACACACATCCATATGCAGAGAGCTGGCGTGCACTCCTGCCAACAAACAGGAGTGTTTCTGTGTCCCTGACACACACACTCCACCGTATGGTTCGAAATATACATGAGTGCTCTCATTTGGTTCCATCTTTCTTATTCCAACTCATATTTTTGCGGTTTATTTTACTGTGTTACAGCAAGATGTCCCCAAAACACAGTACCAATTATGTCTTTCCCCTCACCTCATCTATTCTAGCCTGCTCTCCACCACTCTGTCCTTTTTTTAATACTCTCTTGCCCACCCCCCCCCCCCCCCCCCCCAAACCATCTCATCCGATGATTTATTACATTTTTTCTTATGATTTTAATTGTCCCTCTATGATTGTATGCTTTGTGGTAGGACCCATTTCTATTTTCTCTCGCTGGGCAGATTAAAAACACACACCACCGCAAAACGGCCAAAGACAAGACACACACAGTCAATGTCACACACGAGCATGCATGCACGTCTGCAGCTGGAAGTGTTGTGTTTATTCCCCTCAAAGTTAACTTCATCAAAACAAGGAACAAAGAGACAGAGCCAATCAATGAAATTCCTTAATGAAAACTGAAATGCATTTTATTCTTTTCTAATTACACGCATTGTAGCTTATAATTGAAAGGGGTGTATCAGGACTTGAGATTACTTCACACTTGTGCATGTGTGGCTCTCTGGCTCTCTGCATGTGTGTGTATTGTTGCAGTGTATGTGTGTAAAAGGAGTCAGAGAGAGACAGGCATACAAAGACAAGAAGATGGAGCTGAATGTGGAGACAAAAGTGATATCAGGAGAGGACAGAGGGAGAGGGTAAAATGAGAGACAAACAGAGAAATATGAAGCAATGGATTGTATCAAGATCTATTTTTCTCTGGTATTATACTGCCCCCCTCTGTTCATGCACAGAACAACAGTTACTGTCAGTCTGAGGCGTGTGTGATGAGACCTTCTGTCCCACATCTTTTCAACTAACAGCATTCACACAAACTAAACAGTCACACTGCATCAAGACTACATGGGTAACTTTGATTTGAGTTCATAGTTTGACAGTATAAACTAGATTTGGTTGAGTTTATTGACTTCCCAAGGGAAAGATCTTGGCAGAGAACTCAACAGCGAAGACAGAGTCATCACGGAGGAAAAAAATGTGTGAAGCCAAAAGAAAGATTGATTAGACTTTATTTTTCTCAATACTTTTTTTTCCCTTTTTATCTGTCTAAAAATGTGGTGTTTTGTCATGAATTCATGTCAGCACAACAAACCTGCTGTTACATTTCATTGCCAAATTGTGATTGTTGTTCTTGAGATTAAAGTGGACCGTTGTAAAGAGAGCATGTACTTACAGGTGTCATAGTGTTTTAATGTGTTGTGACAACTGCAAGGCACTGCCATCAACATTGTGCATACCGAAAGTACAGACAGACACCTCGTATTCTTTTAGGCGTCGTTCACCCGCAATCAAACAGAGGATGATTAAAGAAAGGTAGATCTGATGGGCCTGTGAAGGAGCGTGTGTGTGTGTGTGTGTGTGTGTGTGTGTGTGTGTGTGTGTGTGTGTGTGTGTGTGTTTGAGAGTACTGTTTGCCATCTGGCCCTAACTGCCCCACAATAACAAATGTTCCAGCTTTCTGATTGGGCAATTAAAAGCAGCAGGGGCACTGTGTTGACGGGTGAGAGTGTGACATCCATCATCTGAAACAATCGGCCCCTACCAAGTAGAGGTGGGTATATATATATATATATATATATATATATGTGTGTATGCGTGTGTATGTGTGTGCATGAAATGGGTTCTTCAAACTAACCCAAGCCCCCTGTGTCTTTATAATAACTCCATGAAATCAAACACACAACTCCTTATTCCCAGGTGATGCACAGTAGCCAGTGGCATCAAAAAAGAAGAGGAATAAAAAAAGAAAATCAATAATGACCATGTGACCAAACCAGGAAATGCTTGGATAAAGGGCCAGGTTTGGTAGAAATCTCACGAAAAAAAACCTCATGGACACACATGACTGCGGTAGAGTCTGCTGGTTGCTGAACATGAGGTACACCCGTGTTACTGTGTACTGTCATGTTGGCAGTTACTGCGAAAGAACTATTGGGAATTTTCAAGGATTTTCCTGAGGACCTGAGCTGAGATTTCTTGTTGCTGGCATCTAGAGGCCATTAGAGGAACTGTAGCTTGAGGAACTTCACTTCTATCCCCCATCACGCTAACATGCTGACGGATTCAGTGTTTTTAGCTGAGCTAGACCAGAGAATATTTGGTTAAAACAGATCGGTGATGTTTTGCCTTCATTACTCTCCTTGAAGTTTGCTGGAAGTGCTCTGATTAATTGGCATGCAGTTAGCACACTAGTCATAAATGAGTTTTAATGAAAACTCAACTCCTGGCATTTGCTCCCAGTGTTCCTCAATACTGCTGTGTGGTGGATCTAATTTAGAGTCAAAAGTAACTGATAAATATTTAGAGATCCTATAAAGTGTTAAATTTGATGTGGTGGTAAGGGGTAGACTGATGCTATCATAACTTAAGTATAAATTATATAAATAGATCATTGTATAAATCTGTTAGTTTGAAGATTTGCTATACCTTCCAAAGATCAAGAGATATGGAGCCACAAATGAAGTCCACTTGATTACGCCGTCAACTATGATCTAAAAGCAAACCATCATTGAGAGTTGATGTGTACTTATTATAGAAACTGTGTGAAGGAAAGTGCTCCCAGACACAATGAACAGAAATAAGTCATATGAGCGAATATTACTAATTTGACAAGTTTCGAGTGCGTCTTTGGTATGCAAAAGATGTACTATATTTAAAAATTAAAAATAAGTTCATAAGATTCAGTGCATATCCATGAAGGACTTATACTTTCTGCAATGCATAAATGAAGCTCAGTATCAAAGTGGAGCCTTAGTCTTAGCTGTTGATTGTCTAAGAGCATAATTAATACAGCAACTAATCCAATGTGCCATCTAGCCAACCCAGAAACGTCCAATCACATTTGCTGCTTCAGCTGGGGTTTGAAGCTGCTCAAAGCCTGAGTCCTCAGCTGAGGAGCTCTGAGACCACTGAGTAAGGCACTAATCATGACACCATTAACTAAGAAAACACTGGGAATTAGTCAGATGAGGGGAAAGTTGTGCTTCTCCACAGAGCTTTTGTTTAGTTAATTCCCTGTTGACAGCCAAGTGCTCCACTTGCCTGGAGAAAACTTCCTTGAGAGGGAAAGATTACTTTTTATCCCTAATTAAGGCAGCTTATTTGCATAGCTCACCAAGTCATAATATATGTTAATGTGCATTTACATTGGAGAGCGCTGCGTAGGCAGTTAATGTGGCCTAAATATGTCCATAAATATTATTTTCTAATGTTATTTTAAGCCTTATCGTGCATCTTTTATATATATATATTATATGTTTACTATTTCTCTTCATGGTGTTCTTAGTCTCTCAGGTCTTGCTCAATTACACTGAAGTATGGATTACTTACAGCAACTCACATGGCATCTGCAATCAGAATATAACTCAAAACATAACCCAAATCATTGAAGTTGTAGGTCTGTGGTAGATGTGGTTGGGGTAAAATGTAAATACTGTTCAGTGTTTGGGATGAGGACAAGATATTCCAATGCAATTTGCGTGTGTGTGTGTGTGTGTGTGTGTGTGTGTGTGTGTTTACTTTGCCAGCAGACCATCCTGCAGACCAATCAACCACTGAAGAGGAAAGTTTCAAATGATACTATTAAATGAGAGGAAGAATATCACAACTGTGTTTTCAGTGAATCTCTCACGGACTGAACAAATCCTAATGCCTAACGAATGCAGCAATGGAATAGAAGGACCTGCCTCATGTCAGCAGGTTTCTGCACAACTGGGTTTGTTTGGAAAAAACACTCATCTTTATCAGCAGAAAAGGAAAACAATAAAGCTTTTTGTACCAGAGATGCATATGTTGCAGTAATCATAAGTGGCCACAACGTGGAATGTCCTAACTGGCCGCGAGCAATGCTTTGAGCATAACTTTTGTCGGACACAAAAAGTGCACTCGGTAGAGTGCAGATCTACTGCAGGTCTACTTTTTGACACTACGTGTGTAAACGTGCAGTTAATGCCCAATAAAAAAAAGGCAATCCCACAACCACGGGAAGTTCTTGAGCATGCAGCCATAGCTGACCACACAAAACATTCTGCGGTCTGCTGCAACAGGATGAAGAATTAGCCTTGGACAGACACGGAGGTGCACAACATCGATCAGCGATCGCGTGATTCTCCTGGCGAAGATAACAAACGCGTCACATAGTTAACATAAAGCTGTCAACACCCTTCCAGAGCAGTCAAGTTAGCAGTGATAAAGACCAAAATGTATAGTATATTGGGCAACCAAATTGGTAGGAAAGAGTAGAAAACACAAAAAATAAAAAATAGATTCAATTTTATAAGAGGAGCACAGAATTGCGGGTTGTTGATACTAATTGACTCATTCTATTCATTCCTATGTCTCGATTCCACTGAAGTAAAGTGGATGCAAGGTCTATGATCTTTCCCTTCTCTCTGGTCATTTGCAAGCCTCACTTATCTTTCCCTGAGTGATTTCATTTGGCTTTGAGTGGTTCTGAGAGGAGAATAACAGCAGATGAGGCCAACTTAAAAAACCAGGTATCTCAGAATTTCCTGTCCTCTTTATGGATATTAAGTTTAGTATTCTCAAGCGAGCAAGGCTCTTCTGAGCTATCGCAAATGGTAAAAAGCTGGGGCATTCTGTTTTTACACAAAGAAAGAGAAGAAGGGAGGCAGAGATGGGGAGAGCAGCAAATGCGGTACATGAAAACAATAAGCACTTCCCTCTCAATCTGGGGTAGTGTCAGAGCGGTTTTCTGGTAATTGGCTTTGCCTAAAAAGATGGGGAGATTGAAGAATGCAGCAAAGATGATAGAGAAAGAAGAACAGGCCTTCATTTTACAGAACATGGGGACAGGAGCACTAGAACAACAACCGACCGTTTTCTCCTCGAGTGCTCTCTCGTTTGATTACCCCTCGTGCCCTCCCCTCCACTTCTCTTCCTGCCCATGAGCAGTGATTTGTGTGCCTTTCTGTAGCATTTGGGTTTCAACACCGGGAAGTCTGAGCCACAAAGGGCAATGTGCATGCATCTGTGTATGCGCTTGTCCACAGCTACAACTAAGAGGATATGCGTGCACTCGCTTCTGTGCATGCCTGCACAGAAGCGTGACCGTGTGTCCACAAACTTTTCTGTTTCCACCCATGTGGCAGAGTTAGAGACCATATTCCATCTTCAAAACATACGGCAGCACCGTCAAATGAGTCACCCCTTTCATCTGCTTCCACTGCTCTCGGTTACTCCAGCTTCCACGCCTTGCCTAATGGATTTTCAAATGCAGGTACACGATTTCTTTCAAGACTTGACAGGCATTTTCCTTTGTGTTTAGAGATGGGGATCAGGCCCTGAGTGGTTCGCTGGTGATGGTGTTGTTGAAAGATTCTGCATACAGAGTAGAAACATTTTCCCTGAACTTGTTTGGAAAGGCCAAATGTGAGCCTGCATGCACATTTTTCACATCTGGCCAAACAAAGGTAATAAAAGCAACTCTGAAATACTTCTGTCTTTCTCATATGTACAGTTTTTGTTTGTTGTGGGCTATATTCTTGTATTGAATAGTGGACTGCATATAAAAAGGTGTGTCAGACAGAAGCAGAAGATGACTGTTCAGGATCTTCTCTCAGTATTTTTTTCAAAACGTAAATTATCAGAAAAAGTGGAAAAGCACAAATCCCATTACTGATGGTTACAATTGGAGTTTCACAATGCAGGATAACAGCTCCTATCCGGCTTTTAAGCTAGATCTTACTTAATATTATTAAAAGTACAGATTCGCTATGTTGTTATAAAATAATAATTTTGCTTTGACAATTTCCTACATTTTGACTACCTTCTCATAATAAAAACTCATTCTAATACGAGTCATTTCAAGTCTGGAGAAAACAATGAGTGTGGTCATTTTGCTCAACGGTTTCTTCCAGAATGTTGCACTACTATGCAGTAGACTCTAGAATATGTGCAGACATCATTGACTGTAAATGTATAGCATGAAGCCATTATGGTCAGCATCAGATAAGCTGTGACAAGCTGACTTGCGGTGCCAAATTCGTGTTAAAACCTGGATGTAATTGACTGTGATTTCCAACTGCCCTCTCTAAGCCAGCACGGCACAGTCTCCTAATTAACTAGAGAGCACTGACAGCCTGGTGCCACCTCCATTTGGTCCCCACTTGAAACGAGTGCCATGTCCTGAGGGTTCCTGTCAGACCTCGTGCTCCGTGAATGGTATGACATGTCCCTTCATGTCTCCAGTCATATCTCTCTCTCTACTATTTTCTTCTAATCATGCTCAGGAAGAAAACGAGAGTGCGTTTGGCTGGAAGGAAGAAACAGACTGCGTCTAGTGTACATGTGTGTGTGAGAGATATAAAAATGAGAGAGAGAGAGAGAGAGAGAGAGAGAGAGATGTTCATAATATTGTCGTCTTATCTGTCTCTCTGTACTTCATTATCTGCTTGGCCTGGGGAGTGATGTCTTCCTAAATCAGCACTGCTGCAGCCTGCGGGCTGCCACCACCGCCTTCACACTTATTGCAACACACAATCAGCAACATCATTTATTACACACACACACACACACACACACACAGACAATTAAAACCTTCAGAACTCCTGAATAATAAAAGGCAATATACATGCACAATCTGTTGAACACATTCAGACTAGTAAAGGAAAAAAAGGCAGGGAGCTGTCGCCCTGATGCAAGGCTTGTGAGGCAGACAGAAGAAAGAAATATGAAGAAAATGTCCAGTACGTATAGTGGAGCAACCATCTAGCAGATAGGAGCGTGTCACTAATGGAATAACTAGATTGGTAAAACCCCATTAATTGTGCTGAGGGTGATGAGGTTTAATTGAGAACAAGGACCAGGTCACTCAGAGAAAGGCTTTTCAATATTTTTATGAAGCTGGAGGGGGAAATTACAGCAAGATGATGTTGAGGCTCATTTAAAGGGCGAGTCCAACCTTACACAGTATTGACGTAGCTCAGCTGGTGGATTAATATCTTTAAAGCTTTCAAAGTATATTAAACTCCTAGTCTGTGCCAGTTTAATGAATTCCACTTTGAGAATAAATAACCCAGTAGCGATGATTGGCTACATGCTGGCTACAATGTTGCACCTTGTTAGATCTACTGCTAGGGAGAATTAAACTATGAGTTTAAAAGGAGCTGTATTTAACATTCTCAATATTATTATAGCAGCAAACAACTATTTGCTATGTAAAGATATAGTGGAGTAATGTCTACCTGAGCAAAAGAATGAAGTCGCTCCCCCTCTGTCATGTTGTTATTCAAGCTTCTTTTAAAGCATTTTTAGTGCATGTGAGCGTGCTCCACTGGTTAGCTCACGGCCGCTGTTCTGTACTGCTCTGATACAGCAGCTACAGCTGATAATGACGTCCCGAACAAGTGTAGCACACATCCATCTTAAATGGGGTCGACCCGAACAGACCCAAAGAGAGAGAGAGAGAACACCAACACTGGCAGCTGAATTATGCACCACCAATTATTGAGTAGCCACAGTCAAAAGGTAGCAATACTCCCTGTTGTGTTTCAAAATAGACATTTTCCTTCTGCAATAACTATGACCGGACTCAGGTCCCAATCAGATATCGGACACTAGGAACCATGTGGACCCCTGGAGTATGAAATAATAATGAAATAAAACGATTCATTATGGATTCATAAAAAATGAAACATTTTATATAGAGTAAAGAAGTGTAGATATCTGCTCTCATATTGGTATCACCTCTCAAGAAATGGAAAGATGATACATCACTATGAGCACTAACTGAACTTCAGCACACAATGGGTTTTTGGGCTCAATTAGTTTATCGATTTAGGTGACAAAGAATGACGTTCTATTATAATTTCAGGATGAAATATCTATTTTGAGCAGTTATATCTAATGCTAGTCATTCCAAAGGGGGTGAAAAGAGCTTGAGAAAGCGTCCAGTGGAGCAGCTTCAGTTTGTCTTGATGATATATTGATAAAACCTCACTTGTCTTTCAAGCTTGGAGAGACTTGTGTATCTTAACGCTGACCTGTGGGAATAGCATGTGAATTTAGTTTCACGTTACAATGTTGCTTGTAAGTGAAGGGTGCCCTTTCCCTGCAGGTTGCTCTATGGCAGTAAAGAGTGCCAAGGTTGGACCACTTCACGAGTAAACTAGACCCTGCTTGATTTATTGAACGTTACGTTCTTGAATGCAGTGCCACCCAATGCCATTCCCCAAAAATGTCTCATTCCTGTGCACCAACTTTGCATTGATCAAAAACTACCCGACTGAGTTCAGACAATATAATAAGATGATTGTCATTAACGGCATGAGGAAGACTACAATACAGAGCCAATATGTATACAAAATGTTGGGCTTGACTGGGTTGTAAAAAAATGTATTAAAAAGGAAGAGTGTGTAATATTTAGGGGGATTAATTGGCAGCAATGGAATATAATATTCATAACTATGTTATAATCAGTTTTCGTTAGCTTAAAAAAGCCATTTATTTCTTCCTAGGGAGCGTCTTCCACTGTCATGTTTCCACAGCATCCCAGAATGGACACAAATTGAAGGACTGATAAGCCCCGACGTTAATATTAGGACTTTAAATTGTTTTGATGTCACTTATTATCATGCTGCAGCGCGCATTTGCTCTGCTCTCTCTGTCGGGCTGAGCTCCTCCAACTACACACACACAGCACAAGCAGAGAGGCTGCCGTGGTGAAGTGAACCAGGTGAAGTGAAGGATACTTGTTGACGGCAACTACGCTTGTTACTGTACGTGCAATAACAGATTTGCGAGTAAAAAGCCAATACTTTATCAATACATCTGTGAACATGTAAAACGGAAGTTAAACCTAATTCAATCGGCCAGCGCCGCTATGTTTATACAAGCACAGCACGCACGATCGGCCAAAAACTTCATTTATTTTATTAACATATTACAACTGTTTCCAGTGAAATATTAATGACTTTATATAGTGACTTTGTTGTTGTAAACATAACTGTAATGTAATTGTAAACATTACTGTCGCTGCTCTAGAAACAATATTTATAATTTTTCTGAATCCTGTTCTGAATTGTCATGTAGAAAAGCAGAGTATTGATAAGAGTAGCTTATAGCTGTACTGACATCCTAAAGATAACTCTACTTACCTAAAGGCCACCGTAGTTCTCCAACACGATTACAAAGGCAGGGCTGAGCAGAGAGGTAATTAGCTGGTTGCAATCTGCAACACATCAGTAGATGTCATTGCGTCTTACACACTGGGCCTTTTATTCTTGAATTGAGTGATCATCCGTATTAAACATATAACTTGATCTAAAATTAGGGCTGAACAATTAATCCAAATTGTATCCAAATTGCATGATGGCCCACTGCAATTTTTAAATCTCAGGACGCACAATTTTTGTTAAAAGCGGAATGTCTTTGAAAATATGATTATAAAATGAAATATTGTTGTGCTGCAGAGAGGGTCTGGCATACACATCATATTCTACAGATTTAAAAAAAAACGTTTGTTTGGTACAAACCCCCGCAAAAATCATAACGTTATCATTTGTTTTTTCAATGAAAATGAGAATAACGATGTAAAAAATGTAATTCCATCTAATATTTTAAATTCGAATTAGATATTGTTTCATAATATTTCAGCCCTGTCTAAAATCTCTATCTATCTTGTCACCTTCCCTTGTGATACTTTTTAATAAAAGCCAGAGCACCACTTTTAAGTTTAGACACGTTTGTTGTTGTTGTTTTAAACCCACCGTTAAACCTTGGACAACCTATCGCTCTCCCCACTGCTGTGACACAGAGTACACTGACGTTGGCACTTAAATTTAGGAGAAGGACTTTTGTCCTTTCCTGACAACTGACTCTTGAAGTCCCCTCAATTACCCTTCACTAAACCTGGATTTACAGAAAGACATTTGTCAAAAAACTGCAAAAACATCCCTCCAGAGCAGAAGTATTTAGTGTGTTTTGCTAAATCTCTGTGCCACACTGCAGGATCCGTCGAGTAGTTTGAGGTGCATCACAATCAGCCTAATTGGACAGGTGTTTGCAAGCCATTATGATACTAAACCGTTGTGTCAGTAGAAGAGCCCCAAAACAGCAAGATGCCCCCAAAAACCTGCTGAAGGATTAGCTCGGTTGTTAAGATGGGAGAGTCGGCTTTTACGTGTCAGAGTTGAGAGAAATTAAGATAGGGGAGAGAAACACAGAGCGAAAGAGAGGGAGGGAGATTAAAGAAGAGCAGCACTCTCAGTGTGTGGTAAGCCACAGTCATCTCTTGTCAGCCACCCCTGGTGGGAGTATATGTACCCCACACAGAGAAACAGAGACAGACATTAACACTCCACTCAACCTCAAACGACTCATTTACCCAAAGAATTTATATACACACACATACACACACACACACACACACACACAGAGAGAGAAAACAGTCACTTGCGCCCTTTTACAAGTGGAGTCCATCAACATATGCAAAATAGGTCTTTAAACATAACTGCACATTTGCAACAAAAATTGCGGTCTTTGTTAATTGTGATTTATTTATTAATCTAGTTGGTCCTCAGAGCTAAAGATAGCGTATTTTGTTCAACCAACAGTCAAATACATCTCATTTTAAATGATATGAAAACAGACAAAAGCAGCAAAGCCTCACATTTGACAACCACAGTATGTTTGGCAGTTTTGCTTGATAAATGACTCAAACCACGAATAAATTATCATAGTAAGTTTTCATCATCCAATATAAACTTTTAGCATTTAGAAATAATCCCTCATGATTTAATCGAACCCACAAGTGATTCCTGAAGCAATATAAGAGTCAACGTAAGGGGTGAAAGGTCAAACTGGAAGATAAAGAAGTTCTCTCCTTGGAGTTATAGAGTGATCAGGAACACACTTATCCACCTCTAAAGAGATGTACACAAATGCATACTGAAACACACACACAGTAACACATATCTCATCTTATTATTGTATGATGCACACAAGCCTGGAGTGAGGCACTCATTGAATAGATACTTACTGATTTCACCTAAATTACATTTACTGTAGGGCCATTTCAGACTCTCAACAACTCACTCATGTCACATCTCCATTACAAGCACCTAAACCCTACCATGAACACACACACACACACACACACACACACACACACACACACACACACAGCTTCAATCTTCAATGCGCCACATGCACAAACGCACAACGTACCCTCTCCCCACCATTCCAAGCTCTCCTAAATGACCTCATGAAGTAGGGTGAGGCTCTTCACACATCTAGCAACAGTGGTGGAAACAGAGCAAAATATCCCCTCATTGATCGGTTGACGACACCCATAAGGTCAACAAGGCAGCGTTCACAGCAGGCTGAATGGCCCGAAAAAGGTCCTGTTGACAACCGATGAGCAAGTGAGAAACTCTCAGTACTCCAATGAGATGAGCTAATAGCTGGTGAGTAATTTCAAGCATTGGAAGAGAGATTATTTTTCTTCTTTCCTTTATGTCTAGCATAACTCATGTGTCTGGTTTGTCTGATAAACTGCTGATCTTTGGTAATTTGATGCAATTTAATAGGACTGGTTTTTATGTAGTTATTGATCACATCATTTATACAGTACAACCCTTAAATATGTGCTCTTTTCCTGTTCAAGTCCTGCCCCAGGCCTACAATAATGTTGCCTTTCTGTAACCATTGGCGTATAGAGTGGTACAGGGGTGACACATTTGTGTAGGCCATGCCTGGAAGTTAGCATCGCACTTGCCAAAAAGGCAATGGGATTTTTCCATCTGATTTTGGATTCATAAGTCTATGATGCATTTTGTGCAGCAAGATAATCTTCACAAATAAACACCACTTGAATGATGTTTGAAGCATGAATGCAATCAGCAGAAGTAAAAAGCTAACGCTAGGCTATAACTAAACTACACCCTGGTCGTATGAGAGCAAGTATACAACAAGGCTGTAAAGGCGGACTAGTCGGCGGCGTCTCATTTACCCACTTGTTAGCAACCACCTTTATTAAAACATGTAAGAGCTTTAAAATCCACCACTGGGGTATTTACTGACGCAATAGCTGTCCACATAAACAGCTGGCATTTAACTAGCACCATACATACACATGGTAACGCAATTTTCTTTCCTTCCACCTTACCCATGTAACGACAGTGCTCTGTTAACATTATGCTCTGCCAACTTGCTGCTCATGCTGCACAGTGTTAGCATCTCTCTGCCACGCATAATCAACAGTCTCTGTTACTACTCTGACATCTTCAAACTGCTCTATAAATGCGAGTTTGTGGCAGGAAAAACAAATCAGAGGATAATTGAGCATTGCTTTTTTGACGGGTAGACGTGTGATTGAAATGTTTAGAGGGATAGAATAGTGACCTCAAATATAATTGAATATATAACAAAGTTCACAATCTTCCTCAGTATCTAGTACTTTTGGCTCATGTTTTGGGTATGAGTGATGCTGGAGATGATCTAGAATATCACAGTAATGGTGTGTTTGGGTCTTGGCAGAAAAAGGGTGTTGCGATCATATCATTTCCTGCATGAATTGCATCACTGCTTTGCTATTTTGCATGGAAATCAACCACAGTTGATTTTTATATTAACTTCAATTATGTTTCACACATAAAACTGATATAAATTTGATAACAGCTGGAGACCATTTACTGATGCACTGTGTATGAACATTCATCATTTACAATTAAACGTAGCCACTATGTACCATTTTGAATCAACATGGGTACTTTTTCTATCAATGGAACCTCTAGCCATTTCCTAAATGCTCTTAGTAAGTAAGTATCTGCCAAGAAAAGAACAATGTCATTTGTAGCAAATACAAAGGGGTTCCTCCTGATTCGAGAGGCTGGAAGCTATTGATATCTTATAGCTCTATCAGCTCATGACTTTCTGCATTTTCAGTGAAGGTAGTTGTAATATCACCATAACTTCAGAATGTGTAATCACGCGCCCTGCAAGGCACTTTTGTTCAGGTTTTGGCAGATGAACATTTGACATCTAATTCACCATGTGTTCATGGATTTAGATTTCCTGGATACCCAGGATGTATTCATTTCTTTGTGTGCGCGTGTGTGAGCACATGCTAGGGCATCTGTGCATTGTGTGTGTTTGCATGCATGTGTGTCACTAGGGTAATTAGAAATAGGAGGACGGGTGAGATCAAAGCAGGCACTTTACACTCTCCGTTTCAATTCTGATGTGAGTGTGTGTGTGTGTGTGTGTGTGTGTGTGTGTGTGTGTGTGTCAGCGTGTGAGTGCGTGTGCGCTTGTGTGATGATCTCCTCCAAGCTTTGATGCTGTAAGCTCCGCCGGTTAATGTACTACGGATAAAAATACTACACCATGTAATCTGGCATTTATCCCTCGAGAGCAGAAGCCCAAAATGTGACACATGTCAAGAGTAAGGAGGTATAGAAAAAAGGGGAGAAGAAGAACAAGCGGGGGGAGAAGAGGAGGAGTCATGGAAGTAAGAGACCAAAAGACTTTTAGTTCTTCTTCCTCTGCTCAGATGATTCAGAGATTGACAGAGATTTTTAACTGTGCAGAACATTTTCCATTAATTATTAGAATTAATTCAGCATAGTAAAATGAAATACAACGCTAAGACAGAGACACCCAGTTCCTTAGAGATGCATTACAAGTGTCCTTATAGACTCTTCAGAGCTAATG